>NC_052147.1:49317129-49917129 GCF_902713615.1 Scyliorhinus canicula
CATGAAGGTGTTGTACACACTACCAGTGTATCGGGTGCATACGTGCATGATGCACATCTGATGGTCACACACCAGTTGCACGTTCATTGAGTGGAACCCCTTTCAGTTTGTGAGAGCGGCCTGTCATCTGTAGGTGTTCGTAGGGCGACATGCATCCAGTCGATCAACCCCTGGGCTCGGTGCATCTCGGCGATGATGGCGAACCCCAGTGCCCGGGCATGCTGGTGAGCTGGGTCCACTTTGAAATGGACATATTGTGTCAACTGGGCACAAAGGGCCTCCATGACAACGTGGATGTACCTGTGCACTGAGCTCTGTGAGATTCTGGACAGGTCTCCACTTGGCGCCTGGAAGTACCCTGTTGCCTAAAAGTTGAGGGCGACCGTCATCTTGACGGCCACGGGGAGTGGGTGTCCTCCCCCATTCCCTCGCAGTGTCAGGTGCCATGATCTGGCAGATATGTCGCACTGCCCCTTTGCTCAGCCGGAGCCTTCTATGGCATGCCCGGTCCGGGAGGCACTCAAATGAGAGGCGCTGGGGGTATACACGAGGCCTCATGTGGCTCTTCCTTTGTACCTCCTCCTCGCCCTGTTGGGCGGCTCTCCATCCTCAGCAGCTGCCTCCTATTCCTCTGGTTCAGGTTCAGCAGCTGCAGCTTCCTCCTTCTTGAGCAACGCCAGCTCTTACAGCCACAGGGCATTCCCCAGGGTTGCGGTGACTAGCAGGAAGGCCACCATTGCTGGTTGAATTCTAATATCCATTGTCTGCAGGCGATTAAAGGCCGCTACGTTAGCACGGTGTGTACCCCCGTGCCCAGCCAGGTCCAACGGACTTCACAGTGGCCTCGGTTGGCACTGCCTATGTGCCTCCACCCCCCCCCCCCCCCCCCCCCCCCCTCCCACAACCCTGGCCCAGTCAGTGCCTGGCACCATGGGGGCCGCTGCCCATCCCCGCTGCCAGGGGTAATGTCGGCTGGTGCTGCCTATGCCAGCAGGATGCTCCGTGGCCCCCATCTGCACCCCCCTGTAGGGGGCTACTGTGGGCATTGCCCTTGGGCAAGCTGCGTGATGCCCCCCCCCCCCCCCCCCGGTGAGTGGCAGTCAGTTTGGGGGGTGTATGGCGGAGGGTGGGTATGGGGGTTGTGGAGTGGGGGCACCCATACGGCTGATGTCACTGCAGAACCAAGGCCAAGGTGGGTGGGTTGTGCAGCAAGATGGCTGCCTTGCAGGCAGTGGCAATGGTGGTCTGTGCCTGGATACCACCCCAGTCCCCCCCCAGTCTGACGGTGAAGGGGACAAGGGATCGGTCAGCCTTGATGGTCAGCCACTGCCTCCCCTCAACTCCAGCTGCACTGAGGTGAGAGTATCTGTGCTGGTGGAGCATTCTGGGACATGGGGCTGGATTCTCCAGTCCCCCAGCTGCGTGTTTCTCGGCGGTACACCTTTCATTGGCGGCGGGATTCTCTGTAGCCGACACTTGTGAATGGGATTTCCCACTGAAGACACCCCATGCCGCTGGGAAACCTGCCGGCAGGAACAGAGAATCCCAGTGGCCGGAGAATTCCTTCCCTTGCTGCATGCTCTGAGGTCTCTCCCTCCTCCGCAGAGGTGGATGACAGTCTGCCGAAGGCAACAAACTGATGAACTGCCCAGTTTTTATGTAATTATAGTTTTTTGCAAATTGCATCTTATTTCTGTGCGTAGTGTGTTTTTTTTTTCGTGTAACAGTGTTGGCTTGGCTCAGTCTGTAGTTTCTCGCCTCTGAGTCACAAAGTTGTGGGTTCAAGCCTCACTGCAGGACCTGAGCAAAAAATTCAAAGCTGGCATTGACGTGTAGTAATGAAGAGACTGCTGCACCGTTTCCTAAGTCTGTCCTCTCAGCTTGGATATAAAGTAAACGGTGTTATTTGAAAGAACAGGGGAGTTCGCCCCAGTATTGTCGCCAGTATCTACCCCCCCCCAGCCAGCACAGCTGTAGTAATCCACGGGAGACAGGAGTTCCGTCACCACACCAATATTTATTTACAATAACGATATTACAGGAGCAGCTACAAACAGTGCTGCTAGCAGTCCAGTCAACTTAAGACTGGCTCACAAAGGTGATTATATGGGCCCCCTCAATGAGCTATCATTGAGGGAGATCATACTCCAATTGGCCAACCAATAAAGCCAATTGGAGTTCATTACAACAGCTTGCTGTGCGCAAATTGACCGCCACATTTCCTACATTTAAACACTGACTACGCTTTCAAAGTACTTCACTGGCTGTAAAGTGCTTTGGGATGCCCTACACTCATGGAATGTGCTGTGTAACGGCAATTGTTTTGTTTCCTTCAGTTTCTTGAACTGCAGGTGTGAAATTATGTTCCTTATCTTTACAGTCAACTGGAACAATATTTTGAAACCAAAGACAACAAAGACATTTACGGTGCACACCAAGAAGACTGATATGAATCAGAATGTGGGACTGTTAAAGTTGTACCCGGGAATCGCTGTTGCCACGGTAACTTTCCTTTTCCAAACTAATTAGCGAAGTATTTATTAATGATCAAAATGAAATTGAGACTGCACAGTATTTTTGAAATAGTGGGCCAATTACAAAATGCCTGGTATTGGTAATATCAGCATGTGAAATAAAATCTGATACATTTAAAAAAAATTAATTTATGGGATGTGGGCATCGCTGGTTAGACCAGCATTTATTGCCCAGCCCTAATTGCCCTTCAGAAGATGGCGGTGCGTTGCCTTCTTGAACCGCTGCATCCTTGAGGTGTAGGTACACCCACTGTATATACAATTAGCAGAAAATTATTTGAAAGTAACCAAAAGCATTGAAATGATACAGGGAAACATCTACCCAAGTGTGATTAGCTAAGCAAAGGTAGACAAAACGTGGTGAGCAGAATGCAAAATCTTAAGGATTCAAGTCAGATCTCTGAGTCATTGCCTTTTTAAAGCATCATTTTGCATCAGCGTGAAAATTAGTCCATTATCCCACTGTTCTGCTTTTAAAATATTTAAACTAACTAGAAGAATAGAGTGCGCTGGAAAAACTCAGCAGGTCAGCAGGGTAGCAGTATGTCTTCACGGCGCCAAGGTCCCAGGTTCGATTCCCCGCTGGGTCACTGTCTGTGCAGAGTCTGCACGTTCTCCCCGTGTGTGCGTGGGTTTCCTCCGGGTGCTCCGGTTTCCTCCCACAGTCCAAAGATGTGTGGGTTAGGTGGATTGGCCATGCTAAATTGCCCTTAGAGACCAAAAAAGGTTAGGAGGGGTTATTGGGTTACGGGGATAGGGTGGAAGTGAGGGCTTAAGTGGGTCGGTGCGGACTCGATGGGCCGAATGGCCTCCTTCTGCACTCTATGTTCTATGTATGTCCGGTAGCATCAATAGGAGGGAAATAGAGTTAAAATTTCAAGTCCTTTGGCTCTTCGTTAGAACTTCTCTCCGATAAGATTTCCATTTGTCTCCTTTTATATTAGAAATATTTTATTAAGGCATTTATAATTTTAACACTTTTAAACGGAAAGATCCAAGAAAGACAAAAAACCAACAATAACATAGCCATCTCCCCCAAACACAGACCCCAACCATATAACCACTCCGTCGCACGGTCCTCCCTTCGTTGGTTTTCCAACCCTTATTCCTCCCTTTACTGACAGACTAATTTTCCTTAAAGAAGGTCGAGGAATGGCTGCCACCTCCGAGCGAACCCCTGTAATGAACCCCTTAATGCAAATTTGATTTTCTCCAACCTGAGAAACCCGCCATGTCGCTTACCCATACCCCCGACTTCGGGGGCTCCGAGTCCCTCCATCCCAGCAGAATCCGTCTCCGGGCCACCAGTGAAGCAACAGATTGCTCGTCTCAGCTCTCTCTTTAGATCCTTCCTCGCTTCCTTGTAACTATCAAGCGCCCCAACTGAAACTTCACGCCTCATCTTCACATAGGCCTCCTTCTTCCTCTTAACAAGAGATTCCACTTCTTTGGTAAACCACGGTTCCCTCGCTCGACCCCTTCCTCCCTGCCTGACTGGTACGTACTTATCAAGAACATGCAATAGCTGTTCCTTGAACAAGCTCCACATATCCAGTGTGCCCAACCCTTGCAGCCTACTTCTCCAACCAACACATCCTAAGTCATGTCTAATGGCATCATAATTGCCCTTCCCCCAGCTATAACTCTTGCTCTGCGGGGTATACTTATCCCTTTCCATCACTAACGTAAAGGTCACCGAATTGTGGTCACTGTCCTCCAAAGTGTTCACCTACCTCCAGATCTAACACCTGGCCTGGTTCATTACCCCAAACCAAATCCAAAGTGGCCTCACCTCTTGTTGGCCTGTCACGTATTGTGTCAGAAAACATAACATCGGCCACTCTCCTCCTCTGGGCTCCCGGACCTTCCGAAACTCCGAATATCACCACCTCTGAACCCAGATTCACCCTCCCTTGCAGGACCTCAGACATGAAGGCCGCAATTCTCCTAAAGGGAGACAAACAGCCGGCGCCGGAGTGAAACCCGGAGTGTTTCACTCTGGTGTCGGAGGCCGCTCCTCGCCCCCTGTTCTCCCCCCCCCCCCCCCCCCATCCCCAGGGGGCTAGGAGTGGCGGCGCATTAATCCCGAGTCCCCGGCCTTGACGCTTGCGTCAAAGCGGCGCGCCAGGAATGACGCGGCCGGCGGCGCCTAAGTGACGTCAGCTGCGCATGCGCAGGTTGGCCGGCGCCAACCCGCGCATGCGCGGTTTCCGTCTTCCCCTCCGCTGCCCCGCAAGACATGGCGGCTTGATCTTGCAGGGCGGCGGAAGGAAAAGAGTGCGTCTTTTAGAGACGCCGGCCCGGCGATCGGTGGGCACCAATCGCGGGCCAGACATCTCCTGAGCACGCCGTGGTGCTCGATCCTCCCTCTGCCCCCCACAGGCCCCACACACACCGGTCACGCACTGTTCACGCTGGCAGCGACCAGGTGTGGTTGGTGCCGGCGTGAACTGGTCGAGTTCGGCAGGCCACTCGGCCCATCCAGGCCCGAGAATCGCCCGTCGCCGTGAGAAACGGCGAGCAGCGATTCTCCGAGCGGCCTGTCGCAAAACACGACACGCCATTTTGGGAGGGGGTGGGAGAGTCGCGGGGGGTGCCAGGGCGGTGTGGCATGATTCGCCCGGCCCTCCCACGATTCTCCCACCCGGTGTGGGGTGCGGAGAATCGTGCCCGATGTCTGCAAATCCCTGCCAAAAGCCCCTGTCTCATAAATTCCACATCATCCCAATTCGGGGCATATATATTCAGCAACACCACAGTCATTCCCTCCAGTTTCATACTAACCATGACATATCTCCCCGCCCGGGTCTGCCTCTATACTCCCTACCTCGAACGCCACCTGCTTATTAACGAAAATCGCCACCCTCGTCATTTTAAAGTCTAACCCTGAATGAAACACTTGCCCAACCCATCCCTTCCTCTACCTAATCTGATCCCCCACCTTCAAATGTGTCTCCTGCAGCATGGCCACATCCGCTTTCAGTTGCCTCAAGTGTGCGAACAAGTGGGCCCTTTTGACCGGCCCATTCAGTCCCCGAACGTTCCACGTGACCAGCCTGGTCGGGGGGCACCCTGCCCTCCTCCTCCGCTGATCAGCCACACCTCCCATGGCCTGCCCTCGGGCGTCCACCGTCTATGAACCTTCCTTTTCCTCAACTTTAAAGGCCCCCTCCCCCCTCCCTGTCAGCAATAGTGTCGTCTCTCCCCCCCCCCAACTGATCATCAGCTCACCCCCTCTGTGTTTCTGTGAACTAGCTCACTAGCCCTCCTAGCTAGCCTGGCAGCCCTCGCCCCTGGCGCCCAGCATCCTACTCCCACACTGAATCCCCTCCCCCCCCCGCGCTCAAACATTAGTGCGAACAATCAAAGAAGAAAGAAATGAACACAGGATAGGCGTGTTCCCACCACCCATCTCTTAACAAAGAATGGTAAACAAGCCTGAAGCTGAAAAATAGAGAAACAAAACGAACACCAAAAACCGACCTTTTTCCACAGTACATTACAGTAACTTCACATCTCCTCCACCAAAGTTCAAAGTCCTCCTTCTCCTGCCTGTCCATTGCCTCTCACAAACTCCACTGCCACTTCCGACGAGCCAAAATATAGCTCTCAGCCCTCATAGGTCACCCATAGGCGAGCCGGGTACAGTAGTCCGAATTTTACGCCATTCTTGTATAGGGCCGCCTTGACCTTGTTGAAGCTCGCCCTCCTCTTAGCCAGCTCTGCACTCAGCTCTTGGTGTACACTGATCTTGCCACCTTCCCAGGCGCATCGCCCCATCTGCCTGGCCCACCTCATGATACGCTCCTTATCCAGGAACCGATGCAACCGCACCACTGTCGCCCTCGGCAGCTTCCCCCCCACCCGGGGCTTGCGCATCAGTGCCCTGTGGACTCGATCCACCTCCAACGGCCGGCCGATCAGACCTTCCCCAAGCAGCTTCTCAAGCATCTTCCCCACATGCGCACCAGCATCCGTTCCTTCGCTCCCCTCCGGCAGACCCACGATCCGAATGTTCTGTCTCAGTGACCGGTTCTCCAAATCTTCCACCTTCTCCTGCAGTCGCTTCTGCTGGTCTCGCATCAGTCCCATCTCCGCTGCCATCGAAGTGGACTGTTCTTCATGCTCCCCCGCCAACTCCCCCAACCTCTGGATCGCCTGTCCCTCGGCTGCCAGTCAACCACTGCCTTGATCGAGTCCACTGCCTGGCCCAGGTCCTCCAAACTTTTCATCCGTTGCTGGGTGAACTTCTCATTCAAGAGGCTCACCAGCTGATCCGTCGACCACCGAGCCGGCAGGGCCGACCCCTGCCCTTCCGCCATATCCGTGTTCGTTGCCAGCACCACATCTGCTCCAACCAACTGATTTTCTCTTTTTTCGGGCACTTCTGGCCCGCATCTCCATAAACTAGGGGGTCAATCTCTTCTGCTCACACTCCTACAACTTTTTCCTTCACAATTCCAACTGCAAACCGGGGTAAAGGCCACAAAAAGACTGCCACAAGCGGGAAAATAGAATCACATTTCAGCTACAATAGCAAACAGGGTTTAGCTGGTCTGAAAGGATTAGTATTCGGACGTATTCCTGTCAGTAAAGGAACATGTTGAGCGTTCTGCAGGCAAAACTACTTCAAATCTGTTGCGGCTTGAGCCACCTTCAGCCTCTTTTACCATGTACACCCTCACTGCTTGCCATTTTCCTCTTTGTGTTTGACAAGATGTTTCCCAAAACTCGCTTCCACAGCCACATTTCCTTCCTCAGCGACTGACTCCATTTGCGACTCACCTCACATGGATTCCAAGTCAAGTTCCCTTCCTACCTTCAGTTCTGATGAAGAGTCAAAGGACTTGAAACTTGACAGATGCTGGCAGACCTGCTGAGTTTTTCCGTTGTCCTCTGTTCTCATTTCAGATTACAGCATCTGCAGTATTTTCATGCAATCGTAGAATTTACAGTGCAGCAGGAGGCTATTCGGCCCATCAAGTCTGCACCGGTCCTTGGAAAGAGCACCCTATTTTTTTTTTGAAAAATATTTTATTGAGGCATTTATATTATAAATTTTAACACAATGAAAAACCACACACCGACAGCAGTTCCCCACAAACCTGCCCCCTACCTTTCCCAACTTCCCCTGCCTCCCCTTTTTAACAACCCCCCGCCCCTTGCCGACAGCTTAGTCCTTTCCAAAGAAGTCGATAAGTGGCTGCTGCCTTCAGGCAAACCCTAGCATCGAGGGAGAACTTGATTTTCTCAAGCCTGAGAAACCGAGCCATGTCACTCACCCACACCCCTGACTTTGGGGGTTCCGAGTCCCTCAATTCTAGCAAGATCCGTCTCTGGGCTACCAGGGAGGCAAAGGCCAAGACATTGGCCTTTCTCGCCCCCTGGATTCCCGGGTCTTTTGACACCTCTACTCGGGACCACCCTTACTTTCAAAACCTCCGACATGACGCGGCAATTCCCCTGCCAAGAATCCCCCAAGCTTCGGACATGCCCAAAACATATGGACATGATTTGTGGGCCCACCCGCACAATGCCCACACCTATTCTCCACCCCTTCAAAAAACCTGCTCATCCGGGTCACAATGATATGAGCCCTGTGGAACACCTTAAATTGTATCAGGGCATCCTCCCACAATCCATCCTCCAACTCCCTACCCAATTCTTCCTCCCACTTCCGCTTCACCTCCCCTATCGGGGCTCCCTTCCAGTCCATCAGCAACTTGTAGATTTCCGACAACTTCCACTTCCCCACTCACGCTTTCGACACTACCTTATCCTGCAGCCCCTGGGATGGCAGATGCGGAAAGGTTGGTAACTGCCTCCACACAAAGTCCTTCAGCTGCAAGTAACGGAACCCATTCCCATCCCCCCCACCACCACTCCCGACCCGTTCCAGCAACACCTTCTTCACCCGCGGGGCTTTACCCGCCCACACAAACCCTGAAATCACCCCATTAATTTTCGTAAAAAATGTCTTGGGAATGAAGATTGGGAGGCTCTGAATCCGAATAAGAACTTCGGGAGGATTATCATCTTCACTATCTGAACCCTTCCTGCCAATGACAACTGGAGCGCATCCTACCTCCTAAAGTCCCTCTTTGTCTGCTCTACCAACCGAGCCAGATTTAACCTAGGAAACTGCTCCCACCCCTGCACCATCTGAATACCAAAATACCAATTCTTGAGGCCAAGATCTTGGCCAATAACTTGGCATCCACGTTTAATAGTGAGTTTGGCCTGTACGACCCCACTGCTCCGGATCCTTATCCCGCTTCAGAATCAAAGAGACCTGCGATAGCATCAGGGGGGAGCACCCCTCGCTCCGTCGCCTCGTTAAACGTCCTCACCAACAAGGTCCCCAGGACCCCCGAAAACCTTTTATAGAATTCGACTGGATATCCATCCGGGCCTGCGGCCTTGCCCGGCTGCATCGCCTCAAGCCCCTCCACCACTTCTACCATCCTGATGGGGGCAGCCAGCCCCACCAGATCCTCTTCCACCCTCGAGAACTCCAATCCCTCCAAAACCTGCCTCATCCCCTCCACCCTGGCCGGGGGTACCGACTCATACAGCCTACTGTAAAAATCCCGGAACACCCCATTTTCCCCCACCAGGTCCAAAACCTTGTTTCCCCCCCCACTTTCACTTTCCCGATCTCCCTTGCTGCCTCTTGCTTGCTCAACCTCAATTGGTGTGCCAACATCCTGCTCGCCTTCTCCCCGTATTTGTAAACCACCCCTCTCGCCCTTCTCAGCTGCCAAATCGCTTTCCCTGTGGATAAAATCCCAAACTCCATTTGGAGCTTCTGCCGCTTCTTCAACAGCCCCGCCTCCGGGGCCTCTGAATATCTCCTGTCCATTGCAGGATCTCTTCCACTAGCCTCTCCATCTCCACCCACTCCGCCTTCTCCCTGTGTGCCCGCATCGAGATAAGCTCCCTTCTCACCACTGCCTTCAATGCTTCCCACAATGTGGCTGCCGAGACCTCCCGTGTCATTTAGCTTCACATACCTTCGAATGGCTGCCGTCACCCGCTCACAAACCTCCTTGTCTGACAAAAGCCCCACATCCAACCTCTACTGCGGGTGCTGGCCCCCTCCCTTATTCACCCTCAAGTCCACCCAACACGGAGCATGATCCAACACCACAATTGCTGAATACTTCATGTCGACCACCCCCACCCCACAATACCTTGTCTAAATCAAAACAAGTCAATTCGGGAGTACACCCTGTGTACACGCGAAAAGAACAAAAATTCCTTCGCCCTCGGCCTCCCAAACCTCCACGGATCCACCTCCCCCATGCGCTCCTTAAACCCCCTCAGCTCCTTCGTCACCCTCCCTGACCTTGAACTGGACCGGTCCAATCTTGGACCCAGAACCATATTAAAATCCTCCCCCATTGTCAACAGTTGCGAGTCCAGATTAGGGATCTTCCCCAACACCCGCCTCTTGAACTCCACATCGTCCCAGTTCGGAGCATAAATATTAACCAGCACACCGGCATTCCCTCTAATTTCCCACTCCATCACATATCTTCCCCTTCCAACGCCACATGTTTGTTAACCAAAATTGACACCCCCCTCGTTTTAGAATCTAATCCTGAATGGAATACCTGCCCAACCCACCCTTTCCTCAGTAAGTCTGATCCAATACCTTCAGGTGTGTTTCCTGTGAAAGCTCTACGTCCGCCTTTAAACTCTCTAAATGTGCTAACACTAAGCGATTATTATTATTACACACGGGCCCTCTTGACCGGCCCATTCAACCCTCTTATGATCCATGTGATCAACCTGGTCGGGGGCACTGCCCTCCACACCCCACACTGATCAACCGATAACCCTGGACCAGCCTCCAGACCATGTCCCACACCTCCTCAGGCCCGCCCTCGAGTGCCCATCATCATCGACCCTCCCCATACCACGTTTTAGAAATCCCTCCCCTGTCAGCAGTTTCCCCCCCCCCCCCCCACAAAATAACAACCCAACCACCATCAACACACTAACCCCTGCTCACGCCCCACTTCGCTTCTGTGAACTAGCCCGCCCAGCTAGCCCATTGGGCCTAGCATCCTCCCCTCCACTGATTCCCTTCCCCCTGCTCAAACATCACCCTGGTACAAACTTAACAACACCCACCCAACACAAAGAAAAGAGCAACCCACCATCCCCCACCAAGAAACAACACAGAGCAATGGGCCCAAACACAATAACAAAACAGACCCACAGGAACAGAAAGCGATCATCTCCTCAAAAGTTCAATGTCCTCCTTCTCCTGCCAGTTCATTGTCCCTGACAAATTCCATCGCCTCCTCCAGGGTCCCAAAGTACAGCTCACTACCCTTAGAGGTCATCCACGGGCGATCCTATAGAGCCTACCAAATTTCACCCCCTACGTGACACACACGTAGCTCATTGCCCTCCCAGATACAGCGCCTCGTCTGCCTGGCCCATCTCAGGATCCGCTCCTTGTCCAGGAACCGGTGCAGACGCACCACCATCGTCCTCAGCGGCTCGTTCCCCTGCGGCTTCCTCATCAGCGCTCTGTGCACCCGGTCCACTTCCAAGGGTCGTTCAAATCCCCCCCTCTCCCAGCAGCTTTACGAACATCCAAGACACATACATGCCAGCGTCCCCTGCCTCGCTGCCCTCCATCAGTCGCACGATCCTCAAATTTTTCCTGTGAGGCCGATTCTCCAGATACTCTACTTTCTCCTGCAGCTGCCTTTGGTGATCCCACATCACCCCTATCTCGGCTGGCATGGAGGCATGCTGCTCCTCGTGCTCCCCAACCATCTCTTCCACCTTCTGGATCGCCTGGCTCTGGGCCTCTAGCCTCGTCTCAGGCAGTCGATCCCTGCCTTTGTCGATCCACTATCCTAGCCAGGTCCTCCAAATTCTCCTTCTTCTCATGTGTGAACTTCTCGTTCAGGAAACCCACCAGCTGCTCCGTCGACCATTGGGAGTGGAGGTCCGATCCCTGACCCTCCGCCATCTTCGCCTGTGTTGCAGGTACAATTCCAACTATCTCCAACTGTTCCTTTCTTTTTAGATCACTTTTGGTCCGCAAATCCATCCACCGATGGGACACTCTCTCTGCACCTTTTTTGATCAACAAGTCCACCTGTTAGCCGGGGAAAAGTTCCAAAAATTCCACCACGAGCAGGAGCCACCAAATGTGCGACCACTCACACCAAAGTCTCAAGAGCACCCTACTTGAGCCCACACCTCCACCCTATCCCTGTAACCCAGTAACAGCACCTAACCTTTTTTTTGGACAGTAAGGGACAATTTAGCATGGCCAATCCACCTAACCTGCACATCTTTGCACCGTGGGAGGAAACGGAAGCACCCGGAGGAAATCCACGCAGACACGAGGAGAACGTGCAGACTCCGCACAGACAGTGACCCAAGCCGGGAATCGAACCCGGGTCCCTGGAGCTGTGAAGCAACAGTGCTAACCACTGTGCTACCATGCCACCCCTTGCTTATTTTAAACTAATTGTGTCGTTTTCTACATTAAGTATTGATTACACCCATTGGCATGGGAAAAGTTAGTTGTGTGAACTAATTTATTGGGCGGGGTGTGGGGGGCGGGAACAGCTGATTATTTTGTCATTATATTCTGGAACAAGCTTACTCCAGAACTCTGGTTATGTCTTTTTATAGTCAAATCCATGTAAAATCCTCTGCAAAAGACACGCACATTTTTGAGTTGGTATGAGTGGATTCTTTTTCTGAACCTCTTGTACCTGTGTAACTTCAGTGGAGGTGATGGCACAGTGGTAATCCAGACTCCCAGGCTATTGCTCTAGGGATATGGGTTCAAATCCCACCTCTACAAATGGTGGAATTTAAATTCAACGAATAAATCTGGAATTGTAAACTTATCTCAGTCAAGGTGACCATCGACTGTCGTAAGCAAAAAAACATCTTGATCACTAATGCCCTTTCGGGAAGGACATCTGCCGTCCGTACCTGGTCTGGCCTACATGTGACTCCAGATCCACAGCAATGTGTTGACTCTCAAATAGCTTAGTAAGCTGCTCATTTCAAGGACTTCATCCCCTGCCCTTGCCAGCAACATCCACATCCCAATAAAAAAAACTGTTATAGCAACAAAACAACTTTTCCTTTAAGCTTCCTTGTATGGAGGAAACATTACTGAGCAAGACTATCCCCGACTCATCGCCACCTTCCCAAGGGCAATTAGGGATGGACAATAATGGCAGGTTGCATAGCCCTGCTGGCAGACACCTGGGAAGAGGGCAGAAGATGGGGAATTGTCCATGATGTTTCACGCAAAATATAGAAAAACGATAGAATTGAAAATAAAATAAAATCACAGAATTTAAGCCCAATTGACACGTGGACAACCTACAGGGAGCAGAGAAAATCTTGGGGCCTGACATTCTAGTGGTATGGGAGGGAGGACACATCCTGGGAAAATCATTGACAAAGGGGGGCAGGAAATTGGGACAGTAGCTGACTCTGCTACTTTTCCACTTCATGTACATTTCAACCCAAATTTCAATAAGGTGGGGGTAGGAGGAGACGGGCAACTTTCCCATCTGCCTATCCCTAAGTCTGCTCTCAGCTTGATGGGGTGGGGATGGGGTTGGTGGGGGAGTTCTGAGCACCCGCCACTTTGCTCCAAAAACTATTGCAAGGAGAGTTAACCAAACCTAGAATGGCTCAGTTGTCTAATAATTACCAGTATTGTTCCCGTGCAGGAGTTTTTCATTTTATAATCTTTGACCCTTTAAGGGCCTGCAGTTCCCTACAGTGTGACATGATGAGGCACTTGGAACTATGTCCACCCAGTCCAGTTATGTGAATGATTCTGGATCTGGAATGAGTTCAATGCAGATTCCCTGCAGTCCTGCTCTACCACATTTATGACAATGAAGCTGGTCACGAAAACTTCCATGTCTTCAAACCAATTCCACAGGAGAAACTGAACATGGTTGGATGGCTATGGGTTTCTCCAAATGTTAGTGGCGCTACTGACTGATGTAGAGTGTGTTAGATTTCACAAGAGTGAAACTCTGTGCCGGAAGAAACATTAGGGGCTGGATTCTCCGTTTTAGGGACTATGTCCCCACGCCGCCGTGAAAACTGTGGCCTTTTACGTCAGAAAAACTAACCTCAAAAGGCTACATATTCAGAGCCCTGCAGGGGGCTAGCAGGCAGCTGTCGTGGAACTCGCACAACCTCCAGCGGCCGAGCCGCGCTGCATGGCGGACTCAGACTACGGACCTGGGCCGCAGAAATAGTCCCCCGATCGGCTGCGCATCCGACCCAGACCGCCCACTCAAAAATACCCCAGCCCCATAGGAGGCCCCCCTGCCCTCCGATCGGCCCGCCCCAACTATGGCGGCTGCGGACTTAGTGTGCAGCCGCTACACGAATATCCTGAACGGCAGGACCAGATTAGATCCCCACCGTCGGGAATTCGGCCGGTCGGGGGCAGAGAATAGTGGGGCGGGCCTCTGGCAATGGCCTCCGGTGGTGGATACTGTGCACGGCGTACTCCCCTAGGACACTGCTTTTTGGGGAGCGTAGAATTGCCGAACCACCATCATGCGTGAAACTAATTCTCCATCCTGGCGCCGAACCCGATTTCGGCATCGGTGGGCGGAGAATCCAGTCCTAGGACTTCTATTGCATTTGGGATTTATTATCCACATTGGACAGAATTTAATGCTCCACTGAAGGCAGATTTGGATGCAGGGGTCATTTAATCAGGAGAAAAGGTGTGGGACCCTGCTACTTTCCAGCCTTCGTCCAATCAAGCGATTAATGCCCATTTCAGGGCCTCATCCTGCTGCTGCTGATATTCAACCAATAGTGGGCAGAGTCAGTGCCACTTGGAAAGCCTGAAAAGCCATCCTTATCGACTTTGTTAACAGACTCCTGGAGGGAGGGATGGGGGGAATTCCTTCATTCAGAGGCACTCAATGCCTCATCGAGTGATGTGGCATTAACAAGGTGTAGGCCCCTGTCTTTGCCTTTGACCCCCTTTTCTCCAACTACTCCCATCTTACTACATTCATCCCACCCTCACTCACCTTTGGCCTGGGGGACCCTCATTGAACCTGGGCCTCTGATAGGTGCATTACCAGTAGCGACAACCACCATTGATGGGCAGCTCTCGGGGGCCAGAATTCCCATCCCAGTACCCTTAATCCCAGGAAAGGTCCAGTGCTGACCACTTAAAGGCCTGATAGCCACTTAATATGTTAAGCATTTCCTGGGTGAAGATCCTGTGGGTTGAATTCTCAGTCCCTGAGAGCTACTGGCCAATAGCGAAGGCTGTTGCATTTTTGTACCCATCAGAGATCCAGGATCAATGAGGGCACCAGGCAAAAGGTCAGTGGGGTTAGAATCGGTTTTGTAGGGTTGGGGTCATGGTGCATGGGGGACAGTGAGAGACAGGAACAAGGTACAAGCTCTCAGTGGGCTTTCCCATATTCCCTATGCCAGGTCCCTCGATAGACCTCATTGCAAACATTGTTCCACACAACCTTGTGTTCTCTTAGATCTTCTACACCTTCAAGATCATACTGAGCATGAAATTGTGGCAATCGTCTTAGGAACAGCTTTTGAAGTATGAGTATGTAGCCTGGTCAAATACAGCGTAAGTTGCTGACAGAACATTTTAAAATCACTCTTGGACTGTGAATGTCGCTGGCTGGGCCAGCATTTATTATTCATACCTAATTGCCCTCAAGTAAAAGGCGGTGGTGAGCTGCCTTCATGAACCGCTGCAGTCTATGTGGTTGAACAAGGCACGAGCTCTCAGTGGGCTTCCCCATGTTCCCTAGGCCAGGTCCCTCGATAGACCTCATTGCAAGCATTGGATAATTGGTCGGAAATCTAGGATTTTGACCCCTTGACAATGAAGGAACAGCAATGTAGTTCCAAATCAGCATGGAATGTGGCTTGAAGGGAAACCTGCTAGTGGTGGTGTCCCCATGTGTGTGCTGCTCTTGTTCTTCTACAAGGGAGAGGCTGTAGGCTCGGAAGATGCTTTTCATAGAACCTTGCTGACTTGCTGCAGTTCATCTTGTAGCTGGTATGTGCTGCTGACATTGTGTAGTGGAAGAAATGAATGATTAAGATGGCGAATGGGTTGCCGCATAGGTGGATTGCTTTGTCTTGCATAGAATTGAGCTTTTCGAAAGTTGTTTGAGCTACACTCATTCAAGCAAGTGGGCAAAATTCTATCACACCCCTTACTTATGCCTTGTAGATGGTGTATAGGCCGTAGGGAGTCAGGAGGTGAGTTACTCGCCACAGAATTCCCAGCCTCTGACTTGCTGTTATAGCCATTGTATTTATATGGCAGGTTCAGTTCATTTTCTGGTCAATGTTCACCTCAGGATTTTGTTGGTGGGGAATTCAATGATAGTAATGCCACTGAATAGCAGGGGGACATACTTCGATTCTCTCTTATTAGAGATGGTCATTGCCTGGTACTTGAGTGGCACAAATGTTATTTACCACTTATCAGCTCAAGCCTGAATGTTGTTTAGCTCTCAGTAGGAATTGCTTCAGTAGCTGTGGAGATGTGAATAGTGTAGACATTGTGCAATCCCCACTTCTGACCTTATTTTGGTAGAAAGGTAATTAATGAAGCAGCTGAAGATAATTGGTCTGAGGAGATAATCCTGAGGAATTCCTGCAACAATGTCTTGGGGCTGAAATGATTGGCCCCTGATGTGTCCCTCTGATTCCTATTGACTTCTATTTTGTTGGGACTCCTTGATGCCATGCTCAGTCCAATGCTGCCTTGATATCAAGAGCAATCACTTTCACCTCACCTCCAAAATTCAGCTCTTTTGACCATGTTTGGGCCGCGCCTGTAAGGATGTCTGGAGCCAAGTGACCCCAGCGAAACCCAAACTGAACATGGATGAGAAGGTGAGTTAAGATGGATCATCCAATTGGCTCTTTTGGCCGAAGATGGTGATAACTTATTAAGCTGGGTGTTTGACAGTGATGTGCTCAGTTCCTCCATTGTTGAGGGTAGGGATTTTTGTGGATCCTTCTCCTCTGGTTAGTATTTAATGTCCACCATCATTAATAACTGATATGGCAGGACTACAGAACTTTGATCTGATCTGTTGGTTGTGGGGTAACTTTGCTCTATCTATAACATTCTGATTCCACTGTTGGCATGCAAGGTGTCCTGTGCTGTATTTTGACCACGTTGGTACCTCGGTTTTAGGGAATGTCTGGTGTTGCTTTTGGTGTGCCTCTTTACATTACTCATTCCACCAGTGTTGGTTACCTGGCTTGATCATAATGATTGAATGGGAATGTGTTAGACCATGAGGTAACAGATTCTGGTTGAACGCAATTCTGTTGCTGCTCATGATGATATAATAATAATCATCATCATCTTTTGTTGTCACAAGTATGAAGTTACTGTGAAAAGCCCTTAGTCGCCACATTCCGGCGCCTGTTCGGGTAAGCTGGTATGGGAATTGAACCCACGCTGCTGGCCTTGTTCTGCATTACAAACCAGCTGTCTAGGCCGCTGAGCTAGACTAGCCCATGATTCAGAGAGTCACATGGATGTCCAGTGGTGAGCTGCTGGAAGTGATCAGAATCTATTCAATTTGGCATGTGGTATATCACACAACAGAATAGAGCAGATCCTCAGTGCGAGGATGGGACTTAATCTCCAAAAGGAGTGTGCAGTGGTTACTCCTACCAATGATGTCATGTCCAGATGCATCTGCAAGAGGTAGATTGGGGAGGATGAGGGCAAATAGTTTTATCTCTACTGCTGCAAGCCAATTTGGCAGTATGTCCTTCTGCCAGCTCCATCAGTAGTGGTGCTTCTGAGCCAGTCTTGGTGCGAGACATTGAAATTCCCCACCCAGAGTATATTCTGCACCCTTTCTGTCCTCTGCTTTCTCCAGATGGTCTTCATCATGGAGGAGTATTGGTTCATCATCTGAGGGAGGGCAGTAGGTAGTAATCAATTGCAGATTTCCATGGCAGATTTAATCTGATGCCATGAGACTTCATGGGGCTAAGAGTCAATGTTGAGGACTCTCATGGACACTCCCTCTTGACTGTATACCACTTTGCCATCATCTCCAGTCGGTCTGTTGGGATGTACTATACCCAGGGATAGTGATACAAGAACATTGGTATGTTTATGTCAGGCTGTTGTTTGACTAGTCTGTGGGACAGCACCCTCAACTTTTGGCGCAAATCCTCAGATGTCAGTGAGGAGGATTTGATGGGGGTTGACTGGATAAGTTGTGTAATTGTCCTTTCTAATTCCTGGGATGATATCAGCTGATCTGTCCAATTTTATTTTTATTCAACTTTTTGTAGCAGGTTTGATACACTGAGTAGTTTACGAGACCTTTCGAAAGGCTGGCCAACTACATCAATGTGCTGCTGGCATGACATGTAGGCCAGATTGGGTAAAGATTTCATCTCCTGAATCACATTAGTTTCCATGACAACCTGGTAGTTTCATGATATGTATTAATGAGACAAACATTTTATTACAGAGTTTCTTTGTTAAGTTAAATTATGCTCATATTCCTGGAGCTCCTTTCCTAACAACACTATGGTTCTGCCTCCACCACATGGGCTGCAGCAGTTCAAGAAGGAGGTGCATCACCATCTACTCAAGGGTAATGAGGAACGGGCAGTAAAGGCTGACCTGACCAACGATGCCCACATCCGATGAAAGAATATGGACGGGATTCTTCATCCTGGGATGCCTGAAATGTGTTCCCCGATGGGACGGAGAATCGGGCCGGGGGAAATTGGGAGCTCCGATCCCTCAATGCAGCAGGAATGAGGTCCACACCGCTTGCCAGTGCGAGCATGTAAAAAAAAATCTGTAAATCTATTTAGCGGGCCCAGCACCCTTCGCTCTGACCTCATGTGATTCTCTGGCCCCCGTGGCTAGGGATCACATGGACGCAGATCATTTGTGGTCTCTACCAGCATAGCTTTGACATGGTGGACCTTGTGGTGGGCCAACCCTTGGCCAACTCCGAGGGCAACCACTCCCAATAATGCACTGCCTGCCCACGCCTCCTCTACCAGACCCTCTATCCGGGACCCCTGTAATAGAGGACACTCAGGGACACCCCACAGGGACCTCTGGAATTAGGGACATGCCTCCAGGGACCCGTGGAATGGGGGGGGGGAACCCCTCCAGGGACCCTGGATTAGGGGGGGTGCCCCTCCAGGGACCCCTGGAATAGGGAATTGCCCCTCTAGGGATCCCTGGATTCGGGGGGCGCCCCCTCACAGGGACCTCTGGAACCAGGGGGCGTCCCCTCACAGGGACCCCTGGAATCAGGGTGCGTCCCCTCACAGGGACCCCTGAATCGGGGGCACCCCCTCACAGGGACCCCTGGAATCAGGGGGAGTCCCCTCACACAGGGACCCCTGGAATCAGGGGGAACTCCCCTCACAGGGACCCCTGAATCAGGGGGCACTCCCCTCACAGGGACCCCTGGAATCAGGAGCGCTCCCCTCACAGGGACCCCTGGAATCAGGGCGCGTCCCCTCACAGGACCCCTGGAATCAGGGGGAGTCCCCTCACAGGGACCCCTGAATCAGGGGGCGTCACCTCACAGGGACCCCTGGAATCAGGGGGCACTCCCCTCACAGGGACCCCTGGAATCAAGGGGTCTCCTCACAGGGACCCCTGGAATCAGGGGGCACTCTCCTCACAGGGACCCCTGAATCAGGGGGCGTCCCCTCACAGGGACCCCTGAATCAGGGGGAGTCCCCTCACAGGGACCCCTGGAATCAGGGGGAGTCCCCTCACAGGGACCCCTGAATCAGGGGGAGTCCCCTCACAGGGACCCCTGAATCAGGGGGAGTCCCCTCACAGGGACCCCTGAATCAGGGGGAGTCCCCTCACAGGGACCCCTGGAATCAGGGGGAGTCCCCTCACAGGGACCCCTGGAATCAAGGGGTCTCCTCACAGGGACCCCTGAATCAGGGGGCGTCCCCTCACAGGGACCCCTGAATCAGGGGGAGTCCCCTCACAGGGACCCCTGAATCAGGGGGACTCCCCTCACAGGGACCCCTGAATCAGGGGGACTCCCCTCACAGGGACCCCTGGAATCAGGGGGCACTCCCCTCACAGGGACCCCTGAATCAGGGGGAGTCCCCTCACAGGGACCCCTGAATCAGGGGGAGTCCCCTCACAGGGACCCCTGAATCAGGGGGAGTCCCCTCACAGGGACCCCTGAATCAGGGGGAGTCCCCTCACAGGGACCCCTGGAATCGGGGGGGGGGCTCCCCTCACGGGGACCCCTGAATCAGGGGGCCGCCCCTCACAGGGAACCCTGGAATCAGGGGGCGCCACCCCTGGAATTGGGGGCGCCCACCTCTCAGGGACCCCTGGAGTAAGGGGACCCGCTCCCTCACAGGGCCACCTGGACTAGGGGTACCCGCCCCCTCAAAGTCACCTGTGGAATAGGTGGAGTCGCCCCCTCACAGGGACCCCTTGAATAGGGGGACCCGCCCCTCTCACAGGGACCCCTTGAATAGGGGGACCCGCCCCCTCACAGGGACCCCTTGAATAGGGGGACCCGCCCCCTCACAGGGACCCCTGGAATAGAGGGATTCCCCCCTACCAGTGGAAAATCGGCCAGGTGCGTCCTGTACACAAAAAACAGGACAAATCCAACCCAGGCAATTACCGCCCAATCAGTATAATCTCCATCATCAGCAAAGTGATGGAAGGAGTCACCAGCAGTGCTATCAAGTGGCACTTACTCGGCAATGATCTGCTCACAGACGCTCAGTTTGGGTTCCGCCAGGGTCGCTCGGCTCCTGACCTCATTACAGCCTTGGTTCAAACATGGACAAAAGCGTTGAATGGCAGAGGTGAGGTGGGTGTGACTGCCCTGGACATCAAGGCAGCATTTGACCAAGTATGGCATCAGGGATCCCTAGCTAAACTGGAGTCAATGGGAATCATTGGGGGAACTCTTTGCTGGTTGGAGTCATACCTGGCACAAAGGAAGATGGCTGTGGTGGTTGGAGGTCAATCATCTCGGCTCCAGGACATCACTGCAGGAGTTCCTCAGGGTAGTGTCCTAGGCCCAACCATCTTCAGCTGCTTCATCAATGACCTGCCTTCCATCATAAGGTCAGAAGTAGGGATATTTGCGGATGACTGTACAATGTTCAGCACCATTCGCGACTCCTTAGATAATGAAGCAGTCTGTGTCCACATGTAACAAAACCTGGACAATATCCAGGCTGTGCTGACAAGTGGCAAGTTACATCCACGCCACACAAGTGTCAGGTAGTGACCATCTCCGACAAGACAGGATCTAACCATTGCTTTTTGACGTTCAATGGCATTACCATCGCTGAATCCCCCACAATCAACATCCTGGGTGTTACCATTGATCAGAAACTGAACTGGACTAGCCACATTAATACTGTGGCTACCAGTGCAGGTCAAAGGCTAGGAATGCTACGGCGAGTAACTCACCTCCTGACCCGCCAAAGCCATTCAACCACCTATGAGGTACAAGTCAGGAGTGTAATGGAATACTTTCCACTTGCCTGGATGAGTGCAGCTCCAACAACACTCGAGAAGCTCGACACCATCCAGGACAAAGCAGCCAGCTTGATTGTTCCCCCTTCCACAAACATTCAAACCCTCCACCATCGACGAACAGTGGCAGCCGTGTGTACCATCTACAAAATGCATTGCAGTAACTCACCAAGGTTCCTTCGACAGCACCTTTCAAATCCACTACCATCTAGAAGGACAAGAGCAGCAGAGACGTGGGAACCCCACCACCTGGAGATTCCCCTCCGAGTAGCGCACCACCCTGATTTGAAAATATCTTGTCATTCCTTCACTGTCACTGGGACAAGATTTGGGAGCTCCCTCTTTAACTGCACAGTGGGTGTACCTACACCTGAAGGACTGCAGCGGTTCCAGAAGACAACTCATCACCACCTTCTGAAGGGCAACAAGGCTGGGCAATAAATGCTGGCCTAACCAGCGAAGCCCACATCCCGTAAATTAATAAAAAACATTTTAAAAATGGCGTCCCGATCTCTTGCTACAATGGGGGACTTCTGGCGAGTGGAGCTCTCCAGTGTATAAAATGGGGCAATGTGCGACTCTGCCGCATGATCCCCGTTCAGGCCCTTTATTCAATGCGAGTTGCATAGCCATGTGTTTCTCAGCACTGCGAGTACTGGGAACACACGGCTAAATGCGCTCGCTCGGGGTCTTTGTTCCCTTTTGGGAGAATCGGGTCCATAGTCTCCCAAATGGAGAATTCAGCCCTATATTTTTAAAAATCCTGAAGCTATCTTTTTAGGACTTGAATTCACATCTCCGGAATTTTAATCTGGACCCCTGGACAACTAGTCCAGTAACATTACCACCAAGCTACTGCCCATTCAACTGCTGCATTCAAAAGTTTTATTTAATGGTTAAAAGTGAAAGCTTTATTCAGATTTTAAGCTTGTTCCGATGCAGCTGAGTTGAGTATTCAAGACATAAGCCAGAACTGAGTATTGTGAAGTTTGTGTGCATTTTGTATTTATTGCTACATCCTCTTTTCAGATAAGAGCATTTCTGCAACCACCAATGGAAGGAATTGTGTTGGAGACATATGGGGCGGGTAATGCTCCAGATAACCGCCCTGATATGATAAAGGAGTTTAAGAATGCTGATGCTCGAGGAATGTTGATGATAAACTGTACTCAGTGCTTATGGGGCTCTGTGATCACTAAATATGCAACAGGAAAGGTGAGTCTTGTTCTAATATAAGATTATAGTTAAGATTTTCCATTTCATGTGCCCTCCAGGTCAAGATCTTCCACTTGTTCATTTTAATGGGCTGAACTTTATCAGCAAGGCGCAGTGGTTAGCACTATTGCTCCACAACTCCAGGGTCCCAGGTTCGATTCCCGGCTTAGGTCACTGTCTGTGTGGAGTCTGCACGTCCTCCCTGTGTCTGCGTGGGATTCCTCCGGGTGCTCCGATTTCCTCCCACAAGTCCTGAAAGACGTGCTGTTAGGTAATTTGGACATTCCGAATTCTCCCTCTGTGTGCCTGAACAGGCGCTGGAATGTGGCGACTAGGGGCTTTTCACAGTAACTTCATTGCAGTGTTAATTTAAGCCCACTTGTGACAATAAAGATTATTATTAGCAGGAAACCACGGGAATGGATCTTTCTCATTGATCAATAAATATCATTACTTTCTTCCCCCACCAAAATACACAGCACAAAAGATCCCCTACAGGGTTCTCCGTAGCCGATACCGAAATTGGGAAAGGTGATTGGGCGGAGAATCAATTCCGACTCCAAAATCGCGGTAGATCCGATTTGACGGCAAATCGCAATGCTCCAGCACCTTGACAGCAGTGTCAATGCGCTCCAGGAATACACGGACAGTCAACACCGTTTGCATATCATTAGCGGGCCCGACCCGTTTCTCCGCCTCCGATAGGCTGAGTTCCCGATGGTGTGGTTCTCTTGTGCTTTAAAAAAATCGGGAAACCAGCGTGGCGGACGCTGAGGGAGAGAGAGGGGTTACGGAAAGTGTCCAACATCACCATAGTTTGATGACAGTTGTGCCCCTGGCTGGGGGGGCTTCTGTCAGGGCCGGGGGGAGAGGCGGGTTGTGGGGTCAGGATGGACGGACACGGAACACCGTTGCTGCAGCCGGCAAGGCAGCCATGCAGCTGCACAATCGCTAACAGCCCATTTTGAACTTAGTGCCATAGGTCAGATAGATGTCCCCCCCAGGGCACCCATCTGGGTGTTATCTGGCCCCAGCCGACCCATCAGTTGTATGGGTGCGCTCCAGCAGGACCAGTGCCATTGTGTTAACTGGGTTAAGTGTGTGTGGGGATTGTAATGTGTATGTGCGGCTGCAGCTGGTCAGCCTTCTGAGTGTCAATCACGGACCTGGCGTATCCTGCACTGTTTTTCATAGGAATCGATTGTGTTCCATGCTGCACCGGTGCTAGCCCCTCAACGGATCGGTCCAGCTGTGGCGCCAGTTCTTCTGTCGTGAAAGTCCACAAAACCTGTGTTGGTGTCAATACTTAGTCTCAGAAACGGAGATCCCATGCCCCAGCCGGGTCTCTCCTCTCAGTACCCAAACTGGCCGACTTTATACAGAAGATACATAATTTAGGGTTTCCTGCCCCCTTTAACGGGGGAGCTCGTATTCGGCGAGGTTCATGGGGAGTTTAATCATTGCCACCTTGTTAGTCCCATGCGGGTTATGACACGCACCCAAATGTCTGTGTTTTTGGGCGAATAGACTTGGAGAGAGTTGTCAAGGTAGTGCAGACCCTGCGGGCAGACAAAGTAACAAACCCAGTGTGGCCAGCCCATAGTATGTTCTTTATGAATGATGTAAAGATAAAACGACAATGACTGAGTGGGAACTTAGTGTAGCTCCCCTGACACCCTAACGCGCCTGTCTGAGAATAGCCGCAGCAATGGTGGTGGATTCACCCGAGTCTGGAGGTTGTGGATTGAAGTATCACTCCAGCATTTGGGCACAAAATCAAGGCTGAAAGGACAGTGCAGTACTGTTGGAGTGCTGTACTTTTGTGGTGCTGGCTTTTGGATCAGGCATTATCTGGTGGCCCTGTCTACACTTTCAGAGTAATGTAAAATATCCCAAAATGTAAAATCAATGACTTGGATCCCTGTCTGTCTCACCTATTAATTTATACTTACAAGTCTATCAATGGTCCAATCTCCATCAAACTGATTCCATCAAATGGTTTATATTCCTCTTATTTCAGCTGAAATTTGTTTCAAGTCCTGTGAATGTTTGATTTCAGGTTCTCACAGATGCAGGATTCATTTCTGGATGTGATATGACACCTGAAGCTTCTTTGGCCAAACTGTCTTATGTATTGGGTAAGACAGAACTGAGCATACAGGAGAAGAAGAAGGTGATGTATTTCACTCATAAAATAATGTTCTAGCGCTGTGCGCGCGCATACTTTTGAAAGGCTTACATTTTAGCCACATTAAGCAATGAAGAGCAGGCAACTTTCTCAAAGGATTAGCACCATATTTTTCCTGAGGTATTCATTGTCAGAACAATCTGGCAAATATCATATTCCCTTCACTCCCTGTAGTGAAATGTGTCGTTTATTATTGACAACAGTCTAACAAGGTAGGAATCTGGCAAATGATGTATCACAGAACGTGTTTATACTGAATGTTACACAGCATTGTACCACCTTTTATAGTATGGCTAGAATTTTGTCCTCTGGATGGGGCCCGAAAGGAGGTTGGGGTGCATTGTTGGCAACCCTGCTTCAGCCATCTGTGGAACCTAGAGTTGCATTTAACAGAATGCAGGCAATTGTTGCAAGGAAGGTCATTGGCCCCCAGCAACTGCTGGTCCACTCATCAGACTCGTCAGCACCATAAAGAGCAGTAGCCACTTCTGGGACTGCTAAGAAGGAGAGGATGTCATGGAAGCACACTGTCTTCCCAGCCAGCAAAATCAGTTCTGGGGTTGTAGGAGCTATCAGGCAGTCACTGGCATGGTGGGTGGTTGTGCGTTGGTGTAGGCAGTCAGTGCCTTTGGCACAGGGCCAGTTGGTGTTGTCATGGTTGCCATTCTGTGGGACAAAGGACACCTAAATAGGAGATCCCACTAAACCCCCTGGGAGACCTCCGAGATTTAATTGGCAGCTTCCCCATGTGCAGAAGGCCCACCAACCATTAGTAAAATGCCAGTGGTGGCAGTAAAAGACCCTTAATTGCCCCACCCCCACTTCCCATCCCAGAGGGCTGGCAAAATTCAGCCTTATTTTCGGTCTGTTGGTAAGCGACGTCTCTGAGGAGGGTTCATTTAGAATCAAATAGTGGCCCGAAATACCTCTTGATGGCACAAGCAGCAAGTTATGGCAAAATTCTTACCAATCTTCCCACGGCAAATTACACTGAACTACCTAAAAATTCCATTTGCATATGCTGGCACATTTTTTGAAAATGACATAAACAACCAAGACACAAGATAATAGGGCGCAGAACTTCGGCCATGTTATTACTTTAAGTCCCTTTAAGTTTGAAGCTTTCACTCATCAGTTTTGTACATGAGGCAGAACATACATAAATGAATGAACTTGTGAAACTTTTCCCATTTTAAATTATTCTGATGTCATAAAGACCCGAAGCGACAGCGACTCACTTTGCAAGTTTCATTGAGGAGAAATGCAAGGATTTTTTTTTTAAGTTGCCATAAGACACTTAAAATGTGAATCTGGATCATGTGGTGCCGAAATTCAGAAAATGTGTGGTCTCCAATTTTGTTTATTTAAGGCAGAGGATTTTGATGTTGGGTTTTGTCAAATCGGGGAACTAATCGAGGAAATTCGGGCTCAGCACATCAACGTATAGTGATGTAATGTCTCTGTAGATTCTTGATTTAGAGTGTAGTAAATTCACTTCCCTTTATTTTCGAACCATAGAAATCCTGCTGTGCAGATGGAGGTCATTCAGCCCATCGAGTCTGCACTGACCGAAAGAACACCCTACCTAGGCCCACTTCCCCACCCTATCCCTGTGACCCTGTAATCCCACCTAATCTGCACATTTCTAGACACTAAGGGGTAATTTAGCATGGCCAATCCACCTAAACTGTACAAGTTTGGACTGTGGGAGGAAACCGGAGTACCTGGAGGAAACCCACGCAGATAAGGGAGAGCGTGCAAACTTCACACAGACAATCACCCAAGTCCGGAATTGAACCTGGGACCCTGGCTCTGTGAGGCAGCAGTGCTAACCACTGTGCCACCGTACCTCCCATAACATAAACCTTCTAACATAGAGCTGAATTTTCTAGCCCTTCCTGCCAATGGGGATCTCCCAGTCCCACCAGAGGCGATTCCCCCACTCCGTGGCTGGTTCCTTGATGGCACATGGCCGGTGAATAACGCAAAATGCCGTTGGCATCGGAAGAACTGGAACACCCTGACACTGGCCAATGATGAGCTCCCTCCGCTGCTAGAAAACACATCGGGGTGGGAGGGGGGGGGGGGGGGGGGGGGAGGATTTGACCTGAAAATCTCAGCCATTGTATTCTTTAATATAATGGCATAACCCCAGGAAGTGAAAATAATCTTTCTATTTAACACAATACCAGATTTCTGAGTGACCCCAACCTTGTAATCACTTGTGTCTTATACCTGACCACTCCAGTTGCTTCCCTTTGAAGGAACATTTCCATAAAACGTCATATAAATATACGGTCAAGAAAAGGGAAACCAGCATTGAAATTCTTTTCACATGAAAAGAGCCCAACCCTTTAATTAAATGAAAGGAAGAAATTCTCTTGTGGTCAATTGGTCCAAGGATGTAATCAGATTCTTATGTGAATGAAATGAGCTACTGAATCTTTGTTGTAGCAATATATGTTTGAACTATATTATTGTGCTTGGGTGTAATAGAACATAGTACAGTACGGGCCCTTCAGCCCACAATGTTGAGCCAACCATTTATCCTAATCTAAGATTAACCTAACCTACACCCCTTCAATTTACTGCTGTCCATGTGCCTGTCTAAGAGTCGCTTAAATATCCCTAATGACTCTGACTCCACCACCTCTGCTGACATTGCATTCTCTGTGTAAAGAATCTACCTCTGACATCTCCCCTATACCTTCCTCCAATCACCTTAAAATATGTCCCCTCGTGACAGCCATTTCCACCCTGGGGAAAAGTCGCTGGCTATCCACTCTATCCATGCCTGTCATCACCTTGTACACCTCTATCAAGTCACCTCTCTGCCTTCTTCGCTCCAGTGAGAAAAGCCCTAGCTCCCTCAACCTTTCTTCATAAGACATGCCCTCCAATCCAGGCAGCATCCTGGTAATTCTCCTCTCTACCCTCTCCAAAGCATCCACAACCTTCCTATAATGAGGCGACCAGAACTGGACACAATGTTCCAAGTGTGGTCCAACTAGAGTTTTATAAAGCTGCAGCAAAACCTCGCGGCTCTTAAACTCAAACCCCCCATTAATGAAAGCGAACACACCATACGCCTTCTTAACAACCCTATCAACCTGGGAGACAACTTTGAGGGATTTATGTATGTGGACCCCAAGATCCCGCTGTTCCTCCACACTTCCAAGAATCCTGCCTTTCACCCTGTATTCAGCATTCAAATTCGACCTTCCAAAATGAATTACTTCACATTTATCAAGGTTGAACTCCATCTGCCACTTCTCAGCCCAGCTCTGCATCCTGTCAATGTCCTGCTGTAACCTGCAACAACCCTCATCGTGTCATCGGCAAACTTACTAACCCACCCTTCCACTTCCTCATCCAAGTCATTATAAAAACCACAAAGAGCAGAGGTCCCAGAACAGATCCTTGCAGGTCACCACTGGACACTGACCTCAGGGGGAATACTTTCCATCCACTACCACTTGCTGTCTTCTTTCGGCCAGCCAATTCTGTATCGGGACACCCAAATATCCCTGTATCCCATGCCCCCTAACTTTCTGAATGAGCCTACCATGGGGAACCTTATCAAATGCCTTACTGAAATCCATATACACTACATACACTGCCCGACCTTCATCAATGCGTCTCCTCACATCCTCAAAGAATTCAATGAGGCTTGTGAGGCATGACCTGCCCCTCACAAAGCCATGCTGACTATCTTTAATCAAACTATGTTTTTCAAAATAATCATAAATCCTATCTCTCAGAATCCTTTCCAATATTTTGCTCACCACAGATGTCAGACTGACTGGTCTGTAAATCCCAGGGATTTCCCTATTCCCTTTCTTGAACAGGGGAACAACATTCTCCTCCCTCCAATCATCTGGTACTACTCCAGCGGAGAGTGAGGACGCAAAGATCATCGCCAACACCTCAGCAATCTCCCCCCTCGCTTCCCATAGTAACCTTGGGTATATCCTATCTGGCCCATGGGACTTATCTATCCTGATGCTTTTCAAAATTTCCAGCACACCCTCCTTAATATCAACCTGTTCAAGCCTATTAACCTGGTTCACACTGGATGACCTGAGTGGAACAGATAAAGAAAATCAAATGGGAGAAATGCATGAATGACGGGATTGGATAACTTTTAGTCAGTGGTGGAAATTTTCTCGCAACCTATGTCCATTCATAATTCAAGGAAGCCTTTTCTGTTTTTTTGGATGATTTCCTCATTAATAACGACATTCTATGAATTTTTGGTCCAATACGTTTGTCCAGTTTATTATGTTACTGACTCGGTCCCCACTTAAACATATTCTATTGTGCTTGATAAAATCTAACATAATTATAACGGCCACCACTTTAATAGATGTTAGAAAAAGTCTTCTTAAAATCATTCTTTACATTGTCTAACTTTGCAACAATCTTTTGAAACATTGTTTTCTCCCAGATGCTATGTGAAAACCTGAGAGGGGAAATGAGTGGAAAGAATCCTCTTCAAGACCAGCAACAAATTCAAGCTACAGACGGGTCTCTTGCTGTCAGCTGCATGAAGGTAAACTTGATAGTCTAGATGATATAACATGAAAAAATTATAAACTGACCCTGTTATTTGACATTCTGATAGTTTAAAAGAGAAGGGGCGCAATCGAACCAAATCGGAACAGTGTTCCGGGACGAGCGCCTTTAGCCAGGTGTTTCCCGGTGTTTGCAATGCCAAGAAACACCACGCTATCTACCAGGACTTTGGTTCGATTGGGGGCATCAGCGGGCACTGTCAGTACACGTGAGGCCTCATGCAGGGCCTCCTTTGCACCTCCTCCTCCTCGGCCCGTTGGGCGGCTGGCTCTCCATCGTGGGCGGCTGCCTCCTGTTCCTCTGGAGCACGCTCCGCTGCTGCCCGCTCTGCTGCTGCCCGCTCTGCTGCTGCCCGCTCTGCTGCTGCCCGCTCTGCTGCTGCCCGCTCTGCTGCTGCCTGCTCTGCTGCTGCCTGCTCTACTGCTGCACGGTCTGCTGCTGCAGCTTCCTCCTCCTTGAGCAGTGCCAGCTCATACAGCTACAGGGCAACCCCCCAGGGCTGCGGCGACTAACAGAAAGGCCACCATTGCTGGTTGTGTTCCAATATCCATTGTCTGCTGGGGGGTGAAAGACCGACATGATGGCATGGTGCGTACCCCAAACAAGTTCAACGGGCTACGAGGTGCCTCCAGTTGGCACTCTGGGCTCTGCCATCGCAGATTTCGTCGCACCCCTGGCCCTGTCGGTGCCCGACACCATGGGGACTCCAGCTCTGGTGCCCGCTGGCCTTGCCTGCGGTAAGTTCCACGGTCCTGATCCCCCGTAGGGTCTACAATGGGTGTTTCCCTGGGTGGGCCGTCTGATGCCCCAACAGTTGGGTGGTGGGGGATATGGCAGAGGGTGGGGTGCGGGGGTGGGGGACACTCATTCGGCCGGTGTTACTCTGCAGATCCAGGGGCCAATGTGGGTGGTCAGTGGGCTGTGCAGCAAGATGGCTGCCTTGCAGGCCGTGGCAATGCCTGGGCACCGTCCCAATCCCATAGGGAGTCACCCAGGGCACCTCTCTCTCCTCGCCTTTGGGAGTTTGGCCCATTGGAGGTGGAGGATCGCGGAGGCCCTGGAGAATACCGTGTCGGGCCGCACTCAGTCCCGTTTCCTGCTCTGAGGAGCTCATGACGCATCCCGGGAACTCCTAACTCACCTATAAGGGAGTCCTCAGGGCCCCCCCCCCCAACACTCCAGGGCCTCTGCCTGGCACAGGACAAATGCCAGCCTGGCAACTTTGCAGAGCAACTGGGCACCTGCCAGTGCCCCTGCCAATGCCATCTTGGAAGTGCTAGGCTGGCACCCAGGTGGGGCTGCCAGGATGCCAGGCTGATTATTTTCCCATGGCAGGCATTAGGCCCAGACTGACATCTGGCCAAGGTGCCCCGGTGACACCAGCAGTGCCAGGGTGTCACCCTTTCCAGAGGGCAAGCACCCTGGGAGCGTCCGATCCCCCGGGCGACCCCCACAAGTTCCATTCTGTCTGCTCCCCATTTGTAGAGACCAGTACTGAACGGCACTCACCCAAGGTCTCCGAGGCAAAGGTGTTCGATCCCAATGCCTCGGGCACCTCCAGGCCAAAGAGGTAAATCCCAACGCCTCAGGTACCTCCGGGAAACGCACATAGCAGCTGGTGTGCTATCGCCAGGGGGCGGCGTGAATCCCACCCCGACGCCGGCTGCTGGATTCTCCAGCGCGGTTTTTCGGCGGGGAGAGAATCGCACTGCGCCAGTCGGGGGCCATTGGCAGCGATTTTCCGGCCTGCGATGGGCCGAGTGGCTGCCTGTTTTCGGCGGTTCCGGCCGGCGTAAAATACACCAGGTCTGTACCGGCGGGACCTGGCTCTGCGGGCGGCCTGCGGAGCCCTCGGGGAGGCACGGGGGGATCTGGCCGGGAGGGGGGCACAGTGGCCTGGCCCGCGATCGGGGCCCACCGATCTGCGGGCGGGCCTGTGCCGTGGGGGCACTCTTTCCCTCCGCATCGGCCGGTGTAACGGTCCGCCATGGCCGGTGCAGAGAAGAACCCCCCTGCGCATGCGCTGGGATGACGCTAGCACACGCTGGTGCTCCCGCGCATGCGCCAACTCGCGCTGGCCAGCGGAGGCCCTTTGGCGCCGGTTAGCTCGACGCCAACCCCGCCGGCGCCAGCCTGGCCCCTGAAGGTGCAGAGGATTCAACATCTTCCGGGCGGCCCAATGCCGGAATGGTTCACGCCACTCCTCGGCGCCGGTGCAGCCGCCCCGCCGCGTAGGGGAGAATCCCGCCCTTAGTGTCTGAAATATTAAAGTTAATTCATATGAATATATAAAAGAATATTTAATGTTTGAAATTTCTTTTTAATCAATGAATATAGAATGATTTTATATGTAACAAGCTTCTGTTTTCTTTCAGCAGTCTCACGAAGGTGCTCTGACTCCTTCGGTGGCTTGTCTCGCGGCAAAGGCCGGTGATATTGATGCATTGGAAGCTATACTGGATACGGTAAAGAAGGCAAAATACAGCAAATCAGACAGCATCTGAGGGGAAAACATGAGAAATAACAATTCCAGCATGGATGCCTTGTGAAAATTGTTCTGATAAAAGGGTCCAGTGTCAAAGTGTGAACTACCCTGTTTCTCCACTAGAAGGATCTGTATTTCCTGAATTTTCCAATGGATTTTGTAGTTGAAGCTGACGTCATCACTTAACATCTAAAAGACGGCAAACTATTTACACAGAAATCACATGACAGAAACTAGTCGTTTACCCCATCTAGTCCGAATGTTGTTTATTCGAGCAGTGGGCTGAATCCCATTTTACACGGGGCTTTTTTCCATTGTGGCTTGTCAGTATACAAGTATTTTATAAAAGTCCAGAAATCAGTGAAGTTAATAGACCAGGAACCTGGGGTGCAATTCTCCGTTCCTGAGACTAAGGGCGGAATTCTCCACAACGGCCGACGCCGTCGTGAAACCTGGAGTGTTTCACGACGCCGTCGGAGGCCGCTCCTCGCCCTCTATTCTCCCCCCCCCTCCCCGGGGGGGCTAGGAGCGGTGTTTCGTGAAACTCGGCCGCCGGGCCTTGACGCTGGTGACAAGGCGGCGCACCGATAATGACGCGGCCGGCGGCGCCAAATGACGTCAGCCGCGCATGCGCAGGTTGGCCGGCACCAACCTGCGCGTGCGCGGTTGCCGTCTTCCCCTCTGCTGCCCCGCAAGACGTGGCGGCTTGATCTTGTGGAGCGGCGGAGGGGAAAGAGTGCGTCTCTTGGAGACGCCGGCCCGACGATCGGTGGGCACCGATCGCGGGCCAGTCCCCTCCTGGGCACGGCCGTGGTGCTCGATCCCCTCTCTGCCCCCCACAGGCCCCAAACTTACCTTTCGTGCTATGTTCACGCCGGCAGCGACCAGGTCCCGAATAGGTCGGGAACGGCAGGCCATTCGGGCCGGAAAATCGCGGGGCGTGCTCATTTGGTGAATTCAGAATTATAAATGTTTTCAGTCATGACTTTAACCTGATGTGCTTCTGTTAAAAGGTGTTTCTTTTGTAAGTCTTCTGGATGTTAAAAGGACAGCGCAAGCATTACTTAGTGTTGTATTCTTTGGAGGTTGTATTTGAATTAATGGTTGCTAAGATGTTCACTGTATGTTTTAAAAAGGTTAACTTGAGTTCATAGACTAAACATTATTTTGCTTTTAAAACATACTTTTCCGACTTCCGGTGGTGGCGATGACAGAGTAGGTCGCACATTTGGTGGCTCCCGCTCCAACTGGACTTTTGGAGCTTTCCCCCTGACTTTTTTGCACTTTTGAGCACTGGATTGTCGGCAAAGGCAATCAGGCACTGGTTCCATACACTGGTGTATGGAACAAAGAACTGGAAGGTCTTGAATAGGGAGAAATAAAAAGGCAAGCAAGAGCTGGGTGGAGGCTGCAGCAGATAACAAAATGGCTGATGTCCGGACCCCTGTTGCGGCGGCCCAGCCAATAATGGAGCAGTTGATGCAGGTCATTCGAGAGGGCTTCACCACGCTGAAACGGGACAGTCTAGACCCGGTTAAGGAATCGATCGATCGGCTGGAACGCAGGCTGGATGCCCAGGATCAGACGATCCAGAAGCTGGAGAAAGCGTGGCGGATCAGGAGGAGTCCCAAACGGGGGTGGAGATGGAGGTGGGAATGCCGAAGGAACAACAAAAAAAAGGCTTCTGGAGAAGGTAGAGGACCTGGAGAATAGGCTGGCAGAACCTATGAATTGTCAGTCTCCCGGAGGGGGCTGAGGGAGTGGATGCTGCCACACTTGTTGCGGAGATGTTCCAGAAGCTTTTGGGGGTGCAGGCTTTTCCCCGACTGTTGGAGGTGGATAGGGCGTACAGATCGCTGGCGAGGCAGCCGCGGCCCGGAGGATCCCCCCCCCCCCGGGCGATGGTGGGCAGGTTCCATAGCTCCTGGACAAGGAGTGTGTTCCCCAGTGGGCCAAGCGTACGCGGAGCTGCACATGGGACAAGAGCATCCTGCGTGTCTACCAGGATCTGAGCGTGGAGGTGGCCAGAAGGAGGGAAAGCTAAAAGCAAGTCAAGGAGATCCTGTTCAAGACGCAGGTGAAGTTTGGGCTGCTTTACCCTGCGCGTCTTTGGGTTATACACGAGGACCAGTACCATTATTTCGAGTCGCCAGAGGACGCGATGGACTTTGCTAAGAGAAAAGGGCTGCTGCCGAACTGAGAACTTTTTGATTCAAGTTGCAACGTCTTGAGTGATGTATGTTTTTCTTGATTTCTGCTTTTTGGTTTTCTCTCTTCTGTATTTGGGTTCTGATGGAGATGGGGGAAGTAAAAGTTATTCGGGTTTTGGGTTTTCTGTGTTTTGGTGGGGGTGGATGTCAGTGCCTTTCACTTTGTATTAGTTTGAATTGCACTATTGCGGGGGTTTTCTTTGTTCTTTTTCTGGGCGATTGTTTGAGGATGGCTTGATCAGGGAACTGGTTTCGATGGGCGGGGGGGAAGTGGCCGGGGGGGGGAAGGGAGCGAGGGAACAATAGGTGAGAGACTTTTCGACGCGGGAGTCGAGAGCCACCAGGCTAGCTGGGTGAGCTAGTCTACGGAATCAAAGTGGGGGGGGGTGTGCATATAGTTAGTTTATGGCATGGGTTAGATTACAGGGGGTTGTTGTTAGGTTGGGGGGGGGGGGGGGTAGTTGCTCTGCTGATGAGGGAGCGACTTGGGCTGAGAGACAAGAGAGGAGGTCGGGGGTGGGGGCTGCCAGGATGTGGGCCTAGGGAGGCGCGGCGGCTGGGCTGGGGGCGGGACCAGACCAAGGGGGATGGCTGATCGGGGGGGGGGGTACCTGGGGGAGGGGGGGGGGGGGGGTACGGGGCCCCCCAACTAGGCTGATCACCTGGAATGTTAGAGGGTTAAATGGGCCGATCAAGAAGGCGCGTGTGTTCGCGCATCTGAGGGTTCGGCAGACTGACGTGATAATGTTGCTGGAGACAGACCTGAAAGTAGCTGATCAGGTTAGATTAAGGAAGGGCTGGGTTAGTCAGGTCTTCCATTCGGGACTGGACACTGAGACCTGAGGGGTTGTGATTTTGATTAATAAACGGGTGCAATTTGAGGTGGGCAGTACAGTGTCGGATGGGGGAGGTTGTTAGTCATGGTTAGTGGTAAGCTTGAAGGGGTGAAGGTAGTTTTGGTTAATGTGTACGCCCCAAATTGGGATGATGTGGAATTTATAAAGAGACTGCTGGGGAAGATACCCGACCTGAACTCGCACAAGTTGGCTATGGGAGGTGATTTTAATACAGTCCTTGATCCAGGCCTGGACCGGTCGTGTTCAAAAACGGGTAGGGTGCCGGCAATGGCAAAGGAGCTGATAGGGTACATGGAGCAGATGGGGTGAGGGGGGGGGGGGGTGTTGACCCATGGGGGTTTAGGCAGCCAACGGGGAAGGAGTTCTCGTTCTACTCGCACATTCATAAAGTTTATTCCCGGATCGATTTTTTTCATCATGAGCAGGGATTTACTGACTGGGGTTGTGGATGCGGGTTATTCGGCGATCGCTATTTCGGATCATGCTCCACATTGGGTCGACCTGCAGGTCAGTGAGAAAAGCTTTCAGCGCCCGCAATGGAGGTTAGATGTTGGATTGTTGGCAGATGAGGCGGTGTGCGAGAGGCTGAGGAAATGTATGCAAAATTACCTGCAGGTCAATAACACGGGGGAAGTCTCAGCAGCGGTGGTCTGGGAGGCACTGAAGGCAGTGGTGAGAGGAGAGCTGATCTCAATCCGGGCTCATAGGGACAGGACAGATAGGGCAGAGACGGACCGACTGGTAAAGGAGATCTGAAGGATAGATAGGAGGTATGCGGAGACCCCGGGGGTAGAGCTTTTAAGGGAACGGCGGAGGTTGCAAGCTGAGTTTGGTGTATTGTCCACAGGTAAGGTGGTGGAGCAGCTTAGGAAGGTGAGGGGTGCGATTTATGAGCGTGGGGAGAAAGCCAGTAGAATGCTGGCACAGCAGCTTTGGAAGAGGGAGGCGGCCAGGGAGGTAGGGAAGGTGGTCGACAGGGATGGAAACTTGGTGAGGGACTCGGTAGGGCTGAACAAGGTGTTCAGGGACTTTTACAGTAGGCTTTACAGCTTGGAACCCTCCATGGGGCCGGAAGGGATGAAGTGCTTTTTGGATGGACTGACTTTCCCAAGAGTAGAGAGGGAGCTGGTAAATGGGTTGGGGGCCCCGATCAAGGCCAAAGAGATATCTGGGGGCTTGAAGGCCATGTAGTCAGGTAAAGCCCCGGGGCCGGACGGGTACCCGGTGGAGTTCTATAAAAAGTTCTCCAGGATAGTGGGCTGATGCTGGTCAAGGTTTTTAATGAGGCAAGAGACAGAAGGGTTTTACCCCCGACGATGTCACAGGCCACTACATCGTTGATACTGAAACGGGACAAGAACCCGGAGGCATGTGGGTCCTATAGGCCGATCTCCCTGCTTAATGTAGATGCCAAACTTTTGGCCTCTAGGATTGAGGATTGTGTGCCAGATGTTATTATGGAGGACCAAACCGGGTTTGTCAAGGGCAGGCAGTTGGTGGCCAACGTAAGAAGGCTGCTAAATGTGATCATGATACCCCCGGAGAGGAGGGAGGTGGAGGTAGTTGTGGCGATGGATGAGGAAAAGACTTTTGACCAGGTGGAGTGGGACTATTTATGAGAGGTGCTGGGACAGTTCGGGAAGGGTTTTATCGACTGGGTCAGTAAGGGACAGTTTCAGGTATTTAGGGATACAAGTGGCGCAGGACTGGGGTCGGTTACACAAGTTAAACTTGTCCCGGTTGGTGGAGCAGATGAGGGGCGAGTTTCGGAGATGGGATTTGCTCCCGTTGTCGCTAGCTGGGAGAGTGCAGATGGTGAAAATGACGGTCCTCCCGAGATTCTTGTTCGTATTTCAGTGACTCCCCATTTCATTCGGCGTGTTTTTTAAAGAGGGTCAATAAAATTATCTTGGGCTTTGTGTGGGCGGGTAAGTCCCCGTGAGTGAAGAAGGTGATGCTTGAGCGGAACTAGGGGGAAGGGGGTTGGCACTGCCGAATCTCAGCAATTATTATTGGGTGGCTAACATAGCCATGATAAGGAAGTGGGGGGTAGGGGCAGGGTCGGTTTGGGAGCGGATGGAGGCAGCTTCGTGTAAGGGCACCAGTCTCGGGGCGTTGGTAACGGCACCTCTGCCGCTCCCGCCGGCACGGTACTCCACCAGCCCTGTAGTGGGGGCAGCCCTGGGGGTCTGGGGTCAGTGGAGGACGCACGTGGGGGAAGTGGGAGCATCGGTTTGGTCCCCAATTTGTGCCAATCACCGATTCGCCCCGGGGAATATGGATGGGGGGGTTCCGAATATGGCGGAGAGCAGGGATTGAGAGGATGGGGGATCTGTTTATAGAAGGGAGCTTTCCGAGAATGAGGGCGCTCGAGGAGAAGTTTGGGTTGGCGAGGGGGAACGATTTCAGGTACTTGCAGGTGCGGGACTTTTTGCGTAGACGGGTACCATCCTTCCCACGCCTGCCACTAAGTGGGATCCAGGACAGGGTAGTTTCTCCAGAGGATGGGTGGGGGAGGAGAGGATGTCTATAAAGAACTTATGGGGGCAGAGGAGACGCAGACCGAGGAGTTGAAGCGTAAGTGGGAGGAGGAGCTTGGAGGGGAGATAGAGGGTGGCCTATGGGCGGACGCGTTGAGCAGAGTCAACGCGATCGCAACATGCACCAGGCTCAGCCTGATCCAATTCAAGGTTGTCCACTGGGCCCACATGACAGTGGCCCGGATGAGTAGATTCTTTGGGTTGGAGGACAGGTGTGCAAAATGTGCGGGAGGACCAGCGAACCATGTCCACATGTTCTGGGCATGTCCAAAACTTAGGGGGTACTGGCAGGGGTTTGCAGACGTCATGTCCAGAGTATTGAAAACAAGGGTGGCGATGAGTCCAGAGGTGGCGATGTTTGGGGTTTCGGAGGACCCGGGAGTCCAGGAGGAGAAAGAGGCTGATGTTCTGGCCTTTACTTCCCTGGTAGGCCGGAGACGGATACTGCTACCTTGGAGGGACTCAAAGCCCCCGAAGTCGGAGACCTGGCTATCAGACATGGCGAGCTTTCCCGGCCTAGAGAAGATTAAGTTCGCTCTGAAAGGGTCGCTGTTAGGGTTCACCCGGAGGTGGCAACCATTCATCAACTTCTTCGCTGAGAATTAATCGTCAGCAGAGGGGAGGGGGGGGGGGGGGGGGGTACGGTAGTGTAGAGTAGGGGGTCAATATCACGTGGAACGTGAGGGGCCTGAATGGGCCGGTCAAGACGTCCCGGGTGTTCTCGCACCTAAAGGGGTTGAAGGCCGACGTGGCCATGTTGCAGGAGACGGACTTAAAACTCGCTGACCAGACGAGGTTGAGGACAGGATGGGTAGGCCAGGTGTTTCACTCGGGGTTAGACTCAATGACCAGAGGGGTGGCAATTTTGGTTAGTAAACGAGTGGCGTTTGAGGCAGGGAGCATCATGGCGGACAAGGGGGGGCAGGTACATAATGGCAAGCTGCAGGGGGGCGGAGTTGTATTAGTGAATGTGTATGCCCCGAACTGGGACAATGCAGACTTCATGAGGCGTGTGATGGGTAGGATCCTGGACTTGGAGTCTACTAACTTGATTATGGGAGGGGACTTCAATACGGTCTTGGATCCGGTCTTGGACCGTTCCAAGTCCAGGTCGGGAAAGAGGCCGGCGGCGGCCAGGGCCCTGTGGGAGTTCATGGATCAGATGGGGGCATGAACCCGTGGAGATTCACACGGCCAAGGGCGAAGGAGTTCTCCTTTTTCTCCCATGCCCATAAAGTGTACTCGCGGATTGACTTTTTTGTGCTGAGCAGGGCGTTAATCCCGAGGGTGGAGGGGGTTGAATACTCAGCCATTGCGGTCTCTGACCATGCCCCGCACTGGGTGGACCTGTGACTGGGGGAGGAGCGGGGGCAGCGCCCTCTCTGGAGACTGGATGTGGGGCTGCTGGCGGATGAAGAGGTGTGTGGGCGGATAAGGAGGAGCATTGAGAACTATGTGGCAGCGAATGACACAGGGGAGGTAACAGCAGCAGTGGTTTGGGAGGCTATGAAGGCGGTCATTAGGGGGGAGTTAATTTCAATTAGGTCCCACAGGGTGAAGGAGAGGGCAGAGAGGGAGAGGTTGGTGGGAGAGATACTTATAGTGGACAGGAAGTACGCGGAGGCCCAGGAGGGGGGCTGCTAAACGAGCGCCAGAAACTGCAGACGGAGTTCGACTTGCTGACCACTGGGAAAGCGGTGGCACATTTGAGGAAAGTGAAAGGGGCAGTCTACGAGTATGGGGAGAAGGCAAGTAGGATGCTGGCGCACCAATTGCGCAGGAGGGAGGCGGCCAGGGAGATCGGGGAGTGCGGGATAAGGAAGGCCACACGGTGTTGAGCCCAGAGAGGGTCAACAAAGTCTTCAGGGAGTTCTACGGGAAGCTGTAAGAGTCGGAACCCCCGAGGGGAGGGGAATGGATGAAGCAATTTATGGACCGATTCAGGTTCCCGAGGGTGGAAGCAGAGCGGGTGGAGGAGTTGGGGGCCCCGATTGAGTTGTAGGAGGTAGTTAAGGGCTGGCAAGCATGCAGTCGGGCAAGGCCCCAGGGCCGGATATAGATATAGAATTTACAGTGCAGAAGGAGGCCATTTGGCCCATCGAGTCTGCACCGGCCCTTGGAAAGAGCACCCTACCCAAGCCCACACCCCCACCCTATCCCCATAACCCAGTAACCCCACCCAACACTAAAGGCAATTTTGGACTAAGGGCAATTTATCATGGCCAATCCCCCTAACCTGCACATCTTTGGACTGTGGGAGGAAACCGGAGCACCCGGGGGAAACCCACGCAGACACGGGGAGGATGTGCAGACTCCGCACAGTGACCCAAGCCGGGAATCGAACCTGGGACCCTGGAGCTGTGAAGCAATTGTGCTAACCACTATGCTGCCGTGCTGCCCCAAATGGCTTCCCTGTAAAATTCTATAAGAAGTTCTCGGAGCTGCTGAGTCCACTCCTGCTAAGAACCTTTTAATGAGGCAAAGGAGAGAGGAACCCTCCCCCCGATTTCACTTATTTTGAAGAAGGAGAAGGATCCGCTCCAATGTGGGTCCTACAGGCCGATATCGCTCCTGAATGTAGACACTAAATTGCTGGCAAAGATTCTGGCCACCAGAATAGAGCATTGTGTCCCGGGAGTGATTGAGGAGGACCAGACGGGTTTCGTTAAGGGCAGGCAACTGAACACAAATGTGCGGAGGCTCCTGAACATTATCATGATGCCCTCGGAAGGGGGGGAGGGGGGGATCTAGAAGTAGTGGCTGCAATGGATGCAGAGAAGGCCTTTGGCAGGGTGGAGTGGGAGTACCTGTGGGCAGCGTTAAGCAGGTTTAGATTTGGTGAGGGATTCATAGGGTGGGTCAAGCTACTGTATCAGGCTCCTGTAGCGAGTGTGTCCACGAACCAGCTACGGTCGGAGTATTTCAGGCTGCACCGGGGGACGAGGCAGGGGTGCCCCCTGTCCCCGCTGCTGTTTGCCCAGGCAATTGAGCCGTTGGCCATAGCGCTCAGGACTTCAAGGGACTGGAGGGGGCTGTTGCGCGGGGGGGGGGGGGGGGGGGGGGGGGGGGGGGAGCACCGGGGCTCCCTTTACGCGGATGACCTGTTGTTGTACATTTCGGACCCGCTAGAGGGAATGGGGGAGGTCATGCGGATCCTAAAGGACTTTGGGAGCTTTTCCGGGTACAAGTTGAACGTGGGGAAGAGTGAGCTGTTCGTGGTCCATGCTAGGGGCCAGGAGGAGAGACTGGGGGAGCTCCTGCTCAAGATAGTGGAGAAGAGTTTTCGGTACTTGGGGATACAAGTGGCTAGGAACTGGGATGCCCTGCACAGGCTCAACTTAACCCGGCTGGTGGAGCAGATGGAGGGAGATTTTAAAAGGTAGGACATGCTCCCGCTTTCCCTGGCGGGCTGGGTGCAGACTGTGAAGATGACGGTTCTCCCCAGGTTCCTCTTTGTTTTTCAGTGCCTCGCCATTTTCATCCCCAAGTCCTTTTTTAAGCTGGTGAATAGGATTGTTACGGGATTTGTGTGGGCGAATAAAAGGGCATTCTTGGAGCGTAATGGGGAGGGGGAGGACTGGCTCTGCCGAACTTCTGCAGCTATTATTGGGCAGCCAATGTGGCCATGACTAGGAAGTTGATGATGGAGGTGGGGGCGGCGTCATGCAGAGGCACCAGCCTGGGGGCACTAGTCACAGTGTCGCTGCCGTTCCGACCTGGAACGCTTTGTCCCTGCCATAGGGCCCTATCTTTGTGGCTTTGTTTTTGGTTCCCCCGTTCTCTGTCCTGACTGTGTCTGTTTCCCCCCCCCCCCCCCCCCCCTTTCCTCCTTCTTCCTATTCTTTAGTGCCTTCGTAGCTCCTATGCGTCCCCGTCCCCTCACCTCCCCTCACTCTATTGCTCGTTGGCTTCAAACAAGTCTTGGAACAAGTTGGTGAATGGTTTCCACGTGGAAACACTCTTCCGACCCTTGGATGGTGAATTTGATTTTCTCCAGGTGGAAAAATTCCGACAGGTTGTCCAGCCAGTCTGTGGCTTTGGGTGGCGATGCTGATCGTCAGCCAAGCAGGATTCTTGGGTGGGTGATTACGGAAGCAAAGGCAAGGACGTTGCCCCCCCCCCCGCCCATAAATAGTTCTGGCTGGTCTGATACCCGAGGAGTGCATAGAACATAGAACAGTACAGCACAGAACAGGCCCTTCGGCCCTCGATGTTGTGCCGAGCAACTATCACCCTACTCAAACCCACGTATCCACCCTATACCCGTAACCCAACAACCCCCCCTTAACCTTACTTATTAGGACACTACGGGCAATTTAGCATGGCCAATCCACCTAACCCACACATCTTTTGACTGTGGGAGGAAACCGGAGCACCCGGAGGATACCCACGCACACACGGGGAGGACGTGCAGACTCCGCACAGACAGTGACCCAGCCGGGAATCGAACCTGGGACCCTGGAGCTGTGAAGCATTTATGCTAACCACCATGCTACTGTGCTGCAGACTGTGGCTTGGGTCCATCCTCGCCCCTACAATCTTAGACATTGCTTCAAAGAAGGCTGTCCAGTGCCCCATCCATCTGGGGCATGCCCAGAACATATGATGTGGTTTGCCAGGCCTCCTTGCCACCATTCACACTTGCCCTCCATCTCTAAGAAGAACCTGCTCATTCGAGTTCTAGTTAAGTGTGCTCCGTGCACCACTTTCAATTGCATGAGGCTTAGCCTTGAGCAAGTGGAGGGAGATGCAGTTGGCCCTGTTCAGTGCTTCGCTCCAGAGTCCCCACCCTATTTCAATCCCCAGTTCTTCCTCCAATTTTTCCTGTGTCCCATCCAACAGGTCCCCGCAGTACCCCAAATTGCCTTGCATCCAGTAGTTCCTCTAACATTGAATGTCTCAGCGTCTGTGCGTATGTCGTTGTCTCCTTGTGGAGGAGGTTCTTCACCTGTAGGTGTCGCAGTTCTTCCGTTCAGTAGTTGTCGTTTTTTGTCAGTTCCTCTAACATCGCTAGTCTGTCCACTGTATAGAAGTCCCTGACAGTCAGCGTCCCCCCGTCCTGTCTCCATCTCTGAAAGGTTGCATCCATCATGGCTGACGTGAACTTGTGGGTGCTGCATATGGGGGGCCATAGTTGACATTTCGGTTAGCCCGAAGTACTGTTTCAGTTGATTCCAGGTTCGGAGAGTGTGGCTACCACCATTGGGCTTGTTGAGTGCTTGGCTGGCGGGGATGGGAGTGCCGCTCTGGCAAGGGCTAGGAGGGTCGTCCCTGTGCAGGAGCACTCCTCCATCCTCGCCCATTCCGTTTCCGGTTCTTTCACCCACCCCCTCACCCTTTCTGCTGTGGCTACCCAGTGGTAGTATTGTAGGTTTGGGAGGGCCAGCCCCCCCCCCCCCCCCCCATACTTATTTTTCTCTGTAGGACCTTCTTGGGGATCCATGGGATGTTTCTCCCCACCTCCGCCCACCACACACACACACACACACACACAAACGCCATGATCGTTTTGTCGACTGAGTTAAAGAAGGCCTTGGGGGAGTACATTGGTATGGATCTGAACAGGAAGAGGAACCTGGGCAGTACGTTCATCTTGATTGTCTGTACCTTCCCCGTCAGGGCGAGCGGGAGTGTGTCCCATCTCTGTAGGTCCTTCTTTACTTCCTCCGCCAGATTGGTCAGGTTCCACTTGTGGATCCGTGTCCAGTCATGGGCAATCTGGATCTCCACATAGCATTGGGCTTGTATGAATGGTAGTCCCATCAACTCTGCCCCTACCTTTTTGGGTTTGCAGGGACGTCTTCACTCTTGCTTAGGTTGAGTTTGTAGCCTGAGAAAGCTCGACACTTGCTCAGGAGTTTCATGTTCCCTTCCATGTTGGTTTGTGGGTCCGAGATGGAGAGGAGCGGATGATCCGCATAGATGTGAGACTCTACTCTCTGTCTCCTCTTCGGATTCCATTCCAGTTTTCGCCCTCTGAGGGCGATCACCAATAGCTCGATTGCCAGGGCGAATAGGGGTGGAGAAAGCGGGCATCCCTGCCTTGTGCCTCTGTGCAGCTGGAAGTATTCACAGCTGGTGGTGTTGGTCTGAACGCTCGCCATGGGGGGCATTGTACAGGAGTTCCACCCATGAGGTGAACTCTGTCCCAGCCCAAATCACTCTAGTACCTCAATGAGGTACTTCCACACAAATCTGTCGAAGGCCTTTAGTGCACCCAGGGAAGTGATCATCTCTGGTGTTCTCTCCCCAAATGGGGTCATTATCACGTTCAGCAGTTTCCTGATGTTTGCTGTGAGCTGTCTACCCTTAACAAAGCCTGTCTGGTCTTCTGCGACCACCTCCGGTACACAGTTCTCCAGTCGTTTGGTCAGGATTTTTGCGAGTATTTTCGCATCCACATTGAGCAATGATATGGGTCTGTAGGATCCACTTCAGTTGAGTCTTTGTCTTTCTTTGGTATCAGTGATATAGTGGCTTGTGCTAGCGTTGAAGGGAATCTACAAACATCTCCCACAGGTGCAGGGCCAGCGCTACCGCAAATCTTTTGTAGAAGTCAGCCGAGAACCCATCAGGTCCTGGCGCCTTCCCTGCCTCCATGTAGTTGATGCTCACCATGACTTGTCCCAGTTCTAGCAGTTCTTCCAGCCCCTCCTCCTATTTTCCCCACACGATTGGCATATCCCGTCTATCGAGGACTGTTTCATCTCTGAGTCCCCGTCGAGGGGTTCTGAGGTGTAAAACCCTCGGTAGAAGGCCTTCAATGCTTTGTTGGCCTTTTTTGATTCGGCTACGAGTCTGCCTTTGGTATCCTTCACCTGCGCTATCTCCCTTGTGGCTGTTCTGCTTTATCAGCTGGTGAGCCAGCAGGCAGCTGTTTTTTCTCTGTGTTCAGAGAAGATCCCCTGTGTCTGGCAGAGTTGGTGCACTGCTTTCATGGTGGATAACAGGTTAAAGTCTAGCATCTGTTCAGTATTTACTGTTCTCTTCGAGTTATGTTACTTCCGATCAGTAGTCACACATGCGGCTTGTTTATGCTAAACTCTTGTAAAAAATATCATCTTCAAATAGATAAGAGATGATTCAGATTTTCGAGATGCAGGTGTTTTCTGATCAAATTCAAAATATAAAGCACTCGTTTTCCTTTGTAAACTTCAGCTCAAGTATATTTTGCGCGATTAATGTTATTATTTTCAGATTGACAGCACCGAAGGTACTTTTTATCTATTTTTCCTCCAATTCTTCCCCTCTCTCTGAAAGGCATATTTAGATGTAGATTTCCTAGCCCTTCATTCATAGTGTGGGAGCTTGTACAATGATTGCCAATAGGCTATTCAGATATTGAATGCATCGCAGTCGAGCTCAATTCCATGCTCACTGGAGATCAGACTTGGGAATCACGGGTTAGTGGTCAAAAGTCGAGCCGGTTAGATGAATTGATGTGTTGAGCATAAACACCAACTATTTGGCCCCAATACCTGTGTCTGTGCTGCAAATATTAAGTAAACCATGGCTATTTTCTCCACACCTCGGTTCAGGCATACTGAGACCAATTTTGTATTCCAGTGGGTTCATGTCATGAGATCAGATGGGGAATTGAACCTCAAACCACTGGATGCAATTAATTTTTTTGTGTTTAGTTAGAATTACTATTGCAACAAAGATTAGAATAAAAATACAGAGGGTTTTAGGAGAGCAAAACTGCTATTCACTTTTTTCTTTCTGATGCTGATTTCACAAAACATGCATTCCAGGGCAACAACTTGTGGCATGAGGATCATGATGGGCGGACCCCACTCCACGTGGCAGCTTGTGAGGGGCACCTGGAAGTTGTGGATTACCTGCTCAATCATGGAGCCACTGTTTATGCCAAAGACAGGTATGTTCATACACCACTAAGGCGTACAATGAGATTGAGATGCACAAAACATTTGGGGAAACTAAAACAATTTCTGTCAGCCTTTGAAATGCACCTTATTACCTGATAGAAGTTTGCATGTTTGACCGTTGAATCTCAAGGATTCCACACAGCTGGATCTTTATTGAATGCTTATTGTAAGACCATGGACAGGAATAGCGGGGAGTGGTGGGAAATGACCTAAAATCTGAGCAGTGCGAGGCTTCACCAGCTCATTGAAATATCCTGACTTCTCCTCCTCACCTGTCTACACCACTGCTTCCCAGGACCACCAAGGGAACAGTCTATCCCTGAATGCCATGGTACAGACTCTTGGTTCTCCAGCAGAGGGGGAATACTTTGTAACGTCCTCATCATCATTCATTCCAACCTAGACTGACCTTTCATTGTAGGCCTGTGCCAGAACCCCAGTTATTAACCTCATTGTGTCGGCCTCCAGCACTGTCAAGGCCTGTCAGAATCCTGTTATTCAGAGTGCGTTTGCCTTTTAACTGTCCAGTCAGCTTTATTGGAGCTAAACCGCGGAGTTGGATTGTCTCTTGGCAGGAACAATCGTACATCGAGCCCACTGTACATCTGTGTTGATGAAGCAAAGCCAGGTTCCTGGGTATGATTGGAAGGACTCCTTGCGTTTGTTAAATAACTTTGCAAGTTAAAAGAATTTAAATTTAATAAAAATCAACTACCTTCTCAAATGTTACCGTTGGTGCCTGCCCCAGAAGTTCAAACTGCACAGATTGTCACATCAAACTGCACTTCCAGCTGATTTGATGCATATCCTTAAACTGAAGGTATTCATAAACATGTCTTAAGCGACAAGAGAAACTTCTTTATTTTGAAGGCGCATCCATGCGACATGCAGATTAAGTGATTTGGACTAATGCTATTGCAAAGTGTATGGAAATACTGATGGGTGTTTTGGAGATGTTGTAGTGAGTTACTGGATAGGGCAAAGTTGGCTGGAGTGTAACTGAGTGATAGGAGGATGGAGTCGCTGAGTGATAGGAGGATGGTGTCGCTGAGTGATAGGAGGATGGAGTCGCTGAGTGATAGGAGGATGGTGTAACTGAGTGATAGGAGGATGGTGTCGCTGAGGGATAGGAGGATGGTGTAACTGAGTGATAGGAGGATGGTGTAACTGAGTGATAGGAGGATGGTGTAACTGAGCGATAGGAGGATGGTGTAACTGAGCGATAGGAGGATGGTGTAACTGAGTGATAGGAGGATGGTGTAACTGAGTGATAGGAGGATGGTGTCGCTGAGCGATAGGAGGATGGTGTAACTGAGTGATAGGAGGATGGTGTCGCTGAGTGATAGGAGGATGGTGTCGCTGAGCGATAGGAGGATGGTGTAACTGAGTGATAGGAGGATGGTGTAACTGAGTGATAGGAGGATGGTGTAACTGAGTGATAGGAGGATGGTGTAACTGAGTGATAGGAGGATGGTGTAACTGAGTGATAGGAGGATGGTGTAACTGAGTGATAGGAGGATGGTGTAACTGAGTGATAGGAGGATGGAGTCGCTGAGTGATAGGAGGATGGTGTAACTGAGCAATTGGAGGATGGTGTAACTGAGTGATAGGAGGATGGTGTAACTGAGTGATAGGAGGATGGTGTAACTGAGTGATAGGAGGATGGTGTAACTGAGTGATAGGAGGATGGTGTAACTGAGTGATAGGAGGATGGTGTCGCTGAGTGATAGGAGGATGGTGTCGCTGAGTGATAGGAGGATGGTGACGCTGAGTGATAGGAGGATGGTGTAACTGAGTGATAGGAGGATGGTGTAACTGAGTGATAGGAGGATGGTGTAACTGAGTGATAGGAGGATGGTGTAACTGAGTGATAGGAGGATGGTGTCACTGAGTGATAGGAGGATGGAGTCGCTGAGCGATAGGAGGATGGTGTCGCTGAGTGATGGGAGGATGGTGTAACTGAGTGATAGGAGGATGGTGTCGCTGAGTGATAGGAGGATGGTGTAACTGAGTGATAGGAGGATGGTGTCGCTGAGTGATAGGAGGATGGTGTAACTGAGTGATAGGAGGATGGTGTAACTGAGTGATAGGAGGATGGTGTAACTGAGTGATAGGAGGATGGTGTCGCTGAGCGATAGGAGGATGGTGTAACTGAGTGATAGGAGGATGGTGTAACTGAGTGATAGGAGGATGGTGTAACTGAGTGATAGGAGGATGGTGTAACTGAGTGATAGGAGGATGGTGTCGCTGAGTGATAGGAGGATGGTGTCGCTGAGCGATAGGAGGATGGTGCAACTGAGTGATAGGAGGATGGTGTAACTGAGTGATAGGAGGATGGTGTAACTGAGTGATAGGAGGATGGTGTCGCTGAGTGATAGGAGGATGGTGTCGCTGAGTGATAGGAGGATGGTGTCGCTGAGTGATAGGAGGATGGTGTAACTGAGTGATGGGAGGATGGTGTAACTGAGTGATAGGAGGATGGTGTAACTGAGTGATGGGAGGATGGTGTAACTGAGTGATGGGAGGATGGTGTAACTGAGTGATAGGAGGATGGTGTCGCTGAGTGATGGGCGGATGTGTAACTGAGTGATGGGAGGATGTTGTTCGCTGAGTGAGAGGAGGATGGTGTCGCTGAGTGATAGGAGGATGGTGTAACTGAGTGATGGGAGGATGGTGTAACTGAGTGATGGGAGGATGGTGTAACTGAGTGATAGGAGGATGGTGTAACTGAGTGATAGGAGGATGGTGTAACTGAGTGATGGGAGGATGGTGTAACTGAGTGATGGGAGGATGGTGTAACTGAGTGATAGGGAGGATGGTGTAACTGAGTGATAGGAGGATGGTGTAACTGAGTGATAGGAGGATGGTGTAATGAGTGATAGGAGGATGGTGTAACTGAGTGATAGGAGGATGGTGTAACTGAGTGATAGGAGGATGGTGTCGCTGAGTGATAGGAGGATGGTGTAACTGAGTGATAGGAGGATGGTGTCGCTGAGTGATAGGAGGATGGTGTAACTGAGTGATAGGAGGATGGTGTCGCTGAGCGATAGGAGGATGGTGTCGCTGAGTGATAGGAGGATGGTGTAACTGAGTGATGGGAGGATGGTGTAACTGAGTGATGGGAGGATGGTGTAACTGAGTGATGGGAGGATGGTGTAACTGAGTGATAGGAGGATGGTGTCGCTGAGCGATAGGAGGATGGTGTAACTGAGTGATAGGAGGATGGTGTAACTGAGTGATAGGAGGATGGTGTAACTGAGTGATAGGAGGATGGTGTAACTGAGTGATAGGAGGATGGTGTCGCTGAGCGATAGGAGGATGGTGTAACTGAGTGATAGGAGGATGGTGTAACTGAGTGATAGGAGGATGGTGTAACTGAGTGATAGGAGGATGGTGTAACTGAGTGATAGGAGGATGGTGTAACTGAGTGATAGGAGGATGGAGTCGCTGAGTGATAGGAGGATGGTGTAACTGAGCAATTGGAGGATGGTGTAACTGAGTGATAGGAGGATGGTGTAACTGAGTGATAGGAGGATGGTGTAACTGAGTGATAGGAGGATGGTGTCACTGAGTGATAGGAGGATGGAGTCGCTGAGCGATAGGAGGATGGTGTCACTGAGTGATAGGAGGATGGAGTCGCTGAGCGATAGGAGGATGGTGTCGCTGAGTGATGGGAGGATGGTGTAACTGAGTGATAGGAGGATGGTGTCGCTGAGTGATAGGAGGATGGTGTAACTGAGTGATAGGAGGATGGGTGTCGCTGAGTGATAGGAGGATGGTGTAACTGAGTGATAGGAGGATGGTGTAACTGAGTGATAGGAGGATGGTGTAACTGAGTGATAGGAGGATGGTGTCGCTGAGCGATAGGAGGATGGTGTAACTGAGTGATAGGAGGATGGTGTAACTGAGTGATAGGAGGATGGTGTAACTGAGTGATAGGAGGATGGTGTCGCTGAGCGATAGGAGGATGGTGTAACTGAGTGATAGGAGGATGGTGTAACTGAGTGATAGGAGGATGGTGTAACTGAGTGATAGGAGGATGGTGTAACTGAGTGATAGGAGGATGGTGTCGCTGAGTGATAGGAGGATGGTGTAACTGAGTGATAGGAGGATGGTGTCGCTGAGCGATAGGAGGATGGTGCAACTGAGTGATAGGAGGATGGTGTAACTGAGTGATAGGAGGATGGTGTAACTGAGCGATAGGAGGATGGTGTAACTGAGTGATAGGAGGATGGTGTAACTAAGTGATAGGAGGATGGTGTCGCTGAGTGATAGGAGGATGGTGTAACTGAGTGATAGGAGGATGGTGTAACTGAGTGATAGGAGGATGGTGTCGCTGAGTGATAGGAGGATGGTGTCGCTGAGTGATAGGAGGATGGTGTCGCTGAGTGATAGGAGGATGGTGTAACTGAGTGATGGGAGGATGGTGTAACTGAGTGATAGGAGGATGGTGTAACTGAGTGATGGGAGGATGGTGTAACTGAGTGATGGGAGGATGGTGTAACTGAGTGATAGGAGGATGGTGTCGCTGAGTGATGGGCGGATGGTGTAACTGAGTGATGGGAGGATGGTGTCGCTGAGTGATAGGAGGATGGTGTCGCTGAGTGATAGGAGGATGGTGTAACTGAGTGATGGGAGGATGGTGTAACTGAGTGATGGGAGGATGGTGTAACTGAGTGATAGGAGGATGGTGTAACTGAGTGATAGGAGGATGGTGTAACTGAGTGATGGGAGGATGGTGTAACTGAGTGATGGGAGGATGGTGTAACTGAGTGATAGGAGGATGGTGTAACTGAGTGATAGGAGGATGGTGTAACTGAGTGATAGGAGGATGGTGTAACTGAGTGATAGGAGGATGGTGTAACTGAGTGATAGGAGGATGGTGTAACTGAGTGATAGGAGGATGGTGTCGCTGAGTGATAGGAGGATGGTGTAACTGAGTGATAGGAGGATGGTGTCGCTGAGTGATAGGAGGATGGTGTAACTGAGTGATAGGAGGATGGTGTCGCTGAGCGATAGGAGGATGGTGTCGCTGAGTGATAGGAGGATGGTGTAACTGAGTGATGGGAGGATGGTGTAACTGAGTGATGGGAGGATGGTGTAACTGAGTGATGGGAGGATGGTGTAACTGAGTGATGGGAGGATGGTGTAACTGAGTGATAGGAGGATGGTGTCGCTGAGCGATAGGAGGATGGTGTAACTGAGTGATAGGAGGATGGTGTAACTGAGTGATAGGAGGATGGTGTAACTGAGTGATAGGAGGATGGTGTAACTGAGTGATAGGAGGATGGTGTCGCTGAGCGATAGGAGGATGGTGTAACTGAGTGATAGGAGGATGGTGTCGCTGAGTGATAGGAGGATGGTGTCGCTGAGTGATAGGAGGATGGTGCAACTGAGTGATAGGAGGATGGTGCAACTGAGTGATAGGAGGATGGTGTCGCTGAGTGATAGGAGGATGGTGTAACTGAGTGATAGGAGGATGGTGTCGCTGAGTGATAGGAGGATGGTGTAACTGAGTGATAGGAGGATGGTGTCGCTGAGTGATAGGAGGATGGTGTAACTGAGTGATAGGAGGATGGTGTAACTGAGTGATAGGAGGATGGTGTCGCTGAGTGATAGGAGGATGGTGTCGCTGAGTGATAGGAGGATGGTGTAACTGAGTGATAGGAGGATGGTGTAACTGAGTGATAGGAGGATGGTGTAACTGAGTGATAGGAGGATGGTGTCGCTGAGTGATAGGAGGATGGTGTAACTGAGTGATAGGAGGATGGTGTCGCTGAGTGATAGGAGGATGGTGTCGCTGAGTGATAGGAGGATGGTGACGCTGAGTGATAGGAGGATGGTGTCGCTGAGTGATAGGAGGATGGTGTTGCTGAGTGATAGGAGGATGGTGTCGCTGAGTGATAGGAGGATGGTGTAACTGAGTGATAGGAGGATGGTGTAACTGAGTGATAGGAGGATGGTGTAACTGAGTGATAGGAGGATGGTGTAACTGAGTGATAGGAGGATGGTGCAACTGAGTGATAGGAGGATGGTGTAACTGAGTGATAGGAGGATGGTGTAACTGAGTGATAGGAGGATGGTGTAACTGAGTGATAGGAGGATGGTGTAACTGAGTGATAGGAGGATGGTGTAACTGAGTGATAGGAGGATGATGTCGCTGAGGGATAGGAGGATGGTGTCGCTGAGGGATAGGAGGATGGTGTAACTGAGTGATAGGAGGATGGTGTCGCTGAGTGATAGGAGGATGGTGACGCTGAGTGATAGGAGGATGGTGTCGCTGAGTGATAGGAGGATGGTGTCGCTGAGTGATAGGAGGATGGTGACGCTGAGTGATAGGAGGATGGTGTAACTGAGTGATAGGAGGATGGTGTAACTGAGTGATAGGAGGATGGTGACGCTGAGTGATAGGAGGATGGTGACGCTGAGTGATAGGAGGATGGTGTAACTGAGTGATAGGAGGATGGTGTAACTGTGTGATAGGAGGATGGTGTAACTGAGTGATAGGAGGATGGTGTCGCTGAGTGATGGGAGGATGGTGTCGCTGAGTGATAGGAGGATGGTGTAACTGAGTGACAGGAGGATGGTGTCACTGAGTGATGGGGGGTAGTATGTTGCTGACTGATTGGGAATATTGTGCATTTAATTGCATAAGAGATTTGTAGTGCGGTGGGTAGGAGATATGATGTGAAGTTCCAATCACTGAGCTTGATCTCCTGCACGATGTCATTTCATGTCCTGTGGCACTGACGTCTGGTCATTTGGGCAATTTGTGGTTGTTGACCTTATTTGTCGCTCGTTTACATTTTCTTCAAAGGGTGATCCTTGAGGGCTTCCTGACTACCACAAGAAAACACCTTCTCTTGCATCCCATCACCTCCACCAATTAGGTTTCTGACATCAGTGGCTGTAACATCATTGCAGGATCAAAGCATTCAGACAGGATTCTAGTGTCCAACTCGACACGTTTATTTTATGTACATTTATAGGGGGTTGTGCCACATTGGTTTTGCATAGAATTTTTCAGAATTTACAGTGCAGAAATATGCCAGCATTTGGAAATAGCACCCTACTTAAGCCCACACCTGCACCCTAACCTTGTAATCCAGTAACCCCACCTAACCTTTTTGGACACTAAAGGAAATTTAGCATGGCCAATCCACCTAACCTGCACATCTTTGGACTGTGGGAGGAAACTGGAGCACCCGGAGGAAACCCTCGCAGACACAGGGAGGACGTGAGACTCTGCACAGACACTGACCCGGGAAATCGAACCTGTGACCCTGGAGCTGTAAAGCAATTGTGATAACCACTGTGCTCCCGGATTGGTGAGTCCAGACCCACAGCAATGTAGTTGACTCTGAAATACCCTCTAAAATAGCCTCGCAAACTATTCAGTTCAATTGGGCAATTCAGGATGGACAATAAATGCTGGCCCGTCCAACAATGGTCACATGCCATGAAAGAATTTTTTAAAAACCTACAAATGGCCACCAGAGGGTGCTATTACATTCTTAATGAAACAGTTACAAAATGCTTGGGTTCTACACAATTTATATACAGGGTGCGATTCTCCCAAAGGGAGACAAAGTGCCGACGCCGGAGTGAAAACCGGAGTGTTTCTCATCGGCGTCGGAGGCCGCTCCTCGCCCCCTATTCCCCCCCCCCCCCCCCCGGGGCTAGGAGCGGCGGCATATGAATCTCGCGCGGCGGGCCTTGACGCTTGCGTCAAAGTGGCGCTGCCTGAATGACGCAGCTGGCGGCGCCTAAATGACGTCACATGCGCAGGTTGCAGTCTTCCCCTCCGCTGCCCCGCAAGACATGGAGGATTGATCTTGCGGGGCGGCGGAGGGAAAAGAGTGCATCTTTCAGAGACGCCGGCCTGACGATCGGTGGGCACTGATCGCGGGAACAGACCCCTCCTGAGCACCCCCTTGGTGCTCGAATCTCCCTCCGTCCCCCCACAGGCCCCACACGCAGCGGTCGCGTGCTGTTCACGCCGGCAGCGACCAGGTGTGGTTGGCGCCGGCGTGAACCGGTTGGATTCGGCAGGCCGCTTGGCCCATCCGGGCTCCGGTCTAGCGGCGATTCTCCGAGCGGCCTGTCGCAAAACGCTACACGCTATTTTGAGGGGGGGTGGGAGAATCGCGTGCAGGTGCCAGGGCGGCGTGGCGTGATTCGCCCGGCACTCCCGCGATTCTCCCACCCGGCGTGGGGGTCGGAGAATCGCGCCCACACTCCCTAAGTGTTGATCATGAAAATCGCATAGCAACTGCGATCTGTACTGTTCAGGAATTACAACTTTAGCTCCCCACTTATCATAACCTTTATAAACTGGCAGTTTATTCTTACGCATAAAAAAATGGTTTGACGTCCATATCCAGTATCTGTGTTGGTCAACCACTCGGACTGTAGTCGCACACCCCTGCAAATGAGGGAGCCTACGAGTTGTGCTATCACTGTCATCTGCTGTGACTGGCAACTCATTTATGTGTCAAAAGATAAAGACATCTTCCCTACTGGGGTTTTCCATGGATGGGGCGATAATCTAGCATTGCATTTCAATGATCCAATTGTTTGCACTTCATGTCATACTTAAAAGCAGACAAAATGAAAGCCCATCTCTATATTTGGGCTGCTGCTGAAGTTGGTACTGGGAACTTTAGATTCTAAATAGTCATCGATAGTTTATAATCAATTTGGATCATGAAACTACAACCATACAAGTATTTATGATATCTCCTTACTCCAAAAATAAAGAAGACAATGCTTCACATTCTATCTGAGCATTGTTTCCCTCATATGCACTGAGGATGCATGAGGCAAACATAATTAGTCTCTTCACACCAGTCTCCATCACATCATAGGTCACAGTGCCTACTCAATTATTTTTCCGATTAAGGGGTATTTTAACGTGGCCAAGCCACCTACCCTGCACATCTTTGGGTTGTGGGGGGGTCACACCAAGGCAGACACAGGGAGAATGTGCAAACTCCACACGGACTGTGACCCGCGGCCTGGATCGAACCCGGGTCCTTGGTGCCGTGAGGCAGCAGTGCTAACCACTGTGTCACCGTGCGGCACCCCCCCCCCCCCCCCCCCCCAAAAAAAGAAGATCTGGGCTGAGAATTATTCTGAGTGTGTGGTGCATTTCTTACCGCTTGAATCTTACTTTTTTTTTTTAAATAATTTTATTGAAATTTTTCGATACAAACATTTACCCCTACTACATTTTAAATTATAACCCAACAAATCCCCCCTGGAAAATCCTCCCCACGCCCTCCCCCGCGCGCACCCCCCCCCCCCCCCCCCCCCCCCCCCCCCCCCCCCCCCCCCCCCCCCCCGCGCTACCAGTCTAGCAACCAAACCGTTTTCCCTTCCTGCCGATGGCCTCGGGCAGTAATTGCCCGCGACCCCCCGCTGACGTGCTCCCTTTGTTGCTATCCCCCCCCCCCTCCCTTCCCCCCCCCCCCCCCCCCCCCCCCCCCCCCTTTCTCCCCGGGTTGCTGCTGTTTCGGCCTCCAGTTCCTATCTCTGATCCAGAAAGTCAAGGAAGGGCTGCCACCGCCGGAAGAACCCCTGTACCGACCCTCTCAGGGCGAATTTGATTCTTTCCAATTGGATGAAGCTTGCCATGCCGTTTAACCAGGTGTTAACACTTGGTGGCCTTGTGTCCCTCCACTGAATCAAGATCCTTCTCCGAGCTACCAAGGACGCAAAGGCCAATATTCCGGCCTCCCTTGCCTCCTGTACTCCTGGCTCCACCCCAACCCCAAATATCGCTAGCCCCCACCCTGGTTTGACCCTGGTTCCCACCACTCTCGATACCGTCCCCGCCACCCCCTCCCAGAACTCTTCCAGTGCCGGACACATCCAGAACATATGTACATGGTTCGCAGGGCTTCCCGAACACCTAACACACCTGTCCTCACCCCCGAAGAACCGACTCATCCTAGTCCCCGTCATATGGGCTCTGTGCAGCACCTTAAATTGGATGAGGCCCAACCTTGCGCACGACGACGACGAATTGACCCTCTCTAAGGCATCCGCCCATGTCCCATCTTCTATCTGCTCTCCCAGCTCCGCTTCCCACTTGTCTTTCAGCTCCTCTATCGATACCTCCTCCACCTCCTGCATTATTTTGTAGATGTCCGAGACCTTCCCTTCTCCGACCCAGACCCCTGACAGCACCCTATCACTTACCCCTCTATCGGGAAGCAAGGGAAATCCTTCCACCTGTCGTCTGGCAAATGCCTTCACCTGCAGGTATCTAAACGTGTTCCCCGGGGGGAGCTCAAATTTCTCCTCCAGCTCTCCCAGGCTCGCAAACCTCCCCTCTATGAACATGTCCCTCAGTTGCCTGATGCCCGCCCTGTGCCAGCTCTGGAATCCCCCGCCAGTGTTCCCCGGGACAAATCTGTGGTTCCCTCTCAGTGGCGCCGCCATCAGACCCCCCACTTCCCCCCTGTGTCGCCTCCACTGCCCCCAGATTTTCAGGGTGGCCGCCACTACCGGACTCGTGGTATACCTTGTGGGGGGGAGCGGCCATGGTGCCGTTACTAGCGCCCCCAGGCTTGTATTGCCGCAGGACGCCCTCTCCATACGTTTCCAAGCTGCCCCCTCCCCCTCCATCACCCACTTGCGCACCATCGATGCGTTCGCCGCCCAGTAGTATCCGGAAAGATTGGGTAGGGCTAATCCTCCCCTGTCCCTACTCCGTTCCAAGAAAATCCTTCTCACTCTAGGGGTGCCATGCGCCCACACATAGCCCATAATACTGCTAGTTACCTTCTTGAAGAAGGCCCTGGGGAGAAAGATGGGCAAGCACTGAAACAGAAACAAGAACCTCGGGAGGACCGTCATTTTGACTGACTGCACCCTCCCTGCTAGCGACAGCGGTACCATGTCCCACCTCTTGAACTCCTCCTCCATCTGCTCCACCAGCCTTGAAAGTTCAGCTTGTGGAGGGTCCCCCAGTTCCTTGCCACCTGCACCCCCAAGTACCTGAAGCTCTTTACTGCTCTCTTAAAGGGGAGCCGCCCAATTCCCTCCCCTGATCTCCCGGGTGTATCACAAAGACCTCACTTTTACCCACATTTAATTTATATCCGAAAAGTCCCCAAACTCCGCTAGTATTTCCATTACCTCCGGCATTCCCCCTTCCGGGTCCGCCACATATAACAACAAATCATCCGCATAGAGTGATACCCGATGTTCCTCCCCTCCCCTTGTCAGTCCTCTCCACCCCCCTGAACCCCTCAGTGCCATCGCCAACGGTTCGATCGCTAATGCAAATAGTAAGGGGGATAGGGGGCATCCCTGCCTGGTACCTCGATGGAGCCCAAAATACTCTGACCTCCTCCCGTTTGTAACCACACTCGCCATCGGGGCCGAATACAGCAGCTTCACCCACTTGATAAATCCCTCCCCAAACCCAAACCGTTCCAGCGTCTCCCACAGGTATTCCCACTCCACCCTATCGAATGCCTTCTCCGCATCCAGTGCTACCACTATCTCAGCCTCCCCCTCCACTGCTGGCATCATAATCACATTCAACAGTCTCCGGACATTTGTGTTAAGTTGTCGTCCCTTTACGAACCCCGTCTGGTCCTCATGGATTACCCCTGGCACACAATCCTCTATTCTGGTTGCCAGGACCTTTGCCAACAGTTTGGCATCTACATTCAAGAGGGAGATAGGCCTGTAGGACCCGCACTGTACAGGGTCTTTGTCCCGCTTCAGGATCAAGGAGATCAGGGCCTGTGACATTGTCGGGGGCAGAACCCCCCCCTCTCGCGCCTCATTGAAGGCTCGCACCAGCACTGGACCCACCAAGTCCACATACTTCTTATAAAATTCCACCGGGAACCCATCCGGCCCCGGCGCCTTCCCCGCCTGCATCTGGCCTATCCCTTTAACTAGCTCCTGCAGCTCTATCGGCGCCCCCAGCCCCTCCACCCGTTCCTCCTGGACCTTTGGGAACCTCAATCTATCGAGGAAGTTCTCCATTCCCCCCCTCCTCCTGGGCGGCTCAGACCGGTACAATTCCCTGTAGAAATCCCTGAAGACCCCGTTCACCTCTTGCCCCTTCTGCACTACGTTCCCTCCCTTCTCTCTCACTCCCCCAATCTCTCTGGCTGCATCTCGCTTGCGCAGCTGGTGTGCTAGCATCCTGCTCGCCTTTTCCCCGTACTCATAGACCGCGCCCTGTGCCCTTCTCCATTGCGTCTCCGCCTTCCTAGTGGTAAGTAGGTCAAACTGGGCCTGTAAACTGCGCCGCTCCCTCAACAGCCCCTCCTCTGGTGTCTCCGCATATCTCCTGTCCACTTCTATAAGTTCCCCCACCAGTCTCTCCCTCTCCTGCCTCTCCTTCCTTTCTCTGTGTGCCCTTATGGAGATCAGCTCTCCTCTGATCACTGCTTTCAGGGCCTCCCAGACTACCCCCACCTTCACCTCGCCCGTGTCGTTCGTGCCCAGATATCTCTCAATGCCCTTCCGGACCCTTCCGCACACCTCATCGTCCGCCAGCAGCCCCACATCCAGGCGCCACAACGGGCGCTGGTCCCGTGCTTCCCCAGTTCTACCTCTACCCAGTGTGGTGCATGGTCCGAAATCGCAATGGCCGAGTACTCCGTGTCCTGCACTCTCGAAATCAGCCCCCTGCTCAGTACAAAAAAGTCTATTCTGGAGTACACCCTGTGGACGTGGGAGAAAAAAGAATACTCCCTCGCCCTTGGCCTGCCAAATCTCCAGGGTCTACCCCCCCCATCTGCTCCATGAACCCCCTTAGCACCTCTGCCGCTGCCGGCCTCCTATTCGTCCTGGAACTCGATCTGTCCAGCCCAGGGTCGAGCACTGTATTGAAGTCCCCCCCCATGATCAGGCCCCCTGCCTCCAGACCCGGAATGAGGCCCAACAGGCGCCTCATAAAACCCGCGTCATCCCAATTCGGGGCATACACATTCACCAGCACCACATTCTCTCCCTGCAGCCTACCCTTCACCATCACGTACCTACCCTCCTTATCTGCAACCACCTGCGCCGCCACGAACGACACCCTCTTTCCCACCAAAATCGCCACCCCCCGGTTCTTTGCGTCCAAACCTGAGTGGAACACCTGTCCCACCCACCCCCTTCTCAGGCGTACCTGGTCTACTACTCTCAAGTGAGTCTCCTGCAACATTGCCACATCCGCCTGCAGTCCCTTTAGGTGTGAAAAAACCCTTGCTCTCTTGACCGGCCCATTCAGCCCCCTCACGTTCCAAGTAATCAACCGGGTCGCGGAGCGACCTGCCCCTTTCCCCTGTCTATTAGCCATGTCCTGTCCCCTGTTCGCCCCGGGTCGACCCTCCCCTTCTGACCCGTTCCCCATGGCGATGGCCCCCCCCCCCTCTCTCCTCCCGTTCTTCCCTTCCCGTCCTCGGCCTTTCCAGCAGCAACCCGGTATCCCCCCCTAACCCCCCTTCCCCCCCCCCCCCCCCCCCCCCCCCCCTGGCTAGGACCCCTCCTAGCCGCGGTGTATCCACCATCGTACTCCCGAGAGTCAGCTGATTTTCGCTGACCCGGCTGCCCCTGCCACACTCCGACTCCTCCCAATGTGGGGGGGGAGGGGCCTCCCCCCCCCCCCCCTTGCCATCCCTCTCTGACCCCGCTTCAGCGTGGGAAAAGCCGCCATTGCTGGCCACACCCCACTCTTCTCTCCTCCCCCTTCCTCCGTCCCGCGCGCGGGAAACAGGGGAAAGCCCGCGCTTTCGCCCGGCCACACCCTACCCCGCCATCTTCAATTCCACCCCCGTCCCCATCCAAGCCCATAAAAAAGCCCCCTTAAAACGAGAGGAAGAAAAAAGAGAAAAAGAAAACACGCATAACCAACTTGCACCCCCCCCGTCCCGCCTCCCCAACTTAACAATATAACAATATAAATAACAAATCTCAAATAAATACATAAATATGCCTGCATAACTAAATAACTACCCAATAATAACGTATTTAACCATCACCCTCCATCGAACAGAACAGTAACCATAACCCTTAAAGAACAGATCAAAAAACAGTAAAAAAGCCCCCCCTACAATAACAATAATTAAGGGAAGTTGGCAACGGGAAGAGACACACAAAAAGGAACAAAGAAACCCCCCATAACACAAGTTTCAAAGAAACCAAACGATCCATCAACTTTAACCAAGTTCCGACCTGGCCTAAGAAAGACATGGGCCACTTGATCAGTCAAGGGTACTCGGGCGGCCTCGACCGCCGGCGTTCCCAAGTTCTAGTTCAGGTCCAGTTTTTCCTCCCGAACAAAAGTCCATGCCTCCTCTGGGGTCTCAAAGTAATGGTGCTGGTCCTTGTAGGTGACCCACAAGCGCGCTGGCTGCAGCATTCCGAACTTGATCCTCTTTGCGTGCAGCACCGCCTTCGTCCGGTTAAACCGGGCCCGCCGCTTTGCCACCTCCGCACTCCAGTCCTGATATATCCGCACCGTCGAATTCTCCCATTTGCTGCTTTTCTCCCTCTTGGCCCACCTCAGCACTTTCTCTCGATCACAGAAACGCTGGAATCGCACCAGCACCGCCCTCGGGGGCTCGTTCGCCCTAGGCCGCCTAGCCATGACCCGATATGCTTCTTCCAGCTCCAGAGGCGATGGACCGGCCCCCTCTCCCATCAGGGAGCTCAGCATCTCCGCTACATATTTCGGGAGATCAGGCCCCTCCAGGCCTTCTGCTAGGCCCAGGATCCTCAAGTTCTTCCGCCTCATTCGAGTGTCCAGCTCCTCAAAGCGGCTCTGCCATTTCAGGTGGAGTGCCTCGTGCACCTCCACCTTTCCCACGAGGACCGTGGCCTCCTCCTCCCTTGCAGTCATCTCCTGCTGCAGCTCTCTTATCGACGCCTCTTGGGTCGCCTGGGCCCCATCAGCCTTGTGGTCGTCGCGTTCATAGACTCTAAGAGTTCCACTTTCAGCTCCGTAAAACACCGGAGGAGAGCGGCCTGCTGCTCCTCCGCCCATTTTCTCCAATCTTCTAGTGCGCCACCGGCCGCCATTTTGGTCCTCTTCCCCCGCTTTTTTCGGGGAGCTGCTGCCGCTTTTTTTGTCGCCCCACTCCGAGTACCGACCATAAAGTTGGTCTCACTCTCCTCAGGGAGCCTTCCCCCACCGGGATTCGTCTTTACAGTACCGTCGGGGCCCTCCAATCGGCCCTTAAACACCTTTGTCGCAGGAGCTGCCAAATGTGCGACTTAGCTGGTCATAGCCGCAACCGGAAGTCTCTTGAATCTTACTTTTGATAGGGCCTAAACAATCTTTGTCTACCCTGTGACTCAAATACTCTACAGTGAGTTTAGAATCATGTCACATATGTGTGCCATGCCTTTCCAAACATTGGTCTGTCATCGCGGGTCTGCCTGTTTGGAGCTGAAGTCTGTCGTCGAAAATGGCACACTAACCCCAGAATTCCTTGCAAAATTTGGTTCATCATCCCCTGTAAACGGAGTTTCCAAAATCCAAGAGTCAGTCCAGGATAGAAATCCACAACATTGATGAAGTATTGGCTAGTGTAGACTTGAGAGATGAACAGACACTTCCAACACTGATGAATGTTCAACTCAATTTTATTAACTACTTCTAACTAACTAACACACGATGACTGTGGGTCTAAATGATGCTAACTTAAACTAGAGACCTAAGCCTTGTCCGAACCAGTTGATCCTTTCAGCACGTGTTGTGAGTCTGTGCTGGGCTGGATGAGTTCTTGTTACACTCAGAGGCAGCACCCAGAATGAGCGGGAACCGTGGTGCCCTCTCCTTTATAGTGTGTGTATTCTAACTGGTGATTGGCTGCGGTGTTTGTACATGTTGATTGGTCCCTGCGTGTGTCCATCAGTGTGTGTCTGCACCATGATATACTGGTGTATATTATGACATCCCTCCTTTTATAAAAAATGTTGATATAGGCATGTGATAATAAATATTGTGGGTGTGTGGAGGATGTACCTAGCTACGTGTGAGGTGTGAAGACATATTTACAAAGCTATATCCAGGGAACAAGACTATTTACAGAGGAAGGTGCCTGGTGCAGATGACTACCATGAACTGGAACAACCAATGAATCTATTTACAAATCACTGGATAACAATGAAGGATATAGAACAAAAAACATTTCAGAAAGTCCATGTGTGCAGAGTTCATAAGTTCAGTCTCTGAGGTGGGCGACGGACTCTGGTTGACCGTAAGGGTGGTACACCACTCATCATCCTGGCTGACGCTGTGGTCGTGGATGGGTTCAGTGCCACGCTTGGGGGACATCCTGTTTGTGGTAATGGCGCCGATTTGGAACGGGACCTGTGGGTCATCGCAGGCACAGTCAGAAGCAAGGTCTGGAGTAGGTTCATTGATGGCAGGCTGGATAGCCCTGTAAGCACGGGACTCCGCGAAAAGCACGCAAAATGGCCACTATCGTTCAGATCCAGAGCCTGAAAAGATTTAATCATTTGGACCCGTTCTGCCTCGTAAGGGGCTTGCCGCGCTGTTTCAGCAGCCTGGATACAGGAGTAGCGCGTGGCGGCATGTTCATGAAGCACACTGGTCTCAATGGACGTAGAGAGAGTGAGCTGCTTTACTTTTAGTAGCTGCTGGCGCAGGGGCTCAGATTGAACACCAAAAACAATCTGGTCACGGAGCATGGAGTCTGAGGTGGACCCGTAGTTGCAGAACTGCACCAGGACGCGGAGGTGGGTAATGGACAGGAAAGGCGCGTCCTTACCCTGAGTTTGCTGCTGGAACATGTATCTCTCGAAGCTCTCGTTGACCTCGACCACACAGTGGCTGTTGAACTTTAGAATTACGGTCTTGAACTTCGATTTGTCCTCCCCCTTATCGAAGGTGAGCGAGTTGTAAATGTGCAGAGCGTGGTCACCGGCTGTGAAGAGGAAGAGAGCAATCTTCCGTGCATCCGAGGCAGCTTCCAGGTCCCTGGCTTCGAGGTACAGCTAGAAGCGCTGTTTGAAACGTTTCCAGTTCGAGCCCAGATTCCCTGCAATGCGGAGAGGCGGCGGCGGGCGAACGGAGTCCATTCTGTAGGATGGCGCGAGACTGGTGGAAGGCAGATCACTGAAGGGTAGGTCTCAGAAGTGCGAGCATCCCTCAACTCCTGGTACTATGAAGTGTTCGCTAGTGCAGACTTGAGAGATGAACAGACACTTCCAACACTGATGAAGGCTCAACTCAATTTTATTAACTACTTCTAACTAACTAACACACGATGACTGTGGGTCTAAATGATGCTAACTTAAACTAGAGACCTAAGCCTTGTCCGAACCAGTTGATTCTCTCAGCACGTGTTGTAAGTCTGTGCTGGGCTGGATGAGTTCCTGTTACACTCAGAGGCAGCACCCAGAATGAGCGGGAACCGTGGTGCCCTCTGCCTTTATAGTGTGTGTATTCTAACTGGTGATTGGCTGCGGTGTTTGTACATGTTGATTGGTCCCTGTGTGTGTCCATCAGTGTGTGTCTGCACCATGATATACTGGTGTATATTATGACAATTGTCTCCTGCGAGCTCGAGTAGGATGACCCCGCATGTGCCCTGCTGCACATTGCCCCCGATAAAGATAGTGTTCGTTAACCCTGGGCCTCCAACTCAGACAGGGACTGCCATGGCCCTGCTTGGTGCAAACGCGCGACCGATCAATTCGTATTCGGATTTTGAGTTCTCCACTGGGTGTTTATGAAGATATCTCACCCTCTCCACCGCCTCTATTCTCTTCCTACAATTGGTTCTTTTCTTCCTGTTGCAGAGCCAAGATGACCTCCTCACGACAGGGGGCAGCCTCCAGATCAGGGAAAACATTGAGGATCTGGTCACAATGTTGTCAGGAGGTCAGATATTTTTCGAAATTAGATCTGGCAAACGACCATACGCAACTTGAGTTAGAGGATGAGTCCAAGTTATATTTGACTATCAATGTGCAGCAGGGCGCATCCTGCTCCAGGTCGCAGGAGACAATGTTATGGATTTCTATCCTGGACTGACTCTTGCATTTTAGAAACTCCTTTTACAGGGGAGTAGAAGTGGTGGATTTAAATATAAAAAAACCCAAACCGACAGGAATGTTTGCCCCTTATTTTCTATCCTGCCCCGACAGTGATTTATTCTGTCAACTAATTTTTCAGGATATTAGAAGTGGATTTGAGGCAAATCAAATGATCTATCAGATCAATACCTGACAAACATCACTCTAATTATCAGGATCTGGATATTATCAGCCTTTGAGTGTAAGTTCCATGTAAGTACCACTCCATATGTAAATTTTCCTCTTCACTTCCCTCCCCCCCGAAGATTTTGTGCCAAATCCTAAATCTGTATGTCATGATCCTTTTATGACCAGCCAATGGGAACATCTTTTCTTCATCCGTCTTCCCTAAATCCATCGCAACATTATGCACGCCACTGCTGTTTCACTAACAAGACCAATTAGAGGATAGCACGGTAGCACAGTCGTTAGCACTGTTTCTTCACAGCTCCAAGATCCCAGGTTTGATTCCCGGCTTGGGTCACTGTCTGCGCGGAGTCTGCTCGTTCTCCCCGTGTCCGCGTGGGTTTCCTCCGGGTGCTCTGGTTTCCTCCCACAAGTCCCGAAAGACATGCTGTTGGGTAATTTGGACATTCTGAATTCTCCCTCTGTGTACCCAAACAGATGCCGGAATGTGGCGACAAGGGGCTTTACACAGTAACATCAATGCAGTGTTAATGTAAGCCTACCTGTGGCAATCAAGCTTATTATTATTTACAGCTACCTTATAATCCCCACATATTCTTCCACTTCCATCTGACTACCACTAGGGGGAGCAGCTCAATCACTGTTCTACTACAGCGATGCAGTCCTCAAATCCCAAGTTTTTTAGTTCTTGCTCCACCTTCTCTCTCAGAGTACGGACGAGGCCTGCAATAAAAACTGGTCTTATGCTCTCCTGAACCCATGCATTGGCCTTCTATCCTTGAATCGGTCTGCCAGTTTCATAAATCACTTGAAGGTACTTGGTGATCTTGTCTTGTCTTGTCTTGTGTTGTGAATTCCACCTTTGATCTGGAAAAGCTTGTGCCGATTTAACTAAAGTGCTGCTAACCAGTTCCTTCCTAAAAAGGCTGGTTGTTCACCCTTCACCACAGTGGTGGGAAATTTTGCCCATTGTTCATTGTATGTGACCGGAGCTGACACGCTTCCAGTTGTGAAAACGTTCTTTCCTCCATAACTGTGTAACTCTACTCTTGATTTCCAGCTGATGTTGACTCAACTTTTCACCATACAGTTAGTCAGAAATCACACGAACTGATGTATCCATGTCAACCTCGATGTTTAGCAGATGCATCCAATGCTATTTGGACTAGGATACCCTTTTATTTCCACTAGACATCCTTGTGCTTTGTATCGTTACATTCTCAACTGGTGCTGTTTGACAACCATGTGCAATGGCTGCCATTTCCTCCAGTCAGAATTTTCTCCATTTACCTTGTGGGAGAGATGACCCTTCATCTGGCAGCCGCAGCCTTTACTCCTGGTTCTGAAACTCACATCTGATCATTTGCTAGATGTCCCACCTTGCCGCCAGGCTGTAATATCTTTGGAGGACAAAAACACTGGTGCATACAGCGTGGAGTTCTCGTACCCAACTGAGCTGGCCACAAGAGGGTGTTATTCCAGTGCACTGAGGAGCTCTCTCTTTTTCCTGGTGTTCCATTTGTGGAGCTCCTACTTTATAGTTGGTGTCAGTACAGGAAAACTACGGAGACTTTCTTTTAATGAGTGCAGTTCTCCTTGAAGAAGATCAGGCTGCTTTTATGAGGTACAGGCGAGTTGCATTACTTACTGATAAGGAGAGGCTACTGTGTCCCCTACTGATGCTTAACCCAATGGCACGATCATTTAAATAGTTTTACATGTTTATCTCGATGGACCAGATGCGGGCTGCTCGTGTCTGAAAATGGGCCTAATGGAAATTTTATCCCAAAGTGTTTGAAAAGGAAGGGAACATTAAGATGGAGGACTTTTAAAATGTTGTCCATGTGTAATGCCAACATAGAATTTCATAGAATTTACAGTGCAGAAGGAGGCCATTCGGCCCATCGAGTCTGCACCGGCTCTTGGAAAGAGCACCCTACCCAAGGTCAACACCTTATCCCCATAACCCAGTAACCCCACCCAACACTAAGGGCAATTTTGGACACTAAGGGCAATTTATCACGGCCAATCCACCTAACCTGCACATCTTTGGACTGTGGGAGGAAACCGGAGCACCCGGAGGAAACCCACGCACACATGGGGAGGATGTGCAGACTCCGCACAGACAGCGGCCCAAGCCGGGAATCGAACCTGGGACCCTGGAGCTGTGAAGCAATTGTGCCATCCACAAGGCTACCGTGCTGACATAGGTCAACTCAAAAAACAAGAATGATTTCATTGAAACGCTATAAGATAATTATTACTGTAACCTATTATTAATCTATTATTCTATATTCTGTTATTAATCTGTTATAGTAATCTATTATTATTGCTGGAATCTATTATTAAGGTGATTGTAGAGGGCACGTGTGGACAGCTCAGTAGCACAGTGGTTAGCACTGTGGCGTCTTCATGTACAGTTCTCCCGTGATAAAACTAAGTTTTTAATCTTCACAGTTCTCACTGAATGCAAATGACTTACTTTGTAATAATAATTTAAAAATGAACATCTGTAAATGAGATTTACTAACTTGACATGAGAGTAACTTCCATAACAGACAGGCTAATATTCCCTCTGCCACTGTGCCAAAAGAGTGCAACAGCCTTTGATGGCAATATGATGCCATAAAGATTCCCTGACCTGCTGCCAGCCGGTGCTGGGCCACACCCTCATCCTGGAACCTGTGACTATAGATCGAATCTTGGTGCTTCCTGATGATAGCAGTGCAATTATCCGCTGCTTTACCAACCTAGAAAGGGGCGGAATGGTAGCACAGTGGTTAGCATTGTAGCTTCACAGCTCCAGGGTCCGAAGTTCGATTCCTGGCTTGGGTCACTGTCTGTGCGGAGTCTGCACATTCTCCCCGTGTCTGCATCGGTTTCCTCTGGGTGATCCGGTTTCCTCCCACAGTCCAAAAATGTGCAGGTTAGGTGGATTGGCTATGCTAAACAAATTGCTCAGGGTGTCCATAAAAGGTTAGGTGGGTTACTGGGTTACGGGGATAGGGTGGAGGTGTGGGCTTAAGTAGGGTTCTCTTTCCAAGGACCAGTGCAGACTCGATGGGCCGAATGCACTGTAAATTCTATGATTTGAATTGTTGAACGTAAACTAAGTAATCGACAGAACCCGTAATTGATATTTTGACTTAGTTTGAGAGAGGTTAGGGGCTAGCTGACTTAAAAAATATGGTGCGACTTCCGCTTACCAGAAGGATGCTCCTTGATCCCAGCCGGTTTTCCAAACTCTATCATTTTGGCGGCTGCCCCAGGAATTTGACCTAGAATTGGTGAAGGACAGATGCAAATGGCCTCTGAGACTTGCGGAACACTTGGGAACTAAATGCTGTTCAAGAAATGTTTAACATTTTGTACTTGTCACAACAATTGTGGAGGGAGTGGAGTAATGGTATTGTCACTGGACTAGTAAACCAGAGACCCAGAGTAATCCACTCGGGACCCAGGTTCAAATCCTGCCACGGTGGTGAAATTTTACTTCAATAAAACTCTGGAATTAAAAGTCGAATGATGACCATGAAACCATTGTTGATTGTCTTAAAAACCCATCTGGTTCACTAATGTCCTTTAGGGAACGAAATCTGCCGACCTTATCTGGTCTGACCTATATGTGACTCCAGACCCACAGCAATGTGGTTGACTCTTAACTGCCCCTTCAAGGGCAATTAGGGATGGGCAATAAATGCTGGCACAGCCTGCGATGCCCATCACCCATGAACGGGGAAAAGAAACATCAGCATGCTTTCTGTGCAACACTTCAACCTCATGAGAAGTTTGGATGGCAGAGTTGTGTTCCAATGTTGCTGTGGCGCTATTGATGGAAATACCTTGCGTGACCCATTTGTCTCCTGCCTACGATATTCTCAGCCAAAGGTAGCTCTTTGTATTTTGTGCGGCTTTTCCATGTCTGTGAGAAATCGAGGGGATGTGTACAAAGCAGCACCAGGCCAAAGGATGCCTGTGGTGCCATTGAGAAACTGACAAAGGGTTTCTGGTAAATCGACATTCTATTGTTTTGCTAAAGCTGGGGGGGGGGGGGGGGACAACACTGCCTGCTGAACCAAGCTGCGAGAAATCACATAAGCTGCAAAGGAGTGTCTCTTTGAGTTGATGCTTAGTCATAAACCCCTCCTAGACCTGTCTGCTGTCATTCACAATTCTTGTTCAACCTGCTTTTTTTCATGGCAACCTGTAGCATTGGGTGGAACTACTGTGCCGACAACTGGAATGAGGTTCTAGGTGTGCACTTCTAAAACTTTAATTTACATTTGACCGTGAATTGTAGAAACCTTTAAACAGGAATCCCAGGCTGCATAACAAACCCGATGACACTGTGGGATACTCCAAAATAATAATTTCGCATGCACTTCTGTTTTGTTCTTTTTGGAGAAATTACACTTGTCTTTGAAAGACGGCCGTCCCATACATGGTGGAGTTCCTTACAAGTCAACAGGACATTGGTCCCTGAGGAAAAAATATAAATGGGTCTCAATTGCAATACCAAAATTAATCCATTCACCGCTGTTCAATGTTGAAAACAGGCCATTCCTCTGGCATGCTGGAGTTACTTAGCATTCCCCAATACCCCTCAGAAAGCTGGTCACAGAATCAATTTGGAATACAGTGTGGCCCTAATTGCAGCTACCTCATCCTCACCAAAGCAGAGAGAGGACTGCAGTCACGTCTCATAGTTGAAGAAGAACACATGTTCTAAGAGAGGCTGTCCAGAGCTGCAAAAAGGCGTGCAGTTACTGAGACAGCCCCTTTGGACAACTGAATCTAGAAAAACCTAAATAAATAAACAAGAATGGACTTTGCTTCTTAAAAGAAAAGGAGGAAAACTTCGCAGTAACTAGAAATCTTAAATAAAGGAGCCTGATGCCTGTGGTGTAAAAACGTTTCAACATCTTTTCATTTCTCTTACGTTACACAATTTAGTAGTGTTCTTTGTTGATAGATTTAGGGAATTCATCTTCCTAATCTGCTTTGGCTCATGCATTGACTCGTGTAGCTGGGTTGCAAAGAATTAATATTTAGTTCCTGCTCTGGGACACAGGAAGTGGGTAGAATCACAGATTTGCAAGCTCCTCTGTGCACTTTGAAAGTGATTTGAAATATGTCTTTGCCAATAATAGTTTTAATGTTGGTCACCCCATTAGCAGACATTTTGCGGTAAAAATAGTTCAGGTCTCACATTACCAATCTCAGGGGGCCCCGGCACTCAGTGCCTGATAACTTCCCTGGGTTAATATCGAGGCTATCATTTCAGAAAATATGAGTTTCACTTTAAATTGGGAGCGGGATTCTCCCATCCCGCAGCAGTGTGTCCACCCCGTCGTAAACGCCGTCGCGTTTTATGACGGAGTGAACGGGCCGCTCCCAGGAGTAATTCTGGCCCCTACAGGGGGCCAGCACGGTGCTGGAGCGGTTCACACCGCTCCAGGCGTCTATCTCGGCGCGAACTGTGCGCCGTGGGATCCGCGCATTCGCAGTGGCGGCGGTGGCCTCCTTCGACGCGCCGGTCCCGACGCAACATGGCGCTGGAGTACAGGGGCCGCGCGTAGGGAAAGAGGCTGGGTGACAGAGAGGCTGGCCCGCTGATCGGTGGGCCACGATCGCGGGCCAGGCCGCATCGGAGGCCCCCCCCGGGGTCGGAGCCCTCCTCACCCAGGGATTTGCTACCTGTGTGGAATACCTTTCATGACAGTGACACTGATGGTACAGTATTGGTGGCCAGCTTCTTAGTTGGCTAGACAGCTGGTTCGTGATGCAGAGTGAGGCCAGCAGCACGGGTTCAATTCCCGTACCGCCTTCTCAACCTTGCCCCTCGCCTGAGGTGTGGTGACCCTCAGGTTAAATCACCACCAGTCAGCTCTCCACCTCTAAGGGGGAAGCAGCCTTATAGTCATCAGGGACTATGGCGACTTTACACTTGCACAGTATCACACCACTGATTTCAAAGAATTTGTGAATTTGGCATCAGTCCTGCGACCACCTGAGAAAGGTACTTTTGCTTTGTTAATGTAACTGTGCGCCGTGGGATCCGTGTGACACATCATTGCATAACTAGCTTGTACACAGCTGACTTTTTAAATGTTGAACTTGTATCTTACAAACCGTTCTGGACACTTGTTATCCCACCTTTATTACATTTTATCAATTGCAGTTACCCTTTGATACTGCCACAAACCAATATACAGGAACAGGAGGAGAAAAGATGAGCCACACAAAGCAAGTTGATGATGGTCTTGGCGACCTAATTCTGTGGAATGGTAGCAATGTTCAAATGCCCTGCTGCATGTGGTTACTGAATCAGAGTCTGGTGGCTTTAGGCTGTGCTACCATGGATTACAAGGCGCCAGAATTGGGGTTAAGCATCCCCTTCTGGTTTTCATTGTTTGAATACTTTGACACACAGTTTTACTTTCTCTGACCCAACACCCTTGTCAGTCAATAGTATAACATAGCAAACTCTACAAATTAGATCATCCAAGTCATGCGCAGTCTGTTATAAAACCAATGAGCTTATTATTTTTCTCTTCAGTTGCATTTTCTATTTGGTAAATAATTCGGAGAATGGTTGCAGATTTCATGAAAAGGGTGCATGTGCGAGCTAATTGCCATGACAACAACTGTGTATGGTGATTATTCAGTTGACTCAATTGATTTTAACTGCACTTTATTAAGTTCTGTCATTAGTTCAGTGGGCGAGTGCATGCTAGGTTTGTTACTGACACATACAGACCAAGAAAGCTCCAGGTTGGGATCTTGGACTGAGCTGAGCTGGAGTAGCTTGTGGAATTCTTCAGTCAGCCATTATGGCCTCAATCAGGAAGGGACAGCGACTCTGTGTTTCTATTTCCGGTTCCTCTTTCCTGAAAGGGACTCTGTGGGCTGGGTTTTAATGGAGTTGGAAGTACTCCATGGATCTTTACAAATGATGGGTGGGACTTGGATGAGGAAGCCTACCCACATTTCTTGACAGATCCAACTTTGCCAGTAGAGGAAGGGGGGTCGGTGTGAGGCGTGAATTATATCGGAAGGAAACTCGGGCCCAGTAAGGCCATTTGAACTTAGTGCTGAGTTCAAAAAGACCCCATTTTGGCTGTTGCAAGAGCCTTAATCTACGATGTAAGAGTCACAGATTTTTGCAGTATATGTAAATGCTCCCTAAAGGGCATTGCGGGTTAATTGTCATGATCAGAATCTTTTTAAAGATGAAAAAAAGCCTGAAGCTGTAATTCAAAGTTTTAAAAATTCCTCCTCTGGACTGCTTTAATTGATAGGGGCTGGTTTAGCACACTGAGCTAAATAGCTGGCTTTTAAAGCAGACCAAGGCAGGCCAGCAGCACGGTTCAATTCCCGTACCAGCCTCCCCGAACAGGCGCCGGAATGTGGCGACTAGGGGCTTTTCACAGTAACTTCATTGAAGCCTACTTGTGACAATAAGCGATTTTCATTCATTTAATTTCATTTTCATTCGATAGGCCATCTGGTAGGGTTAGAAAAAAAATCATTATCCTTCAGTCTTGCAATTTCAATAATTCTTTGTTGAAATTTCCTCTAGGGCTATTATAATGTCATTTTGAATACAAGGCTGAATTTCAAAAGTGAAAATTAACTCAGCAGGGGTTCTGAGTTCACCATTTAATTAACAATTCAAAGAGGCTATTAAAGGATTAGCTGTTTTTGATGTGTGGTCTGAATAGACGTTTGTTTGTTTTTATAAGACATTAACCGAAAGGCGGCACGATAGCACAGTGGCTAGCACTGCTGTCTCACAGCACCAGTGACTTGTATTTGATTTTGGCCTTGGGTGATTGTCTTTGTGGAGAACATGAGAACTAGGAGCAGGAGTGGGCAATTCAGCCCCGTGAGCCTGCTCCGCAATTCAGTACGGTCATGGCTGATCTCTTCTCGGCCTCAACTTTGCATGTTCTCCCTGTGTCTGTGAGGGTTCCCTCCGGATGCTCTGCTTTCCTCCCACAGTCCAAAATGTGTCGGTTAGGTGGATTAGCCATGCTAAATTGCCTTTTAGTGTCCAAAGGTGTGCAGATTAGGTGGAATGGGCATGGTTGTGGGATGGGGCGGGGGAGTGGGCTTGGGTGGAGTGCTCTTTTGGAGGGTCGGTGGAGATTCAATGGGCCAAATGGCCTTCTTCTGCACTGTAGGGATTCTATGGAACCACTTGATTTAAAAGATTTAATGGGTTTCATGAATGGGAGTTTTTTCACTATTAAGTGTGCATGAGTAAGAACTGAATTAGATCATTAGAAGTTAATTTTTCCATCTCCTGTGATGTGATGTGTAGAGTCCCTATCCCTGAGCCAGAGGCCATGGTTTCCAAGTTCCACTCCAGGACTTGATGGCCAACGAAAGTGCAAGAAAAACATTGGGCAAAACAGGTTGAGTATCAATGTAAATCCTTCCAGCATATGCCAATGGCAGGCTGTCATATCCTAAGAAATTCCTTGTTCGCTATGTGTTGGAAAGCAATTAGAACTTCTACCATCACTATCCATATCTCCAGGCTACAACATGCATGTAAGAATGTATGTTGCTACAGCAATTCTGGTTGACTTAGTTAGCTGAACAGCTGGTGAGGGTCAGTTTGGGGTGAGAGCAGCATGGGGTGGATTCAGGACCTGTCTTCCTTTCTTTCCCATGGTGGAGATCGTAGGGCTGTGAGTCGGACCTGCCTTCAGGCAAAGATCTTAAGAAGAAAGGTCTTGAGGTCTACCCATGGTCAATACTGGGGGCGTATAGCTCTGGCTGTGTGGAGGGTCCATGTGGAGAACAAAGGGGCATTGGGCATGGCTGAGAGGCATGAATTGGATGGGAGGAGCCTTGAGGGACATGAGACATTGCTATGGGTTGGCACAGGGTGCCATGGGGGTGAGGGGTTATGAGGGGTGAGAGCTCGAGGGCCTAACAAGTTCTAAAACAATTGAGACAAACGAGAGCACTTGCCGCCTGCCTAGGATCTGTCTCTGTGTTTGGCGGACCTTATTTTATCCCAGCCTTGTTACCCTGGGGTGAAAACTGATCTAAAATTGTGCCCTTTAAATTGAAGTGGGTCTGCCGAGTCAGGTTTTCTCGACTAACCTTCTCACCTTGATAGTAAAATTCTGCCTGTCTGTTGCCGCTTGATGAGTACAGAATCGGGCTGATCAAGATGTCACCCAAAGGACCACCTAGCTTGTGAACACCCCAGTGTATTTCCAGGCTTACTTACACAGGAAGAACAGATCAGCAACATGCAGGAAGGTGGCCAATCAAGTTATTTTTAATCAATAATTTCTGATTACATGGGATGCAGGTAGTTTTTTTTTTACTTTTCATGTGATTTCTTGCAATAGCGACTTACCTGACACCAAATACCAACTCAGAGCTGGTTTGTGCCAAGGGTTGTCACAATTATCAATTTCAAATGCTTTTGTGAACATCTCCATTATAACTGGAACCCATGTGTGACCGTTCTTTGGGATGCCTTTGCAATATTTGCCATATTTAATTGCGGAATCACACCATTTTCCATGCAGATTCATAGGGCTGGATTCTCCGTTTGGGAGACCGGCTGATGCCGGTGTGGAAACAATGGTGTTTCACACCCGCAAAAGCTGCACCATCCTCCGTCTGAGGGGGGGGGGGGGGCTAGCAGGTATGCAGCATTGAGCCCCCGGCTCTCGCAGTGAATACGGCCGGAGAATTGCTGGGTCCGTGGTCGCGTATGCGCACAGCGGTGGCCTGCAGCGGCCACGCCGTGCAAAATGGCATGGCACCGTCCCCTCGCAGATCCGGCCTGCCAAGTAATGCCCCCTTTGACCAGGCTCGCCACCCGCGGACCACCCCCCACCACTGCGGAGCATCAGGGGAGGACCTCAAGTGATGTCCCATCCCGACGGGGTGCGCCATGTTTTGGGGGGGTGGGGGGGGGGGGGGGGGGGGAGCATCGCTAAAGCAGCACCGCCCCGATTTCAGCACAGAGGGGATTCAGGGCGGCGCGGTGGCACAGTGGTTAGCACTGCTGCCTCACGGCGCCAAGGTCTCGGGTTTGATCCCTGCCACGGGTCACTGCCCGTGTTGAGTTTGCATTCTCCCAGTGTTTGCATGGGTCTCCACCCCACAACCCAAAGATGTCTAGGGTAGGTGGACTGGCCACGCTAAATTGCCCCTTAATTGGAAAAAAAGAATGGGGTACTCTAAATGTATATAAAACAAAGCTCAATTCATCTTCCACTGGGCATATTATGTGAGGGAGAAAATCTGAACCTTGTTAATACCTTGTTTGTAGAAATGAAAGTGTAATGAAGGATACTGAAACTTTTTGTTCAATTCACACAAGAAAATTGATTTGAAATGGGGTCAAAGGAGGATGGAATACTGCGGAGTAAAATGTTAGTGTTTCTGGGATTTAAAAAAATAAAATAATGGTTCCATTCTCTCTTTACAAAATAAATTACAAACCGTAAATGTTTTTTTAAAAACGGGACAGGCCTTATGTCCGCCCAATTTTTATAATAAACCTTTAATGTGGATCAGTGTGAATAGGTTATGAGTTGACTGATAATGACATTAGTAGTTTTCTTGAATATTTTCAAATAGTTTATTGCGTTTTTAAAAAATTAACCGTACAAATCTTTCCATTTCTGCGACTTCTGTCACTGTACTTGTTTGAAAAGAACATTGTTTGTTGTACACAGAGAGGCTGCACACAGTGCTGAGGAAAGACGGAAGGCTTGGTACCTTACAGGGCTGGACTTGGATCAATGCAGCTACAGTGAACAAAATCTTGTGGAACCTGTAAGTAAAGATCTTGAATTGTATTTGAGAGAAACTCGGGAAAGTTAAAAGTCTCACAGGTTACATTCCTCCCAAATGAGATGCACATGGTACTTTAACATTCTTAGCTGAATTGCACATGAGCTGGTTTTTAAAATAGCTTTTGGCACTTTCATGATATGAATCACATTTTTCTGTTGGGTGAAGCTAAGATGTGTGAATGTTTCTGCCTTTAGCCTCAAGGCTCCGGCTACAGGGAATGAAGAGGTGGTTGTATTCCTTCAATCAGCGCTCAAGCAAAACAGGTTGGTAAGAGTTGCATGAAATCGGTGGTTGTTCACAAACCACACAACAATTCCACATTGAACTGAAATTCCGAATCGTACGTTTTGGTAACATCCTTGTCTCCATGCTTTTAAACCAATAAATGTGTTGCTTTTTACTTTACAACATCATGGATGAAGTTTTACGGCCCCTCCCAGAAAGCAGGATCTTTGAGGGCAGCACGGTAGCACAAGTGGATAGCACTGTGGCTTCACAGCACCAGGGTCTCAGTTCGATTCCCCGCTGGGTCACTGTCTGTGGAGTCTGCCGTTCTCACCGTGTCTGCGTGGGTTTCCTCCGGGTGCTCCGGTTTCCTCTCACAGTCCAAAGACGTGCAGGTTAGGTGGATTGGCCATGCTAAATTGCCCTTAGTGAACAAAAAGGTTTAGGAGAAGTTATTGGGATAGGGTGGAAGTGAGAGTTTGAGTGGGTCGGTGCAGACTCGATGGGCCAAATGGCCTCCTTCTGCACTGTATGTTCTATGTTTGAGTCCCACCAAAGTCAATGGGGCTTTGAATGTCTCACTGCAATGTCCCGTCTGCCCCCTGCCGCGACGGGGCCGTTCTGGGCCCATATGTCTGTTATGCATCCGGGGGGGCACAGAGTTTTACAAGTGCACCATACAATGGGCTGGGGGTGGGGGGGCAAGTAAAATAGGGCAGGTGTCCACTCCACCACATTCCCACCCACGCCCGAGCTCACTCCCATAATGGGAAAATCAGCAGCCTGCCCACCATTCTTAAATAAATAATGAATGAAGGGTCAATTGGGCTTTTTAATGTGCCAGTTGACCTCAATGTTATCCGCACATACCATAAAATGTGGAGCGGGCAGTCGGGAGAAGTAGGCAGGCCGCTTTTTAAAAAAACTTTTTCAAAGACCAGGAAGGAAGGGGAGGGAATGTGGACATCGCTGGGTAGGCCAGCATTTATTGCCCATCCCTAATTGCCTTTGAGAAGGTGGTGGTGAGCTGCCTTTTTGAACTGCTGCAGTCCCTGTGGTTGTAGTTAAACCAACAGTTGAGGGTAGTGCAGTCGATGTAGTTTATATGGATTTCAGCAAAGCCTTTGGGCGTGATCTAACCGAATTGCAACAGAGTCCCGTGCCGAGCAGATTTAGCCGGGTGTTTCCCGGTGCTTGCAACACCGAGAAATATCACGCTATCGAACGGGACTGTGTTGCAATACAGGGTGTCAGTGGGGAATGCCCTGCGGCGGCTGCACTTAGTCCTGTTTCCTGTACTGAGGAGCTCCGCTTGCCAGAACTCCTCAGTACAGGAGGATATTGGGACACCATTTTTAAATGGCGTCCCGATCTCACGACTCACTCCGACACGACTCCAGACCCCCCCAAAGCCACAACTGACCTAGCAGCTCCTCCAACGTACGCCTCTTCCCCTCCTCCAGCTCTGGGAACTCCAACCTGTTCAGAAACAGACCTACGTCCCCCACCTCTCCAGCCTCCACCTCGGCCTCTGCACCTGCTCCGAACCAAGCCTCACATCCAGCCAATGCGGCGCGAGGTCCGAAATCACAATTCCCACATATTCCGCACCTACCAGCTCCTATCAGCACCACCTGACTCACCACAAAAAATTGGTTCTGGAGTACACCTTGTACACGTGCCCCCCCCCCCCCCCCCCCCCCCCCCCCCCCCCCGTCTCGCACTTCCCCGTTTTCTTGCTCATCCAAATGGCTACTCCCCCCTTGACTTTGAATCAAAGCCCAAGAGAAATACTTACCCCACCCATCCCTTCCTCAGCCGAACCTGATCTTCACTTGGACTTGTGACTCCTGCAAGAAAATCACCGCTGCTCTCAAACCCCTTAGCCCGCAGGTGTTTCTCTTCTCTCGGCTTCTGCCTCAAGCACCTATGGGCCCGATCCACCTCTGGGGCCCAGTTCAACATCTTCTCCTCCACCAACACGTCCAGCATCCTGGAAACATACTTCGTGGCGCCCGTTGCCTCCACACCCTCCAGCAGACCCACAATTCGCAAATTCTGTCGTCTGGACCTGTTCTCCTGCTCCTCGACCTTCGACCGCAACTTGCATAGATCCCTCAGGATCACCATGTCTGCCTCCAAAGACACAATGTGGTGACTCTGGTCAGACACCACCTTTCCTACTTCATGGCACCTCTTGTGCTTCGAGGCACTTTTTCACCCGATCCAACGACCCTTAAAGAGGTGCCACTGCACCCTCAATCGCCCTCGACCAGTCACTGTGCATCTATTTCCTCTGCTGTCAAAATTCTTCCTTGATGAAGCCTATCAATTGCTTCATCTGAGGCTTTCCCACTGAGGCCAACCCTTCCCCGTCCGCCATTCTCACAATTGGTGCTGTGCCACAGATCTCCTCCAACTCGTAGTAGCAAGGTCCTTTACTGTCTTCAGCCAGATCTGATAGCCAGCAGACATGCCAGTACAGAGGAGAACGTCTTCTCTTACACTTTTCGCTCCACTTTTCTGCCAAAACCAAGCCACTAACGGGTAAAAAAAATAAAATGCCAAAACCAACGCCTTCGAGCCGGAGCTGCTTTGTTTGTGACCACTCACTCCATGGCTGCCACCGGATGCCCGTGACCATTGGGTATCTGCGAGTCGTAGGTACTTGTACTTTTATTCCAACAGGATGAGGTCCTGAATCATGGTCACATCTTTGGGAGGATTTGGGTACTTCAGTGATTAGCTACACTAGGCCGACAGCTTTCAACTTTCAGCAGCCTTAATGTCTTAATGTGACAGAAAAAGAATTTTATAGAAAGGAAAACAGCAAAGAATAGAACAAGTGTAAGTGATATCGGACCAAAACCAGAACAACCCTCAAAACAAAAACCCAGATCTAAATAATAGATTTTAAAATATTGACCTTTGCTCTCCTGTTTATTTTCATTGCTTTGTTCTCCCCTGTTGAAAGTTTACTTTTTCCCTCCTATATTCACCTCTTTTTATTCTCTATTTTAGTGTCATCTGAAAGATATCTTTACTAAGTTGTTTCTCTATATCTTCATTCTTTATTATCTAGAATACATTCCGTGTGATGGATTATTAGAGGAATCTAGGGCACACAGTTTCAGAATAAGGGTCGTCCATTTAAAACGGCGATGAAGAATTTCTTTCCTCAGTGGGTCAGCAATCTTTGGAATTCTCTACACCAGAGAGCAATGGAAACTGGGATTTTGGAAATGTTCAAGGATGAGTTAGACTTTTGATTTGCAATGGTTATGGGGGACAGTTGAGGCCACGATCAAACCAACCACAGGACTAAGATGCAGGACTAGAATATTCAGCCCTTCGAGCCTGATCCGTCATTCAGTAAGGTCATGGCTGATCTAGTTGTGGTCTCATCTTCATTTTCCTGTCTGCCCTCACTTAACCCTCGACTCCTTTGTCGAACAAAAATCTATCTAACTTTGGCTTGACTAAATTCAACCTTAGAATTCCTACAGTGCAGAAGGAGACCATTCGGCCCAATGAGTCAACACTGACACTTGGAAAGAGCACCCAACCAGGTCCATTCCCCTGCTGTATCCCCATAACCTCCACAACCCCACCTAACCTGCACATCCCTGGATATTAAGGGGCAATTTAGCATGGGCAATCACCTAACCCGCACTTCTTTAGACTGTGGGAGGAAACCTGGGCACCTGGAGGGAACCCACGCAGTCATGAGGACACCATGCAAACTCCACACAGATAGTCACCCGAGGCCGGAATTAAACCCATATCCCTGGCACTGTGAGGCAGCAGTGCTAACCGCTGTGCCACCATGCCCAATGACCCAGCCTCCACTGCATTCTGGGGAAGAGAATTCCACACAGCGACAACCCTCTGAGAGAAATAAGCTCTCCGCATCTCTATCTTAAAAGTGACTTTGGGCTGGATTTTCCGTTTCTGCGTTGACGCCAGCGGAGAATCCGGGGATTTCTACGACAAGGAAGATCAGTGCCGCACCTGTACCAATTCCGCTACCAGTGGGGGGCTAGCACCAGTGCCGTGAGGAACACCCATGAAAAATGGTGCGGGATTCGCCGGGTCCGTGATCGACACTCACAGGGCTGACAGTCTGCAGCCGCGCAGAAACATACACTTCCCCTCTCCCCCCCCAACACACACACTTATCAAAGCCAAAAAGATGCAGACAGGTTGTGCTGGAGCGCCCATACAGCTGATGGGTCGGCTGGGGCCAGAGTGCACCCAGGGGGGTCACCCGTATGACCCAGGGCACCAGGTTTAAAGCGGGCTGCCAGTGGCATGCGCAGCCATATGACTGCCTTGCCGGCTGCGGTAATGGTGTTGCGTACCCGCCCCACCCCGACCCCACAGACCACCTCCTGGCCACCACCCCCCACTACTCCCCCTGGCAGAAGCCCCCCAGCCAGCGGCACAACTGTTGGCGAAGTACGGTGGTGCTGGATACTATCCATACGCCCTCTCTCCGCAGCCACCATGCCAGGTTCACGGTTTTTGAGAGCACACGTGGGGAACTCGGCCCATCGGAGGTGGAGAATCATAGGAGGGCCACGGTGTTTAAAATATGCATGTCGTGCATCGCATTGACGCCGTTTCCGAGGTGACGAAGCATCGCGATTTGGCGAAAAACAGGTGCCTGTCACGATTTTGGCGTTGGAAGCTATTCTCTGCCCAATCGCACGCCCCGAATTTGGCGTCGGCTAACGGAGAATCAAACCCATTTTCATTAAACTGTGTCCCCCTACTCCTTGTTGTTCCCCCCCAACAAACGTAAACAACCTCCTGGCATCCACCCTACCAAGTCCCCTCATGATCTTATGTGTTTCAATCAGGCCACCTCTCATTCTTCTAAACTCCAATGGGCATAGGCCCAAACTGTTCAACCTTTCTTCATAAGATAACCCCTTCATCTCAGGAATGAGTTGAGTGAACCTTTTCTAAAGCAATTATATATTTTTTCCCCCCCCAAGTAAGGAGACCAAAATTGGACGCAGAATTCCAGATGTGGGACGGGATTCTCCGATTCCCAGGCTTTGTCCGGAGGATCCGTGGCGTTTTACGTCAAAAATATCGGCGCCACCCTAGCACCGATCCTCCGACTGGTGAGGGGCTAGCAGCTGTGCCTCAAACACAGCCGGAGAATTGCTGGGTCCGTGACCGCGTATGCGCACGACGACGACCTGCAACAGTCGCGATGTACAACATGGCTACGACCATGCGTGGACCCGACCTGCCAGATAGTGTCCCCCTGTCCACCCCCCACCAGTCCCCCCCAGATTCGCGACTGCTGAGACCACACGTCAACCACATGATCGGGAACTCGGCCCATCAGGGGCAGAGCATCGGGGGAAGAGCCTTCTGGTGACGTCCTGAGGCCGCCCCAACGGCGTGCGACACTCTCTTCGATGTTGCCGTTTTGGAGGGGACGTCACCTACCAACACATGCGCCGCCCCCGCTTCCATCGTAAAAAGGGATTGTTCGCCCAATCGCGATTGCAAAATCGGCTCACACTCTCTCACTGAGGCTCTTTACAACTGCCCTCCTTTAATAGTCCATTCCTCTTTGCAATAAAAGCCAACTTCCATTTGCCACCATAATCACTTGTTCCAGTATATACTAACTGTGGTGCATTATAAACCTAGTAATTCACACTGTGTTGTATTACATGTATTGTGTCCTCGTGGGCTCTGTATACGAGCCGTTGCGCGGCTCTGCCCATAGGGGGAGATGAGGAGTTTGTACTGGGCTCCGCCCATGGCTCTGCCCATGGCTCCTCCCACTAACTGGAAGTATAAACGCCTCAGCGGTCGCTCTCGCACCCACTCTGAATCAGGCAGGGAGACCAGTCGCCTTTTTCTCCCGAACCGTCTCCGCTTCGGAACTTCGACACTCCTCCGTCGAAAAGGAAGCACAAGCCATCGTGGAAGCTATACGACACTGGAGGCACTACCTCGCAGGTAGAAGGTTCACCCTCATCACCGACCAAAGATCGGTTGCCTTCATGTTTGACAACTCACAAAGGGGCAAAATTAAAAATGATAAAATCCTGCGGTGGAGAATCGAACTCTCCACCTACAAATACGATATTATGTATCGACCGGGGAAGCTCAATGAGCCCCCAGATGCCCTGTCCCACGGCACATGCGCCAGCGCACAAGGTGACCGCCTGAAAGCCTCTGCCACCCGGGGGTCACCCGGCTCGCCCACTACATCAAAGCCCGAAATCTGCCTTTCATCGATGAGTTCTCCCGCTTCCCGTTTGCCATCCCATGCCACGATATGACCTCCCACACAGTCATCAGAGCCCTGCACAGTATCTTCACCCTGTTCGGTTTCCCCAGCTACGTACACAGCGACAGGGGTTCGTCCTTTATGAGCGACGAGCTGTGTCAGTACCTGCTCGACAAAGACATCGCCTCGAGCAGGACTACCAGCTATAACCCCAGGGGGAACGGGCAGGTGGAGAGGGAGAACGCGACGGTCTGGAAGACCGTCCTACTGACCCTCCGGTCCAGGAATCTCATGACCTCCCATTGGCAGGAGGTCCTCCCTGACGCGCTCCATGCTATTAGATCCCTCCTATGCACCGCCACCAACCAGACCCCTCACGAGCGGCTATTTGTTTTTTCTAGGGGCACTACCACGGGGGTTTCGCTCCTAGCTTGATTGAAGACACCGGGCCCGGTTCTCCTCCGGAAGCATGTCCAGGCACACAAAACTGATCCACTTGTAGAAAGAGTGCTCCTACTCCACTCGAACCCCCAATACGCTTCCATCGAATACCCTGACGGCCGTCAGGACACTGTTTCCCTCCGGGACCTGGCGCCTGCAGGATCCAACTCTACCACCACTACTGCCGAGGTACCCCCCACGCTACACCCCACCCAACCCTCCGCGCCCTCGCACCTATCGGTTCACTGCCCATGCTCCGCGCCCACGCGCCTATAAGTTTCCTGCGCTCCCCGTCGCACCAGTCAGGTACGAAGCTCGGACCGAATCACCCCCGGAGTCCACCATCGTACCCTCGCCGACGGACCCCACCCAGCCACCCGAAGAGGCTGCAACCCCGGTGCTCCGCCGATCCCAAAGGACGACTCGGCCGCCTGACCGACTCAATTTGTAGACCCATCACCCCCGCCGGTCTTGAGTTTTTACAGGGCGTGAATGTGGTGAATTATATAACTAGTAATTCACACTGTGTTGTATTACATGTATTGTGTCCTCGTGCGCTCTGTATATGAGCCGTTGTGCGGCTCTGCCCATATGGGGAGATGAGGAGTTTGTACTGGGCTCCACCCATGGCTCCTCCCACCAACCGGAAGTATAAAGCACTGCAGTCGTAAGCCTGCTCTTAGTTCATCTCGTCGCAGGCAGGCTCAGTTGTAAGACTATTAAGACCACGGTTTACTTCCAATGACGTGTCTTGTGAGTTGATGGTCTCATCACTAACTTTGTGATTAATGTGCCAGGACACCCAAATCGCTCTGTATCACTGAGTTCTACAATCACACTCCATTTAAATAGTTTACTGCTTTTCTATTTTCCTGCCAAAGTGGACAAGTTCACATTTTTCAAAATTATACTCCATCTGACAAATTTTTGCCTCCTCACTTAACCCAACTATATTCCTTTGCGGACTCTCTACCTCCTCTGATAACTTACTTTCCTAACTGTCTTGGTGTTTTCAGCAAATTTAGCTATCATACATTCGTGGCGCGATTTAACAGGAAAATTAACTGGGCGCGTTTCGCAGGGCGTTTCCAGCGGCTGCAAGGGCTCCTTGCAGGTTGGGTTCCATTTTGCCTGACTGTCTTGATCTCCCCCGTCAGCACCCTCTCCTGTTTTCGACTCTTCTCCCCCCCCCCCCCCCATAAATCTCGGGGAGGCCCCGGGAATACCCCCTTCACCTCCCCTCCACATGGTAAGGTCCCCCGGGTCCGATCCCTGGCAGTGTCAGCCTGGCAGACAACACCATGGCACTGCCATCTTGGCAGTGCCCCTACCAGCCTGGCAGTGCTACCCAGGCACCCTGGCAGTGACAGATTGGCAGTGCCAAAGTGCCCAGCTGCCAGAGGGACTTCCAGGGTGCCACACTGCCCTGCCTCAGCTACCCAGAGATCTCTAATGACCCACGAGCATCCCCCCACCCCACCCAGGTGCCATTACAACTGGTCCACGTTTGTGGAAACCAGTACTAAACGGCGCGCTGGCGAGGGTTCCCGGCACATATGTTAGGGGATGTCAGGAAAATCCCGCAAACACATATTTAAATGAGCTTCTGATCTAGATCATGCCCAGTGAAAGCGAGGTGTTTCAAGTGTCACAAATCTCGCGAGAGGCTTCTCTCGAGATTCAAAGGCCTCGTCCAGACATCAAGTTGGGCACAACGTGACCGTTAAATGCACCCTTGGTCTTTTCATCTAGGTCATTGACATAGATTGTAAATAGTTGAGGTCCCAGCACTAATCTCTAAGGCACTCCATCAGTTACTGCTTGCCAACCCAAAAAGGTCAATTTTTCCCTACTTTGTTATCTTTTTTAAAAAATTACCAATTAAGGGGCAACTTAGCGTGGCCAATCCATCTACCCTGCACATCTTTCGGTTGTGAGGGTGAGAGCCATACAGACACGGGGAGAACGTGAAAACTCCACACATGCAGTGACCCGGGGCCAGGATGGAACCCGGGTCCTCAACACCATGAGGCAACAGTGCTAACCACTGCGGCACCGTGCTGCCCTGCTTTCTGTTATCTCACCAATCCTTTATCCATGCTAAAAGGTTACATCCTACTCCATGCACTCTTACCTTGGGTAGTAAACCATGATCTTATTGAGTGGTGGAGTAGGCTCAATGGGCGGAATGGTCTACCTGCTCCTATGTTCTTTTTCGTTAAAACCAGGTTGGTAAACTAAAAACTCACAAAACATTAAACTTAGCATTGGTTTAAGAACATACAATGAACCACTTTGCTTGTAAGTAATTCTATTCAAAATGGATCCAAAATTTGCGAGAGAAAGTTTCAGGAGAAGCAAAATCAAGGCTGGGGATTGATTGCCACCAACGTGACGCTAAGCCATGTAGATTTACCTAGACCAAGGATGAGTTCTTGGTTTATAAATGTGAATATGGGGCAGCACGGTGGCCTAGTGGTTAGCACAACCGCCTCACGGCGCTGAGGTCCCAGGTTCGATCCCGGTTCTGGGTCACTGTCCGTGTGGAGTTTGCACATTCTCCCCGTGTCTGCGCGGGTTTCGCCCCCACAACCCAAAAATGTGCAGAGTAGGTGGATTGGCCACGCTAAATTGCCCCTTAATTGAAAAAAATAATTGGGTAGTCTAAATTTATAAAAAAAAAATAAAAAAAAAAATAAATGTGAATATTAATTTCCTACTCCCTGTAATCTGATGCATCAGAGTTCTGAATGCTTCCTGGTTGACTTTAGCCCAGTTTCTATTTTGGTAATTAGCAACAGCTTTGATGTCATTCAGGTGCGACCATTCCAGAGAAAGGAGGAGCATGTTCTGAATTGTTAGTGTTGGTTTCTGGATGTGTGCTACGTGTTGCAGGTCAGGCAAAACCTGATGAGCATGGTGCTTTCCGAATACCAAGTATGACCCAACCCTGTTGAAGAATTAGCTTAACAGTGCCCATCATCATGTTCTTCATAGGCCGAAGGGAGGAACTGCATTCAAATTCATTTGTAAAACTATGGTATAATTGGGGCCTACGTTAAAGGCAGAAGCAAAATATAAAGGCTTATGGGGACATCATGAAAATTCTTTCACGTGAAGAGAGAGATTGGGCTTCCTCGCTTGTGATTATCTTGTGACATTGCCTGCACCAAAAGTATATAGGGCGGATCCGTTTCTCCTGGTAAGGGGTGATGGTGGTGAAGTGGTAATATCACTGGTAACTTCGAGGCCCAAAAGAATGATCTGGAGTCCTGGGATCAAATCCCGCCTTGGCAGCTAGCGGAATTTAAGTTTAATGAATAAACTTCAATCAATTATTAAACTGGAATTTAAAGCCAGTCCAAGAAACTATCATCGATTGTCTCAAAAACTCATCTAATATCCTTTCGGGTAGGAAATCTGCCATCCTTACCTGGTGTGGTCTGCATGTGTGAATTGCTGCCTCACGGTGCAGAGGACCCGGGTGCGATCCTGGCCCCGGCTCACTGCCTGTGTGGAGTTTTCACGTTCTCCCCGTGTCTGTGTGGCTCTGCATGTGACTCCAGACACACTGCAAGATGGTTGACTCATAAAAGCCCTCTGTAAAAGTAATGAAAAAGTGAAAGATAATCAATGCATTTTGCTTGTCGTTGCTGAGAATTCTTCAATTTAATTGACTGCTTAGCCCACTTGCTGACATCACTGGGACTGCTTGCCAGAGATCCCCTATAGCAGGCACTGGGATTAGATTAATGTCGGGAAAGGTGATATTTGTGGAAAGCTTGCCTCGAGGTCAGTGGCAAGGACTGTGACTTTCCCACTCACCTCAAAATGTGGGCCCTCTGATTTTACCCAGTACCCACTGCTGCATACATGTGGCAATATGCTATAATAAGCTTGTTGTGCTGTGTGGTGGTATGATTTGCATAGCTGTCTGCCATTGGTGCAGAACACCGGCTTACCATTGGCCCTGGTCGGTCATGTGCCTCTCGACCGATTGGTTGAGACCAGTCATGTGACGGCTCTCCGATTGGTCGAGAGGCTGAGTTAACCACGCCTCCATACCGAGGTATAAATAGTCGGAACGCCCGGCAGTCGTCCATTTTATTGTAGTCAACCGCAGGGCTAAGTTCTAGCTTATTAAAGCCTAACTTTTGAATAGCAACTCGTCTCTCGTGCAATTGATGGCTCATCAATTTAATAAGCTAGATTTTTGAAGATGGAGTTCCAGATCAAGCCCGAATGCCTCCGCATCGGCCCGCAAACTCCGAACTCTGCAGAACTTTTTCAACATTGGCTGGCATGTCCCCCCCCACCATGGCACAGAAGCTTCACATCCTCCACTCAAGCGTGGGTATAGCAGCCTACGCGATAATCAAGGAGGAGAAAGATTACGATGCCGCCATGCTAAAGCTGAATGGACAATTCCTTAAACCAGTCAACAGAGTATTCGCCCGACATCTGCTGGCCACCAGACATCAGCTTCCCGGTGAGTCATTAGACCAATTTTACCAGGCCCTCGCCATCCTGGGGAGGAACTGCTCCTGCCTCGCAGTTTCAGCTACGGAGCACATGGAACTGCTGATCAGAGACGCTTACATGGCTGGGATGCAGTCTGCCGCTATCCGCTTAACTGAGGCACGGACTCTCTCCACCTCCCTGGAGGTCGCCGATCTAAACGCCCGCGCCTATGTCCCCAGCCGCACTGCACCATCCTGGGCCTCCTGGCACGCTTCCCCGCCGCTCCCGACCTACCTCAGGCCTGCGCCGCGGGACGCCCCGACAAGTCCACGGGGCCCCGCTGCTACTTTTGCGGGTTCGCGAAACACCCTCGCCCGCGCTGCCCAGTCCGCTCCGCCCTCTGTAAGAACTGCGGGAAGAAGGGCCACTTCTCCACTGTCTGCCAGGCCAAAACGGTCGCTGCGGTTCCGCACAGCGACCAGGGATCCCCACCTACGGGCCCTTGCTGGCCCCTCCTGGACGCCGCGCAACACTCTTCCCCCGGGGCCCCTGCGGCCGGCCTGCGCGCCTCTCTCTCTCCTCCGGGCCCTCCCGGTCCCCTCCTGGATGCCGCACAACTCTTCCCCCCGCCCCCGGGCCCCTGCGCCTGGCCTGCGCGCCTCTCTCTCCTCCGGGCCCCTCCAGCGCAGCGCGCTACTCTCCACTCGCCGCCCCCCGGCCTGCGCGCCTCTCTGTCCCCGCTCCCAGCCACCCCAATCGGCCCGCCGGCACCGCTAATCCCGCCCCCAGCAACCACGAGGGCCCCACGGGCGCCGCCATCTTAGGGCGCCGACTCCATGTGCGGGCCCTGGGCGCCGCCATCTTGGGGCCCCGACTCCACGTGCGGGTCCTGGGCACCGCCATCTTGGGATCCCGACTCCACATGCGGATCCTGGGCACCACCTTCCGGGACTGGCACGCAAGGTTCTTCCAGCATCTACTCGGATGACGACGACGAATACGGATTTTCTCCACGGCTCGCTGCCATTCAGCTCGACCAGTCACGTCCACGCACGCTCGCCAAAACGACAACGCTCATTTACCTCAACGGCCACGAGACGGGCTGCCTGCTGGACTCCGGGAGCACGGAAAGCTTTGTTCACCCTGCCACCTGCTCCCTGTCCATCCTGTAAAACACAAAATCGGGTTAGCCTCAGGTTCGCACTCCATCCGCATTACCGGGTGCTGCATCGCGGACCTCACGGTCCAAAGGAAGGTTTTAAAAAATTATAAATTCCTTGTCCTCCCTGACCTTTGCGCACCGGCACTCCTAGGACTGGACTTCCAGTGCAACCTGCAGAGCTTGACCTTCCAATTCGGCGGCCCTATACCCCCTCACACTGTCTGCAGCCTCGCATCCCTCAAAGTGGACCCCCCTCCTTGTTTGCTAATCTCACCCCCGATTGCAAACCCGTCGCGAGACGGAGCAGACGGTACAGCGCCCAGGACCGGTCCTTCATCAGGTCCGAGGTCCAGACGTTGCTGACGGAACGGGTCATCGAGGCCAGCAACAGTCCCGGGCGAGCCGAAGTGCTGGTGGTCCGGACGGGGGAGAAAAACCGGATGGTCATCGACTATAGCCAGACCATCAACCGGTTTACGCAACTGGACGCGTATCCTCTCCCCCGTGTTTCCGCCATGGTAAACAATATCGCAAAATACAAGGTCTTCTCCACTGTGGACCTTAAGTCCGCTTATCACCAGCTCCCCCTCCGCGCGGGTGACCGCAAATACACCGCGTTTGAGGCAGATGGGCGCCTCTACCACTTCCTTAGGGTTCCATTTGGTGTCACATATGGGGTCTCGGTCTTCCAACGGGAGATGGACCGAATGGTCGACAAGTACGGATTACGGGCTACCTTCCCGTATCTCGATAATGTCACCATCTGCGGCCACGATCAGCAGGACCATGACACCAACCTCCAGAAATTCCTCCAAACCGCAAAACTCCTTAACCTCACATACAATAAGGATGAGTGCGTGTTTAGCACCAACCATCTAGCCATCCTCGGCTATGTAGTGCGTAACGGAGTGATAGGCCCCGACCCCGAACGCATGCGCCCCCTGATGGAACTCCCTCTCCTGGGTTTCTTCGCTTACTACGCCCAATGGGTTCCCAACTACACTGACAAGGCCTGTCCCCTCATTCAAACCACGACCTTCCCGCCGTCGACAGAGGCCTGCCAGGCCTTTAGCTGCATCAAAGCGGACATCGCAAAAGCCACGATGCGCGCCATCGACGAGTCCCTCCCCTTCCAGGTCGAGAGCGACGCATCAGAAGTAGCTCTGGCGGCCACCCTGAACCAAGCGGGCAGACCCGTGGCCTTCTTCTCACGAACCCTCCAGGCTTCCGAACTCCGCCACCCCTCTGTGGAAAAGGAAGCCCAGGCCATAGTCGAACCGGTGCGACATTGGCGGCACTATTTGGCCGGCAGGAGGTTTACCCTCCTCACAGACCAACGATCAGTAGCCTTCATGTTTGATAATGCACAAAGGGGCAAGATTAAGAATGACAAGATCTTACGGTGGCGGATCGAGTTGTCCACGTACAACTATGAGATCGTGTATCGTCCTGGGAAGCTCAATGAGCCTCCTGATGCCCTGTCCCGCGGTACCTGAACCACCACCATCGGCTGAACCGACGTCACCTACTCCACTGCGGCAGTCTGCCAGAACGTCACGGGCCACGAAAAGACTGATCGAATTGATCTAAATTTCAACAGCTCCATGGACTTTGTTAGGACTTTGTGTACTATTGCTAATTGTCTGGGCCAGTGGGAAGCCAAAAATGTAATTAAAGAAAAGGAAAGAAAAGTTTTGTTCTCCCGGCTGCTACTCATACCACCAGTTCTCTCCCCCCCCCACCGCCCCACCGCCCCCAGCTCTCGTTGATACTCCCCCCCCACCGGCTTCTTTCTCCGCAAGGGGTGAATGTGGTGGTATGATTTGCATAGCTGTCTGTCATTGGTGCAGAACACCGGCTTACCATTGGCCCTGGTCGGTCATGTGCCTCTCGACTGATTGGTTGAGACCAGTCATGTGACGGCTCTCCGATTGGTCGAGAGGCTGAGTTAACCACGCCTCCATACCGAGGTATAAATAGTCGGAACGCCCGGTGGTCGTCCATTTTATTGTAGTCAACCGCAGGGCTAAGTTCTAGCTTATTAAAGCCTAACTTTTGTATAACAACTTGTCTCTCGTGCAATTGATGGCTCATCATGCTGTTCAATTTGTCATCTGTTCTACCTGTTCTTCCAGCTGCTATGCTTTCAAAGCAACTATTCTGGTTCTGAAAGTCAGTGGATTGTTATCCCCATGATTACATCAGGATCACATTCTCCAGCGTATAAACGTCCCAGAGTTTGCAGAGTTCCAGGATACCAATTCATCTGCTGAGATAGTAGCTACCTCTATGGATGCATCTCCAGGATTTGCCCCACCATGAGGCAGATACTTAATACTGCCGTGTCGAAGACCCCAAAATGCTCCATTCAGTCTTGTATTTAAATGCAATTTTTAAAAAATGTCTAACACAGGTCTTTCCAACCTTTTTGAGAGGGGCCAATGAGCAAATTTTGAAAAGATAAGGTTTGCCTCAACATTGAACATGAATTTCAATTTTAAAAAAGTCTTGAGGTATGAAAAGCAATGACTTGCTGAGCAAAAACACAATGTCAAAGTAATAAATTGGTAATTTTTAGAAATGAGTAATAAGTAAAGGTGATCATTCAAGTCTGAGAGGGTGAATGTTTGTGTGTCTGTCTTATTCCCAGTCTTGGTGCACAATCACCCTCCCCACACCCACTGTGAGAGTGGGTGAGTGTGCATGTTGATGTTGGACAGTGAATGTGCAAACTGAGGCTGGGAGTAAGCCAGACTTATGCACCCTGTTGAGTCTCTCACTCACACATGTTATGGGGCTGGTTTAGCTCACTGGGCTAGATCGTTGGCTTTTAAAGCAGACCAAGCAGGCCAGCAGCACGGTTCGATTCCCGTACCAGCCTCCCCGGGCAGGCGCCGGAATGTGGCGACTAGGGGCTTTTCACAGTAACTTCATTGAAGCCTACTCGTGACAATAAGCGAATTTCATTTTTCATGTTCACTCACTCACTCACACATGTTCACTCACACACTCACGGCCCCAGGCTCCGTTCTTGCATCAGCTACCCAAGCCTGGCTCTGCCCCCCCCCCCCCCCCCGGCCCCGTTTTCCTCCGGGCCTTGCTCTTGCTCCAGCCAGTGGCCTCTCACCCCAGCCCCACTCTTACCAAGGTCCCACTCTCGCCTTGGGATAGCTCTACACGCATAGCCCTGCACTCACTGAAGCTCCACATGACTCGTTCCAGCCCCGGTCCAACTCTTGCCCTTGATCCCACTCCCCCCACATATTCCCAAATGTGCCTAGCAGCAGCAAATGTAGGGAGGAACCAGTCTCTGATTGGATGAGCAGCTTTAAAACATTTTTCAAATCTAAGTCAGTTGTCAATCCAACGAGTTTGGAGGGCCAAATCCAAAGGGGTTGGAGGCTGAAATCTGGTCCGTAGGCCACCAGTTGGCAAGCCTGGTTGAAGCTGTTCTTCAATTCCAAGTTGCTACCTTCAGCTAGACACTTCTGATTATGACCTACATGTTCTCTTCTGAAGACAAGTCCATACCGCTTCTTTAGCTCTGCAGAGATAGAGAGACAAGACTCTTGGTTGTGTATGTTCCAACCCCTTGACACCCATCTGGCATTATTGGCTTTGCAAGAGAAAGGAGGTGGTTCTGTCGCTTAAAAGGCTGACCAGGAACTTCAGATTTGGTGGGAACACAGCAAACTGGAATCCCTGCCTATTTCAGGTCCGTTATACTGAATTCTCCTGGAGTTTGGCAGGAGTCTGATAGATTCTTTGAGTTAGTTCAGGATAACTTAATTTTAATCTTAGTGCATACTCAAACTTGACATAGAATCATAGAATAGTTAAAGCACAGAATGAGGCCGTCATATCTCTGCTCTCTTGGCAAGAACAACTTGCCTAGTCTGACACTTGCGCCTTTACCCCATAACCCTGCAAAGTCTTTTCCCAACAGATAATTTTCCAATTCTAGTTTGACGGCCTTGATTGAATCTGCATTCACCACACTTTCAGACAGCGAATTCCAGATTCTAGCCTTCAGCTTCATAAAAATGATTTTTCTCATGTTGCTCATTTTCCTAATCACTTTAAGACCATGTCCTTCGATTCCTAATCCATTCCCAACAGGCAGTTTCTCCCGATCTACCCGGTCCAGACCCGTTCATGATTTTGAACATCAGCTATCAAATCTCCTCTCAATCTTCTACTGGGAGAACAGCCGCAATTTCTCCGATCTATCCACTTTATATGTGAAATTCCCTTATCCAATAACCAGTATAAGACCATAAAACATAGGAGCAGAATTAGGCTATTCAGCCCATTGAGTCTGCTCCGCTATTCCATCATGGCTGATATGTTTCTCAGCCCCATTCTCCCCATAATCTCTGATCCCCTTATTAATCAAGAACCTATCTATCTTTGTCTTAAAGACATTCAGTGACTTGGCCTCCACAGCCTTCTGCGGCAGAGTTCCATAGATTCACCACTTCCTGGCTGAAGGAATTCCTCCTCCTCTCTGTTTTAAAGGATTGTCCCTTCAGTCTGAGGCTGTGCCCTCGGGTTCTAGTTTGTCCCACTGGTGGAAACTTCCATTCCAGGTTCACTCTATCTAGGCTTCGCAGTATTCTATAAGGCCTCGCAGTATTCTGTAAGAATTTGCACATAGGCTCATAGATTAAAAAGTAACTTATCCTGAATGAATTGGAGGATTTAGACAGACTCTTGCCGAACTCCAGTACAACCGAATACACATGGGTACTCAACATCTCAAAAAACAATTAACCCATCAGCAAATTATTCAGCCACAGAAGCATCCTTATCATTGAAAAGATTTAAAAGAAAATCTGGTTTGAGATTTGATAACTTGAAGCAAAGTGAATGTTGCATGGAAAGTGCATTATTCTGATCGTCATAATGTTAACGCTATGCTTGCTAGAATTAATGCAGTGATATCTAGGATTCAGACCATTGTCGAAAATGGAAGTACCACTTGATGTAGCTGAGGTTTGGGGTGCACAGTACTATCTGGTCACTGTCCTTAATGAATTCAAGTATTGCACAGCGCAGTATTAGAGTGCTCTCATTGAACTGATGATTTCCATTGCTGGCTAGCTATGCTGAATCCTTCAATAAGATCAGTGAGCATGACATATGATTTAGTGTGGTGCGAAACACAGACCCTTTTCCCCCCAAACTAACTTAGTGTGATAAGAAGCAGATTTTTGTGCTTTCGTTATCGTAACTGAAGATTTCCAGCTGTCTAGTACTTTTCTGAAGTTTTTATTGATTTTTTATAACCTCAAGAACTTGGGATTCATCTGATTGCGTTTCTGTTTTTCAGCTTTCAATGTTCCCGTGTCAAGAAAAATGACAGATTTGCATTCTGCAGCAATCGTATCATCAAATCTCAAAGCTCAATAATGTTAAACGATTAACTTTAGCCTACTACAAGATTAACTCTTTTTCAAAAACTAGATATAATGCAAGATTGATTTAAATGCAATGGCGATCATATTTTGATCGATTTGTAAAATTGCCAAAACCGAGTAATTTGGATGAGGAGCACAGAAGGATGGTCTGCATTGGACAATGCAAAGGAGTCACAACACATGGATGGCTGGTGTCATTTGGAGCTGGGGCTAGAGGTTTTGAATTAAGACCTATTTTTTAGATCGCCTGCTGGAAGTGATCACCATTGCTCTCACTTCACACTGTTGTGGAGGATTTATTTCCTTTATTTTCATCAAATTTAACCAATCATTAATCTCCACCTTTTTGCTTTCATGGAATCCCTACAGTGCAGAAGGAGGTCATTTAGCCCATTGGGTCTGCACCAACCCTCTGAAAAGAGCACCCTTCCTAGGCCCAATCCCTCGCCCTATCTCCGTAAGTAACCCCATAACCGACCTAATCCTTTGGGCACTTAAGGGGCAATTCAGCATGGCCAATCCACCTAACCTGCACATCTTTGGACTATTGGAGTAAACCAGAGTACCTACCTGGAGGAAACCCAGGCAGTCACGGGGAGAATGTGCAAACTCCACATAGTCATCCGAGGTGTAATAAACCACCATTCATCTTGTTAACCCTTCTGTCCACTTTTCAGTGAACAGTGCAAGACTGGGACACATCTATGATGGCAAGCTGAACAGGATTTCATTATCTAGTGTCGCTTAGCTGGAAATATAGGCCAAAACTTCACATTACTCCACTGGCGGGATTGTAGATGGCATGAAATTGAAGGGACGGTTTTACGCTGGGGTTGGCAAGGCCTTGGACCGGCAACCCACTCTTGTCCAAACTGAGGCCCTGACTGCTTCCTGTCCAGCATCAATCTTTAGGCTGGCTGGCAGGAGGATTTCCCTGGCGTCGGGCAAGCCCGAAAAAGATCAGCACTAGACCTTGGGCAGGAAGTGAGGGGAGAGGCGCCTTCATTAGAAGCATCCTTCTGACTGTGGGCTTGAGGTCCAGTGACCACTAGACCACCTTCCCCTCCTCAGCCGTTCCCCTGACACCCCAACCCAACCCCCGCCCACCCCCTGGTGTTCCCTACCCTCTCCACCCTGGGATTCCTTAAATTGACTCGATTCTGTGGTTTAAGGGGTTAGGCTCAGGCACGTTGAAGCTATTCCTCTTCAATCTATTGCAGCTCTTGTCGCTGCAGGGACTGGAGAGATGCTAGCCAATCAGATTGTCCAGAAATTCTCTAATATGCGATTTCTGAGCGAGGGAGTGGAAGGCCCACCTGCAGCCACAGAATGCTGACTGGAGTGGGAAAAGCTGCGGAGCATTCAAAATCGGCAGAGATGTGTTCCCTGCAGACTCTTCGGATGGCGAGAAACGAAATCCCACCATCTGAAAAATTCACGCAATCTGAAAAATTCATGCCATGTCAGCAAGTTTTCTGTGTTTTGTTGTTGTACTTCCTGCATTTGTATTTCATCTTTTGATGATTCATTACCTTGCTTGAAAGCTTAAATGAATTGCAATTCTAAAAAGCCACTTACCTGTCTGCCTGTGGATATGTTGTAAATAAAGTAAATTCGCCATTGTCCCAGATGACCATAGGCTGCTTTCCCCTTTGAGGGGCAGAACTGACTGGTGGTGGTTTAACCTGAGGATCACCACGCCTCAGACAAGGGACAAGGGTGAGAAAGCAGGGCCTTCATGAATAACCTCAGCCGGTACAGGAATTAAACCCACATTGTTGGCCTAATTCGGCATCATGAACCAGTTGTCCAGCCAACTATATTGTACAATCAACATTACCACCAGCAAGGTTTCTTAGAGATTAGTTTCTACTCAATATTACATTTTTATCAAAACATAATTTTTGCATAACCATTGACAACATTTAACAAAACAAGGTGAATGTTAACATCATATAAAGAAAAAACAACAAGAATTCACAACACCCCCCCTCTCTCCCCCCCCCCCCCCCCCCCCCCCCGACTTGCTGCTGCTGCTGACATTTTACTGCTCCCCTAGAAAGTCGAGCAATGGCTGCCACCTCCGAGAGAATCCCGTCGTGGACCCTGTCAAGCCAAACATTTATTTTCTCAAGCCTGAGAAACCCAGCCATGTCACTAACCCAGGTATCGACACTCGGGGCTTCGAGTCCCTCCACATTAAAAGGATCCATCTCCAGGCTACCAGGGAGGCAAAGGCCAATAGGTTGGCCTCTTTCGCTCTGACACACCAAAGATCGCTATCTCGGGACTCGGCACCACCCACGTGTCTAGGATCTTGGACATTACCTTAGTGAATCCCTGCCAGAATCCTTTAAGAGCTGGACATGCCCAGAACATATGGACGTGGTTTGCTGGGCTTCCTGCGCACCTCGCATATTTACCCTCAACCGCAAAGAGCTTGCTCATCCTGGTTGCCGTCATGTGCGCCCGGTGGACCACCTTAAACTGGATTAAGCTAAGCTTGGCACATGGTGAAGAGGAATTAACCCTATTTAGGGCGTCCACCCACAGGCCCGCATCTAGCTCCCTGCCTAGCTCCTCCTCCCATTTGCCCTTAAGTTCACCACTGGGGCTTCCTCTGCCTCCTGTAGTTCTTGGTAGATGTCCGAAACCTTTCCCTCCCCTACCCAGGTGCCGGAGACCACCCTATCTTGCATCTTATGTGGGGGTAGCAACGCAAATGTCACCAGCTGTTTTTTAAGAAAGGCGCATACCTGAACGTATCTGAAGGCATTTCCAGGGGGCAAATTAAATTTCTCTTCCAGCGCTTTCAAGCTGGGAAAAATCCCATCTATGAACAGGTTCCCCATCCTTTTAATACCTGCTCTATGACAGCTTTGAAACCCTCCGTCTATCTTGCCCGGGACAAATCTGTGTTTGATGCGTTTCGGGGTCCAAACTGAGGCTCCCTCCACCTCCCTGTGTCTTCTCCACTGATCCCAGATCCTTAGTGCCGCCACCACCACCGGACTTGAGGAGTAGCGCTCCGGCAAGAACGGCAGAGGTGCCGTTACGAGTGCCCCTAAGTTGGCGCCCTTTGCATGAGGCCGCCTTTAACCGCCCCCACATCGATCCTTCCCCCAATACCCATTTCCTAATCATGGCTATATTAGTCGCCCAGTAGTAGCTGCAAAAATCCGGCAGCACCTACGTCTGCCTTTAACCCCTTTTAGATGTGAGAACACGCGAGCCCTCTTGACCGGCCCATTCAGACCCCTCACATTCCACCTGATCAGCCTGGACGGGGGGGTTAACCCCCACCTCCCCTGCCGACTATCCATCCCCCTTTTTCGGCCAGCCACGAGCCCGCGTCCCCCGCTTACTTGAGCCCTCCCATTGGAGGCCCCCCCCCCCCGACTCTCCATCTGTTCCCCAAATGTGGCTCCTCTTCTGTCAGCAAAGCAGCATCCCACACCCCCCCCTCGACCCCCTACCCCCAATAGCCCCACAATCCCAATCCCCCAAGTCAAGCACCAGCTTAACACTACCTCTCCCGCCATTATGCTTCCGTGAGTCAGCTGACCCATGCTGACCCCGGACACTCCCGCCTCTGTCTCCGATCATCCTGTTGCCTCATTATTCGGGCCCCTCTCTTCCTATGGAAAGCCTAATTTAACTGCCTTTACAGCCCCCAAAGCATATTCCCCCCCCCAGTGGAACAAAGAAAAAACAAACCCTGGGCGCTAACCCGGCCCCACAAAAGGAATGGCTCCAGATGCCTGAAGAGCAGCCCTAAGTGTAGGGCCCCTCTCTCCCCTCTGTGGCCGAACTCCACAAATGCTGAGAGCATGGCCAGAAAAACAGGGAACAAAAAAAGGGAAACAACATAACATAGCTCCCTCCGGCTATCAAACAATTAACATTACTCCAAATCTTATGTTAGGACAGCATGATAGTACCCATCCCCACCAGAGCGTTTCATCCCAGTGTGGCTGTTCTTTAGCTTGAGTCCAACTTTTCCTGTATGATAAATGTGAACACCTCTTCCGGTGTATCAAAGTAGTGGTGACGATCTTGATACGTAACCCAAAGCCTTGCCGGATGCAGCAGTCCGAACTTCACCACTCTGTTGTGGAGGGCCGTCTTAGCACGGTTGAATCCAGCACGCCTCTTGGCCAGCTCTGCTCCCAGGTCCTGGTAAATGCGAATTACGCTGCTCTCCCACCTGCTGCTCCTTTTTAGCCCATCGCAAGACACGTTCCTTGTCTGAGAAGCGGTGAAACTGTACCACCATAGCCCTCGGTGGTTCGTTAGTTTTGGGCTTCCTTGCAAGCACCCTGTGCGTCCCGTCTGGTGTTCCAGAGGCCGTGGGAATGCCCCCATCCTCATCAGGGTCCCCAGCAACATGGTCACAAATGCACTCGCATCCGACCCCTCCGCACCCTCAGGGAGGCCCAGAATTCGCAGGTTTTGTCTCCTGGACCTGTTTTCAAGGTCTTCCAATCTCTCCTGCCATCTCCTATGCAAGGTATCATGTGCCTCCACCCTGACGGCCAGACCAAGTACCTCGGCCTCGTTATCCCAGACCTTTTTCTTGATCTCCTTGATCGCCTTCTCATGCATCTTCTGGGTCTCAACCACCTTCTCCATTGAGGCCACCTTCGGGGCCAGCATCTCTGTTTTTAGGTCAGAAAAACAACTTCTGAGGAACTCCTGCTGTTCCCGCGACCACCGGGCCCACGCTGCCTGATCCGAGCCGGCCGCCCCTTTGTGTTCCCGCGCCGGTTCCACCCGCTTCTTGGTACTCGCTTGTTTCGCTGTCCTACTCCTGGTCCCCTCCATAAACCGATGCAGGGAGCCTTGCAGCGTGGTTTGCCCGCCGAATTTCGCCGAGGAGGAGCCGCTGAAACTCCTCAAAAGGACCCATAAGTCCGTTCGCGGCGGAAGCTGCCGATTTCGCAACCTACCCTCGCATGGCCGCCACCGGAAGTCTCGATATTCAATTATATTTCCCCCTGGCCAATAAGTTATAAATTACTAAGGCTAGTCCAGGGAATGGGATTTAACGTGGGAGACAAAGTCTTGCCCACTTTTCTCAAGGACACCACATGTGATTACATTCCAATCAGGCACTTCCCTTACTTATGGCGTAAATCTTGCCCGAGACCAGCCAGCCAATCAGAGGCCGTGAGCTCTCTGGTACCTGCAGCGCCACTGCGATAGGTGGCCACTGCTGGTAGTACAGTGGGGCCTGCACGAGAGATTGCATATGGATCCCTGGTGAGATGAGAACATGAATGGGATGGGGGTTGTGGGCAGGGAGTTGCTGATGAGGTGGGGGTGAGTTGGGGCTTGAAGAAAGGGCAGGAGGTGGATTCTTGCCGTCCAACCACGTTAAACGTTCTGATGTCAGGTCCCCCAGTTGGCACAGAATCTCCAAGAGTGAGTGACAGGGTTTGCTCGGCGGCTTCCCCGGATGCGGAGTCCCTTGCCACTTCAGGTCCTCAATTAGCCTTTGGGCAAGAAGGCCGCCTAAAAGCCTTCCTACCCCGAACTTGATCAGAGGGAAGTGGGATCGCCAACCTGCACCTCCTGTTTGAATCATGGCTCCCACACCATCTCCAAATCCGCCCAGGGGGACAGGATGGGTGGGGAGGGGGGAAATTATTGCACCCCAGGTATTGTAAGATTTTTCTGAATTACAACAGTGCGGGGTTATATTATGCTCTATATGTTTCTAGATTGAAGTGTAACTGTAGGAAACTATGTGCCGTGTTTGTTTTTTTAAGACATGTGGGTGTGATTCTCCGGCCTTGTTGATTCTCCGGGATCTCCGGCCTCGTTGAACTCTCGCTCGAGTGAATAGCGGGAGAGGCCGAAAACAAGAACCCCACCAGGCGCCAAACAGTTTGCGATGCAACCGCTCGCTCCCATAGGCAAACTCAGGATCTCACCGTAGTGTGGCAAAAAAACAATTATCACCACTTAAGCCCGATTTCCATAAAATTAATGGGTGTGATCCCATACCCAACGGCCTCCCATGATTCAGCGGCCTCCCCAGCAAGTGGTCACACTGGTGCCGATTAGAACTCCTTTTGAGAAATGTGAAGCTGGCAGAAGGGCTTCTGTGGGGAGCTGAGGAGGTGAATAGCCATCTTTGCTCAAAGGCAAAGAGCCCGCGGGCACTGAGTTGCCATGCTTTGCAGCGCCTCAGCAATGCTCACCTGCGACTGGGACAAGCTCTGCAGAGCCTTTCCCATTTCCATCTGACATGTCCCGCAGAACCTCATCAAGGTCAGCCTGGTACTGGGTGACATCCCCCAGCGAGGTGGACATTCTGCCTAGATCCTCAGCCATGGCTGTCACCGACTGCGCAACGCCTTGGACACTACCGCTAATAGTGCCAACGTTGTGTACCACGCTCTCCACTGCGGTTGCCACCCTCGCAGTGTTGGCCTCGGTCTCACGCATTGCCAGCAACATCTCCTGCACCTGTAGCCTCTGTGACTCCGCCAATCAGCTAAAGACCTGCTGGAGTGTCGTTGAGATCTCTCTCTGAATGTCCTGGCTGCGCCCTAACGTCTCCATCAGCTCTGGGTATTCCTCTTCCAAGGCTCAGCATCAGGCTGGGACTCAGCTGGCCTCTGGGATCCAGCAGACCTCCGACTGCTGACTCGCCCGGGGGTTCCTGACTCCACCTGATGTGCATCAGCAGCTGTGTGGCGCCCACCTAATTGTGCCCCAAAAGCCTGACCACTAACGTTTCCCACCGAGGTGCGTCTATCTGCGCTGGTGGAGGGTGTCAGCTGTGAGGCATCGATCGTGTCTTCCTCGGAACTCTCCTCTGAAGTGTTCTCTTAGGAGGCTGGGGATGGTGCCACCCGGGATAGGCACCCTCCCCACCCTCCCAAGGGAACACTTCGGAGGACCTGCGGGAGAATGGACATGTGGTCAATGGGAGGGATGGGTCAGTCAGAATAGCATTAACAACTCACGTTTGACAGGTCGTTTGGCTGCGGCCCAGTGGTTCCTCACCTCTGCGGCATGCACCAGCCTCCGTGTTGGTGACCGCTCTGTCCTCAGCCACCCCAGTTACCTCCAGGGCCCACTCCTCGAAGGAGGTGAGGATTCTTACGTCCGCCACGCCACCTCCAGTCTAGGATTGTGGGAGAGCTGCTTATGTTACTGGGGGCTGGCAAGGACGGTGCCGACGAATCGGCTGGCAAGCCTTCATCTGTGGCGAGAACGTTGAATACATTGCTGGCATCGTTGGGCTGAGCGTCGGGAAGCTCGCGGCAGTTCCTGTTCCTACCACACTTAAAAATCCTGCCCCATAAATAGCATATTTGAATACAAGGTACCATTTCAGGTTCTGTTTTCTCTCAGGTAAAAGATCTGAAGGGTAACTTGTATATTAAAACTGCTTGAAAAACTAATCATGAAAAAAGTAATTGTTTGGCTCCGTAATGTACAATCTGCGTTACTTCAGCACACTCATAGCAGATTTTACTTGTTGGCAGGGAAGTGAGAAGTGGGTAGAGAGTGTCCACCATCTGCCCCCCATTATTGCCAACAGGAGGCCCAAGTCATTTAGAGACGTAGGGTGCAATTTAATGGCCTAGTTATGCACGACTCGGTGATGCAACAAAGCTGTTGAATCTCATGAGAGGCCTCCCGCAAGATTCGCGATGCTTGAAACGCCACGCAAAATTTAACAAGATCTCGTATGACATTGCAATCTGGATCTCGTCCTCGCTGGGCGAGATCCAGATGAAGATACTTAAATTAGCTCTTGGGCTCATTTAAATTTGTTTGCGCCGTATCCTCCCAGGTCCTGGGAACCAACGGCCTTGCCTGGGAGACCTTGCAGGACACCATTGAGCATTGGTTTCCATAAATAAGGACCAGGCATAACGGGACCTGTAGGGGATCTCCCAGGCCATTAAAAAGCCCCCGGGTGATCAGGCTCTGGGCAGGCTGATACCCTGGCACTTCCACTGGTACCTGCTGTTGCCAGGCTGGCACTGCCAAGGTACCCAGATGCCAGCTTTCCCATGCCAGGGATCGGGCCTGGGGGTGAGAGTGGGTTCGAGAGGTAAGTTGGGTGTAGTGGAGGAGTCCAGAGGCCGCAGTGGGGTGGCTGAGAGGAGCCGAAAGATTGGGGCGGCGTTTAAAAATGGTGCCCCGATCTGCGAATACTCTTCCTGCACTGGCGAGCTTTTTTTTTATTCGTTCATGGGAAATGGACATAGCAGACTGTGCCAGCATTTATTGCCCATCCTGAATTGCCCTTGAGGGCGCAGTTCAGAGTCAACTACATAGCTGTGGATCTGGAGTCACATGTAGGCCAGACCAGGTAAGGATGGCAGATTTCCTTCCCTAAAGGACATTAGTGAACCAGATGGGTTTTACAACAATCAACAATGGTTTCATGGGGGCAGCATGGTGGCGCAGTGGGTTAGCACTGCGACCTCACGGCGCTGAGGTCCCAGGTTCGATCCCGGCTCTGGGTCACTGTCCGTGTGGAGTTTGCACGCTCTCCCCGTGTTTGCGTGGGTTTCGCCCCCACAACCCAAAAACGTGCAAGCTAGGTGGATTGGCCATGCTAAATTGCCCCTTAATTGGAAAAATGATTGGGTACACTAAATTTTAAAAAAAAACAATGGTTTCATGGTCATCGTTAGACTTTTAATTCCAGATATTTTATTGAGTTTAAATTCCATCAACTGGGTGGGATTTGAACCCGGGTCCCCAGATCATTATCCTGGGTCTCTGGATTACTAGTCCAGCAACAATACCACTGTGCCACCGCCTCCCCATGAGCTGAACTCATCAGTACAGGAAGTGAGGTAAGCGCGGCCCAAGTGGGGCATTCCTTGCTGGGGCCAAAAGAAGCAGCAAAGTGCCGTTAAATAGCAGTGAAACACAGAGAAACACCCTGCCAAACCCTCCCAAAACAGGACTCTGTTTTTGTCCAGTTAAATCGTGCCCATGGATTGCATTTTTCCAGTCTGTCAGTGGGCTGCCTTCCCCAAATGGGCAGCCCCCAGCTCTGGGCTGGTGCATTTTTATCTGGTTTGGATACTGAGTCTGTCTGCAATGAGATTCTGGAGGGAGGACACATGCACATGGAAGAAGGCAAGCCCAGGACTTCTTTGACTCCATACAAATATATTCCGGGAAACCTTTCTGGCCCATTTTTGGAGTGATCAGCAGTATTGCTTATATGGGCTATACGTTAAGCTGCTCACCACGCTATACAATTAGGTGGAGCATGTACATCACACACTGGATGGAATTTACTGCTCCCTCTGACCCCAGATGCAGACATGGATGTGAGAGGGAGGGGGGGTGAGCTATCGTGGTGTTGTGAGGGTGGCAGGGTTGGTGGGGTTGGGATAGTATAAGGGTTGGGAAGGCTCGGATGAGACTCCTCCCAGTTAGGTCCGGGCAGAAACAGGGCAGCATGTGGCACAGTGATTAGCACTGGGACTTCGGTGCTGAGGACCCGGGTTCGAATCCCGGCCCTGGGTCACTGTCCCTGTGGAGTTTGCACGTTCTCCCCGTGTCTGCGTGGGTTTCACCCCCACAACCCAAAGATGTGCAGGTTAGGTGGATTGGCCACGCTAAATTGGCCCTTAGTTGGAAAAAAATAATTGGGTACTCTAGGGGCGGAAAGCGTCAAGAATGGCCTTTCTGCCCCTAGGCCAATTGAGGCCCTTAGTGGCCAAGTAAAGACCACTTAATGGGCCTTACATCCCACCACTGGTATTTTATTAGCAATGGGATGGCTATACCATGTGGGCAGGCCACCAGGTATATGCTGGTGAGCATGCCTGTGGGCCTGGGGGTGTCTGGGAAGGGGAGGGGTGGTGGTTGGGGTGGGGTCCTTCCTACTTGGGCACACTGTGCCCAACAGAAGAACCCGCTGACAGCAAAAGCTTCCCCTATGTGAAGACCCCCACCTGCCCTTAAAACAACCTGCTTCCCCTTTGCTGGGGCCTGTGTGACAGTGCACAAATATAGACTTTATGACTATTAAGAACAGTTCTGCATTTTCAGATGTTTATTCCTCACTATGGTGAGCACAGAAATGAAATAACTAACGCACTCGGCCTGATTCTATTATTAGCACAAGTACGTCGCTGTTTTACAAGAGGCAGTTTTTGGGACAAATTATCAGCTGACCCATAATTGATCACTTTGTATTGAATGTGACTCAAATAAGCTGCAAATAGAAACTCAGATTTTGAAAATTCCACTCAAACACATAAAATTACGATTTATTTTGTAAATAAATAATTTATGGTTAACTTTGCCTTTTGTTTCTCTCTCTTGACCCACCTTCATAAAGGAGAGCGTGGAGAGGAGATTTGCTGGGTGATGTGTCAGTCAACTCATACAGATAATGTGAAAGACGAGCTAATTTAGGGGGATGATATTTAAGGTGGCGAGGGATGGGTTTAGGTAATTGGGGATTCAGCTAGCGAGGGAATGGGCGGGGCTCCATGAGTGCAACTTAACAAAGCTGGTGGAGGAGGCCAGGGGGGATCTTAGGAGGTGGGATACACTGCAGTTGACTTTGGCATGGATAGTCCGAGTGGCAAGAAAGAATATTCTGCCGAGTGTTCTTTTTATTTTTCAGGCACTCTCGCTCTTTCTACCCAAGACCTTTCTTCGGAAATTGGACACGGTTATTTCGAGTTTTGTATTGGTGGGGAAGGTGCCGAGGGTCGAGAGGACCCTGTTACAGAGGCAGAGGCAGCAAGGGTGGGGTTGGCACTGCCAAGCCTGCTTCATTATTACTGGGTGGCGAATGTGGAAAAGGTGTGGGCCATGGTGGGAAGGAGAAGAGGTAGAATGGCTAAGGATGGAGGGGTCCAGTTTAAGGGCTATGGTGATGGCAGCGGTGCCAATGGCGCCGAGTAGGTATTCAGGGAGCCTGATGATGCAGTCCACGGTGAAGATTTGGAATCAGTTGAGGTGGCATTTTAGGGTTGAGGGGATGTCGGTGTTAATGCCGCTGTGTGAGAATCGCGGGTTTGAGCCGGGAGGGGGCGATGGATAATGTATACAGGAGGTGGAGGGAAGTGGGGCTGGTCAAGGTGAAGGATCTGTATTTAGAGGAAGGGTTCACCAGTTTGGAGGAGCGAAGGGAGAGGATAGAGCTGCCGAGGAGGAGCGAGTTCAGGTATCTACAGGTTAGGGACTTTGCGCAAAAGGTCTGGAAGGGGTTCCCTAGGTTGCCGGCATAAACCCTGCTGGAGCGGCTGCTGCTTCTGGATGTGGAAGGGGATGTGAAAGAATTAGGGATATATACACAAGTGACTGGGGGAACAGGGAGGCGAACGGGTGGTGAAGATCAAGGAGAAATGGGAAGGGGAGTTGGGAGGTTAGATCAATTGGGGAGTATGGAGTGAGGCACTGCGTTCTTAACTGTTGACTGTGTTCCTTTTATATCGTAACTTGAAGAATTTGCTTTATATTATATTATACATTTTTTCAATAAAACATTTAAAAAAAAAATACCATTGTAGTTTCATTTATTTAGGTTCAGAATCTTAGTCTCAGAATTAACTACGTCACTCTTCATCTTGATGAAGAATTTTAACATATTATGGTCGCTCATCACCAAGGGGCCTCGCACAACTAAATTGCCAATTATTCCTTCCTTTCTCATTACACCATACCCAGTCTCGGAAGGCCTGTTCTCCAGTTGGTTCCTCAAAGTATTCGTCTAGAAAAGCATTCCATATACACTCCAGGAATTTCTCCTCTACAGAATTGTTACTTACCTGATTTGCCCAATCTATCACAAAATTTACAGTGCAGAAGAAGGCCATTTGGCCCATTGAGTGCGCACCAGCCCTGGGAAAGAGTACCCTACTTAAGCCCACGCCTCTAGCCTATCCCCGTTACCCAGTAACCTCACCTAACCTTTTGGACACTAAGGGGCAATTTAGCATGGCCAATCCACCTAACCTGCACACCTTTGGACTGTGGTAGGAAACCGGAGCACCCGGAGGAAATCCGCGCAGACATGGGCAGAAAGTGCAAACTCCACACAGACAGCCACCCGAGGCCGGAATTGAACCCAGGTCCCTGGAGCTGTGAGGCATCAGTGCTAACCACTGTGCCGCTCCAAATGCAGATTAAAGTGACCCATAATTACAGATGTCCCTTTATCGCGTGCGTCTCTAATTTCCTGTTTAATGTCATTCCCAACATCACCACTTCAGTTTGGGGGTCTACATGCAACCTCCACTAATGTTTTTTGTCCCTTGGTGTTTCTCAGCTCTATCCATATAGATTCCACATCAGTGGACCCAATATCTTCCCTCATCATTGCGTTAATTTTCTCTTTAACCGGCAATGCAACTCCATCGCCTTTTCCTTTTTGCCTGTCCTTCCTAATTACTGAATATCCCTGGATGCTCAGTTCCCATCTCTGGTCACCCTGCAGCCATGTCTCTGTAATCACGATTGTATCATACCTGTTTACATCTATTTGCACAATTAATTCATCCACGTTACTGTGAATGCTCCACGCATTAAGGCACAAAGCCTTAGGGCTGGCCTTTTTAACATTCCTTGTCCCGTTCCCATTGTTTGTCACTGTTACCGTGCTTGATTCTGGCCCTTGATTTCTCTGCCTATCACTTTTCTTATTCCCCTTTCTGTCTTTTGTTCTTGTCCTCATTTCCCCCACCTCTGACTCCTTACATAGGTTCCCATCCTCCTGGCACTTCTGATTTAAACCCTCCCCAAACACTCGCAAATACTTCCCCAGGACATCAGTTCCCGTTCTGCCCAGGTATAACTCGTCCAGTTTGTACTTGTTCCACTGTCTCAGAACCAGTCCCAATGTCCCAGGAATTTGAAAAACTCCCCTCGCACCATCTCTTCAGCCATTTATTCATCTGATATATCCTGCTATTTCTGCTCTGACTCCCACAACGTCTGGAGATTACTATCTTTGAAATCCTACTTTTTAAACTTAATTCCTAATTCCCTATATTCTGCTTTTAGGACCTCATCCCTTTTTCACCTATGTCATTTATACCAATGTGTACCATGACAACTGACTGTTCACTTTCCCCTTCCAGAATGTCCTGTAGCCACTCTATAACATCCTTGACCCTATCACCAGGGAGGCATCGTACCATCCTGGAGTCCATTTGTGGCCACAGAAATATCTATTCCCCTTACAATTGAATTTACAATTGAAACTCCTACAACTATTGCATTCCCACACGTTTTACTCCTCTCACATGAAGCTGTGCCAATCGTGGTGCAATGAATTTGGCTGCTGCTACTTTCCCTTGAACAGAATCCAAAGCGGTATATCTGTTTTGCAGCGGAATGGCCACAGGAGATTCTGCACTGTCTGCCTAGTCCTCTGCTCTGCCTGTTGGTCACCCGTTCGCTTCCTGCCTGTGGAGTCTTAGCTGTGGTCCTCCCACTTCTCCACACATGCTATCCATGATATTCTCTGCCTTGCGAATGATTCACAATGTCCCCGGCAGCCGTACCAGCTCTGAAACTCAGGCTTCCAGGAGCTGCAACTCCCTGCACACACATGCTGTCCCCGGGTGCTGGAAATGGTCCCGACTTCCCATATGAAGCAGAAGGAGCAAGCCGCGGCTTTGAAATCTCCTGCCAAGATGTACTCCTGTAAATTAAACCTTTTGAAAGACATTTAAAATCAAATAACACGGCAGCACAGTGGTTAGTAACGTTGCCTCATAGCGCCAGGGTCCCAGGTTCGATTCCCGGCTTGGGTCACTGTCTGTGTGGAATCTGCACGTTCTCCCTGTGTCTGCGTGGGTTTGCTCCGGGTGCTCCGGTTCCTCCCACAAATCCCATTCTAAATTCTCCGTCTGTGTACCCGAATAGGCTCTGGAATGTGGCAACGTGGGAATTTTCACAGTAACTTCATTGCAGTGTTGATGTAAGCCTACTTGTGACAATAAACATTATTAAATTATCAATTACTCAAAGGCCCTTCTTCCTAGGTCCTCGATACCATAGAATATAGACCGCACAAACTATAGGCCACAAAATATAGACCGCACAAACTGTAGACCATAAAATATAGCCGGTACAAACTATGAGCAATAAATTAGTAAATATTTACCGGGCCAAACAAACGCAATCAGCTGCTTCCACTTGCTCCATGACACCTTTGAATCCTGACATTACATGGCGCTCCAAATCCAAACACTCAGATTCTCCATGCAGTCCCATGGGGCAAAATTCTCCCCTACCAGGCGGGGCGGGGGGTCCCGGCGTAGCGGAGTGGCGCCAACCACTCCGGCATCGGGCCTCCACTAAGGTGCGGAATTCTCCGCACCTTTAGGGGCTAGGCCTGCGCCGGAGTGGCCCCCGCTCTGCCGACTGCCGCCAAAACTGGCGGCAACGGCCTTTGGCGCTAAGCCAATCGGCGTCGGGGCTGGCCAAAAGGTCTTCACTGGTCGACGTGAGACAGCGCATGCTCCGGAGCGTCAGCGGCCGCCGCTGATGTCACCACCGGCGCATGAGCGGTGGAAGGGGTCTCTTCCGCTTCCGCCATGGTGGAGGCCGTGGCGGCAGCGCAGGAAAAAGAGTGCCCCAACGGCACAGGCCCGCCCGCCGATCGGTGGGCCCCGATCGTGGGCCAGGCCACCGTGGAGGCACCCCCCCGGGTCCGATCGCCCCACGCCCCCCCCCCCCAGGAGCCCGGGAGCCGCTCGCACCGCCAATCCCGCCGGCACAGATGTGGTTTAAACCACGTCGGCGGGAGAGGCCTGACAGCGGCGGGACTTCGGCCCACTTCGGACCGGCGGGGCGCGATTCACACCCCCGCCAGTTCCCATGCAGCGGAGAATTCCGGCCATGGCGGCGGCGTGATTTACGAAGGCCCCGGGTGATTTCCCGACTCTGCGAGGGGTCGGGGAATTCCCCCCATGCTCTTTTCAGTCTCCTGTCACACTCTCCTCCAGGCCTTGCTGACTGTCTGTCCAGATGTCTCGTCTCGCACTCTCCACTAACCCTAAACCTGCCCCCACCCCCTCTCCACTAACCCTAACCCTAACCCACCCTCTCCACTAACCCTAAACCTGCCCCCACCCCCTCTCCACTAACCCTAACCCTAACCCACCCTCTCCACTAACCCTAAACCTGCCCCCCCACTCTCCACTAACCCTAAACCTGCCCCCACCCTCTCCACTAACCCTAACCCTAACCCTAACCCACCCTCTCCACTAACCCTAAACCTGCCCCCACCCTCGCCACTAACCCTAACCCTAACCCTAACCCACCCTCTCCACTAACCCTAAACCTGCCCCCACCCTCTCCACTAACCCTAAACCTGCCCCCCACTCTCCACTAACCCTAAACCTGCCCCCACCCTCTCCACAAACCCTAAACCTGCCCCCACCCTCGCCACTAACCCTAACCCTAACCCTAACCCACCCTCTCCACTAACCCTAAACCTGCCCCCACCCTCTCCACTAACACTAAACCTGCCCCCACCCTCTCCACGAACCCTAAACCTGCCCCCCACCCCCTCTCCACTAACCCTAACCCTAACCCTAACCCACCCTCTCCACTAACCCTAAACCTGCCCCCACCCTCTCCACGAACCCTAAACCTGCCCCCCCACCCCTCTCCACGAACCCTAAACGTGCCCCCCACCCCCTCTCCACTAACCCTAAACCTGCCCCACCCACTCTCCACTAACCCTAAACCTGCCCCCACCCTCTCCATGAACCCTAAACCTGCCCCCCAACCCCCTTTCCACGAACCCTAAACCTGCCCCCCCACCCCCTCTCCACTAACCCTAAACCTGCCCCCACCCTCTCCACGAACCCTAAACCTGCCCCCGCCCCTCTCCACTAACCCTAAACCTGCCCCCCCACCCCCACTCCACGAACACTAAACCTGCCCCACCCTCTCCACTAACCCTAAACCTGCCCCCACCCACTCCACTAACCCTAAACCTGCCCCCCCACCCCCTCTCCACGAACCCTAAACCTGCCCCCCCCCACCCCCTCTCCACGAACCCTAAACCTGCCCCCCCACCCCCTCTCCACTAACCCTAAACCTGCCCCACCCACTCTCCACTAACCCTAAACCTGCCCCCACCCTCTCCACGAACCATAAACCTGCCCCCCAACCCCCTCTCCACGAACCCTAAACCTGCCCCCCCACCCCCTCTCCACTAACCCTAAACCTGCCCCCACCCTCTCCACGAACCCTAAACCTGCCCCCCGCCCCTCTCCACTAACCCTAAACCTGCCCCCCCACCCCCTCTCCACGAACGCTAAACCTGCCCCACCCTCTCCACTAACCCTAAACCTGCCCCCACCCTCTCCACTAACCCTAAACCTGCCCCCCCACTCTCCACTAACCCTAAACCTGCCCCCACCCTCTCCACTAACCCTAAACCTGCCCCCACCCTCTCCACTAACCCTAAACATGCCCCCAACCTCACCACTAACCCTAAACCTAACCCTAACCCTAAACCTGCCCCCACCCTCTCCATGAACCCTAAACTGCCCCACCCTCTCCACTGACCCTAAACCTGCCCCCACCCTCTCCACTAGCCCTAAACTTGCCCCCACCCCCTCTCCACTAACCCTAAACCTGCCCCCACCCTCTCCACTAACCCTAAACCTGCCCCCCGCCCCTCTCCACTAACCCTAAATCTGCCCCCACCCTCTCCACTAACCCTAAAGCTGCCCCAACCCTCTCCACTAACGCTAAACCTGCCCCCACCCTCTCCACTAACCCTAAACCTGTCCCCACTCTCTCCACTAACCCTAAACCTGCCCCCCTCTCCACTAACCCTAAACATGCCCCCACCCACTCCATGAACCCTAAACCTGCCCCCACCCTCTCCACTAACCCTAACCCTGCCCCCACCCTCTCCACTAATCCTACACCTGCCCCCCCACCCTCTCCACTAACCCTAAACCTGCCCCCACCCTCTCCACTGACCCTAAACCTGCCCCCACCCTCTCCACTAACCCTAACCCTAACCCTAAACCTGCCCCCACCCTCTCCATGAACCCTAAACTGCCCCCACCCTCTCCACTGACCCTAAACCTGCCCCCACCCTCTCCACTAACCCTAAACCTGCCCCCACCTTCTCCATGAACCCTAAACCTGCCCCCCCCCACCCTCTCCACTAACCCTAAACCTGTCCCCACCCTCTCCACTAACCCTAAACCTGCCCCCACCCTCACCACTAACCTTAAACCTGCCCCCACCCTCTCCACTAACCCTAAACCTGCGCCCCACCCTCTCCACTAACCCTAAACCTGCGCCCCACCCTCTCCATTAACCCTAAACCTGCCCCCACCCTCTCCACTAACCCTAAACCTGCCCCCCACCCCCTCTCCACTAACCCTAAACCTGCCCCCACCCTCTCCACTAACCCTAAACCTGCCCCCACCCTCTCCATGAACCCTAAACCTGCCCCCCCCACCCTCTCCACTAACCCTAAACCTGTCCCCACCCTCTCCATTAACCCTAAACCTGCCCCCACCCTCTCCACTAACCTTAAACCTGCCCCCACCCTCTCCACTAACCCTAAACCTGCCCTCCCACCCTCTTCACTAACCCTAAACCTGCCCCCACCCGCTCCATGAACCCTAAACCAGCCCTCACCCCCTCTCCACTAACCCTAAACCTGCCCCCACCCTCTCCACTAACCCTAAACCTGGCTCCACCCTCTCCACTAACCCTAAACCTGCCCCCCTCCCTCTCCACTAACCCTAAACCTGCCCCCCTCCCTCTCCACTAAGCCTAAACCTGCCCCCCACCCTCTCCACTAACTCTAAACCTGCCCCACCCTCTCCACAAACCCTAAACCTGCCCCCACCCTCTCCACTAACCCTAAACCTGCCCCCACCCTCTCCACTAACCCTAAACCCGCCCCCACCCTCTCCACTAACCCTAAACCTGCCCCCACCCTCTCCATGAACCCTAAACCTGCCCCCACCCTCTCCAGTAACCCTAAACCTGCCCCCCTCCCTCTCCACTAAGCCTAAACCTGCCCCTCCCCACCCTCTCCACTAACTCTAAACCTGCCCCCACCCTCTCCACTAACCCTAAACCTACCCCCACCCTCTCCAGTAACCCTAAACCTGGCCCCACCCGCTCCACTAACCCTAAACCTGCCCCCCTCCCTCTCCACTAAGCCTAAACCTGCCCCTCCCCACCCTCTCCACTAACTCTAAACCTGCCCCCACCCTCTCCACTAACCCTAAACCTACCCCCACCCTCTCCAGTAACCCTAAACCTGCCCCCACCCTCTCCACTAACCCTACACCTGCCCCCCCACCCTCTCCACTAACCCTACACCTGCCCCCCCACCCTCTCCACTAACCCTAACCCTGCCCCCACCCTCTCCATTAACCCTAAATCTGCCCCACCCGCTCTACTAACCCTATACCTGCCCCCACCCTCTCCACTAACCCTAAACCTGCCCCCACCCTCTCCACTAACCCTAACCCTAAACCTGCCCCCACCCTCTCCATGAACCCTAAACTGCCCCCACCCTCTCCACTGACCCTAAACCTGCCCCCACCCTCTCCACTAACCCTAACCCTAACCCTAAACCTGCCCCCACCCTCTCCATGAACCCTAAACTGCCCCCACCCTCTCCACTGACCCTAAACCTGTCCCCACCCTCTCCACTAATGCTAAACCTGCCCCCAGATTCTCCACTAACCCTAAACCTGCCCCCACCCGCACCACTAACCTTAAACCTGCCCCCACCCTCTCCACTAACCCTAAACAAGCCCCCCACCCTCCCCACTAACCCTAAATCTGCCCCCACCCGCTCCATGAATCCTAAACCAGCCCCCACCCCCTCTCCACTAACCCTAAACCTGCCCCCACCCTCTCCACTAACCCTAAACCTGCCCCCACCCTCTCCACTAACCCTAAACCTGCCCCCCTCCCTCTCCACTAAGCCTAAACCTGCCCCCCCACCCTCTCCACTAACTCTAAACCTGCCCCCCGCCCCTCTCCACTAACCCTAAACCTGCCCCCCCACCCTCTTCACTAACTCTAAACCTGCCCCCACCCTCTCCACTAACCCTAAACCTGCCCCCACCCTCTCCACTAACCCTAAACCTGGCCCTACCCTCTCCACTAACCCTAAACCTGCCCCCCCACCCTCTTCACTAACTCTAAACCCGCTCCCACCCTCTCCACTAACCCTAAACCTGCCCCCACCCTCTCCACTAACCCTAAACCTGCCCCCACCCTCTCCACGAACCCTAAACCTGCCCCCCCACTCTCCACTAACCCTAACCCTGCCCCCACCCTCTCCACTAACCCTAAACCTGCCCCCACCCTCTCCACTAACCCTAACCCTGCCCCCCACCCTCTCCACTAACCCTAACCCTAACCCTAAACCAGCCCCCACTCTCCACTAACCCTAAACCTGCCCCCCACCCCCTCTCCACTAACCCTAAACCTGCCCCCACCCTCTCCATTAACCCTAAATCTGCCCCCACCCTCTCCATTAACCCTAAACCTGCCCCCCACCCCCTCTCCACTAACCCTAAACCTGCCCCACCCTCTCCACTAACCCTAAACCTGCCCCCACTCTCTTCACTAACCCTAAACCTGCCCCCCACCCTCTCCACTAACCCTAAACCTGCCCCCACCCTCTCCACTAACCCTAAACCTGCCCCACCCTCTCCACTAACCCTAAACCTGCCCCCCCCACCCTCTCCACTAACCCTAAACCTGCCCCCCACCCTCTCCACTAACCCTAAACCTGCCGCACCCTTTCCACTAACCCTAAACCTGCCCCACCCTCTCCACTAACCCTAAACCTGCCCCCACAACAACCCACAGGCCTGACTCTAAATCCCCTCCCCCAACCCAACCCCCCGACATCTGCCCCCCCCACCCCCCAATGCCCCCCTGATGCACGATCAATTACCACAAAGACGAGAGTAGTGCAATAATCAAGGCTTTTTAAAAATATATTTTTATTCTCCTTTTTCACCTTTTCTCCCGAATTTACACCCACCAACAACAAACAATAATCAACAACAAATATGTCAAACCCCATAACAATAACAACGATTCCGTCCTACCACCAACCCCCAAACATCACCCTGCATGGTAACATAAACAAATGACAAAAAAGAATCAGGCTTTATTGAGAAAGTTGTGGTGCCTCCTGCAGCTGGAACCAGAATGGCTGCAGCACCGGCGAGCGCACACATTTATACTCCGCCTACTGGGCAGAGCCAGCAGGCAGAGATTTACCCATGTACCTCTACTATACGGGCAATGCCGTAACACATGTAATATACTACTAGTGGTGACTACAATATTCACCCCGTTAAAAAAAGAGTCCGGCGGGGGTGGTGGAAAACATTAAGTTAAGTCTGTCGGGGGCCTTGACCCTCCGCCGCGATCGCCTCAGTCCTGGTGGTGATGTGAGTGTCACCTGCAATTCCGGGAGCGTGTTGTCCTCGTCTTCGTCACCCCTGAGTGGGACCAGTGGGAGGACGGTTCCTACTGGGGCGGGGGCTACAGTGAGGTTCGCTGGAGGGAGGGTGGGTGGCGCAGGGGTGAAAGAAGCAACCGGGGGGGGGGGGCGGTGTTGTTGCTCGTTCTGGGTGAGTGTGCTTAACACTCAATTTGGCTCTGTTTCGTTACTTAGCTCTGGAGTCGCCAGGTATTGTTAAGATACCGCCACAAGTTTCAAGGTCAAGTTCAAAGCAATAAACCATACACCAATTAGTAAGTTCAAACAGCTGAGTTTATTATAATACAATTATAACACTACCCATGCACACGCTAAGATGATTAAACTATTCCTACCACTACATAAACCAATACTTATCTCAAAGGGAACTGCCGGATCAGGGGACAAGGCCTCTTGCTCTGCTCTGGTCTGCAGACTTCAGGTTGGTACGGGTTAAAAAGGGGTCAGGAGTGTCTATCTCTGGTAGCGACACTTACTTGCTGGCGGCTGCTGTACCAAACCTCTCCTCTCTCTCGTTCAAGGTCTTCTTTGGTAAAAGCTGGTCGAGATGCTGGTCCAGAGAGGAGGGCTGGTCAAGAAGAACAAACTAAGTGTGGGACCTGTCTTTTATAGGTCCCAGGGATCCGCGCCCCTTTGGGCGGACCCTTTACCTGCTCGGAATCGATTGGGTCTCTTCCCAATCAATTTGTTTGAATCCCCCCAATACTGAGGCTATCTCTCGGCTACTGGGCGGGCCTTCAGGTGCTTTGTTTTCGAACCCCGCCTGTGCTGGAGTGTCTGGTTTCCCATACACTGTTCCAATCACTTCTCTATTTTTGTCCATTATCCCTGGGATTGTTCCATTGGTATGTTAACTATCCCGGAGATTGCCTCATTAGTATGCAGAATGTTCGTTTCTGTGCTGTCTGCTCTCTTAGCAGACAGAATACACATTGGCTTGGTGCAGCCTGCTTGTGCTGCAAACATTGTCCATTTTAACCTGCAAGCTTTGCGTTCCTCCATTTTGTATTGAGGGAATGGCCAACTTCGGTGGCTACAGTGTCAGGTCGTGGGTCGTGGATGGGGATCCAGCGGGTGCCCGGTCCCGGAGGGAGACTGTGTCCTGGCGCCCGTCGGGGTGTGTCACGTACGCGTACTGCGGGTTTGCATGTAGGAGGTGGACTTTTTCAACCAAAGGGTCTGACTTATGGGTCCGCACATGCTTCTGAAGGAGGACGGGTCCAGGAACTGTCAATCATGTTGGGAGCGAGACCCGGGAGGTGGACTTCCTGGGGAAGGCAAACACACGTTCGTGAGGGGTCTCGCTAGTCGCGGTGCAGAGGAGCGATTGGATGGAGTGGAGCGTGTCAGGGAGGACCTCCTGCCAGAGGGAGACCGGGAGAATTTTAGACCATAGGGCCAGCAGAACGGCTTTCCAGACCGTCCCGTTCTCCCTCTCCACCTGCCCGTTTCCCCGGGGGTTGTAGCTGGTCGTCCTGCTCGAGGCGATGCCCTTGCTGAGCAGGAGCTGACACAGCTCATCACTCATAAATAAGGATCCCCGATCGGTGTGGATATAGATGGGGAAACCGAACAGAGTGAAGATGCTGTGAGGGCTTTAATTACCGTGGCAGAAGTCATATCGGAGCATGAGATGGCGAAGGGGAACCGGGAGTACTCATCAATCACGTTCAGAAAGTACATGTTGCGGTCGGTGGAGGGGAGGGGCCCTTTGAAGTCCATGCTGAGGTACTCAAAGGGGCGAGAGGCCTTCACTAGGTGTGCACGGTCTAGCTGGTAGAAGTGCGGCTTGCACTCTGCGCAGACCTGGCAGTCTCTGGTGACGGTCCTGACCTGCTCAATGGAATAAGGCAGGTTGCGGGCCTTGATGAAATGGAAGAACCGGGTGACCCCCGGGTGGCAGAGGTCATAGTGGAGAGCCCGGAGTTGGTCCACTTGTGCACTGGCACATGTACCGCGGGATAGGGCATCAGAGGGCTCGTTGAGCTTCCCCGGGCGATACAAAATCTCGTAATTGTAGGTGAAGAGATCGATCCTCCACCTCAAGATCTTGTCGTTTTTGATCTTGCCCTGCTGTGTATTATTAAACATGAAGGCAACCGACTGTTGGTCAGTGAGGAGAGTGAATCTCCTGCCGGCCAGGTAATGCCTCCAATGTCTCACAGCTTCCACAATGGCTTGGGCCTCCTTTTCGACAGAGGAGTGTCGAATTTTGGAAGTATGGAGGGTGCAGGAAAAGAAGGCCACGGGCCTGCCCACCTGGTTGAGGGTGGCGGCCAGAGCTACGTCCGATGCGTCGCTCTCTACCTAAAAGGGGAGGGACTCGTCGACCGCATGCATCGTGCCCTTGGCGATGCCCACCTTGATGCGGTTGAAGGCCTGGCGGGCCTCAGCAATCAGGGGAAAACTGTGGACTGAATGAGTGGGCGGGCCTTGTCCGCATAATTAGGGACCCACTGGGCATAGTAGGAGAAAACCCCAGGCATCGTTTCAGGGCCTTGGGGCAGTGGAGGAGTGGGAGTTCCATGAGGGGGCGCATGCGATCGGGATCGGGCCCTAGGACTCCATTTTCCACGACACAGCCAAGGATGGCTAAGCGGTTGGTGCGGAACACGCATTTCTCCTTATTGTATGTGAGGTTAAGGAGTTTGGCAGTCTGGAGGAATTTTTGGAGGTTAGCGCCGTGGTCCTGCTGATCGTGGCCGCAGGTGGTGACGTTATCTAGGTATGGGAAGGTGGCCCGCAGTCCGTACTGGTCAACCATTCGGTCCATCTTTTGCTGGAAGACCGAGACCCCATTAGCGACGCCGAAGGGAACCCTAAGGAAGTGATAGAGGCAGCCATCTGCTTCGAACACAGTGTATTGGCGGCCCTCCGGGCGGATGGGGAGCTGGTGGTAGGCGGACTTCAGGTCCACTGTGGAAAAAATTTGATACTGCCCAATCTGATTGACCATGTCAGATATGCACAGGAGGGCGTACGTGTCGAGCTGCGTGTGCCAATTGATGGTCTGACTATAGTCAATGACCATTCTGTGCTTCTCCTCAGTCTTCACTACTACCACTTGGGCTCTTCAGGGGCTGTTGCTGGTCTCAATGACCCCTTCCCGCAGGAGCCGTTGGACCTCCGACCTGATGAAGGTCCTGTCCTGGGCACTGTACCGTCTGCTCCTAGTGGTGACGGGTTTGCAATCTGGGGTGAGGTTCGCAAACAGGGAATGTGGATCAACCTTAAGGGTGGTGAGGCCGCCGATGATGAGGGTGGGTAGGAGTCCGCCGAATTTTAAGGTTAGGCTTTGGAGATGGCACTGAAAGTCCAGGCCGAGTAACAGGACAGCACAGAGGTGGGGGAGGACGTAGAGAAAGAGGTTGCTGAATTCTACACCTTGGACAGTGAGGGTCGCGATTCAGTACCCCCTGGATTTCCGCGGAATGGGAACCGGAGGCCAGGGAGATTTTCTGGGTGACAGGGTGTACCAGGAGGGAGCAGCGACTTACCGTAGTGGGGTGGATAAAGCTCTCTGTGCTCCCAGAGTCAAAAAGGCAGGTCGCCTCGTGCCCATCGATCTTCGCCGTCGTCGTCGCGGTGGCGAGGTTGCGGGGCCAGGACTGATCCAGGGTGATAGAGGTGAGCTGCGGCAGATGCTGGGAGGTCCCGGGCTGGTCAGCAGCGGTGGAGGTAGCGGCAGGCGATGAACGGCCAGACGAACAGGGGTCCTGAGGCGCTGTCCAAAATGGCACAGAAGATGGCGGCACCCACGAGGCGCACAAGGCGGGCGGCATCAAAGATGGCGGCACCCGCAGGCTGCACGTGTCTTGCGGTGAAGAAGATGGCGACGCCCCTGGGTCACATGTGGGGCGTTTGGGCCGCCGGGGCTGGAAACAGCGGCGACCGACCGGCCTGGCAAACAGTAATAAAGTGTCCCTTCCTCCCACACCCGTTGCAGGTTGCGCTCCGCGCCGGGCAGCGCTGCCTGGGGTGTTTGTTTTGCCCACAAAAATAACACTTGGGCCCCCCAGAGTTGGCTGACTGCTGCGCGGCACAGGCCTGCGGTGAGCTGTATTCGGCAGCTGGTGGGGCCCATGATGCCCACGAGGGTGCCGCACGGTCGGGGGTGTAGGATTGAACGTTAAGCGAGGCCACTTCTAACGGGTTAGCGAGCTGCTTAGTTCCCGTAAGATCAAGCGCACCCCCTTCCAATAGGCGCTGGCGGACGTACGCAGACTTCATTCCCGTAACGTAAGCATCTCGAATTAAAAGTCCGGTGTGCTGGACAGCTGAAACTGCCTGGCAGTCACAGGTCCGATCTAGGGTGTGCACCAGAAATCGTCCAGAGACTCCCCGGGGAGTTGCTGTCTCATGGCCAGGAGGTGCCTGGCGTATACTTAATTGACTGGTCGAACATAATGTCCTTTCAGGAGCTCCATCGCTTCTGAGTAGGTGGGCGCATCCCGGATGAGAGGAAAAATGTCAGTGCTCACCCATGAATAGAGGACTTGCAGCTTCTGCGAGTTCGAGGGTACTTCAGTGGCTGTTCTGAGATAGCTTTCGAAGCAGGCTAGCCAGTGGTCAAAGGTGGATGTAGCATTGGCTGCTTGAGGGCTCAGCTGCAGGTGATCAGGCTTGATGCGAAGATCCATCGTTTTAAAACAACCTTGCTCAATAAATTGATGCACAATTACCACAAAGACGAGAGTAGTGGAATAATGGAGGCTTTATTGAGCAAGATGTGGTGCCTCCTGTAGCTGGAACCAGAATGAGTTCACTGGAGCGGGCCTTTGGGGATTCTTTCCGTGAAAACCCCAAGCAGCTCTGGCCAGCAGAGGTTTCAATCCTTTCCAAAACAGGTAAATGTGCTTTAAGCGGTTGTAATTCCAGCGGGCTGTCACTTTCTGAGGCTATTTGGAATGGCGGAGCACATTGAAGGGGGGCACGTTTGGCGGGGTAGTTCTTGGTGGCAGCAGTGACAGGATTCACCCCACTATTCAAACACACTTTGCCCTTTTTTTTGGCTTTGGGGCGATTCTCCCTGTCGAGGCTATCCTTCCTGCCAAAGCCACACTTAGGGAGATTTCCTGTTTGCCAGCTGATCTCGCCAGTAGGAACAGCTGTTCGCAAATTGGGGTGCCATTTTGATTGGCAGCCCCAATCTCCCCCAGCCCCCAACCTTGTTGAAGACCCTGGGAACACACCCATATCCCCCCACTGCCCTCCAATTGGCAAGGCCCCCCTGGCTCTGATCCTTGCAATGCCACCCTGGCACTGTCAGGGTGGCAGTACCAAGGTGCTTGGTTGCCAAGGAAATGCCAAGATACCACCCTTCCCTAATCCTACCCACCTGGTTTACCAGACCTCCTGAGATGCCCTTGCATTTGGTCCACATTAGCGCGGACCAGTACCAAATGGCGCCCAGGCGAGATTCAGGCGGAGTGAGTCGGTGACTTGTGATCGGCCTGGCAGCTGACCCGGAGACCAATTTGAGGCTCTCGCGGAACTCACCCATTGTGGCCCGATCCTGGGCGGCACGGTGGCACAGAGGTTAGCACTGCTGCCTCACAGCACCAGGTTTGTTTCCAACCTCGGGTGATTGAGTGGAGTTTGCACTTTCTCCCTGTGTCTGTGTGGATTTCCTCCGGGTGCTCCGGTTTCCTCCAACAGTCCTAAGATGTGCAGGTTAAGTAAATTGGCCATGCTAATATTGCCCAAACAGTTAGGTGGGGTTATGGGGAATAAGAGTGGAGCATTGGGCTACATAGGAGCAAGGGACAGTGCAGATTCGATGAGCCAAATAGCCTCCTTCTGCACTGTAGGGATTCTATGATTCCATGCTGGGTGCAATGGGGTCACAGAATAGCGTCCGTAATTATTCAGCTTGTTTATTGTTTGAGTGACTGTGAAGTTGCCTACAGAACACTTGAATGCACTATGAAAGTAACTAGCTGGTTGTTAAAGTATTTTGCCCTGTCACATCCACAATGATGTTACAACATGTAAATGCAAAGTCTTTATTTCGTAAAATTTGGGATTTTTGAGTCAAGAAGTGATTTGCTCTCAGAATATCAGGTTTGACATTACTCTTTTTTTTAAAGAGTACCCAATTCTTTTTTGTTCCAATTAAGGGGCAGTTTAGAGTGACCAATCCACCTGCACATCTTTGGGTTGTGGGGGCGAGACCCACACAGACACAGAGAATGTGCAAACTCCACACGGACAGTGACCCGGGGCTGGGTTCGAACCCAGGTCCTCGACCGCTGTGAGACAGCAGTGCTAGCCACTGGGCCACCCGGACATTACTCTTGATGACCCACTCGATCAAGGGAATTTATGATTATGAATGTGTAGAGTGGCAAACCTGTCAATCAAGAATGTGAATGAGTTAACTCGCTGATCTTGGCAGCCCCAATCTACCCCAGCACCCTTTCAGACCCCCCCCCCCCCCCCCCCCACCTCCCACCCCGTTTTCTGCCCCCAACCTTGTTGAAGCACCTGGGAACACCCCATATACCCCCACTGCCCTCCAATTGGCAAAGCCCCCCCTGGCTCTGACCCTTGCAATGCCACCCTGGCACTGTCAGGGTGGCATTACCAAGGTGCCTGGTTGCCAAGGAAATGCCTGGATACCAGCCTTCCCTCATCCTACCCACCTGGGAGTCTCCAAAGGTTTACCTGATCTCCCGAGATGCCCCTGCACCTGGTCCACATAAGTGTGGACCAGTACTAAACTGCGCCCAGGCGAGGTTCAGGTGGAGTAATTGTTGTGGATATCACTAGCAAATTGTAATTCTTGCTGGGTGGGGAGCCTTCTAGCCTTTCTCTTATAGCATACATTACTATTGATGCCTTGTATTTCTCAAAGCCTCAGCTCACAGTTACCTCTCTCCCCTTCGCAGAAGCCATATATCTGGGATACCAGCGGGGCCAAGGCCAGCGAAACCAGGATTAAAAACTCCCTGAACCAGTTCTGTATCATGGAGCTGTGTCAGCACATTCCCCACCTCCTCCCCATTCCGTTTCCTGACAGTTTTTGACAAAAGATAGATACAATCAGCCTGGTGCTATCAATGCATCAGATTTCGAACAAACAGTCGAGCTGGTCTTGTCCAACCTCTTAAGGGTGCAGCAGACTGAGGAAGTTGTTTAAAAAAAGATTATTTTTTAGAAATAAACTAAACTTTGCAGGTAAACAGCCTATAAAAAGTACATCACGGTAGCACAAGTGGCTAGAACTGTGGCTTCACAGCGCCAGGGTCCCAGGTTCGATTCCCTGCTGGGTCGCTGTCTGTGCGGAGTCTGCGCCTTCTCCCGTGTCTGCGTGAGTTTCCTCCGGATGCTCCTGTTTCCTCTCACAGTCCAAGGACGTGCAGGTTACATGGATTGGCCATGATAAATTGCCCTTAGTGACCAAAAAGGTTAGGAAGGGTTATTGAGTTATGGGGATAGGGTGGAAGTGAGGGCTTAAGTGGGCCAGTGCAGACTCGATGGGCCGAATGGCCTCCTTCTGCATTGTATGTTCTATGTTATGGGCAGCACGGTAGCATTGTGGATAGCACAAATGCTTCACAGCTCCAGGGTCCCAGGTTCGATTCCGGCTTGGGTCATTGTCTATGCGGAGTCTGCACATCCTCCCCGTGTGTGCGTGGGTTTCCTCCGGGTGCTCCGGTTTCCTCCCACAGTCCAAAGATGTGCAGGGTAGGTGAATTGGCCATGATAAATTGCCCATAGTGTCCAAAATTGCTCTTAGTGTTGGGTGGGGTTACTGGGTTATGGGGATAGGGTGGAGGTGTTGACCTTGGGTAGGGTGCTCTTTCCAAGAGCCGGTGCAGACTCGATGGGCTGAATGGCCTCCTTCTGCACTGTAAATTCTATGATAATCTTGAAAGACAAATCTTATTTCTTGAATTATGTACAGTAAGAAGTCTTACAACACCAGGTTAAAGTCCAACATGTTTGTTTCAAACGTGCTCCTTCCTCAGGTGCTCTGAAAGCTAGTGTTTGAAACAAACATGTTGGACTTTAACCTGGTGTTGTAAGACTTCTTACTGTGCTCACCCCAGTCCAACGTCGGCATCTCCACTTCTTGAATTAATGCAGGCCAAGCATATGCAGTTGTTCTGACCAAGCTCACTCCCTAATCAGACACTAATGGTGTCACTAACTTCTAACTTTTAAGACCAGGGCTTTGCTCAATTTCCTGATTTTATTCAAGGGAGCTGTGCTCCAGGTTAAAAAGTAGAAAAGCAGGCAGACTTCATACTCATGATTCTATTACTCTAAGTATGAATCAGTGGACTTTGGTGAGGGTATTGAAATGTCTCAAAATCAATGGTTACAGCGCAGAAAGAGGCCATTCAACGTGTTTTGTCTGCACAGACTCTGTGTATGAGCAATTTATCTATTGCCACTTTCCCACCTTCCCCCACATCCCTGCACATTCTTCCTTTTCAGATAATCCAATTCCCTCTTAAGTGCCTCAATTGAATCTGCCGCCACCACGCTCTCAAGTAGCGCAGTCTGGGTTCTAACCACACTCTGTGTTAGAAAGTTGTTCCTTGTGTTTTCCATGCTTTTTTGTCAATTGCCTAAAATCTGTGCCCACTGAATCTTGATCTTTCCACCAATGGGAATCATTTTTCCCTGGCTACACTGTCCAGACACCTCGTGATTTTGAATTCCTTTCTCAAATCTCTCAACCTTCTCTTCAAGGAAAAGTCCCAACTTCTCCAATTTATCTACATCACTGAAGTTCCTCATTCCTGGGACTCTTTTCTCTACTCTCTCTGATGTCTTCACATCCTTCCTAAAGTGTTTTACAACACCAGGTTAAAATCGTGCTCCTTCCTCAGGTGAGTGCAGTGCTCCAAAAGCTAGTGTTTGAAACAAACCTGTTGGACTTTAACCTGGTGTTGTAAGACTTCTTACTGTGCTCACCCCAGTCCAACGCCGGCATCTCCACATCATTCCTAAAGTGTGGCAGCCAGAATTGGATGCAATACTTCAATTGAGGCCGAACCAGTGATCTATACACATTTTACAAAGCTTGCATCTTTTTGCGCATTATGCCCTTATTAATAAAGCCCAGGATGCCATATGCTTTATGAACGTTTCTCTCAACCTCTGTACGAACTCTATTTCTCGCTTCATGGTTGCTGCCTGACCTGTCGAGTGTTTCCAGCATCCCTCTTCTCAATTTAGCATATTGAGTTGATCTGAATTCTCTTGATTCCCAATTATTGCCCCAGTTTTAGTGTCAGTATAAAGTGATAGAGTGTAATTGTATCCAAAGATTCAAGGACCAGAAAATAATAGACAATAACCAAGCATAATCGCCCTTTTTAAGCATCCTGGCAGGGACTGCACATTATAGCCTTGATTCACTGAATGATAATTTTCCTGCAGAACATGATTGAACAATGGGTTATCTTTTTTTTTCGCTTTATCAAAACGTTCTGAAAACTGTTGCCTTCATCAAAAGGTGTCAGTGTAATCACGGCCTTCCAGGAAAATTAAAATAGCGAAGATTTTACTTAGGTTATCAGGTTGTATTCCATTTGCAGATTCCACTTAATCGTGCTTCCATAAAGCGGGTGTCTCTCGCAAATGGTTTCAGTTTCTATTGGTAAGTAAAAGATTGTGATTGCATGGGACTGATTCAATCTGTTTATAAGAGCCATCTGAAAATCATCGATCAGCATTCTCATTAAAGTCAATTTCAGCACTGTTGTCTCTTAGCCCTGATTTATAAAATTGGATCTCGGTCTCTGGCAGCAGAGTGCCAACTTTGACCAGCTTAATAGTCTTCTTGCACTTGAAAATTGGGTCAGGCAGCGAACTCTTTTAGAACCGCTGCCTCAAGGTTTTTTTAAAATCTGGTTAAAAAAAGGTGTGCAGATTAGTGATTGCTTGTTCAAAAGTTTGTACAAATCAATATGCGAAAACAGGAGTGTTGGAAAACAAATCTGCGCCACGAGGCCTCCTATACACCCAATCGATAGGCATTTAACACAGGCATTTATTTTCTGACAATCAGCTTGAGATTGCTGTGATAAGGGCAGCACAGTGGTGCAGTGGGTTAGCCCTGCTGCCTCACGGCGCTGAGGTCCCAGGTTCGATCCCGGCTCTGGGTCACTGTTCGTGTGGAGTTTGCACATTCCCCCCGTGTTTGCATGGGTTTCGCCCCCACAACCCAAAGATGTGCAGGATAGGTGGATTGGCCACGTTAAATTGCCCCTTAATTGGAAAAAATGAATTGGGTACTCTAAATTTGTAAAAAAAAAGATTGCTGTGATATCAGGCTAACTACTGCTCAGTGGTACCATGCAGTCCACTGTCTTAGAGGTCGTTGATCATCCTTCTGGAATGTCCAACACCAGTGGCATAGATAAGACAGCTTTTTTCTCATGGGAATCAGCCTGCATCTTCAAATGATTAAAGAAGTGACAACTGGCAGTCTCTAGTTAATTGGACATTGGTTCCTCTGTAGCAGTGACACCTTCACCCACCTCCCTGCCTTGCAGCCTACAAAAACAACAGTAGCCTCTTATTGAACTTGTTCCTTTCATTAGAAGAAGCATTTTGAGGGGAGGCGCAATGGTATCCACAGCAAGCAGCCCTGTAAGCAAATAATACGCAATGCACTTTGTGAAGCTTTTTTTTAATCAGGGAGTTTCTGTTGCAACGTACATGTAGGGGATGACATAAATTAAATTGCAGCAGCTGGAATGTAAAAACGTGCTGTTTATGAGGACATGATATGGTTCATCAGGAATGTTTGTGGGGGGAACAAATCTAGGAATCATGTGCAGCCATTAAACATTATTTTCTGCTGCACCAATTTTCTTGGGTGTAACTCCGTTTCCTACATTTTATTTCCTCACTGCCTTCTACTATTACGACTTCATCATCCTGTGGTCTTCTTCCATTGTGAAATGTTACAACAGATTTTATTTTGGGCACCTCTGCGATACTGTGGAGCAACAGGAATTAAAGCAGGGAGCCAAATGCAACTGAGTGTCAATACTTATTGAAAACAATATTTCAAAGTCAATCTCAGTTTTAGAATCCAACCTCTGCAAGGCAAACCAAAGGCCCATTTTTTTTCGTGGTGAGCAGACGTCCCCCAGAAGAGCATGGCAGTCAACGTGGGCTGTTTTTACATAATTCAGAAGCACAAACAAGGGTTGAGTCAACCACCCAACATGGCCTCCATTTCCTGGGATATATTTTCCAGCCACTGTGTGAGGGACTTTCCATTCGGCCTTGTACCTTGTATTGATCCTTAACAAGGTTCCAGATTGCTGGCAGAGTATCTCGCAATTGGGGATTTAATGCTTCAATAGTAGAGTGAGGAGATAGTTGCTATGTAGTTTGAGAAAAACTGGATTGAAGTTCAAGTGCTGAAACCTGCAGAATGGAAAAATAAATCTATTGTTTCCCTTTTAAAATGTAAAGTTAACATTCCTGACCAGAGGGCAGTGGGTGTTGTTTATTCTTAAACAGGACAAGCTCTAACAAACATCCACGCACAATACGCCCATGTACAGGCATGCACAGGTGCGGCTGATATTTCAGTTCTGCAATGATCTCTGTTTTGTTCATTAGTTTGAGAAAAACAATGTCACGGAAGCAGTACCCAGTTAGTATGTAATAAAAAGCTGCTACGTTACTGATATTTCAATTCACCTGCTAATTATCAACTACAACTGGTGCAATATTTGTCAATGTTGTGTTGTTGTGTTTAACATATTTCGAAGGACGCAGTAGAAATGGAGGAACAGAACCCTGCTTAGGAAATGGAGATCAGGAATCTCTACTCTACCCAGAAAAGGGCAATGATGATGAAAAATGCAATACTCTGACAAGGACAGGGATTGGGGGAGAACAAAGTCCCTGATTAAGAAGGTCAGAGACATGCTCTAAGCTATGAAGCATTTATCAGTCTGGATGAGGATAAACATTTTTGTCTTTCATATAGAGTACAAAATATATATGCCTATGTAATAAGTACTATTCATGCATGGTCCTAAAGTGCTTAAGATACTGCTGTCTATTCTTGACTTTAAAAAAAAATTCTTAATGTCTTACAATAAAGAATACCCAACCCACCGATTCCAATTAACAGCTAAACAATCTTAATGTCATATGTGTAGGAGGTATAGAATTCCTGAGTAATTATCTAGTTATTCATTGCTGGCAAAAAAATTGCTTCAGGAGCTAAAGAGGAGTTGTTATATTGAAGGGTGTATACCTTTGACCACCAAATTGTGGGAAGGTGATGGAAGAGCATATCTGCGAGTAGATGTCAGAGAGATTTAAAAACAATGGTGGGAGCCGGGGTTAGGGGGGGGGGGGGGGGGGGGGGGGGGGGGGGGGGGGGGGGGGGGGGGGGAGGGGGGCGTCATTTCCTCTTATATAGTCAGAGAGAAAACACAAAATAAGGGGCAAAGAGATGGGCACATTTTCATAACGTGTTTCCAACCCAATGAGGAATGAAATAGTTCTGGCAAGTGAAATGGGGCAGATAAGGAGCATGTTTTAACAGAAAAACAACTGGGAAACAGTAATCATGCAATGTCATTAAGTCTAGTTATGGGGAAGAATCCATAGAATTCCTATTGTGCAGAAGGAGGCCATTCGGCCCATCGGGTCTGGACCGACCCTCTGAATGAGCACCCTGCCTAGGCCCACTCCCCCCCCACCCATCCACATAACCCCATAAACTTGCCTAACTTGCACATCTTTGGACACTAAGGAGCAATTTCGCACATCATTGGACTGTGGGAGGTAACCAGAGCACCCAGGAAACCCACGCAGGCATGGGGAGAATGTGCAAACTCGACGCAGACAGTCACCCAAGGGCGGGCTCCCGGCACTGGAGGCACCAGTGCTAAGCACTGTGCCACGGACAAAGGACAAGAAACAGTCAAAGGAGAAAATATTCAATTTGAGGAGGGATAATTCCAGTAAGATGCAATAGGTTCTGGTGGAGCTGAATTTTAAAATAGCATTGATAGGTGAAATGGGAGATCTTGAAGAGGGATCTAGTTCAGGTACAAACTGAACACGTTTTGATAAGGAGGACTGGAAGGGCAGGCATAACTAAAACTCCCTGAATGGCTAAGAAAGTGAGATAAAAATGAAACGGGCGAAGGAGACTCATGAAGAATCTCCGAGGACCTTCCAGTTCTGATCATAGGCCATTGACCTGAAAAATGGAGAGGGTGTTAACCCCACAAACCAACAGGGTTGAGCTGTTTCAGGGGATGGAGTGGGGTGGGGTGGGGGCTAAAGTATTAAAAAACTGAATCACGACTCCAACCCGCTTCCAGTCTCCTCAGTTCCGGTTTAAATGGAACCATCACAGGGGGTAGACAACTAATCTGCTCCAAGGAAGCGGATTGGAACGTTGCATGTCATTGTGAGGGTGTGTCTCATTTGCATTCACCATTTGAAATTTAACGCTGCACAGTTGGGTTTCCTGTACAACAGGAAAGACACCAGCTAAACCCAGGCAAAGACTATGTGGTATCTGCCTTTTCCATTCACCTGCAGGATCCATTGTGACTGCCTGGATTACCCCTCCATGTTCCTCAATCTTTCTGATGCAACACCCACACCTCACCTCTGTAACTTTCTTTCACTCCACCCCCCTCCCTCCCCAACCCATCACAACAGGTCTCTGAGCTCCCCCATGCAGCCCATAACCTCCCAGTGATTTCCCCCTCAATGCATCCAACCACCTCACCGCTCTCGATCAGAACAAATGGGTAATAAATGCTGGCCCAGCCAGCGACGCTCGCATTCCATGAACACATTTTTTTTTTTGAAATAATTTTTATTGAAAAATTTTGAATTTATACAACAATAACGCACCATAGTAAAATACCAAAAATAACAATAATATTAACAATCATAAACAGTCGCCCCACCTCCATGAACAGCACAGCATTTTAACAACAACGCAAATTAACACAATATAAAGTTACAGAATAGACACTACAATAAGGAACACCCCCCCCCCCCCCCCCCCCCCCACCCCGGGTTGCTGCTGCTATTGACCAAGTTACCTATCTTTGAGCCAGGAAATCCAGAAAAGGCTGCCATCGTTTATAGAACCCTTGCATTGATCCTCTCAGGGCAAATTTGACCCTTTCCAATTTTATAGATCCCGCCATGTCACTGATCCAGGTCTCCACACTTGGGGGCCTTGCATCCTTCCACTGTAGCAGAATCCTTCGTCGGGCTACTAGGGACGCAAAGGCCAGGACACTGGCCTCTTTCGCCTCCTGCACTCCCGGCTCTACCGCAACTCCAAAAATCGCGAGTCCCCACCCTGGTTTGACCCTGGATCCAACCACCCTCGACACCGTCCCCGCCACCCCCTTCCAGAATTCTTCCAGTGCTGGGCATGAACACATTTTTAAAAAACAAGGACTGGATACCTCACACCATCACCACCCTACCCCCACCCTACCCTCCAGTATTGGCCTCCATCCCAGTCAGGACATGGCCCACTTGGTCCTGCAGTCTCCACTAAAGTGCTTCCTTCCTAATGGTGACCAGCCTTCAATTGCCCATGATATCGCAGGTTTCTGTGGAGTTAAAACTTCACACTGTGCAAGTCAAGTAAACCTTGACCTCAAGGGATCCCATCCTCACCCTCTACAATCCCAGTGGTCTGCTACGTTAAAAGCCCCTTTGATATCTCTATTTTTCTCTCTACAATTGCCGACTGATTTTCTCATATTTCCAGCAACTTTTGCTCTTATTTCATCATGTTTTCAGCATCCGCAGTATTTCACTTGTGGCTGATAATGAATGTTAGTTTGATAAAGGCAGCAGAGGATCAAGCCGACTTCAGATAGTGCCTAGGAGAACTGGACAAATGATTAAGAGGAGAGGGCAGCATGGTGGCACAGTGGTTAGCACTGCTGCCTCACAGCGCCAGGGGCCTGGATTTGATTCTGGCCTCGGGTGACTGTGTGGAGTTTGCATGTTCTCCACGTGTCTGCGTGGGTTTCCTCTGGGTGCTCCAGTTTCCTCCCACATTCCAAAGATGTGCTAGTTACGTGGGGTTACAGGAATAGGGTGGGGGAATGAGCCTGGGTAGCATGCTCTTTCGAAGAGTCGGAGCAAACTCTATGGGCCGAATGGCCTCCTTCTGTACTGTAGGGACTCTATGGAAGAAAGTGTATGAGTAAAGTGTTAACTGCTTACATAAAATAGATGTCCAAAGTGTTTTATAAGCATATAAAGCACCAAAGGATAGACAAAGGAAGCGTTTTAGCTGATTAAAGTCAAAAAATAAACTTTTGATGGAGGGCAGAGAATGTTCCCTCTATAGCAGTAAAGGGAGAGTAGCTGAGATAAACTGAGTAGAAAATAAAAGAGATAAAGAAGGGATACTTAAATGATTGGTAGTTCTCAATGCAGAAAGGTCAGCTGATACCATATTGGGGGGGGGGGGGGTGCCCTTTGCTGCTCAGAAGTAGGGTGGAAATAATGGTGGTTGAGGCCACAATCTTTCAGTTGCCCCTTGGATCTGGGAGTGGTGCCAGAGGACTGGAACATGGAAAATGTTTCCCCCCTGTTCCAAGTAGGGAAGCAGGATAAACCTGGTACCTGCAGGCTGGTCAACATGATCTCAGTGTTGGGAAACTTGAGGCAACAATCCTCAAGTTACGGGCAGCACGGTAGCATGGTGGTTAGCATAAATGCTTCACAGCTCCAGGGTCCCAGGTTCGATTCCTGGCTGGGTCACTGTCTGTGTGGAGTCTGCACGTCCTCCCCGTGTGTGCGTGGGTTTCCTCCGGGTGCTCCGGTTTCCTCCCACAGTCCAAATATGTGCGGGTTAGGTGGATTGGCCATGCTAAATTGCCCGTAGTGTCCTAAAAAGTAAGGTTAAGGGGGGGTTGTTGGGTTAGGGGTATAGGGTGGATACGTGGGTTTGAGTAGGGCGATCATTGCTCGGCACAACATCGAGGGCCGAAGGGCCTGTTCTGTGCTGTACTGTTCTATAAATCTGTTCTATAAATCTTCTATAAATCCGGGGCAAAATAAAGCAGAGGGAAGGCAAGGAAAATGTTTTAATGTAGGATGTTGTAATAATCTGGAATGCAGTGCCTGAAAGGGTAGATGAGGCAGGTTCATGTGGATGAATTTTATCCCCCCCCCCGCCCAGTTTAAATAAAGCAAGTGGCCAGTCCGCCACTTTTGCACCCAATCCCTGCCCTGCTATCCATATTGTGAAGAGTGGGAAATGCTTTAGGCAGCCCACCAGCCTTTGGACCTATTGAGGCCCTTGGGTGGATGATTAACTGCAATTTACGAGCCGCAATTCATCATCTGGCTCAGCAAAGTGGGGGGGTGGAGGACACCCTGGCATCTTTCACTGTATGGGCTGCTGGCAGTCAGGAAGGGAAGGGATACCTTCTTTGCGGTGTGTGCTCATCACAGACACAGCACCCAAGATCATACTCCACCCTTATCCTGCCCATCTCCTTCAAAAATCTGACCTCCCATCTCCATCCCCCTTCTTACTGGGGCCCGCCAGGCAGCCCTGTCTAAAATTCCAGGATTTACCTAAACGCCAAGGTCCATGGCACTGTGACTTCAGGGACTGCCTGAAGTCTCAGTAGTGACTACGTCGTGATGCTGGTGCTGCTGGGATGACAGAGCTGCTGATCATTCAGGTTGGCTGGCAGCTCTGTAGGGTGGGACTTCCTGTTTCTGAGAGATAGAAGCCCCATTCCTGAATTTAAAAAACACATTTGCCAGTGTATTATTGCTGTGTGTGACAGCAGCATTTCTAGTTGGCGCTGTACTGTTGGACTTGTTGTTTTGACATTTGAAGGGGGGGGGGGGGGGGGGGGGGGGGCTGGGGGATTTGACTCCCCGTGAAATTCACCCAATAGTGACTTTCAATAGGAATTGAACATAAACTTAAAAATCATTCACCGGGACTTTTTTTTAACTGATTATCTTCTGAATACATTTTCACTAAGTTTGCATTGTCCCTGGCCCTCCCTTTCCTCTGGGCACACTGTGACCGTTCACTTTCTATGTTGGCACTTCCCTCTTCGTGGAACCACTTCTCATTGCAGACCCACCCCAAGTGCTCCCAAGGAGACCACTTCCCTTTTTAAAGACTGCCCTAAAAATTCCACTTCTCTTTCTTCGCCATTTGTTAGTGGGTTTCTTCCAAGCCTTTGTGTTATGGTTCTGTAGATTTCCAGCTGCACATGCAGTAAATTCATTCAAAATTATAGCCAACACATCTTGTAGCGACTCACAAATGTATTCATCTGCATGTTGTTCAGCCCCAGATAAAAACATCAATATGGACGATGAGCTGCACTCGCACAGATACTCCAGCCCACTGTCATGCCCTTCCAACAAGAAAGCACATACTGATCTCTATGATGTAAACACCTTATGTTGAATGGGATGGACTAACGCTTCTTCGGTGCTTTTATTAATTCACAGGGTAAAATGTTTATAATTGAGTAATTGGATTTTCCATGCCTTTCTCCTGCTTGTACTGTAGAAGCAGAGGGTGCAATCAGGAGCTCTGAACAAGATTTATAACTGATGAGTGCTTTCTTTGTATATTTGAGCAATTCTAACTCATTCTTCGAGGACGCAATATAATACATGATTGCAATCTTGCCTGAGTTTGTATCGCACAACTTTGCTGCTTTGCCTATATAATTTTATTGAAATGTCATAAAAAATCCATTTAATTTTGTCTCTACCCATCTGTCTTTTGCCTTTTGCTCAGACAGCTTCTGAAACTTATGATTGCTTCCTCAGTTCTGAAAATAAGACGACGCAGACAATCCAGAGTTTAATGGGGGGTGAGAAATAGACAATTTTGCATGATTACAAATTTTAAAAACATAATTGCGGGACTATTGCCTGAATTAAAGTTGAGGGGATTTAAATCTAACATTAGCCTGATAGGTGTCTTTGTCTCTGGTGCCTCAGTCAATTGTACAGTAACAGATATTTTCTCTCAAACCTAATTTTTATGCCATTTAACTGCGGGTACCAGCTGAAGTAGTTTGTCTTGTCACTACGTACCGTCCTGTTGTGTCCGTTAGTTTTCAATGCTGAGGATGTGTTGCTTAATCTCCGACATAAAATTTATTGCTGTGTTGAGATATTTGTTCATGTTACCGATCACATAAAGCACATCATCCGTTGCTCTATTTATGACGCGTAGCAAGTTTTCAATGAGAATTTCCTCCTGTAACCCCGGGCTCCTGAATCTCATCGCCAAGTCCCATCAAACGTGACAGTTTATCACCTTTCTTGCAGATACAGTAACCCCAGCAAGGCCAGAACAACCAGCTCTGAATTATGAAAAACAATGTTTTAGTTGAAATGTTTAGTGGGACCTAACTGATGGAGCAAGAAGTGGCATCGAATTAACTCACTGTTATCAGCCCTCCAGAGCTTGCTGCTTGACTTTGAGAATCTCCTGAATATGATCAATTGTCTACATGTTTCAGTTTTGTTACATTTCAATGCATCTGGTCAATAAGTTCCAACCTAAGGTGACGACTGGGGACATATTTGATAGATCCAGATTTGCATATTAACAGGGATTCAGACCATCAGCCCTGGCTCAGTTGGTAGCACACTCACCTCTGTATCACAATATCCAGGTTCAAGACCCAGTCCAGGAACTTAAGTACACAAACCAAGGTGAACACTCCAGTGTACGACAGAGAGCATTGCGCTGTGGGAGGAGATGGGGCCTTTTGAGTGGGACATTAAATCAAGGCCCCAACACCTGCTTGGGTAGGTGGAAAATATTTCATGGCACTATTTGGAAGGTGAGTAGAGTATTTCTGGTACCGTGACCAATATTTATCCAACATTACAAAAAGCAGACGATCTGGGCTGGGATTCTCCCCTCCCCGGCGGGACGGGGTGTCCTGGTGTACCGGAGTGGCGAGAACCACTCCAGCTTCGGGCCTCCCCAAAGGTGCGGAATTCTCAGCACCTTTAGGGGCTAAGCCCATGCCGGAGTGGCTTCCGCTCCGCCGGCCAGCGCCAATGGCCTTTGGCGTCATGCCGACTGGCGTCAGGGCTGGCTGAAAGGCCTTTGCCGGTCGGCGTGAGTCCGCGCATGCGCCAGAGCGTCAGCGGCTGCTGACGTCACCCGGCGCATGCGCGGTGGAGGGGGTATCTTCCGCCTCCGCCATGGTGGAGGCCGTGTCGGCGGCGGAAGAAAAAGAGTGCCCCCACAGCACAGGCCAGCCCGCCGATCGGTGGGCCCCGATCGCGGGCCAGGCCACCGTGGGGGCACCCCCCGGGGTCGGTTCGCCCCGCGCCCCCCCTAGGACCCCGGGGCCCGCTCGCGACGCCTGCTCCCACCGGCACCAGAGGTGGTTTAAACCACGTTGCCGGGAGAGGCCTGACAGCGGCGGGACTTCGGCCCATCGCGGGCCGGAGAATCGCCGCGGGGGGCCCGCCAACAGGCGGGGCACGATTCCCGCCTCCGCTGATTCCCGGGTGGTGGAGAATTCCGGCCACGGCGGGGGCGGGATTTAAGAAGGCACCAGGCGATTCCCCGACCCTGCGGGGGGTCGGAGAATTCCGCCCCTGATCATTATCATATTGTTGTTTGCGGGAGTTTGCTGAATGCAAATTAGCTGTTGCATTCCTTACATTATAGGATAGGATCAAGGAAAACCCTAAGGCTTTCTATAGGTATATCAGGAACAAAAGAATGACTAGAGTAAGATTAGGGCCAATCAAGGATAGTAGTGGAAAGTTGTGTGTGGAATCAGAGGAGATAGGGGAAGCATTAAATGGATATTTTTCGTCAGAGTTTACACTGGAGAAAGACAATGTTGTCGAGGAGAACACTCAGGTTCAGTCGACCAGGCTAGATGGAATTGAGGTTCAAAAGGAGGAGGTGTTAGCAATTTTGGAAAATGTCAAAATAGATAAGTCCCCTGGGCCAGATGGGATTTATCCTAGGATTCTCTGGGAAGCCAGGGAGGAGATTGCAGAGCCTTTGTCCTTGATCTTTATGTCGTCTTTGTCGACAGGAATAGTGCCGGAAGACTGGAGGATAGCAAATGTTGTCCCCTTGTTCAAGAAGGGGAGTAGAGACAACCCTGGTAATTATAGACCTGTGAGCCTTACTTCGGTTGTGGGTAAAATGTTGGAAAAGGTTATAAGAGATAGGATTTATAATCATCTTGAGAAGAACAAGTTGATTAGCGATACTCAACACGGTTTTGTGAAGGGTAGGTCATGCCTCACAAACCTTATTGAGTTTTTTGAGAAGGTGACCAAACAGGTGGATCAGGGTAAAGCTGTTGATGTGGTGTATATGGATTTCAGTAAGGCGTTTGATAAGGTTCCCCACGGTAGGCTATTGCAGAAAATAAGGAAGTATGGAATTGAAGGTGATTTAGAGGTTTGGATCAGTAATTGGCTAGCTGAAAGAAGACAGAGGGTGGTGGTTGATGGCAAATGTTCATCCTGGAGTTCAGTTACTAGTGGTGTACCGCAAGGATCTGTTTTGGGGCCACTGCTGTTTGTCATTTTTATAAATGACCTGGAAGAGGGTGTAGAAGGATGGGTTAGTAAATTTGCAGATGACACGAAGGTCGGTGGAGTTGTGGATAGTGCTGAAGGATGTTATAGGATACAGAGGGACATAGATCAGCTGCAGAGCTGGGCTGAGAGGTGGCAGATGGAGTTTAATGCGGAAAAGTGTGAGGTGGTTCACTTTGAAAGGAGTAACAGGAATGCAGAGTACTGGGCTAATGGCAAGATTCTTGGTAGTGTAGATGAACAGAGAGATCTTGGTACATAAATCCCTGAAAGTTGCCACCCAGGTTAATAGGGCTGTTAAGAAGGCATATGGTGTGCTAGCCTTTATAAGCAGGGGGATTGAGTTTCGGAACCACAAGGTCATGCTGCAGCTGTACATAACTCTGGTGCGGCCGCACCTGGAGTACTGCGTGCAGTTCTGGTTACCACATTATAGGAAGGATGTGGAAGCTTTGGAAAGGGTTCAGAGGAGATTTACTAGGATGTTGCCTGGTATGGACGGAAGGTCTTACGAGGAAAGGCTCAGGGAATTGAGGTTGTTTTCGTTAGAGAGGAGAAGGCTGAGAGGTGACTTAATAGAGACATATAAGATAGTCAGAGGGTTAGATAGGGTGGACAGTGAGAGTCTTTTTCCTCGGATGGTGATGACCAACACGAGGGGACATAGCTTTAAATTGAGGGGTGATAGATATAGGACAGATGTCAGAGGCAGTTTCTTTACTCAGAGAGTTGTAGGGGTGTGGAACGCCCTGCCTGCAACAGTAGTAGACTCGCCAACTTTAAGGGCATTTAAGTGGTCACTGGATAGACATATGGATGAAAATGGAATAGTGTAGGTCAGATAGGCTTCAGATGGTTTCACAGGTCGGCGCAACATCGAGGGCCGAAGGGCCCGTACTGCGCTGTAGTGTTCTATGTTCTATGTTCTATTATAGCAGCTACTACTTCAAAAAGTATTTAATCGCCTGGAAAGCACTTTGAGGTGTGCAGCAGTTGAGAAAAATATTGTATAAATGCAAGCCTTTCTTTTTATCACCTGAAACTAGTGGGCACTTTGGAATCTCGAGTTAGGGCCCTTAAGAGTCCGCTGCATTGTATATACTTAATACTTAAATAATTAACTTAATTCTCCGCACTCGTATTCCAGTTCCTTTGAGATAAAGGCCAATATTCCCATCATTCTTTTTGACAATTTAAAAAATCTGTGCAATAGCTTCCAGTGATTTGAGTATACAAACACCCAAAACTCTTTACGCTTTTCCAACTCCTAACCTATCACCATTAAGAACAATTACCAGGTTCTCATTCTTGGATCCAGAATGGATGACTTTACAATTTCCTGCATTAAACTCCATCTGCCACAGCTTTTGCTCTTGTCATCTACATAATTCACAGTGCCTCCAAATTTAATGTTGTCCGTAAACTTGGACACAAACTTTCTATTCCTTTATCCAATTCGTTGACCTGTATGGGTAAAAGCTCAGGCCCCACTAAAAAAGATAACACCTCGAATGGCCTATTATATCTGCTGAGTGTTGCATTGCTGAAGCAGTTTTGAATTAATAGTTATTTTGTAAGTTGGATGTACTTCTAAACCTTTGAACATGTCAGTTAGTATTCTATTTGGGGAGAGTGTCATAGAGGAATTTCCATAAACAGGCTGTGGTGAGAGTATCTATTTCTACTGTCTTTCCACTTCACTTATTTATGGCTTTAAGATTTGTTTTTTTCATATCTAATAAGTAAGAACATCAGAAGAAATAGCAGCAGGAGACAGAGGTGGACTTACACTTTTGGGAACCCATCGCCCTATCTTTGCAGGGTTTCCCATGTCGCTCTGGTGACGTGGCGGCCTACCACAAATGATGTCAACCTCGCCGGTCTGGTTGCTGCCCAGCCTTCTTTCTGTCAGCCTGGCCTCTGGTACAGTTACGCCGCTGCTCCCCAAAACCATACCAGCGCCTGGCTAGTCCATGCACCTCCCGACTGCTCATCTCTCACTCAGGTGGCCTGGCCTCAGGCCTTGGCAACTGCTTGTGCTCCTGACTGGCTGCCTGCCTGTTACTGGTATATCTGGTCTGTCTTGAGGGCGGCACAGTAGCACAGTAGTTAGCACTGTTGCTTCACCGCACCAGGGTGCTGGATTGGATTCCTGCTTGAGTCACAGTCTGTGCGGACTCTGCACGTTCTCCCCATGTCTGCGTGTGTTTTCTCCTGGTGCTCTGGTTTCCTCTTTCGAAATAAGTGCTTGTTAGGTGAATTGGACATTCTGAATTCCCCCTCTGTGTACCCGAACAGGCGTGGAGTGTGGCGACTAGGGGATTTCCACAGTAGCTTAATTGCAGTGTTAATGTAAGCTTACTTGTGACACTAATTGCTATTATTGCCCTCTACCCATTTCCCTGGTCCTTCATATCCCCTAGACCAACCTATGCCCTTGTAACCAACTCCATGATCCGCTATAGCCCCATGCCAATCTGGTGCCAACTCATGACATCCCACTAATCCCCATGGCCCTTTATAGCCCCCATGCTAACCTATTGCCAACTTATATTAACCCATGCCCACCACCCTTTGCCCATACACCCTCCATGCCAACTCAACTAGTATCCACCATGGGCAGACGTCAGGATTCATACTGAGATTAAATAAATTCCAATTACCCTTTTAATCCCTTCACAATTTTTTTAAAACCCTGATAAACCCCATTAACTACATTTTACTTCCTTCAACTTATAAAATAAAATATTTCATTCAAGTACTTAATCCCTTGAGTATTTCTGAAAGAAGACACTTTATCAAAGATTTTTATCTTGCACTCATCAGGAAAATTGCAAGAATACCAATGTCAGGGGAACAACTTTATACTGTATGAGAAGAGGATGCTGATTGATTGGCAAGTGGACTCTGATTGGTAAAGCCATTGCCATGGAGAATACACCCGTTGACGGTGACTGATAGTTCATTCTTTGAAATTTAAATCAGGCAGCTTGACTCTGATTGGTTGGAATGAACCCTGTGGAATGAACCAGTCAATGGCTACTGCTTATCTTGTTCAACTGAAACAGGCACAATGTGTGGACATGTTATTTCTGTCTGTTAAGACAGGGCCCTGTGTGTCTGTAGCTTTCAGTACTCGCAAATATGTCACACTGATCTCGACTAACAATCTTAAATTCATTGCCAATGTAATGTTTAGCACACTGAGGATTCTTTTGGAAGATGGTGTCCAATCAAGTAATTTTGGGCACAGTGTTTTGCAAGCATGGACTGGTTAGGTGTGGTCTGTACTTTGCCCATTGCCAACAGCGGAAGGGACATGCTATTTGATACAATTCACCAGTCTTTGGAATGAATGGCTACATACCTAATGTCACACTGGCACTGAAATTCTCGCATGCCACGTTACTGATTTCTGTAATCAGCAGAAAATCTTTTTGGCTTACCTCTCACATCTTATTAGTGTTGAACACCACTTGCGTTGCTGCTGCATAGCAGCAGCGTGGAACAGCTAGCTTCACATGTTGTTCTGATTTTTGAGATACCTTGCCATTCCAGGGTAATCTGAGGGAGGCTGGGGACCTTTCAGGGCTGAAGGTGGTGGCCTTAGGCTTGTTCGCAAGTTTGCACAATTACAGCACAAATTGCTCTGACCAGGATAGCTATTATCCCACCGGAGGTCTTTGATGTGCCCTGTTGCAGCAACAAGCTTGTATGGTGAGCAAATAGAACATAGAACATAGAATGATACAGCGCAGTACAGGCCCTTCGGCCCTCGATGTTGCACCGACATGGAAAAAATCTAAAGGCCATCTAACCTACACTATGCCCTTATCATCCATATGATTATCCAATAAATTTTTTAATGCCCTCAATGTTGGCGTGTTCACTACTGTTGCAGGTAGGGCATTCCACGGCCTCACCACTCTTTGCGTAAAAAACCCACCTCTGACCTCTGTCCTATATCTATTACCCCTCAATTTAAGGCTATGTCCCCTCGTGCTAGCCACCTCCATTCGCGGGAGAAGGCTCTCGCTGTCCACCCTATCTAACCCTCTGATCATTTTGTATGCCTCTATTAAGTCACCTCTTAACCTTCTTCTCTCTAACGAAAACAACCTCAAGTCCATCAGCCTTTCCTCATAAGATTTTCCCTTCATACCAGGCAACATCCTGGTAAATCTCCTCTGCACCCGTTCCAAAGCTTCCACGTCCTTTCTATAATGAGGCGACCAGAACTGTACGCAATACTCCAAATGCGGCCATACTAGAGTTTTGTACAACTGCAACATGACCTCATGGCTCCGGAACTCAATCCCTCTACCAATAAAGGCCAACACACCATAGGCCTTCTTCACAACCCTATCAACCTGGGTGGCAACTTTCAGGGATCTATGTACATGGACACCGGGATCCCTCTGCTCATCCACACTACCAAGAATTTTACCATTAGCCAAATATTCCGCATTTCTGTTATTCTTTCCAAAGTGAATCACCTCACACTTCTCCACATTAAACTCCATTTGCCACCTCTCAGCCCAGCTCTGCAGCTTATCTATGTCCCTCTGTAACCTGCAACATCCGTCCGCACTGTCTACAACTCCATCGACTTTAGTGTCGTCTGCAAATTTACTCACCCATCCTTCTGCGCCCTCCTCTAGGTCATTTATAAAAATGACAAACAGCAACGGCCCCAGAACAGATCCTTGTGGTACGCCACTCGTAACTGAACTCCATTCTGAACATTTCCCATCAACTACCACTCTCTGTCTTCTTTCAACTAGCCAATTTCTGATCCACATCTCTAAATCACCCTCAATCCCCAGCCTCTGTATTTTCTGCAATAGCCGACCGTGGGGAACCTTATCAAACGCTTTACTGGAATCCATATACACCACATCAACTGCTCTACCCTCGTCTACCTGTTCAGTCACCTTCTCAAAGAACTCGATAAAGTTTGTGAGGCATGACCTACCCTTCACAAAACCATGCTGATTGTCCCTAATCATATTATTCCTATCTAGATGATTATAAATCGTATCTTTTATAATCCTCTCCAAGACTTTACCCACCACAGACGTTAGGCTCACCGGCCTATAGTTACCGGGGTTATCTCAACTCCCCTTCTTGAACAAAGGGACCACATTTGCTATCCTCCAGTCCTCTGGCACTATTCCTGTAGCCAATGATGACCTAAAAATCAAAGCCAAAGGCTCAGCAATCTCTTTCCTGGCTTCCCAGATAATCCTAGGATAAATCCCATCCGGCCCCGGGGACTTATCTATTTTCACCTTGTCCAGAACTGCCAACACTTCTTCCCTACGCACCTCAATGCCATCTATTCTAATAGCCTGGGTCTCAGCATTCTCCTCCACAATATTATCTTTTTCTTGAGTGAATACTGACGAAAAGTATTCATTTAGTATCTCGCTTATCTTCTCAGCCTCCACACACAACTTCCCACCACTGTCCTTGACTGGCCCTACTCTTACCCTAGTCATTCTTTTATTCCTGACATACCTATAGAACGCTTTTGGGTTTTCCTTGATCCTACCTGCCAAAGACTTCTCATGTCCCCTCCTTGCTCGTCTCAGCTCTCTCTTTAGATCCTTCCTCGCTTCCTTGTAACTATCAAGCGCCCCAACTGAAACTTCACGCCTCATCTTCACATAGGCCTCCTTCTTCCTCTTAACAAGAGATTCCACTTCTTTGGTAAACCACGGTTCCCTCGCTCGACCCCTTCCTCCCTGCCTGACTGGTACGTACTTATCAAGAACATGCAATAGCTGTTCCTTGAACAAGCTCCACATATCCAGTGTGCCCAACCCTTGCAGCCTACTTCTCCAACCAACACATCCTAAGTCATGTCTAATGGTATCATAATTGCCCTTCCCCCAGCTATAACTCTTGCCCTGCGGGGTATACTTATCCCTTTCCATCACTAACGTAAAGGTCACCGAATTGTGGTCACTGTTTCCAAAGTGCTCACCTACCTCCAGATCTAACACCTGGCCTGGTTCATTACCCAAAACCAAATCCAATGTGGCCTCACCTCTTGTTGGCCTGTCAACATATTGTGTCAGGAAACCCTCCTGCACACATTGTACAAAGAATGACCCATCTAATGTACTCGAACTATATCTTTTCCAGTCAATATTTGGAAAGTTAAAGTCTCCCATAACAACTACCCTGTTACTTTCGCTCTTTTCCAGAATCATCTTCGCCATCCTTTCCTCTACATCCCTAGAACTATTAGGTGGCCTATAGAAAACTCCCAACAGGGTGACCTCTCCTTTCCTGTTTCTAACCTCAGCCCATACTACTTCAGAAGAAGAGTCCCCATCTAGCATCCTTTCCGCCACCGTAATACTGTCCTTGACTAGCAGCGCCACACCTCCCCCTCTTTTGCCCCCTTCTCTGAGCTTACTAAAACACCTAAACCCCGGAACCTGCAACAACCATTCCTGTCCCTGCTCTATCCATGTCTCTGAAATGGCCACAACATCGAAGTCCCAGGTACCAACCCATGCTGCCAGTTCCCCTACCTTATTTCGTATACTCCTGGCATTGAAGTAGACACACTTCAAACCACCTACCTGAACACTGGCACCCTCCTGCGAAGTCAAATCTGTGCTCCTGACCTCTATACTCTCAATCTCCCATACCCCAAAACTACAATCCAGGTTCCCATGCCCCTGCTGAATTAGTTTAAACGGCTCGGGTCCTCCAGTTTCCAGTCATTGTTCACTTGATCCATAACTGGAGTTTAATAAATCCCTACGCATTCTAAAAAATTTATTATTTTGATTTTGAAATTGGTTAAATTGGACAGGTCAGCGCTGTGGGGGAACTATTCCGTTTTATGCTTTGATTTGAATCATGGGGAAATTAGTGCGTTTGCAGGCTCATAATGGATCCTGTCCAATTTTCCACACATTAATTTACACCCAAATGCAGCGAAGAAAATTCTCCCCCGACACTGCTATTTAATCAATTTTATTATGGAAAGGAAATGAAAAGTAGCTTTAGGCTGATAGGACCTGTCAGCATGATTTTGTTTTGACAATTGGAAAGGCCAGAAGGACATATGGCGCGTAGCCTGTACTATTTTCTACATAGGCCCCAGTTGAATTAGGGTGTTTTTATAAATATTTCCTGGTTATTTCATGCATAACTTTGAGTTTTGTTTCATAGGAGGGCTGCAGATGGAGGCTGCCATTTGTACTGAATCCAGGGAGATGTGCCAAAACTATAATAGAGATCCTGGAATATCCTCAGCTAATACAAACAAGCACTCATTAGGAATTGGCACCTTTACATTTCTGGCTGTTTGATCCAAAACTGTCAGCCATTAAATATGTCAGCATAAGAATCAGGCAAACCAATTATAACAGACTGTTTGGAACATGGGCTATCTCTCGTTCTGTGTTGAATTTGCCTTGTTGGGCACCCCAAATCGACTGATGCCATCATCGGCCAATTTTCAAGTCAGCAGCTCTGATAACATCAGCACTGTGTCGCAGTGACTTTACAGAGAGTCTGAATGCACTCCTCAGTGAAGAGAGTACATGTCCGTAGTAAAACTAGCTGATTACTACAATAACTGGTGTTGCACTCTGCACGCTGTGTACTGAAAGAGGCAGGCTCTGTATAATGACCAGCAAGCTAGAGGTAGGAAGAACATAGATTTAATTAAGGTAACATAAAGTCTTCCCAGGGCAGCAAACTATTTACATTACATAGTCCCGTTGGGATAATCAACATGCTGGTCCCTGCTCGGGCCAGCTTCTATGCTTGATCTTACGAGCCACAGCTGGGTGGACCTCCGCCCACCTGTGGGGAAACTCATATTCCATCAGCTCCATGGGGAGATCAATTGTGGGTTCTCCGTAGGCCTCATGGCGGTTATTACACCCCCGCCCCCAAGTCTGAATGGTCCCCATTGCAATCATCTGAGGACACCTTCTACGTCGCTTCTCACGTGGCTGTGCTTCCGCCAGCAGTGGGTCTGGGTGACGTGTAACAGTTGGTAGAATCCTTTTTCTAGACAATCTCTCGAGGGTTATTGCCAGGGTTTTGGCCCCGGAATTGGTATCATCCGTCTGTGCTGGCACCTCGGTTCTCATCTCTGAGTCTTGGGGCCCAGATGTTGGGCCATGGTGGGCTGCACGTCTTGCTTAAGGAGAGGTTCCCGGGTCGATGGAGGTACCGACATTCCTGTTTGGGTGTCCTCTAGTGAGGGCTCTTATTTCTTCAGGTGGTCCAAGTACTTGTGCAGGGTCTTCCCTTGTACAATATAGGCCCTGTTTTATCTAATAGGACCCCTGGGAGCCAGAATGCACCATCTCCAAAGGTAGGGACATAAATTGTGCCTCCTGATGGAAAATTCCGCCCTGGAGTCCTGTGGTCATGATAATTTCGCTGGGAGACTTGCTGGAGCTCCACTTTCCTTCCCAGGTTTGGGAAGTCAGGCTTAATCAGATTCTGAGGAACGGCCCATCAGCAACTGCACTGCACCACCCCTATTATGACATGTGGTGTGGTCCTGTAGCTAAAAAGGAATCTCACCAGTCATGTGCCCAGGGAGCCCGAGGTCTGCTTCCACATGCCCCTCTCAAATGTTTGGACCATCCGCTCAGCCAGGCTATTGGACCATGAGTGGTACGGGCCAGTTTAGATATTCCTGATTCCGTTCCTACACCCGAATAAGGAGAACTCCTAGCTTGTGAACGTTGCCCCGTTATCGGTGACCAGCACTTCAAGTATCCCGCGAAATCCGCATGCGTTCTCACCCATGGATGCCCTGACCATGCCCAGGGATGAAGGGAGGCCGAAGGTGGGAGCTTCTGATGCTCTTGACATGCCAGGCAACTTCGCACAACTCTATCGATGTCCCCATCGATCCCTGGCCACCATGTGAACTTTGTACCAGCATCTTCATTTTTGAAGCCCCTGGATAGCCACTATACAATCAATTCCTCGCCTGTGGTGGGATGACCACTCGTGCTCCTCACAGGAAGATGCCATCTTTGACACAAAACTCCTGCCGATTTTAGGCATAAAGCTGAAGGGCAGCTGGGTGGGGGGAGAAGAGAGGGGGGGGGGGGGGGGTCCGTGTAATCTACCATGCAGTAACATGTGACGGAGCTTTGTCAATTTGGGATCCTTCTGCGTCCATGTGTGTGTCTGTACCAGGCTACCATTCTTTGCTCCTTTAAGATGTTCCTTAAAGTTAGTTCTTGCTTTTGGTCACTGTCCTAATATCACTTTACGTGACTCAGTGTTCAATTTTGGTTGATAATGCTCCTGTGAAAGGCCTTTTAAAGTTATTTTGTGTCAATTGCGCAAGTTGTTGTTATCAGTCTTTTTTAAATGACCATGGAAGTCCACATCTGGAGCCTCTTTAGTGGAGCGAAGACATGCGCTTACCACCTCCCTCATCGCAGAGACAAGTGTCCTCTCCCATCCTTCTCCCCTGCCCTCGACCCTGCTCCACTGTGTACCGTGCAATATCTAGTGACTATTCTTGAAAGTCACTGCCTAAAATATACTGAGTGCTGATTCCTGAAAAAGATGAGGCTATCCTCTGGCTGGGTTTTGATAGAATCCCCTGTTCTCAGAGCTACCTTTAGCCCTCAGTCGTGTTTTAGGTGGTGATGAGGAGGAATTTCTTTTCTCGGAATGCAGTTAATCTTTGGAATTAACCACCCCAGAAGCAGCGAAGGCTGAGTTAGACAGAGTTTTGATTTATAAGGCTATGGGGAAAGGTAGGAGAGTAGAGATAAGACCACAATCCGATCTTCCATGATCTTATTGAGTGGTAGAGCAGGCTAAAGGGGACAAATGGTCTACTCCTATTTCCTATGTTCTTCTGTTTTTATTGTCTTCCTTCTCTCTACTTTATGGGCACTCCTGCCCCGAGCCAGTGCTGGCGAGGATTGAGAGATAGCGCCTCTTTAGGAAGGTTTCTTTCCACTTCTTCTACTGTAGATGATCTTAGGATATAAATGACCTACGAAAGGGGAGGTCAGTCAGACATAGCGCTCATAGAACGCAACAGCAAATGAGTGATCACTCCATGGGTCATCAGATTACCATTAAAATATATGAATGCGAGAGTTCAGTCTCAGTGGAAAAGGAGATGAAGGTGGCTAAGCACTTAGCGGGGGCTTTCTGTGGCCTCATTGTCTGCTCATAGAAGAGATAGCCATCTTCTTCAGTCACATGAACTCCTGGATCAGTGGAGGTCCTCCTCTGCATCTGCAGAACTCTCTCTTATTGTGTGCCAGCTTATTCTTCAGGAAGAGCGGGAGTGTGTTTGGTGCATAGGTTGTTGAATGATGTCTGTGCAAGCCTAATGAGAGAAGGAAGTGGCAGGTTTGGAAAGGATGGACCTGTACTTGTGAAGACTGTGACAGGCGCATATCAGGGAAGTAGTAAGAGGGACACTGAAATGTGCTATTTTGATTGGAAGGGAAAGACGGAAAGTGGGGTACAAAGCCTTGTTAGTACAGGTATCAGGCCACAGTACATTGGTACAGTGCTGTACGAAAGATAAGAAAGGTGTGAATGGGAGTCTTACCTTAGAAGCTCTGGTCAGGTCATTGAATTTAGTTCTAAATTGTTACCAATTTTGTGATTTACGATTCCTGGCGTTCATGTACGCTGATACCTCCATCGACTTCTGCCAGCCTACCTCTATCAGCCTGTGGGTAACAACATCATTTCCTTTCTCGTCACCACCTCCACCAAGGCATCCATAGTACTGGAGTTCTAGCAGCAGGCTATGTTTTGTGAAGCCTTGACATTCACCATTGCTAAAGGTCGCTCCCCTTTTAGTGGGAACAAACTACCTTCCAACTGCAATCATCAAGCTGCCAATTAGAAAGTGGTTTGTGTCTCATGTCAGCTGGAATAACTGAACACAGCAGATGAATCGCCTATTTTATGATGGCTTCAGATGCTACTTTAAAACTCGCATCAGCAATGATGCAGTACATGAGGAGGTCATGTGGCCCATGTTACCCCAATAAACTCTATAATAACTAGCTATACATGCAGAACAGAACAGTTAGACAATTAATTAGAACAGAGTTTTTCAAACTTTTTTGCCCGTGATCTATTTTTGCCAACCATCCATCTTTCGGGACCCACACCGGCTGACCTTCGCGACCCACAACGGCCGACCTTTGCGACCCACACCTGCCGACCTTCGCGACCCACGCCAGCCGACCTTCGTGACCCAGCATTTTCACTTACCTTTAATGTGACACGTGCGCTTGCTTGGTCCTCACAATCTCACTTGCTTTGTTATTCAATGTTACATTTCTGATAATGACTTCCGCTGATGATTTAAGGTCTCACTCAATCCGTTAAAAAAAATAAAGCGGTTTGTCCTCAAACTCACATGTTTAGACCTTGTGGGCGAGATTCTCCCAAAACGGGAGAAATCGTAAAGCTGGCGTAAAACCCGGGCGGGTTTTACGGCAGCGCGCCCCTTCCCGACCGGGGACCGATTCTGGTCCCCGGTCGGGGCTAGCAGCCCGACGCCGTAGGCTCCGGCAAGACGGGCTTAACGAAAATCGTTAAGCCCGCTTGCCGGAGTTAGCGCCGGCTGACGCGTCATATGACGTCAGCTGCGCATGCGCAGTTTGGAAGACTCCAACCCGCGCATGCGCGGGTGACGTCATCGCGTTTTTGCGTGAAACCCGCGCATGCGCGGGCCGGGTTGCCCCTCAGCCGCCCCGCGAATGGATACTGCGGGGCGGCGGAAGGACAAGTAGTGCGCGGGCATCGGGCCCGCTGCCCGCGATTGGTGCCCACCGATCGCGGGCCCATGGCACCCTTGGCACGGCCGTGGTATGGCCGTGCCAATCGGTGCCATGGTTATTAATAGCGAGTTAGTCACGCCGTTTTTACGAACGGCAAGACCAGGTGTGTTTGCCGTTCGTAAAAACGGCGTAAAGGGCTGGGACTTCGGCCCATCTAACAGCTGAGAATCGCTGCCGGCCGTAAAAAAACGGTGGCAGCGATTCGGGTCGGGACTTCGGCGGGGGGGGGGGGGGGGGGGGGGGGGAAGAATAGCGGGAGGACGGCAAAAATGTCGGGAAGGCCCTCCCGCTATTCTCCCACCCGTCGTGGGGGGCGGAGAATTTCGCCCCAAATGTCTTTGAAGTCTTGAGGGTTATAAACTTTCATTTGTCAGTGCATCCTTGCATATAACATACACAAACTTTGAATCCTGATTTGCAGTGGCACAATGAATAACGCACACGTCAATAAATCATCTTTATGCTGCTTTGTTCCTGTTTTCAGCTTCTTTTCATGGGTTGTTCACCAGAAGCCCAGGATTTCACACCAGCACTGCTGTCAGCGACAAAATGGAGGAATCTCTCTCACGCCCAGAACATGTGATGTCAGCATACGGGCCGTGTGACCTGCTCTCTGCTGAACTCTCGGTGGGAGGACTTCCCCGCTTTCTGGAAAAAACTGGCCCTGGACAACACGCTGATGTCAGGAGGAGGTGATCCAGCCATCTGGGCTCTGGGCCTGCGCATTGCTTGATCTGGGAGGCATGCGTGGGATGGTCGGCAATCTCAAACGTCCGTCCCAGCCGGCATTTTTAAAAGCTGGTCGCGACAGTTGGGCTTTCCTCCTGCGATCGGGAGCGCCGCGACCCTCACAAAACCTGCCCGCGACCCACCCACGGGTCGCGACCCTGAGTTTGAAAACCCCTGAATTAGAATCACCAAGGCTATTTGAAGAATAAAAACAACAAATAAATCTAATACTGTCCTGAGACTGAAACTATTTCTCCAAAATGCATAGTTTTCACTTTTGGAGTCGAGACGCTGTCTATTCCTGCGTTGATCATTATGTGGTGTTATATGTGTCCTTTGTGATCTTATTTCCTCTCCTCAACAATTCCTGTATCTAAGCATGATCATCTTAAATCATCAAAATGATCAGCTTTGAAAGAAATCAGTGAAGGTAGGATCCCCTTTGGACTTCATTTGAAGTCAGTCTTTTTTTATGAAAGTGAATTAAACAGAAAACGTTCGTCTTCAGGATTATTCCACAGGATACAGGAGCGCAAAGCCAAGCCAGACGACTTGAGAAAACCGAGAGAAGCCTTTGCTTCTGCCAATTGACAAGATCTGAGCACCACCCATTGATTCTAATTTTCCTGTTTATTTATTTCTGCTGGATGCAGTGTCGCTATTTCAAAGGACATGAAAACATTGAACTCCCCAGGAAAATTGTCATTGTTAGATGTGGTGATCAAAGAAAACTTATACACCTTGAACCGAAACCTTGTCTGTTCTGTTGAAAGATTATTGACCTAAAATGCTAACCCTTCTGTTTCAGTTAACAACGATGCATCCCGGCTGCTGGATGTTTGCAACATTTTATCGGGTGTTTTTTTTATTTCAAATTTTCAGAAGCATTTTCCAAAAGAAAATTTGCTTTTTTCCCCTTGAGAAATATTCCACTTGTGTGAGCTTTGTTTTAATATTTCTGTCCAGGTTCGCAACATCGTTTTGTAGAAGGGTGTTATCCTCAAAAGGGCTTAGTTTTGTAAATAGGCATTGACATTTTCAAAGAATGCCCTCACGGCCGATTAAAAATGATTGGTTTGAGAGCCAGAAAGATCATCTCATTACAGGAGTGTTTGTTTGAAAAGCCAGTATAGAGTTCGTATTGTCTACCTGGGAAGCTCTGGGTGGACCACATTCAAGGTTTTGCAGTATGCAGAGTGACATCTCCTTTCATAAACCTGAGAGACTATTTCATCGCAAGGTGACACAAGTCACAGTTGATCTTGAGGTCACGTTCCTGTTGATTCAGGATCAAAATTTGCCAAATTAAAACCAAAGGAAGCAAGAAACTTGACTTTTTTCTTCAGTGACAAGACTCAACGACCCCTCAGAACTATGAGAAATGTCTGCCTTCACACTTCGCTTCCCTCGACTGCAATATTTCCTGATTCCCCTCATCGCCGACCATTTCCAATAACCCAACATTGCTATTTCACACTCCCACCCATCAGTTTTCAGCTCTATCCCGCAGGCCTTAGATGAGGGTCAATTTCAGGGCATTCAAATAAGGCCATGGAATACCGTCACTGGGATCACTGGTCATTTTGAGTTCAGATCAAACCAATCTCCCCTGAAATGTGAAGGAAACAAATCTCAGCAGAATAAAATGTAAAATACGAGGGGCTGGATTCTCAATTTTTGGGCCTATGTCCCCACGCCGTCGTAAAAATTATGGCCTTTCACGACAGAAAAAAATCATAGCCCGGCAGGGGGCTAGCAGGGACCCATCGGGAAGTTGGCAGCTTTTGCTGCAGATTGGAGGGTAGGTCTTATGAGGAAAGGTTGAGTGAGCGAGGGCTTTTCTCATTGGAGCGAAGGACGATGAGAGCCGACTTAATAGAGGTTTATAAGATGATGAGGGGGATAGATAGAGTGGACGTTCAGAGACTATTTCCTCAGATGGATGTAGCTGCTACAATGGGGCATAACTATAAGATTCGGGGTGGGAGATATTAGAGGGATGTCCGAGGTTGGTTCTTTACTCAGAGAGTGGTTAGAGTGTGGAATGGACTGCCTGCTGTGATAGTGGAGTCGGTCACTTTAGGAACTTTCAAGCGGTTATTGGATAGGCACATGGAGCACACCACAATGACAGGGAGTGGGATAGCTTGATCTTGGTTTCGGACAAAGCTTGGCACAACATCGAGGGCCAAAGGCCTGTTCTGTGCTGTACTGTTCTATGTCCTATGTTCTATATGGGCCCCCGCACTTCCGGGTCAGAGGCCGCGCATGTGCACGCCAGCGGCCTCGATGTGCTCCATGGCGGACTCAGACCGCAGAGCGGGGCCTGTCAAGTAGTGCCCGCATTACCCCTTAATTGGAAAAAAAATAATTGGGTACTCTAAAATTGCCTGGTCCCATATGAGGCCCCCCTGTCCTCTGATTAGCCCGCCCTCTGATCATACGCTAGTATGCCGACCGGCAGGACCATGAGTGGTCCACGCCGTCGGGTACTTCGGCCAGTCAGGGGCGGAGATGGCAGGGCGCACCTCCGGCAATGGTCGCAGGTAGGGAATATACGCCGCGCTTTTCAGGGCCCAGAGAATCGGGGATCTGGCGTCGTCCCGATTCCATGCGCCAAAATGGATTCGCCGCTCCGGCGCCGGCCACGATTTCGCCGTCGGGGTGCAGAGAATCCAGCCCAAGGTCTTAGACCATCTGAAGTCCTAAAAATCTGACAGCATTAAAGGGGGTCACATGACTTGTGAAAAACTTTGGAAAAGGTTGTGTTCTCCCAAAGTGTGAGCAATTGGCAACGATGTGTATTCACTTAATTAATCAAATCAAGGGATAACTCTCAAATTAAATAGCAAGAAATAGGAACATTAAAGATTCTGAAGCTTGCAAGAAACAAAATTCAGAGATATGTCAATAGTAAGAGATAAATAAAACATTTAAGCCAACTCCCTATGAAATAGAATGTCATCAGTACAAGGGAAGCGACTGATTCACGAGTGACTGGTGAGTATTTAGTTAAGTTTTAAAGTTATTTATGTTAATTCATTTAATAGTGCAAAAAATAGAGGAAAAGCAGGGCAACTGAATCCCATGCTGTGTATATCTGTGAATTGTAGGTTTCCATCCTACACCCTGAATAAATAAGCAGATGTGCAGGAAGTTTTGCTATTTAGAGCAACTCAAGCTCAGGCTTTTAGCGCTTGGACAGGGTTGGAGTCACTAGGTGCGTCTGAAAGGCTGTGAGTTTCATGGTTATCATATTTCTGGGTGTGGTCGCCCCTCAGTTTAAGCGACAGCAGGCAAAGAGGGAATGGGCGGCTGCCAGGCAGTCAAGGAAGACCAGACAGGTAGTGCAGGAGGCCCCAGAGAGCACTTCACTGTGCAACCAGTTTTCAGTTCGGAATACCGATGAGTTGTGGTTCTCCTGGGATGTGCAACCAGAGTCAACTATTCACGTCACTATGTGTGGCTCAGCTATGTATGGATGGGTGTGGCTCAGCTATGCATGGAGGCGGCAGGAAGATTGGGAAAGCAATAATGATTAGAGGATTTTACAGTTGTGGGGACAGGCTGATATATCTGCGTCTGCAGACTTGAATCCAGGGTGGTACGTTGCCTCCTTGGTGCCAGTGTCAAGGTACCACTGAGTGGTTACAGAGAATTCTGGGGAGGGTGGGGGCAAGCAAAACAACAAGCTGTTGTTGTCCATATCAGTACCAATGGCATAAGGAGAAATAGCAATGAAGTCTTGCAGGCAGATTTTAGGGAGCTAGGGAAGAAACAAATGAAAACATGCAAAATTGGATATTTTTGGATGACAAAAGAGATAGAGAGTAAAATGAAAGAGAATAAGTGTGTATATGATAGATGTCAGGGTGATGGAATAAATGAGAATGCTGAATAGAAAAAATGAAGAAGACATAAGAACAGCTAAGAGAGTATGAGAAGAGACTGGCAGTTAACATAACACAAAATCTGAATGTCTTCTATTAGAGGATAAATAGTAAAAGGGTGGAAAAAGAAGGGTGAAGACCAAAAGGCAGTTTACATGAGGAGCCAGAGGGCAGAACTGAGATTCTAAATTACTATTCTGTTTGCATCTGTCCTTACCGGGGAAGAAGGTGCTTCCAAAGGCATAATGAAAATGGAGGTGGTTGAGACACTAAGGCTGGAATTCTCTGGATTCTCTGGTCCCATTGGCAGTGAACACCCTCCCCCTTGCCCCCGGGTTTCCCTGCGGTGCGGGCCAGCTTCAATGGAAATTCCCATTGACAGTGGCGGGAGCAGTGGGTCCCACCGCCATTGAACGAGGTGCCACTTCCCGCCACCGAGAAACACCCGGCTGGGTAAGAACTGTGGGGAGGATAGTGAAAAACTTTCCAAAAATACATTGATAGGCTGGTGAAATGAGTGGACACGTGGCAGATGAAACGTAATGCAGAGAAGTGTGCAGTGATACAGTTTGGTAGAAAGAATGAGACAAGGCAACATATATAAAGAGGATACAACTTTGAAGCGGGTGTAGGAGCAAAGGGTTATACTTGCACTAATCATTGAAGGTGACAGGGCAGGTTGAGAAAGGGGTTCAAAAGGCAGGCAAGCTCGTGGGCTTTATAAGTAATGTGTTATACAAGGAAGTTATGATAAGCCTGAATGAAACATTGGTTTGGCCTTAACTGGGGTATTGTGTCCAGTTCTGGGCACCATAGTGGCACCATAGTTTAGGATTGATGTGAAGATATTAGAAAAGGTGCAAAAAAGATTGACAAGAATGGCCCAAAGAAGGTTGAGGGACTTTAGGTATGTGGATAGGTTGAAGAAACTGGGGCTATTCCCATGGAGGAAGAGGAGATTTGATGGCGATGTTCAATATCATGCGGGTGCTGGACAGAGTGGATAAGAAGAAACTGTTCCCATTGGCGGAAGTGTCAAGGGCCAGCGGTCACATAGCTGGCTCAGAACAACAAAATCTCATTAAAGCCTATTAAAGAGAATATGGCTCAGTGGCTGCCACTGATATTAAGATGATTGGCAAAGAATCAAACATGAAAAAAAACTTTTTTTATAAACACAGTTAAACAGGGTTGGTATCTGGAAATCATTGCCTCAAGTGGTGGGTGCAGATTCAATCGTAGTTTTCAAAAGGGAATCGGATAATTATCTCCAGAGACTAAATCTGATGGGCTACAGGGAAAAGACAGGCAAGTGAGACACAATTAATTGCTCTCACAGAGAATCGGCACAGATATGATGGACCAAAAGGCTTCCTTCGGTGCTAGACTCATCCTCTGATTCTATAAAGCCTAAAATACATATGCAATCACAGTGAACAATGGTCTGCCTGAGAAAATACCAAGCAATCCAAAGTCTTTTCGGGTGATATATTCAACACACCTTGATTGACCAGGGTAGCAATCCATCTACAGGCCATGAAGGACAAAAAGTCCAAGAAATGTGCCCACTAATATATGGGGCATCCTTTCCCCAGTACATGTCCAACAAATACGAAAAAGAATACTAAATGTTTGCTCACCCCTTCCTCACAATGGAACCACAGTAACCCATGGGATCACTGCAGTCCCCTTGCACTGTGCAATCAATATTTGTATGGGCTTCAATAACACGTCCATAATTTTCATTTTTGTAAAACATATAATAATAATCACTTATTGTCACAAGTAGGCTTAAATGAAGTTACTGTGAAAAGCCCCTAGTCACCACATTCCAGCACTTGCTCAGGGAGGCTTGTACAGGAATTGAACCTGTACCACTGGCATTGTTGTGCATTGTAAGCCAACCTTTTAGCCAACTGTGCTAAACCAGCCCCTATATAGGTGGACGCACAGTTAGTTGTATAATGGATTCCTAATATCTTTAGGAATGTACAGCTGTATCACAAGCACTTCATAAAGGATCTATAATTTCTTGACAATCCAAAATAAATGCAAACAAACAAAACACACTAAAACAGCAGAACCTAAAACAAGAAAATCAAACTGGTTTGATCAAATTTGGGGAATAAAATGACTTTTTTCTTTGTTGGAACCAGTATTGTTGTTTAATCTGCAGATAGCACTTGGAGGTGTACCCTTTAATTGTCGACTAGCTAGAGCATTGTATCGAAGTTCACTGGTCCTGGAGGCATCCACCTGCAGCCCAAATCTTGTGAGAAGCCTCATTTGAATGTAATGGGCATTGGTGAAAGCTACCCTCCTGGCGATCACATAGCTGGCTCAGCATGAGAAAATCTCACGAATGCATACCTGAAACTCATTAAAGGGAATATGGTTCAGTGGCTGTCATAAATTAGAGGTTACAAAAAACATCTTAAAAATTCACCGTGGGTTGAGCGAGCCTTCGGTTTAGTGGCAGCATTCCTGCCTCTTCGTTGGAACGTCCAGAGTTTAACTCCCACTCCAGCCAATCCTAGCTAGCGCTGTCTCAGAATGCTGGAATGATATCCAATGGGATGCTCAACTATGATAGCTGTGGGTGTCTCCCATCTCTCATCATACGGGTTGTGGGAACCAGTATTACCCTCCTGCTATACAAGACTCTATAGCCAAAAAGAATGGTTATGGCCAAGGAAGGACAAGTCATGTTGGTCTTACTGTTAATCAGGCTATGAGTCATTCCACTACTTCACACTATTGTGAAAGGGAATGGCATGAATATCATGGGGAGATGGTGTCGTAATGGTAATGTCACTGGACTAGTAATCCAGAGGCCCAGGCTAATGTTCTGGGGACATGAGTTTAAATCCCACCATGACAGATCATGGAATTTAATTTCAATGAATAAATCTGGAAATGAAAGCCAGTCCCAGTGCCAACATGAAACAATTATCGGTTGTTGTAGAAACCCGTCTGATTCACAAATGTCTTTGGGGAAGGAAATCTGCCATCCATACCTGGCCCAGCCTATGTGAGACTCCAGATGTCAGACACCAATGTGGCTGACTCTTAACTGCTCTCTGAAATGGCATAGCAAGCCACGAAGCTCAAGGACAATTAGGGATAGGGAAAGGCTGGCCTTGGCTGTCACACCCACATCCCATGGAAGACAACAGCAACCAGAGGCAGATGGGAATAATGGCCCATTTTATGTTGCCGCCTTTGCAACTCCACCTGACATGCATGCGTTCTTTTCCTTTCTGATCACATGTTCATGGGCACATCAGACCTGAGTGTCAAATATAAAAATATGCCTTGTCCTTCTCAGCTCAATGAATCGACAGATGGAGGCATGTTGTTCTGCTGAGACAGTGAACTTTGGACTAAGAGTCACTCGAACAGATGTATCCCCCAAAGACAATGGGTCAAGTGAGGACCAGTGCTCCACGGACTGCAAGAGCTGTTATTCTAAGCTGTCAAGACAGCTGCAGAGGAAAGGTGGCCTCTAAATCCATATCTCGGACTGGCAACTCACGACCTTATGACTGGCGACTCATAACCTCATGGCCTAATGTAATCACGTGCGCAACATATTGATTGGACAAATGTACCGTACTGTGCAAATAATTGATAACTATATATGGAATTAACTGCGATACTAAGAGAATTGATTGGCTGTATGTAAATGAGAATACGAATTAATTCTGCTTTTGAAAGAGTATATTAAGCCAGTTTAAGCCACAGCTCAGTGAGAAAGTGTACCGGCAAGACTGAGGGGTCTAGGACTTTCTCCCAGAACTCTGCAACAATAAATTGCTTCTTTTGCTCACATTACGGTCTACTTGTGAATATTTTCACCCAACGGTACTTATCTATCCCTCTTTTTAGTCCTGTTGGATAAAGCTATGTGGAACTTCTCGGACCTTGTGCTTGCCAGAGGGGTTTAGTCAGCCCAGAGATTCCTGACCCGCCCATTTGGTGAGCTAGTCCTTCATATTCTGTGAAGGGAAGCAGGAGTTTGGGGAAACAGGGGGACTGAGTTCAGCACAAGAGTTGCTTTTACAACGGATGTTCTTTCACACTGCAGCCAAAGGAACTTCCAACCAAGCTGCCAAACATCAACAGGACCACGGCACTTCATACTTCCTGATAAAAGCAAGTTACTGCGGATGCTGGAATTTGTAACAAAAACAGAAAATAGTGGACAATCTCAGCAGGTCTGACAGCGCCTGTGGAGAGAGAAGGGAGCTAACATTGCCAGTCTTGGTGACTCTCTGTCAAAGCTAGAGAGAACTGGAAATGAGGTCAGATTTATACTGTAGTGGGAGGGGGAGAAGCGTGGAGCAGTGGACAGTGATAGGTAGAGATTGACAAAGATATCGAGGACAGAAGACAAAAGGAATGTAAATGGCGGTGATTAAGGCTAAGAAATAGAGCAGCATGGTGGCGCAGTGGTTAGCCCGGCTGTCTCACGGCGCCGAGGTCCCAAGTTTGATCCCGGCTCTGGGTCACTGTCCGAGTAGAGTTTGTACATTCTCCCCGTGTTTGCGTGTGTTTCACCCTCACAACCCAAAGATGTGCGGAGTAGGTGGATTGGCCACGCTAAATTGCCCCTTTTTTGAAAAAAGTGAATTGGGTACTCTAAATTTATTTTTTAAAAAGATTATGGCTAAGAAGGGTGCTGATCATGGCACATAAAGAGATTAGAATGTGTGAATGGCAGAACAAAGGTGAGCAGTGTGTTGAAGGGCAACTAGTTGGGGGAAGGGCGAACAATGGTGAGGGGAAAAAAGATCAATGGAAGAAATGAAAATAAATTGATGGAAATAAAAAGTAGGGTGAAGGTGGAGAGAATTCACAGGCTGAAGTTGCTGAACACAATGTAATGCCTGGAAGGCTGTAACGTGCCTAATTGGAAGATGAGGTGCTGTTCCTCCAGTTTGCGTTGGGCTTCACTGGAACATTGCAGCAGGTCAAGGACGGACATGTGGACGTGAGAGCAGGATGGTGTGTCAGCAAGCGACGGGAAGGTCTGGGTCCTGCTTGTGGACGGACCTTTCTCTAGGTTTGTGGTTTACCAGTTCAGTGACCTATACCACTAGGCCACAGGAGGACTGTGTCTAATTTAGCAGCTTCAGCCTTGGCATCCATTTTATATAGGGGGGGGGTCACCTACACTTGACCTATGACCTAATACAAACAGGGGAAACTGGGATAAAAAAGTGAAATATTGCGGATGCTGGAAATCTGAACTAAAAAACAGAAAATGCCGGATAATCTCAGCAGGCCTGGCAGCATCCACGGAGAGAGAAACAGAGGGTGGGATTCTCCGCGTGTTTCTCGGCCGCGCACGTTCACTGGTGGCTGGATTCTATCTCCCCACCCATTGTCAATAGGGTTTCCCATTGTAATTACGAAACCACAGCACTGCAAAAACCACTGGCGGGGGGGGGGGGGGGGGGGGGGGGGGGGGGGGGTTGTGTACCAGCAAGAAAATTGCATTTGCATTGGAACGACCAGAGCAGGAGTAAACATTTCAAATCCATATTACTCTTTAGAGTTTGGAAGAAGAGTCATGCGGACTCAAAACCTTAACCGTTTCTCTCTCCACGGGTACTGGCCAGATCTGCTGAGTTTATCCAGCATTTTCTGTTTGTATTTCAGAGGAAATTGGTCCCTAGCTTCACTAATTTCAGTTAACCCCTACCAGTTTATTTGTCGCTTTGGACACATCCAGGTGCAGGAAGGCTGAAATCAGAAGTGCGGGCAAGTTTCGGGGGTAGTGCAAAAAGTGAAATGGTGCCCCCTGAGGCAGCTCTCATTTTCCTGGCACTTTGCACCCAGAATATAGCTGTACTTCATGGAGGATTATTGAAGTGTGTGTGTGTTCAAATATGCGGTGGAAGAGAAAGATATTCACCTTCGTGCAAAAGTACAATCCTGTGAGTGCTGGAAATCTAAAATAAAAACAGAAAAGGTGGAAATACTCGGGAGGGGTAGGTAAAGAGATGTTGGATTGGATTGTCTATTGTCACGTGTACCAAGGTACAGTGGAAAGTATTTTTCTGTGAGCAGCTCAACAGATCATTAAGTACATGAAAAGAAGACTTCCGGTTGCGGCTATGCGGAGCTAAGCCGCACGTTCGGCAGCTCCCGCTAGAAACGGACTTTTCTGCTCTTTTCAGGGCCCTCAGCGGTGCTTGATCGACGATTCCCAAAGTGGGAAGGGGTCTGCAGTAGATCCCCAGGGTTCTATGGTCCGGACCAGCAGTGGGGCGAGCAGAAAAGCTGTGGCAGCGCCTCTGGAAAAGCGGGGGAAGGAAAACAAAATGGCGGCCTGGGGAGCCCTCGAGGAGTGGAGGCAGTGTGCGCGGGAGCAGCAGGAGACTCTTCGGCGCTGCTTTCTGGAGCTTAAGGTGGAGCTGCTGGAGTCGCTGAAGGCTACCACCGGTAAGCTGCTGGAGACTCAGACAGCCCAGGGGGCTGCAATCCGGGAGACGCCGCAGCAGGCCTCAGAAAGAGAGGATGAGGCCGCAGCCCTCGCGGGGAAGGTGGAGATGCACGAGGCGCTCCATAAAAAGTGGCAGGAGCGGTCCGAGGAGATGGAGAACCGGTCGAGGCGAAAGAATTTACGGATCCTGGGCCTCACGGAGGGGCTGGAGGGGTCGGACCTGGTGGCCCATGTGGTCGTTTCGTTGAACTCACTGATGGGAGCTGGGTCATTCCAGGGGCCCCTGGAGCTGGAGTGGGCCCACAGAATACTGGCCAGAAGGCCCAAGCCGAATGAGCCGCCGCGGGCGGTGCTGGTGCGGTTTCACCGGTTTGTTGACCAGGAGTGTGTGCTTCGGTGGGCCAAGAAGGAGCAGAGCAGCAAGTGGGAGAACACGGTGGTGCGGATCTACCACGACTGGAGTGCGGAGGTGGCTAAGCGGAGGGCTGGGTACAACCGGACGAAGGAGGTGCTCCACAGACAGAGTGTGAAGTTTGGCATATTGCAGCCGGCACGTCTGTGGGTCACATACAAGGACCGTCACCATTATTTTGAGTCCCCGGAGGAGGCGTGGGCCTTTGTGCAGGCCGAGAAATTGGACTCAGACTGAGGGTCAGGGATGGGGGTTTTGTATATAAATGTAACTGTGTCTATTTTTTTGGAGGGGGGGTTCTCTGTTTTCTGTTTCAAGCAGGATGTGTGTTGGCTTTAGGGTGGGTGGGGCGATGTCTTTATGTCTTTTTGTATGGGTCTGGTGGACGGGTCCGGGCAGGGAGATAAACTGGGAGTGCGGGGAGCTGGAGGTGGGGACCGGCAATGGGAGTTTCCCTAGAGGAGGTGGGGTTGGGCAGTGCGAAAGCGCGGGCTTTCCTCTTGTTTCCCGCGCTGCGCGGTGATGGGGGCGGGGTCGGGGTCGGGGCTGAGAAGCACGGGCCTTTGCTTTGCTGGTTTTTATTTTCCGGCGCAAGAGCGGTGGGGGGGGGGGCCTGCTGATAGGGCATGGAGGAGGAGGAGTAGCCCCACCTGGGGAGGGGTCAGAGGTGTGGCGGGAGTCGCCGGGGTCAGCAGAGGTTAGCTAGCTCACGGGAGTGCGATGGAGGGGGGGGGGCGCGGTTAACTTGGAATGTGAGGGGGCTGAACGGGCCGGTCAAGCGGGCCCAGGTGTTTACGCATTTGAAGGGGCTGAAGGCGGATGTGGCCATGCTCCAGGAGACGCACCTGAAGGTGGCGGACCAGGTTCGACTGAGGAAGGGGTGGGTGGGCCAAGTATTTCATTCCGGGCTGGATGAGAAGAATCGGGGGGTAGCGATCCTGGTGGGAAAGAGGGTGTTGTTTGAGGCGTCAAATGTGGTGGCTGACAGTGGCGGGAGGTATGTGATGGTGAGTGGTAAGCTGCAGGGGGAGCGGGTGGTGCTGGTCAATGTATACGCCCCGAACTGGAACGATGCGGGGTTTATGCGGCGCATGTTGGGCCGCATTCCGGATCTGGAGGCGGGGGGTCTGATCATGGGGTGGGGGACTTCAACACGGTGCTGGATCCCCCATTCGATCGATCCAGGTCCCGGACGAGTATGAGGCCGGCGGCGGCTAAGGTGTTGAGGGGGTTTATGGATCAGATGGGAGGGGTGGATCCCTGGAGGTTTGCGAGGCCAAGGGCCAGGGAGTACTCATTTTTCTCCCACGTGCATAAGGCCTATTCCAGGATCGATTTTTTTTGTCCTGAGCAGGGGGCTGGTTTCGAGGGTGGAGGATGCCGAATACTTAGCCATTTCGGATCATGCCCCGCACTGGGTGGACCTCGGGCTGGGGGAGGAGAGGGACCAGCGCCCGCTCTGGCGCTTGGAGGTGGGGCTGCTGGCAGACGAGGAGGTGGGCAGGAGGGTCCAGGGGTGTATCGAGAGGTACCTTGAGGCCAACGATAACGGGGAGGTCCGAGTGGGAACGGTCTGGGAGGCATTGAAGGCAGTGATTAGGGGGGATTTGATTTCCATCCGAACCCATAGGGAGAGGGGAGAGCAGAGGGAGAGGGAGAGATTGGTGGGTGAGATGGTGAGGGTGGACAGGAGATATGCGGAGGCTCCGGAGGAGGGATTGCTGGGGGAGCGGCGTAGCCTTCAGGCCAGGTTCGATCTACTGACCATCAGAAAGGCGGAAGCTCAGTGGAGGAAAGCACAGGGGGCGGTGTATGAATACGGGGAGAAGGCGAGTAGGATGCTGGCACACCAGCTCCGAAAGCGAGACGCGGCCAGGGAGATTGGGGGAGTGAAGGATAGAGATGGGAAGGTGGTGCGGAGGGGGGTAGACGATAATGGGGTCTTTAGGGACTTTTATGGGGAATTGTACCGGTCTGAACCCCCGGTGGAGGGGGGAATGGGGCGCTTCATGGACAAGCTGCGAATTCTGAAGGTGGAGGCGGGGCAGGCACCGATTGAGCTGGAGGAGCTGGTCACTGGGATTGGCAGCATGCAGTCGGGGAAGGCGCCGGGGCCGGATGGGTTTCCGGACAAATTTTATAAAATGTATGCGGACCTGTTGGGCCCCCTGCTGGTTCGGACCTTTAACGAGGCAAGGGAGGGGGGGGCTTTGCCACAGGTGCTGTTTTCCTTGATCCTTAAGCGGGACAAGGACCCTCTGCAGTGTGGGTCATATAGGCCGATCTCGCTGCTAAATGTAGACGCCAAGCTGTTGGCGAAGATCTTAGCTACAAGAATAGAGGATTGTGTGGCAGGGGTCATTCACGAGGACCAGACGGGGTTTGTAAAGGGAAGGCAGTTGAATACCAACGTACGAAGGCTTCTGAATGTCATTATGATGCCGGCTGTGGAAGGGGAGGCGGAGATAGTGGTGGCATTAGACGCGGAGAAGGCCTTTGATAGGGTTGAGTGGGGGTATCTGTGGGAGGTGTTGGAAAGGTTTGGGTTTGGGGAGGGGTTTGTCCATTGGGTGAGGCTGCTCTATGAGGCCCCGATGGCGAGTGTAGCCACGAACAGGAGGAGGTCGGAGTACTTTCGGCTGCACCGGGGGACGAGACAGGGGTGTAACCTGTCCCCCTTGCTCTTTGCGTTGGCAATTGAGCCTCTGGCCATGGCGCTGAGGGAGTCGGGGAACTGGAGGGGCCTGGTTCGGGGTGGTGAGGAGCATCGAGTGTCGCTTTATGCGGACGACCTGTTGCTGTATGTGGCGGACCCGGTGGGGGGAGTGCCAGAGGTGATGAGGATTCTCAGCGAATTTGGGGGCTTCTCTGGGTATAAGCTCAACCTGGGCAAGAGCGAGCTGTTCGTCGTGCACCCGGGGGATCAGGAGGAGGGGATTGGTAGGCTCCCACTGAAGCAGGCAGGGAGGAGCTTTAGGTACCTGGTAGTCCAGGTGGCTAGGAGCTGGGGGGCCCTGCACAAGCTTAACCTCACAAGGCTGGTGGAGCAAATTAAGGAGGAGTTTAAAAGGTGAGATATGTTACTGCTATCGCTGGCGGGTAGGGTGCAGTCTGTCAAGATGACGGTGCTCCCAAGGTTTTTGTTCCTGTTCCAGTGCCTCCCCATCCTTATCCCAAAAGCCTTTTTTAGGAAGATCAACAGGAGCATCACGGGGTTTGTATGGGCACACGGGACCCCGAGGGTGAGAAGGGTGTTTTTGGAGCGGGGAAGGGATGGGGGGGCTGGCGCTGCCCAACCTGTGTGGGTATTACTGGACTGCCAAACGGTGCAATGGTGCATAAGTGGGTAATGGACGGGGAGGGGGCACCATGGAAGAGGATGGAGATGGCGTCCTGTGTGAATACGAGCCTGGATGCGCTGGTAACGGCGCCGTTGGCGCTCCCTCCAACAAGGTATACTACGAGCCCAGTGGTGGTGGCTACCCTGAAAATTTGGGGGCAATGGAGATGGCATAGGGGGGAGGTGGGGGGCTCGATGGAGTCCCCGATATGGGGGAACCACCGGTTTGTCCTGGGTAGCATCGATGGGGGGTTTCTCAGCTGGCACAGGGCAGGTAGTAGGAGGTTGAGGGACCTGTTTGTAGATGGGAGGTTTGCGAGCCTGGGTGAGTTGGAGGGGAAGTTTGGGCTTCTCCCGGGGAACATGTTCAGGTACATGCAGGTTAGGGCGTGGCGGGGTTCCCTATGTTGCCCCCGCGGGGGGTTCGGGACAGGGTGCTCTCAGGGGTGTGGGTTGGAGGAGGGAAGATTTCGGACGTGTACCATATTATGCAAGAGGTGGATGAGGCCTCAGTGGAGGAGCTGAAGTGTAAATGGGAAGAAAAGCTGGGTGAGGAGATTGAGGAGGGGACGTGGGCGGATGCCCTGGAAAGGGTGAACTCCTGCTCTTCTTGTGCGAGGCTTAGCCCTCATACAGTTCAAAGTGCTGCATAGGGCTCATATGACCGGGACGAGGATGAGCAGGTTCTTTGGGAGCGAGGATAGGTGTACTAGGTGCTCGGGGAGCCCAGCGAACCATGCCCATATGTTCTGGGCATGCCCAGCGTTGGGGGACTTCTGGAAGGGGGTAGCAAGCACAATGTCGAGGGTGGTAGGATCCAGGGTTGAGCCAGGCTGGGGACTCGCGATATTTGGGGTAGCAGCGGAGCCGGGAGTGCGGGAGGCAAAAGAGGCCGGTGTTCAGGCCTTTGCGTCAATAGTAGCCCGCCGTAGGATTTTGCTTCAGTGGAAGGATGCGAGGCCCCTAAGCGTTCATTAAGTTGGAGAGGGTGAAATTCGCCCTGAGAGGGTCGGTGCAAGGGTTCTTCAGGCGATGGCAGCCTTTCATGGACTCCCTGCTGGAACGGTAGGGAAATAGGCCGGCAGCAGCAGCAACCTGGGCCGGGGGGGGGGTTTGGTTCGGTGGGAGGGAGAATTGTGTACATGGGTTTGTTGGGTGGGGCGGGTGTTAGCTCTTTCCCTTTTGTTGTTTTCTTTTTTCTGTTTTTGTAGTCTCTGTGGGGGGGGGGGGGGGGGTGGTGGGGGCGGTTGGTTCTTGTTCTTTGGTTTGTACTATGGTTGTTTGGTTAATATTGTTAATATTGTTGTTGTTTATATTTTGTGAAAATTTTAATAAAATTTTTTTTTTTTTAAAGTACATGAAAAGAAAAGGAAATACAAGAAAATACATAATAGGGCAACACAAGGTACACAATGTAACGACATAAACACCGGCATTGGGTGAAGCATACAGGGGTGTAGTGTTAATGAGGTCAGTCCATAAGAGGGTCATTTAGGAGTCTGGTAACTGTGGGGAAGAAGCTGTTCTTCAGTCTATTTGTGCATGTTCTGACTTCTGTATCTCCTGCCCGATAGAAGAAGTTGGAAGAGTGAGTAAGTCGGGTGGGGGATGTCTTTGATTATGCTGCCTGCTTTCCCCAGGCAGCGGGAGGTGTAGATGGAGTCAATAGATGGGAGGTAGGTTTATGTGATGGACTGGGCTGTGTTCTCGACTCTCTGAAGTTTCTTGCGGTCTTGGGCCGAGAAGTTGCCATACCAGGCTGTGATGCAGCTGGATAGGATGTTTTCTATGGTGCATCTGTAAAAGTTGATAAGAGTTAATGTGGACATGCCGAATTTCCTTAGTTTCCTGAGGAAGTATAGGCGCTGTTGTGCTTTCTTGGTGGTAGCGTCGGTGTGGGTAGACCAGGACAGATTTTTGGAGATGTGTACCCCTAGGAATTTGAAACTGCTAAGCATCTCCACCTCGGCCCCGTTGATGCTGTCAAGGGTGTGTACAGTACTTTGCTTCCTGAAGTCAAAGACCAGCTCTTTAGTTTTGCTGGCATTGAGGGATAGATTTTTTTTTTCAAAAAATATACTTTATTCAGAAAATCTCTGATAAACATTACAGAACATTTCGAATTGTCTTGACTACATTTCCATCAAAGTTACACATTCCCTTGACTTTCTTCCATTCAATTGGGATGACATTACACACATATCCCTCTTTACGTTACAATTCTTTCTTAAATATTGACATTGTCATGTTTCTTTTATACATTTGAGTGTTGATGACCTATACCGAGGGGATAGATTGTTATCGCTGCACTACTCCAGGTTCTTTATCTGTAGGAAGTCGTACAACACCAGGATCTTTATCTGTGTTCACTCGTTTATGTGCAGCTAACATGCAGGCATCAGTTGACATGCTTCTTCTAGAAAGGGCGTGGATTTATACAGTAACTTTCAAATTCTCATTGATGTCCAGAAGTGCGTTGCAGCCAATAAAGTATTTTCGAAAGCAGGGTAGCATGGTGGTTAGCATAAATGCTTCACAGCTCCAGGGTCCCAGGTTCGATTCCCGGCTGGGTCACTGTCTGTGTGGAGTCTGCACGTCCTCCCCCTGTGTGCGTGGGTTTCCTCCGGGTGCTCCGGTTTCCTCCCACAGTCCAAAGATGTGCGGGTTAGGTGGATTGGCCATGCTAAATTGCCCGTAGTGTCCTAATAAAAGTAAGGTTAAGGGGGGGGGGGGTTTGTTGGGTTACGGGTATAGGGTGGATACGTGGGTTTGAGTAGGGTGATCATGGCTCGGCACAACATTGAGGGCCGAAGGGCCTGTTCTGTGATGTACTGTTCTATGTTAAAAATGTTGGCACGAGGTAAACTTCTGTTGTGCAATTCAAGGCCCCACAAACATCAAGGCGATTAAGATCAGTTTGTTTTTTGGGGGGGATTGGCTGGGGGGGGGGGGGGGGGGGGGGTGACAGGACATCGGGAGACCACTCCCCACCACCCGGCCGATCTTCTTTGAGCATTGCTCTGGGAGCTTTAATGTCCAGTTGAAGACCAAGTCAAAGCCTTCAGTTTTAATATCCCACCTGAAAGGGTAACTCCACCAGTGCAGCACTTGGGTCAATTTCGCTGGAGGTTACATGGTCAAAGTGAGCCCTGCCCCCATAACCTTGCACTTCTGCAAATAAAAACATTTTTTTGTTTTAATAGGGCATCATGCATTTCAGTGTACCTGTCAGCTTGTGTGTGCCAATTCCATATATTTTAAATGTGTCTTGTAGTGTGTATGTGTGTGTTGGGTCCTGTGCCACAGTTGGGTGGCGTGTTCATTACTGCTGGAGCTGACAGCGAGCTTCCCAAACCAGTTCAGCAATTTGCTTTTGTTGGGGTTTGTTTCACAGTCGCCTCTTGTCAGGCTTTGTCCCTGACAAATAAGGATAGGTGCGGGCTCTTTTTTCTCTCTCTCTCTCTGTGTCGAGGACGTGCAGTAAGGTGATGCAACCTGGAAGAACTGGTCATGTCAGTAAAGGACTTCATTCCTCAGTGAGGTATGCGACACCCCGAAACAGCTATAAAAAGAGGCGTTTGGTAAAGAGGACAGTGCAGAAGGCACAGCCCCTCATGTGTTAACAACAAGGAGTCTGCCTGCCTGCCTGGAAGGCGCCCTCTGATCAGGTTAGTAGCTGTTCAAGATGGGATAAGCTTTTTTTTTCGGGGGGGCGGGGGGTGTTTGTACTGGGAGCCCCAAAATGTTTGTGTGCGGTGCGGAAGGGGGACAAGTGACTTTCCAACAACTGGGAGTCCGGGGAAACTCTGACCAAGTTTTGCCAACACAGATTGCGCTGTGCTGCTAGAAACGTTTACTTAAGGTCAACTTTGCGAGGTTTTTAACTTGCTCAAATAATTCTCTCTCTCTCTCCCTCTCTCTTAGCTCAATGCTGCCCGGAGTTTTAAACAGCGACTCTTGTCAGAGGGCCCGACAGGATATTTTAAAGGGACCCCCGCCCCGCTGATGCCTCGCTTATTGGCCACAAGTCCTCCTGGTGCAGTGGTTCTAAACAGTTCAACAGTTCTCTATCGACATTGTGAAATGTTTAGGACCACTTGATCCGCAGGGCACTGACCGCCAGACATGGGGAGACGGACTCGGGTGCAAACCACCTTCTTCAAGCTGTGTGTGGCCATTGGCTTGAAGTGTGCCTCTGCGCTGCTGGATTCTCCCTCTGTGAGCCGGGTTCAGTTGTTGTTCCAGGTGTGCCCACTCTAAACAAACATTGTGTGTGTCTGCTGAAAACCAGCCGCTGGAAAGGAACACAGTCTTCAGCGGGGGTGGGGGAAGGATAAGGGGGTGGGGGAGGGGGAAGAAGGGGGGGGGGGGGGAGAGCATTTTTGAGGCTCTTTGAAAGAGAGCCCCCTGCTCCTTTTGCCTGCCACTCTCAATTTCTGATGATCTGTTCAATAAGAACGAGGAGTAGGGGTAGGCCATCTGGCCCCTCGATCCTGCTCCGCCATTCAATAAGATCGTGGCTGATCTTTTTGTGGACTCAGCTTTCTGCCCGCTCACCATAACCCTTAATTCCTTTACTGTTCAAAAATCTATCTATCGTTGCCTTAAAAATATTCACCGAAGTAGCCTCAACTGTGTCACTGGGCAGGGAATTCCACTGATTTACAACCTTTTGGGTGAAGAAGTTCCTGCTCAACTCAGTCCTCAATCTGCTCCCCCTTATTTTTGAGGCTATGCCCCCGAGTTCTAGTTTCACCCGCCAGTGGAAACAACCTCCCTGCTTCTATCTTAACAATTCCCTTCATAATTTTATGTCTCTATAAGTTCCCGCTCCATTCTTCTAAATTCCAACTCTATTCTAATTTCAAGTCCCGTTTAAAATTATTTATGGAATTACCTTCCACCATCTGTTCAGATAAATCAGTCCAGATTCTGACCACCGAGTGAAACGTTTTCTCATCATTTCCCCCTCTAGATTTATGACAAATGATTTTGAACCCTTGACCTCCAGTTATTGAGCCACTCGCCAGAAGGAATCTTATTTTATTATCATAGAATCCCTACAGTGCAGGAGGCCATTTGGTTCATTGAGTCTGCACGGATCTTCTGAAAGGGCACCCTACCTAAACTCCCCCCCCCCCCCCCCCCCCACTTTCCCAGTAACCCCACTAATCTTTTAGACTCTTAAGGGGCAATTCATCATGGCCAATCCACCTAACCTGCATATCTTTGGACTGTGGGAGGAAACTGGAGCACCGGGGGGAAACCCACGCAGACACTGGGAGAAAAAACAAACTCCACTAAGACAGTCACCCGAGGTTGGAATCGGAGCCGGGTCCCTGGTGCTGTGAGGCAGCAGTGCTAACCACTGTGCAACCGTGTCGCCCTTATTATCTGCTCTTATCAAAATTTCTCATCTTGAAGTCAGGTTGGGTCACCTCCTAGCCTTCCTTTCCAATAAGAAAACCCCCCCAAACTTTTCCAAACTCTGCACATAAAGTAAAGTCCCTTGTCCCTGGATACAACCCGTAAACATCCTCTGTACCTTTCTAAGCCCTTTGCATCTTTTCTGAAGTGCGGTGTCCAGAGTTGGTCTACAGTTCTCCAGCTCAGGCCTGGCCAGGGATTTATTCGTATCTAACCTTCCTCTGTGTAAAAAAACTAAATGTAATTGTGTTGAACTGTTTCTGTGATCACAGTAAGAAGTCTTAGAACACCAGGTTAAAGTCCAACAGGTTTGTTTCCTTCCTCAGGTGAATAGCTTTCTCACTGCTCCTTCCTCTCCATATCTTGTTTCTGTGATGGTTGAAGAGCAACGAGTCACTGTTATGTGCCTCTCATGGCCTCGGAATGCCCCAGTGCTGTACAGCCCAGGAAGACCTGAGTTTTTTTCCCCATATGTTCTGAATTAGTTGGTGGCAGCGGGAGCACTGAAGTTGGCTTCAGCTCCCCATGAATTGGAGAGGTAAAAATAAATCAGTCATGGTTCCCATTGCTTATTGTTGCTCAACTACTTCTATCAAAATTCTGCATTCTGTGTTAAGATTGGGCTTGCCCTCCGCCTCAAAGAGACATTGATTGCCAAGGCTCACACATGAATAATGAGAATTTTAGTAAAGTGCCTGATGCTGACTGGAACAATATCCCACCGAGGAGTTGATTTCTTCAGGGCGGGAGGGGGTGTGTGGTGGGTCAGGGTGACAAATGGGTAAAAAAATACTTACTGCTGCTTGTGATTCCCATTGTGATGAAAACGATATCTGGCTCTTCTTCCACTCAAATCTCAGATCCCATGTAGCTTTTGAACTACCATGAATGTTGTGAATTGAACAATCTGTTTTTGATTCTGAAATATATAAACTTAACAATAAAGAGAGATGTACTGTGCATTATGTTAGCAAACTCCAATCGTAAACCTGAACTGGACTTCTTCACCTATATTGGCTCCCAGACCAGCGGCACTTCGATATTAAAATTCGCATCCTTATTTTCAACCCCCTCCTTGGTCTCACTCTTTTCTTTTTCTGTTAGCTCCCCACCCTTACAGCTCTTTTGAGATCTTCAATTCTGGCTTCTTATGCATCCCTGATTTTTGTCACTCCCCTGGTGCTATACCAGCAGCTGCTTAGGACCTGAGCTCTACAATTTCTTCCTGGTTCTCTCTCCTTTTATGATGATCGTTAAAATCTGCTCCTTCACTCAAATATCTCCCCATTTGGTGTGGCGTCAAATTCTCTTCCAAGTCTCTTGTGATAGCTAATGTCTAATCTATGAACTCCTGCAAGTCATTTGAAATCTCATATTAATGAATGCCATCAACCCAACTCTGCTTCTCTCTCTACAGATGTTATTATTTGTAAATTTAGAGTATCCAATTCCTTTTTTCCAATTAAGGGGTAATTTAGCATGGCCAATCCACCTATCCTGCACATCTTTGGATTGTAGGGGCGAAACCCACGCAAACACGAGGAGAATGTGCAAACTCCACACGGACAGTGACCCAGAGCCGAGATTGAACCTGGGACCTCAGCGCCTTGAGACAACCGTGCTAACCACTGCGCCACCGTGCTGCTCATTACAGATGTTGTTTTAACTAGCTGTGTATTTCCCGAATTTTCTGGGGCGTTTTAAATTTCAGATTTACAGTACCTGCAGTATTTTTATTTCTAGTGCGGCTCTGATGCTGTTTACCATGCTTATATTTCTTTATTCTTGATGAATAAGGGGGTCAGGGATTATGGGAAGATTATGGGAACTCTGCTCCTGTGTCTTATAGTCTTATTTGCATTTTTTATTTATTCATTTCCCACTATTGGAATTAAACGTTTAGTAATCTTTCAATTGTGTTTTCTCTGACATATCACGACTTGCTGCAAACAGGCAATTCTCTCACACTCGCCACAGTGATGCGCACTGATAAATAACCCCTGACTATTCCTCCTATCTTGCTTGCCAACAGTTCTACCTCTCTTTTGTTAAGATGGGAGGCCATCTGGGATGTAAAGGCTAGATCATTCCAAAAAGTGTTGTGCTGTTTGAAAAGCTAAAAAGCTGATTTCCTACTTTAACTATTTATTTGCCTAATTAGTCTGTTTCTCATCATAGCACATTGTTATGGGCCAGGGTTGAGAGAACCCCAAAGTGTATCATGGAGTTCACCTGACCCACAACGTTTAGTAGATTGTGGTATGGGGAGCACATGGCTCACTCTACAGGTGTGGTACAGCAGAAATGGAAAAGTATTTTTTAAAGCAAACCAATGTTTAGTCTATGAACTCAAGTTAACCTTTTTAAAACATACAGTGAACATCTTAGCAACCATTAATTCAAATACAACCCCCAAAGAATACAACACTAAGTAATCCTTTAAGCTTTCCTTTTAGCATCCAGAAGACTTAAAACACCTTTTACCAGAAGCACATCAGGTTAAAGTCATTACTGTTTATTAGTTTCAAATCACCAGGATCGATTTACAGTCTTTAGATTACAGAGAGAAACTCATACACCTTCTGGCTGTGACTGCAGCTATCCAGCTCTGAAAACGAAACTAAAACACACCCTGCAGCAAACAGCCTAAAATGAAAGTAAAAAGCTGACAGACAGCCCAGCTCCACCCACTCTCTGACATCACTGCAGTGGTAAACACCCGTTTCTTAAAGGTACTCTCACTACAGATATTTTAATACATACTCATTTATAAACACCCATTTCTTAAAGGTACTCTCACATGACAACACGATGTGAATGGCAGAAAATTGAAGCCTTTCTTTTAAGTTTTTTTCCTAATACCCTACATTTAGCATGAAGACATCTGTTCCACTTCTACCTATGCCATTCGTTTTCTCACCTCTAATATTCTAACAACCCGAGACTCAAGAGCCCATTCATCTTTCAATTTGCACAGAATTCTATCTGTAAACCAAAGAATGAAAACCCCTCAATGCTGCACCTTGTGTGCTACTCTGACTCCGTTTTCTCCTCTTCCTGCTTTGTTACCCGACCACAACTTCTAGTTCCCTTTTTCACAGGATTGTTACAGTTACATTGGGCCCATCATGTCTGCACCCCTCCCCCCACCCCCACCCCACCCTGTACCCTCGCATATTGTTTCGATTCAAGTAATCATCTAATGCCGTCTTTAATGTCTCGATTGAACCTGACTCCACCACACTTCCAGGCAGTGCATGCCAGACCCGAACCACTCACTGTGTAAAAACATTGTTATTTTAAACAAAGACCCATTCTCTTGCGCTAGGTTTTGGGATGTCTCCTGCTCTGAGCCTCAAAGTGATCTTCATCGATACCTCATCTATGAAAACCTCACCCTCAACAAATATTTTGAAGAATGGGCAAGATTGGGGAGGCGGTGGCATAGTGGTATTGTCGCTGGGCTAATAATCCAGAGACCCAGGTTAGTGACCTGGGTTCCCGGGATCAAATCCCACCAGGGCAAGTGTAGGAATTTAAATTCAATAAAATATCTGGAATTAAAAGTCTTAGGGGTGGGCAATAAATGCTGGCACAGCCCACGGTGCCCACGTCCCTTGAATGAATTTTAAAAAATTGCAATTATTTTGCGTGAGAGCAAAGAGGAATACAGGCGAAAGTGAGACTCATTAAAATTCAATGACATGTGCCATCTGATTCAGGTAAACCTAACCTAAAACCAGTATTATTTTGCATTTCTATCCTACAAAATTAAAATGCAACCAATCCATCTGTTCTTTATGGTCGAGGTGGAACTTAGAGCTGTTTGTTGGGGGGGGGGGGGGGGATGTCATAAGCGTCGCACTTTGAGGTGCGATAATTAAAAATGGACAAACTTATAAAATGGATCTTTCATGGTGAGGCTACATGAAGCAAATATACTCCAGCCGTTAATTAACTTCCGACTCCGATGGTTCAAGGTTATTCAAAGAATATTTAGAATTAAATCTAGGGTAACTGAAAGACCTGATAAATATTTTCAGCCTCTCTGAGAAATGATTTTTTTTTTTAAAATGTGGATTGTCAGAAACATTGACAGATCAATGAGGAACAAAATACATCAACTCAGCTTTAAGGAAGGAACTCAGGTAAACACCATCACCACAAACGTTAAAAAGATTCACATATTTTTGGCTGTGTGGGGAGAATAGATAAGTCCGCAGTTGTCTTTTACAAAACTGTGCTCAGACAGTGATTTAACAAATTATCCTGAGCAACAGTCATTCTCATTGGCCGTGATGCAGCGGCTGCATCGTGCTGGGCGTGAATCAGAGCGAGCCGGTTAGGTCACGGGAGAGTCCGAAATCAGGAACTGTGCCTGATGCCGATCGGTTTCCAATCTAACTGGCCTGCTCGTGTTGGCGAGATCTGGATCCTGCCGCGACGTGGTGAGAAACCAATAATCACCAGTTAAGGTCACTCTCCATCCTCATTAATGGGAAGGACCCCCTATTGAACATCGCCCTGTATGCTAACCAGTTCCCCAGCGAGCTGTCATGCGGGCGCCCTTTAGCAAACTAATTTAAAAAGTGAAGCTCGCGCAATGGCTGTCGTAAAGATCGGAAGAGGCGAGTACCCATTTTTGATATCAGGCAATCAGCCCGGGGGCTGCTGCTGTCGGTGGATGCAGGAGCCCCCAGGGGGGGAATGGGCCTAGTCGGGAGCGGGGTCAGCCACCATTGGTGGGGGGGGGGGGGGGGTCGTCCCTGTGGTGATATGCATCACTGTAAATACACAAGGGGTTAATGTAAATACACGTAGACTAGTTAGACACTAGAGGGAGCACCAGAGACATGACACACAGACATTCAACCAATAGGCCAGTAAGACAGGACATGACCAATGGGCATTCACGACACACACCGAGGTAACACTACCACAGGAGGGCATTACACCAACCCATATATAAGGACACAGCACACATGATCTTCCACTTTCCAGTGGAGAGACTAATAGGGCGCGATTCTCCGCACTCACGACGGGGCGGAGAATAGCGGGCGGCGCAAATTTTTACGGCGACGCTGGTCCGACGCGCTCCCACTATTCTCCGAACCCCGCACAAACTCCGAGTCGCCATTCCCGTCGAACGCCTCTATTACGCCCCCGACACGACCAGAATCGCTTCTAATTGCCCCCCCCCCCCGCTATTCACCGGCCCAGATGGGCCGAAGTCCCGACTTAATCGCGCACTGTTTACACGGCGTGAAACACACCTGCTTTTTAAGTTTGTCAACCAGTCGTGCCGGCTGACGACTGCTTCCAGGAGGTTAGCGCACCGCTCAGCGCACCGCTCAGCGCACCGCTCAGCGCACCGCTCAGCGCACCGCTCGAGTCTGGCCACAACGGGGAAGGCATCCCTGAGAACGGGAGGGGGGGGGTCCAGAGCGGGGGGGAGTGGGGGAGATGGAGGGGGAGTGGTGGAGACGGAGAGGGCAGTGGGGGAGACGGAGGGGGGGAGTGGGGGAGACGGAGGGGGAAATGGAGGGGGGAAGTGGGGGAGACTGAGGGGGGAGTGGGGGAGATGGAGGAGGGGAGTGGGGGAGATGGAGGGGGGAGTGGGGGAGACGAGGGGGGGAATGGTGAGATGGAGGGGGGAGTGGGGGAGACGGAGGGGGGAGTGGGGGAGACGGAGAGGGCAGTGGGGAGATGGAGGGGGGAGTGGGGGAGACGGAGGGGGAGATGGAGGGGGGAGATGGAGGGGGGAGTGGGGGAGATGGAGGGGGAGGGGGGAGACGGAGATGGCAGTGGGGGAGATGGAGGGGGCGAGTGGGGGTGATGGAGGGGGGAGTGGGGGAGACGGAGGGGAGATGGAGGGGGGAGTGGGGGAGTGGGGGAGACGGAGGGGGGAGTGGGGGAGATGGAGAGGGCAGTGGGAGACGGAGGGGGTAGTGGGGGAGCCGGAGAGGGCAGTGGGGGAGATGGAGGGGGGAGTGGGGGAGATGGAGAGGGGGAGTGGGGGAAATGGAGAGGGCAGTGGGGGAGATGGAGGGGGGAGTGGGGGAGATGGAGGGGAGAGTGGGGGAGACGGAGAGGGCAGTGGGGGAGACGGAGGGGGGAGTGGGGGAGACGGAGAGGGCAGTGGGGGAGATGGAAGGGGGAGTGGGGGAGATGGAGGGGGGAGTGGGGGAGATGGAGAGGGCAGTGGGGGAGATGGAAGGGGGAGTGGGGGAGATGGAGGGGGGAGTGGGGGAGATGGAGGGGGAGTGGGGGAGATGGAGGGGGGAGTGGGGGAGATGGAGGGGGGGAGTGGGAGTGGGAGTGGGGGGAGGGTTAGGTAGAGAGTGAGCGAGTGAGCCGACCAACCCCGGTTACAAAATGTCTGCCACCATGCCATGGCGTGCAGGTGACGAGGACAAGGCCGCTGGTTCCCCTGTGGCTTATGGCCACAGGCCACTGACACACCGGTGAAGAGGACGTAGTTAACTGCCCGTTGGATGCAAAAAGTGACATGGGGTTAGGCTGCCCGCGTGTCAGCAGCGCGTCCAGGCCACCGGGACACACAGGTATCCCGTGGCAGGCGGCTGCCGAGGTGTCGACTAACCTCCGTCTAACATGTCCCGTTTCTCTGCCTCCCACCATCCTTCTGTAGGTTAGCACAATGTCTGCGAACAGAACGGCGATGTTCTGCGCAGTGGTTGGGGCCGCTGCACTGCATTTGGAGATGCAGCAGCATCCACACCCACAACCCGCAGTGGATGCAGGGCCAGCTGCAGCAGCAGAGGGAAGGGCCGAGGAGTTGCCAGTCGTCGAGCAGCATGGGGGGGGGGGGAGGAGGAAGAGGAAGAGGAGAGAGTGAGGGTGCAGCCACGGCGCCAGAGGCGACGACCAAGGCCGAGGGTGTACCGTGTCCGGGTCTCTTTCCTAACAATGATGGACATCACCTGCAATAGGAGACTCCGGCTGCGTAGGCGGACCGTGATACATATCTGTCACCTCATGGCGCACCTTGCCCCATGTGGAACGGGGGGAGGACACGCGATCCCGGTTGCCATCAAGGTGACGGTCGCTCTTAACTTCTATGCTACCGGCTCCTTCCAGTCTCCGAGCGGGGACGTCTCCGGGATCTCCCAGTCATCGGTGCACAGGTGCATCCGGGATGTGACCGACGCCCTCTATGCCATCGCGGACCGCTACATCACCTTTCCCGAGGACAAAGCAAGTCAAAACTCACGAGCTCGTGGATTTGCCAGTGTGGCCGGGATACCGATGGTGCAGGCGGCAATCGATTGTGTTCACGTCCCCATGCGCCCGCCTGCAGGGGACAGGGACGTGTTCACAAACAGAAGGAGGACATACTCCATGAATATCCAGGTGGTGTGCGACCCCCACATGAGGATCATGAACGTCTGTGCAAGGTTCTCAGGGAGGTGCATGACTCCTACATACTGGCGCAGTCGTTCATCCCTGTGATGTTTGAGGGACGTCCCCCCCCGGCTGAGGGGCTGGTTGCTAGGCGACAGGGGTTATCCGCTGAGGTCTTGGCTGATGACGCCTATACGGAGGCCTCAGACCAATGCGGAAACACAATACAACGAGGCCCATGCAGCAACCAGGGGTGTGGTGGAGTGCTGCCTTGGCCTCCTGAAGATGAGATTCAGGTGCCTGGACTGCTCCGGAGGGGCCCTGCAGTACCAGGCCGACAGGGACGCTTGCATTGTTGTGGTCTGCTGTGCGCTGCACAATATCACGATGCAGAGGGGAGATGACCTGCTGCAGGAGGCGGAGGGAGAAGCCAGTGGCAGTGGTGCCAGCATAGAGGAGGAGGAGGTGGAGGAGGAGGAGAAGGAGGAGGAGGAGGAGGAGAGGGAGGAGGAGGAGAGGGAGCAGGAGGAAGAGGAGGCTGGCGGAGTGGCGGGCGCAGCACGCAGACATGACCCAGGTGTTGGTGATGTCCAGGAGGCGGCACGACGGACCCGGCAAGGACGGCGGGCACGCGACGCCCTGGTGGCAGCACGGTTCACGCGTCGCATGTGACGTCCCCGCTGAACACCAAACCACCACCTGCATCGCTAGTCGTGCAGAGGGTCAACACACAACTGCCACCACCACAACACCCCCCCCCCCCCCCCCCCCCCCCAACCCCCTCTCAGTGTACACTGCTCCACTTAGATATCACCCTTACCACTGGGTCCAGACGGTATGGCACAACATTGATGGCTGTGTCAGCGGGTGTGATCAGTGCCATGTGGAATGATGACAGCCCGCTCTGCGAAGAGCTGTGAGCTCAGAATCGTTAGAGAGAGTCTGACCCATGGCAATAGCTGAACCATCCACCTTGGTGGCCGCTGAGATCGTCACGGACACTCTATCACATGCCCGCATGGGCTAGCTGTGGGAGGGGGTGGGGGGAGGGGCAGGGACTGCACACCCGGCACCGAAGTTTCACCGCTCGTCAACCCCAGCGACACTCGATCACCATCACGATTCCTGTGGCTGTGGAACAATCACACGGTATTACAAGTAAGGTGGAACAGTGCGTTTAATGTTAAAAATTATTTACAGGTGCCCTAGCCCCTACAACTAAACTGTGCCCTTCACCCATGCCAACTTACTCAGTGTCTATCTTAGTTGCCTTACGGGCCCTACCACTACGTCTAAGTGATTCCCCAGATGATACAGCAGGAGTGGAGGAGGATTGCTGCGAATCGCCCCCCTCGACTCGTTTCTCCTTGGCCAAGCGTTTCCTGGGGCAACCCGGCCTTGATGGGCCAGGCTGCTCTGTGGGTGTCTCGGGTGACATTGTGCCACCCTGCTCTGCCTGCTGCCCACCCGATGCACCAGGGATGGGACGGGGGGAGGCCGAGAATTCCGGGACGTCCCGTGATGGACTTAATGGGACGGGCCCCGAAACCGCCTCCTCCCTCGGGGAGCCCGGTGGCCCCTGGGCCTCACTTTGGGACAGAGGTGCGAGCGGGGAGGTGCCCCGTCGCACCACCGACACCTGGCGCTGCCAGTCCTGGAGGCCTGCAACGGTATCCACCAGGATCCGAAGGTTTGCAGACACGGAGTCCAGGGAGTTAGACATTCCCGCCAGGGACTGTGCGACCTCAACCTGTGAGTGCACGACGCCATCCAGCACATGTGTCAGGCGGTTGATGCTCTCGGCGACTGACTGCTGCGACTGGCCAATGACCTGGTGAGACTGGGCCAAGGCCTGCAGGGCGCCGGCAATGTCGGTTTGGCTCTGGCACATTGCTGCCTGTGAGAGGGCAACCCTGTCCAGGGCCGAGGATGACGCGTGCACATTAACCCCAACGTCTTGCATAACCTGACCCATTGCCTCCACCGCGGATGCCACCCGTGCGGTGTCGGACTGGGTCTCTGCCATGAGCGGCACCACTCCCTGCTCGTGGACGCGGTTCGACTCCTCTAACAGTGTCTGCAGAGTCTGGAAGACAGCCCTCATCCCGTCATTGTCTCCCTGGGTTTCTTGAGGCATCGGCTGTGCGGGTGGGTTGAGAAACTCCAGGAACTCCGAAAACGTCTGGGAGCCAGCTGCATGCTGGGCCTGGTCTGGCCTCCGCGAGTCCGGGCCCTCGGTTGCTCCGACCTCCACCTGCTGTACCTGCTCAGCTGTGATGTGCGAACCAGACTGTGACCCAGGAGACTCTTGACTAAATAGGCCCACCGGGGTGAGTGTCTGTGGGATGATGCATGTTGTGGGAGATAGCAGTGCCGCAAGCCCGATGTTGTCGCAATTTAGCGCCTCCTCTATGGTGTGGGGCCGCTCAGAGTCCGGAGGGTTATCGCTGGCCATTTCCGGGGGTTGTGTTCTCGCCACCCTCTGGGCGTCCTGATCCGCAGATTGGGTTGGGGAGGATAGGGCTCCACGCTGATCGGGCACCCTCTATCGTGCGGCCCCGGGTGAGGTGGGGGCAGATGCCTGTGTCTGTCTGCAGCCAGACGGCCCTGGTTGTTCGGCATCATGTCCTAGGGAAGAGAATGAGACGGGTTATTTAGATTTGCTCGGCAGGCCGCTGGACGGTCCCAGTGGGCAGCGTGTGAAGGGACAGAGGATGGGGGAGGTATCCCAGTGGGCAGCGTGTGTGAAGGGACAGAGGATGGGGGAGGTGTCCAAGTGGGCAGAGTGTGTGAAGGGACAGAGGATTGGGGAGGTATCCCAGTGGGCAGGGTGTGTGAAGGGACAGAGGATTGGGGAGGTGTACAAGTGGGCAGGGTGTGTGAAGGGACAGAGGATGGGGGAGGTGTCCCAGTGGGCAGAGTGTGTGAAGGGACAGAGGATGGGGGAGGTATCCCAGTGGGCAGGGTGTGTGAAGGGACAGCGGATGGGGGAGGTGTCCCAGTGGGCAGGGTGTGTGAAGGGACAGAGGATTGGGGAGGGGTGGGTGTTTGTCAAGGAGGGTTGTCTCACTTGTTGCAGCTCCGCCAACCTCGCATAGCGCGACATCCCGGGTGCCAGACCCCCCAACAAGGTCCAGTGCCCTCTCTCAAAGGTGGTGAGGGGGTGCAGGTTGGGCGAACCCCCTCCAGTCTGGTGCCGCTCACGGGTGTTGTGAGCGGACTTGGCCTGTTGGGGGAGGGTACATAGGTAGATCATTACAATACGGCAGGTATCAGCAGTCCGTTCAGATACCGGCACAGTTTGGGGGTCAAGTTGTCATAAGACGATTGCATCTCTCCACGGGGCCAGAGCGCTGGGTCTGTGACAACTTTGTGAACTACCCTCAAATAATTCTGCCCCAATCCCCCTCCACCCCCCGTGCCAGGGGGGAGGTGGGTGATTAAGTTAAGGGGGAGGGATGGTTGTGACCAGGGGGCACCTTCTTGGCACTTACCTTGGCAGCCCTGGTGAGGTCGTGAAGCTTTTTTCGGCACTGCTCTGCTGAGCGAGGGGTCTACCCCACAGCACTGACGGCAGCACCCACCTCACGCCAGGCCTGGTGTACCGCGCTGGCAGGTTGGCGATGCCCTCTCTGACAGCATCGAGCAGCGTATCCACATCAACATCCACAAAACGAGGTGCAGCTCTCCTGGGCTCCGACATCATGGCCTACAGATTCTGTGCTCGCCCGCGCCTTTTTACGGCGTCGGGCGGTGTCACGTGGGCGTGATTGTATCGTCGCCGCGTTCCGTCATCATCGGGCCCGTGATTGACGCGGCCGCGTTCCTAGCCCATTTCCCGGACGTGAATACGTTGGGAAATGGACCCTTCCCAACCGTCGTAAAACGCGCCCGTTTTTTACGACAACTTCGCGATTTTTCGCAGGTGCGGAGAATCACGCCCACAGTGAGTACACAGGAGTGATTTGAAACACATCACACCCACCACGTGGATTGTAGCAGACTGGTTCGTCAGTCTGAGTAGCTATAGAAGGATTAACAGGAGAGTCGAATCCAAGTAGCAGAATTGTTAACAGTCTAATAAATGTGTTAAAGCTATCTCCAAGTCTGAACCTTCCTTTGTCAGAGTGCACATCAAGGAATCAGCTTATGTTACGTCAAAAGCATATCAAAATAGTCCCTGGGCTAGGGGGCCAGGGAAACAGCGCCCGCTGGCCTGACATGCCACCTCCAGATCATGTATGCTGCAGCTGCTGCCTGTCTGACCCATCGAACACCCCCAGGACAGAGCCTGTCCATGGTAATATGGTGCAGGTCACTTTAACTCCCTCTGACCGTGGCGGCATGTATCAACGCCACAAAGGCAGCAGCCAACAATCAACCAACCAAGGCCTCGGCTTCAGCACTGGGGCCATCCCTGTGACCAGTGGGTGGGTCTGTGGATCGGTGAGGAGTAATGTTCCCGGCGGGGGTCTGGGGTCCGGTGCCCAGGGGCCCATGCTGTGGCCGGGGGGAGTGTTTGCAAAGTGGGTCCCCCCCCTGAGCACAACCAGCTCATTGGATCACACCCTGAGAAAAGGCGGGAAGAGTACGGGTGGGGGAGGTTTGGGGGGATTTGAGGGTACCGGGATGGAAGCTATAACTGATTGTCGTTCTCTCACCCTCTCCAGTTCCTTACAGATATCACAGTATGGATGATAGTGTGGACCCCACAGCAGCTATTCTCGCGCTGGCGGTGGCAATCCAGGAAGCTAGACTCCGGAGAAGGTGGCGGTGTCGACAAAGCCTCGAGTAGGCAGGGGCCTGCAGCACACCCTGAGGACCAAGCTGCCCATCAGGCCAGGGAGGGGGAGGCCGACGACGGCCAAGGTGTACATGTGTTGCTGGTCGTTTGAAGAGATGTCAGACAAAATGTGCCGCAGGAGCTCCGCCTCAACAAAGGGGATAGTGCAGCACATGGTGCCATGTTGTTGCAGACTTTCCACCACGTGGAGAAGGAGGACACCCACTCTTGGTGGCCATCAAGGTCACCGCAGCCCTGAACATGTCCAGCTTGGATTCATTCCAGGGCTCAAGCGGAGACTCGTGCGGCATATGCAAGGGCCGGTGCAGAATCAATGGGCCGAATGGCCTCCTTCTGCACTATAAACTCTAGGATTCTATGATATCCCACCCAACAGCCCACAAATTCATCCGTGAAGTCACGGATGCCCTGTTTGCCCGGGCAGCTGAGGACAGAAACTTTGACCTGAACCAGGCCCGACAACATGCCTGGGCATCAGGATTGTCCGCCATCGCTGAGATGCCCCAGGTCCAGGGGGTAATAGATGGCACGCATGTCGCCTTGCGCATTCTGGGTGGCCCCGGAGTGCCCATCATTAAGAGGAAGGGGTTCCCCTTCCTGAACTTTCAACTTGAGTGTGACCACCACCTCAAGATCATGTACGTGTGTGCACGCTTCCCAGAGAGTGTGCACAACAGCTACATCCTGGGACACTCAGAGATCCCCGGCATCTTCAAAGACAGGTTGGCTCTTGGGGGATAAGGGGTACCCGCTGAGGTCCTGGCTGATGACACCAGTGCGGAGGCCGGAGACCGAGGCAGACACCCGATGCAACGAGACCCACGTTGCCACCCGTACTGTCATTGAGCGGTGCATCGGACTGCTGAAAATACAGTGCTGATGCCTTGATTGCTCTGGTTTTGCAGTACACCCCCCAGAGGGTCGCCCACTTTGTGGCGGTCTGGTGTACCCTCCATAACCTGGCCTGGCAGCGGAACGATGTGCTGGAGGTAGAGACGGAGGAACAAGCTGCCTCGTCGGAGGAGAAGGACGGGAAGGAGCAGGAGGGGCTGCAGGACGTGTCTGGGAGGACCCACGGGGCCACGGGGAGTGCAGGCCGGCTGTAGTTCGGAATAACGTGACAGTGGCTTCACATGTCTTGGGTGTAACATGTTTTAATGGTGAACAATCGTGACCCTAACTGTCCCTAGCTACCGATGGTGCCGTGCCCCCTCCCCTCCAGTGCCGTCTCAGTGATCCTCTATCTGCTCAGCCTTCTGTGCTCTGCTGTTACGTCTGGTTGTGTCCCCAGGATCAGAGATGGAGACAAGCTGCTGCTTAACGTGGTCTTTGATGCCCCTGGTGGGCGTCGTCTAGAGGCCTAGGGCTGGATGGACCTGGCCAACTTGCCGGTGGCCCCTGCCTCGTAATGCCATCCTGTTCCATCTGCTGACCTTGTGAGGCGCCGTTGTCAGGAGGGGTTGGAGGAGCTGGCGACCATTGTTGTCTCTCTGTAGGGAGGCTCTGTGTTTGCCTCCAGCTCTCTCTCTCCTCCTGGTCGGTGCCCGTAGGGGACTGGGGGTCAGCTTGGGACAGAGGGGCAGCTGGATTGAGCTCCAGAGGCCCTTGCGTCATCTGGTTCAGCCAGCCCTCATAGCTCCCCATTCTCTGTGCCATGGCATTGATGCCTTCAGTTATGCTCCTCTGTGATGGGCCACGCTCTGCAGTGCCTCACCAATGTTCACCTGCGTCTGGGACACGTTCCTCAGTGACTGGGACACACTCTGGAGCACCTTGGCAAAGTCCAGCTGAGACTGGGGCATGTTCTGCAGCACCTCGGAAAGACCCACCTGTGTCAGGGACGCGCCCTCCACAACTGGAACATGCAGTTGAGGCCCTCAGCCATGGTCGTCACTGACTGAGCAACGCCTTGAACACCACCATTTATGCTCCAGGATCTTCACTGCGGTCACCACTCGAGCAGTGTTGGCCTCAGTGCCATGCATATCCAGCGGCATCTCCTGTGCCCATAGCCTTTGGGACTCCTCCAATCGGCTATGGACCTGCTAGTGTGTCATTGACACCCCCCTCTGAATCTCACGGTTGCACCCTAGCACCTGCATCAGCACTGGGATAACTTGGACCAGAGACTGGGACCCAGCTGGACCCTGGGATGCAGCAGACCTCGGACTGCTGTCCCCCCTGGACATTCCTGCCTCCACCTGTTGTGCATCAGGGGTTGGTTTAGCTCTCTGGAGGGGTTGGTTTAGCTCTCTGGGCTAAATTGCTGGCTTTTAAAGCAGACCAAGCAGGCCAGCAGCACGGTTCGATTCCCGTACCAGCCTCCCCGGACAGGCGCCGGAATGTGGCGACTAGGGGCTTTTCACAGTAACTTCATTGAAGCCTACTCGTGACAATAAGCGATTTTCATTTCATTTCATTTCATTTTCATTTCATTTCATTTTCATCAGCAGCTATGTGGTGCTCACCAGATTGTGCCCCAGAAGCCTGTCCACTACTTTTGCTCACCGAGGCGTGTGTCTCTGCCCGGGTGGAGGGTGGGGATGACAGCTGTGATGTCTCTATGGTGGCATCCTTCCAGCGTTCCTCTGAGGTGTTCTCTTGGGAGGTTGGGGGGTGGGAGGGCACTCTGGATGGGCCGGCACCATCAGATAGATATCCTGCAGGAGAATGGACATGTGGTCAGTGAGAGGGATGGGTCATTCTGTACGGCAATAACAATTCCCGTGTGACACGTCATCTAGGTGGGGGCCATTGGATCCTCACCTCTGCGGCGCAGGCCAACCTCACCGTTGGTGACAGATCTGCCCTTGGCCACCGCTGTGACCCCCAGGGCTTGTTTTCTCATACGGGGCGAGGACTCTGATGTCTGGCACCCTGCCACTCATCTGGGCCCTCTCTCGTCTGTTATGGGTCAACTTCGCCTGCGAGGACAGAGAGAGGGCATTGTGAACCACATGCTTCATGCATCGTGGGGTGCGGGTGTGGGGAGTCATGGCAGGGGACAGGCGTGGGTACCGATGCTGGTAATGGGTGGGGTGTGCTGGTGGGTGCCAGTGTGTGCTGGGGAACAGCTGCAGTATTGTGCTGAATGGGGGAGGGGATATGCAGTGCCAACCGTAGGATTGTCGGTGGGAGGGTGGGGTCAGGGGTTACAGGTAGGATCGATGCGAGGGGGCCGATGCCAACTTGCCCGTACGGCTCAGTGAAGGTTGTTTAGCTTCTTGCGGCACTAGATGGTTGTCTTCCTTGTGACACTCACCACGCTGACGGCCACTACCACTGCCTCCCCTGTGGCATTAGCTGCCCTGTGGCTGACACTCCAATCCCCTTGGCAGAACAGGGCATCCCGTCTGGACTCCACCACGTCCAACAGTTTGGCCTGGTCGGCAGGTCCGAATTATGGAGCGGGTCTGCACGGTGGCATGGCTGCCTGCAGTGTGGGGTTTGCTCTACGGGATCCATTTAATTGCTGCTCCCCTCGTTAGTGGGGAGCTGCTATGCATGATCCAGGTAAATCAGCTGGCAGAATAGTAATTTCTGACGTTAAGCCCGTGGACATCATTGCTGGGCCAGCTGTCGGGAAGCACCCAGCAATTCCCGCTCGCTACCACGGTGGGCAGCACGGTAGCATAGTGGGTGGGCAGCACGGTAGCACAGTGGTTAGCACAGTTGCTTCACAGCTCCAGTGTCCCAGGTTCGATTCCTGGCTGGGTCACTATCTGTGCGGAGTCTGCGCATTCTCCCCGTGTCTGCGTGGGTTTCCTCCAGATGCTCCAGTTTCCTCCCACAGTCCAAAGGTTTGCAGGTTAGGTGGATTGGCCATGCTAAATTGCCCTTAGTGTCCAAAAAATGTTAAGTGGGGATTGCTGGGTTACGGGGATAGGGTAGATACATGGGCTGCAGTAGGGTGCTCTTTGTAAGGGCCAGTGCAGACTCAATAGGCCAAATGGCCTCCTTCTGCACTGTAAATTCTATGTTTCTATGACCACACTTAGAAACCTTTCCGTTAGATCATGCCAATTGTGTTTCAGTTTTGCTGATGTTGCTTTTCAACACAAATTGTGCAGGTTCGATTCCCGGCTGGGTCACTGTCTGTGTGGAGTCTGCACGTCCTCCCCGTGTGTGCGTGGGTTTCCTCCGGGTGCTCCGGTTTCCTCCCACAGTCCATAGTATTTTAAGCATGTGGTAGTCGGTATTAGGGGTATTACGGTATCCAGGTTGAGGCTGTAAGACCATTGGTGTGGGAGGTACCTGAGACAGCAATATCATTGGTGAAGCCTGCCTGCTGGTTCTGCCCAGTAAGGCGGAGTATAAGAGCCTGTGTCTCCCCAGCAGCTGCATTCTGTACCTGCGCTACTGGGGTAAACATCTAGTTCAATAAAGCCTTCTATTGTCATCCAATCTCGCTTCTGGAGTCATTGATCGAGCATCAATTTATTGGACTAGATTTTAAAGAATGGAGCTCCGAATCAAGCTGGATTATCAATTAATTTACAACAGTTCTCTAAACTCAGAATCGCTTTTACAACAATAAACAATCCTAATATTTTCATAATCCATGTTACTAAACCTTTTTCAGTCAACACCTTTGCATTTTATTTTGTCAAAAGGTGTTATATTATCATTTTAATCATCCACAGAATTTACTATTAATCTCTGCCTGTTGTATTTTTGTCTTTGCTCGGAAGTGTGAATAAGGAGAAAAAGAGGAACAAGAGTATTTTCAAACTCAAAACTGTCAACATTCCCATTTGACAGTTTTTTAAAAAAGTTTTTATTCTCCATTTTCACATTTTCCTCCAAACATCCCACCCCACCCCCAAACAGTAAACGGTAACAAATACAAAGTCAATCCCCTTAACAATAACAACGATCCCATCCTCCCACCACCCCAAACACCGGCCCACCTGTCAATATATGCATCCAATAAAACAAACCCTCCCACGGTGGAAACAAAAAAACAAAGGAGAAAAAAGAAAGGAGTCCGGGACAGCCCATGGTCACCCTAGAGTCCACCCCCCCCCCCCCCCCCCCCCCCCGCCCCTGGTCACCCTAGAATCCACTCCCCCCCCCATACTCAACGCCGTCCAACCAGTACCGTATGTGATACCCAAGAGTTGTAAACCGCACCCCCCCCAACTCCTCCTGCCCACTGCCTCTTGTAAAACTCCTTCCCCCAACCTCGGTTCCTTCCCCCCAACTTTCCACTCCGGCTAGACCACACAGACCCTGTTCTGCCAGGCTCCGATGGCCGCAGCCCCTCCCCCCACCTCACTCCCGTTTACTGGCCGGTTTAAACCGGCCAGCACGGAGGCCCCCGCCCGGGTCCCTTTCCTCCTTGCCCGGCCCTAGGAAAGCCCAGAAATCCCCTTTCAGCACGCACACCCCGCATATCCACCTACACCCCAAAGAGCCCTCGCTTCGAGTGCAAATCCCATCACTTCCCTTGTCCAAATATATACACCATTGGCTCCTTTAGCCCATACACCCGCACGCAGTGAAACAAAAAAAGATGAGACAAAAAAGAAGAAAATACAGTCCTGAGGTTACATCGGCACATGGCCATTTCTCAATTTCTCAGTTCTGCCACAGTCCTTCTGCCTTCGCAAACTCCTCCGCTGCTTCCGCCGTTCCAAAATAAAAGTCCTTGAGCTTATAAGTCACCCTCAGCTTCGCTGGATATACAATGCCGCACTGCACCTTGCTGATGTACAGTGCCGTCTTCACCCAGTTGAAAGCAGCCCGCCTCCTCGCCAGCTCCACCGTAAAGTCCTGGTATACACGTATACCAGCTCCAGCCCACTGCACCACCCGCTTCTGCTTGGCCCAGCACAGGACCTTCTCCTTCACACAGTACCTACGGAAGCACAAGGTCACTACTCTTGGTGGCTCACCCGCCTTTGGTACAGGCCTCCCCGACCGATGAGCGCGATTCAGTTCATATCAGGAGGGATCCTCCCCCTGCCCCAATAGTTTCGCCAGCATAGCGGCAAAATACTCCGTCGGCCTCGGCCCTTCAACTCCTTCGGGCAGCCCCACAATCCTCAAATCTGTCGCCTGGACCTGTTTTCCAGATCTTCCAATTTTCTTCGCAGATCCTTGTTCACCTCCATCGCCTTCCGCATCACCTTCCCCATCGAGGTAAGTTGATCACCGTGCTGCGCCACCGTCTCCTCCACTACCTTCAGCGCCTCCCCTTGCGCCCGCACCTTCGCTATTGCACTCGCCACCGCCGTCGTCACCGGGGAAATCGCCTCTTCCACCAGCACACTCAAAACCTCCCTCATCTTCTTCCTCATCGCCTCCAGGTGTTTTGTAAACTGCCTTTCGAATACTGCAGCCATTACCTTGGTTATTTCTTCAGCCTTCAGCAATACGGCCTCCCCTGGTGCTCCAGCCTCCTTTTTGCCTGGTGACCCCGTGGTGACCTCTCCACTCCCTGAGGGGCCCTTAGCTGTTCTTTTACCGGCCGTTTTCTTGCTGATCCTGTACATCTTCTTCTACTGCGCCTCCTCCGTGCCTCCTCCGTGCCTTCTCCTTGCCTTTGACGCCTCCGTGGACCCTGGGACCGGGCTTAAAGCCCCGAAAATGGCGTTCCCGATCGGGAGCCTTCCGCTGCGCCTTCCCGTTTGACAGTTAATGATGTTACTATCACATTAACCCACAACCAACTTGTTTGAGATTACCATTGACCAGAAGCAGACTGCCAGTCAAGACAGTGTGGTTCAGGTTTTGTAATTTGGAGAGGAGAAAACAGACTCATTGGCCCGGGTGAATATTACGAACAAGCTTTGGAGGAAGCCAGTTTGATTGGCTGGCTGGCAACATGTGGGTTGGCCAGGGACAGTGGGCGGGATTGTCTGAGGCCAAGTGTTGACGCCGTCGTAAACGCCGTCTTGTTTTACGACGGTGTCAACAGGCTCCCAGGAACAGCGATTCTGACCCCGACAGGAGGCCAGCACGGCACTGGAGCGACCCACGCCGCTCCAGCTGCCAATACCGGCCTCAAATGGGTGCCACGGGTCTGCGCACCAGCGCTATGACTGGCGTGAATGCATACATGCGTACTGCAACTGGCGCGATTGTGCACATGCGCAGTGGCTTCCTTCTCCGCGCCGGCCCCGACGCAACATGGCAGAGCGCTATAGGGACCGGCGTGGAGCAAGTGAGGCCCCCGGCCCGAGAGGCCCGCCCGCCGATCAGTAGGCCCCGATCGTGGGCCAGGCAACAGCGGAGCCCCCCCCCCACCCCCACCAGGGTCGGACCCCCCCTTCTCTCCCCCACCAGGCCGCCCTCGGAAGGATGTACACCGAGGTCCCGCCAGGTTAGACCACACGTGGACGGCGGCGGCGGGATGCGGATTTTGTTTGCGGCCACTCGGCCTTTCCTGGGCGGAGAATCGCCGGGTGGGGGGGGTGCGCGTAGAGCGGCTCCCGACCAGCATCGCGCCGAGCGCACTGGCGCCAAAGCCGCCGATTCTCCGCTCACCGGAGAATTGGCGGACCGTCGTCGGGGAGGCGTTGCGCAATTCGCGCCCGGCCTGCCGAACACTGAGAGAATCTCGCCCAGTGTTCTGGCTGATAACAGTCGGTGTTTGGTCCCTGCATGATGCTTCCGAGAGAGCTGGGCAGAAGTGGTTAGACCTTGAAAGGAGAAGGAACTCTCTCTCGCTGCTGAAGTAAAGAACTGTTTTATTGTACTAAAACAGTGAGTGCCTGGCACATCTTTACTCGAATTATATTGAATCTACAGAGAAGGTAGAAAGCCCTGCCACAGGAAACCATCTCAAGCCTAGAAGGAAGAAGTATTGAAACAAAATCTTGAACTCCCAAAAGACTTTAACTGGAAGCCGTCCTGATGTATCAGAGAGCCTGTATTCTTTTATTTTATTATTATTTTCTTCTCTCTCCACCACCACTTCCTTCTGTGTTGTCTGAGTGTGTTTGTGTGTGTGTGTGTGTGTAGAGTGGGGTGAGTGGGAAAGGGAGTTAGAGAAGGAGCATTAGGTAGTCAGTTACATTTTTGTCAGTTTCAACATATTACTGTGAAATAATAAAAAGTTATTTGCGTTAAATTTACAAACCTGGTGACTGCAGTTTATTGGGAGCAGCCAAGGCCCTCGGGTATTTTAAACTAACATCTAATTTTGCTTGTGTTGTGACTCCAGGTTAAGTGGGGCTTGATTGACTGTGCACTAGCCCATGGGGGGAGGGGGGGGGAAAGGGGTGTCACGGCAGTGTATAGTTCTGGGCTCCACACTGTAGCAAGGATGTAAACGCATTGGAGAGAGCAGACGAGGGAGGTTTCCAAGGATGGTTCCAGGAGAAACTTCAATGTTGAGGACAGATTGGAGAGGTTGGGATTGTTATCCTTGGAGAGAAGAAGGCTGAGAGGAGATTAGATGGAGATGTTCAAAATCATGAGGGGGCTGGACAAAGGAGATAGGGAGAAATATTTCCGCCAGTAAATAGATCAAGAACAGGAGGGTATAGATTTCAACTGATTTGCAAAACAAGCAAATGTGATGTGAGAAAAACTTTTTGACATAAGTGGTTCAGGTCTGGAATGCACTATCTGGAAGTGTGGTGGAGGCAGGTTCAATCAAAGCATTCAAGAGGGCATTACATGATTATTTGAAAAGAAACAATGTGCAGCGTATGGAGAAAAGGCAGGGAATCATGATACTCATTTGGAGAGCTGATGCAGACATGATGGGCCAAATGGCCTCCTCTATGATTCTGTGTGAACTGCAGTGGAACAATCATATAAACACTGTGGCTACAAGAACAGGTCAGAGATTGGGAATTCTGCATCAATTAACTCACCTCCTGTCTCTCCAAAGCCTGTCCACCGTCTACAAGGTTCAAGTCAGGAGTGTGATGGAATACTCTCCCCTTGCTTGGATGAGTGCGGCTCCAACAACACTCAAGAAGGTGAACACTACCCAGGACAAAGCATCCCGCTTGATTGTTACCCCATCCACCACAATCAACATTCACTCCCTCCACCACCAAAGCACAGTTACCACCTACAGTTCACTGCAGCAACTCTTCAAACTCCTTTGACTGCAGCATCCAAATCCATGAGGCGGGATTCTCCGACCCGGCGCCGGGTCGGAGAATCCCCGGGGGGCGGCGCAAATCCTGCCCTACCGCCCCTATGCCGGCTGCCGTATTCTCCGGCGCAGTGTTTCGGGCGGGGGCGGGACTCACACCACGCCAGTCGGGGGCCGTTGGCAGCCCCACCCCCCCGGAAATTCTCCGGATCCCGATGGGCCGAGCGGCCGTCCATTTTTCGCCAGTCCCGCTGGCGTGAATCACACAACTCGCGTACCGGTGGGACCTGGCAGGTAGGTCGGCGGGGGCTGGCCTCGGGGGGACACGGGGAGATCCGACCCCGGGGGCCCCCACGGTGGCCTGGCCCGTGATCGGGGCCCACCGTTCTGCGGGAGGGCCTGTTCCGTGGGGGCACTTCTTCGTCCGCGCCGGCCCCTGTAGGACTTCGCCATGACCGGCGCGGAGAAGAGAACATGTGCCAAAATACACCGGCTGGTCTGTGCATGCGCAAAATCACGCCGGCCCTTCGGCGCCGGCTGGAGCGGCGCCAACCCCTCCGATGTCCACCAAGGTGCAGAGAATTCCACACTTTCGGGGGCTGTTGACGCCAGAGTGGTTGACACCGGTTCTCCATTGGGACTTAGTCCCCAGAAGGAAGAATCCCAGCCATGATATCTATGGAAAGACAAGGGCAGCAGATGGACGGGAACATAACCACCTGCCGGTTACCTTCCAAGTCACACATGATCCTGATTTAGAAACATACTGCGTTACCTCAGTGCCGCTGGGTCTAAATCCTGGAACTTCCTTACAACACTGGCTGTACCTACATACAAATGTCCAAACAAGGAGCAGGAATAGGCAATTCAGTCCATCAAACCTGCTCTGCTATTTAATAAGATCTCAGCTGATCTGATAGCAACCTCAAATCTGCATCCTGCCTACCATATCATCCTTGTGCTTACCAAGAATCTATCCACGCCTGCCTTAAAAATACTCAAAGACTTTGCTGCCATCACCTTTTCATAAAGAGAGTTCCAAAGACTCACACCTCTCTGAGAGAAAAACTTTCACCTGATCTGTGTTGTAAGTGGGTAACCCCTTATTCGTAAACAACAGTGACCTCCTGGTTGTAGATTCTTCCAGAAGAGGAAACATCCTCTCCACGTCCACCCTGTCAGGACCCCCAGGATCTTACTGTTCTAAAATTCAATTTATACAAGCCGGATGCAAACTTAGCCTGTCCAACCTTTCCTCATAAGATAACCCACTGATTCCAGGTAGTAGTCTGGAAAAACTTCTCCGAACTGCTTCCAACACATTTATATCCTTCCTTAAACACACTACTCCAGATGTAGTCGCTTAAGTACTTTATATAACTGAAGCATAACCTCCCTAATTTTATATTCAATTCAGCTCACAATAATTACAACATTCTATTAGCTTTCTGAATTACTTGCTGTACCTGCATACTAGCCTTTTGTGATTCATGTACTAAGGCACCCAGATCTTTCTGCATCTCAGAGCTCTGCAATCAGGAATAGTGCCGGAAGACTGAAGGATAGCAAATGTTGTCCCCTTGTTCAAGAAGGGGAGTAGAGACAACCCTGGTAATTATAGACCTGTGAGCCTTACTTCGGTCGTGGGTAAAATGTTGGAAAAGGTTATAAGAGATAGGGTTTATAATCATCTTGAAAAGAACAAGTTGATTAGCGATAGTCAACACGGTTTTGTGATCAGGGTAAAGCTGTTGATGTGGTGTATATGGATTTCAGTAAGGCGTTTGATAAGGTTCCCCACGGTAGGCTATTGCAGAAAATAAGGAAGTATGGAATTGAAGGTGATTTAGCGGTTTGGATCAGTAATTGGCTAGCTGAAAGAAGACAGAGGGTGGTGGTTGATGGCAAATGTTCATCCTGGAGTTCAGTTACTAGTGGTGTACCGCAAGGATCTGTTTTGGGGCCACTGCTGTTTGTCATTTTTATAAATGACCTGGAAGAGGGTGTAGAAGGATGGGTTAGTAAATTTGCAGATGACACGAAGGTCGGTGGAGTTGTGGATAGTGCTGAAGGATGTTATAGGATACAGAGGGACATAGATAAGCTGCAGAGCTGGGCTGAGAGGTGGCAGATGGAGTTTAATGCGGAAAAGTGTGAGGTGGTTCACTTTGGAAGGAGTAACAGGAATGCAGAGTACTGGGCTAATGGCAAGATTCTTGGTAGTGTAGATGAACAGAGAGATCTCGGCATCCAGGTACATAAATCCCTGAAAGTTGCCACCCAGGTTAATAGGGCTGTTAAGAAGGCATATGGTGTGCTAGCCTTTATAAGCAGGGGGATTGAGTTTCGGAACCACAAGGTCATGCTGCAGCTGTACATAACTCTGGTGCGGCCGCACCTGGAGTACTGCGTGCAGTTCTGGTCACCACATTATAGGAAGGATGTGGAAGCTTTGGAAAGGGTTCAGAGGAGATTTACTAGGATGTTGCCTGGTATGGACGGAAGGTCTTACGAGGAAAGGCTCAGGGAATTGAGGTTGTTTTCGTTAGAGAGGAGAAGGCTGAGAGGTGACTTAATAGAGACATATAAGATAGTCAGAGGGTTAGATAGGGTGGACAGTGAGAGTCTTTTTCCTCGGATGGTGATGACCAACACGAGGGGACATAGCTTTAAATTGAGGGGTGATAGATATAGGACAGATATCAGAGGCAGTTTCTTTACTCAGAGAGTAGTAGGGGTGTGGAACGCCCTGCCTGCAACAGTAGTAGACTCGCCAACTTTAAGGGCATTTAAGTGGTCAATGGATAGACATATGGATGAAAATGGAATAGTGTAGGTCAGATAGGCTTCAGATGGTTTCACAGGTCGGCGCAACATCAAGGTCGGCCCGTACTGCGCTGTAGTGTTCTATGTTCTAGTGTTCTATGTTCTATTTAAATAAATAATAGGTCAGCAGGGTAGCACAAGTGGATAGCACCGTGGCTTCACAGCGCCAGGGTCGCAGGGTTGATTCCCCGCTGGGTCACTGTCTGTGCAGAGTCTGCACGTTTTCCCCGTGTCTCTGTGGATTTCCTCGGGCGCTCTGGTTTCCTCGCACAGTCCAAAGACGTGCAGGTTAGGCCATGCTAAATTGCCCTGAGTGACCAAAAAGGTTAGGAGAGGTTATTGGGTAATGGGGATATGGTGGAAGTGGGGGCTTAAGTGGGTTGGTGCAGACTCGATGGGACGAATGGCCGCCTTCTGCACTGCATGTTCTATGTTCTAACACGCTCCTCTATTATTCTCGCTGCCAAAATCGACAATTTCACATTTTCCCTCGTTATACTCCATTTGCCAGATTTTCGTCCACTCGCTTAACCTTTTTGTCGCCTGCTTATGAGCTTTTCGCACCTTACTTTCCTACCTATCTATGTGTCATCAGCAAATTTGGTAACCATCCTCCATCCATCAGATGGACTCCAGCGGCTCAAGAAGTCAGCTCACCACCACGTTCTCAAGGGCCGTTAGGGATGGACAATTAATGCTGGCCCAGTCTGTGAAGCTCACATCCCATGAATGAATAAGAAACTGTAGTCGTCGAAACTTGTTTGGCGCCTTCAAGAATGAGGAACAAATTTCTGAATAAAAGCAAAATACTGTGGATGCTGGGAATCTGAGGTAAGAACAGTAAATGCTGAAAATACCCAGCAGATTTGGCAGTGTCCGTGGAGAGAAAAACAGAGTTAACGTTCTTTTTACATAGAATTTACAGTGCAGAAGGAGGCCATTTGGCCCATCGAGTCTGCACCGGCTCTTGGAAAGAGCATCCTACCCAAGGTCAACACCTCCACCCTATCCCCATTACCCAGTAACCCCACCCAACACTAAGGGCAATTTTGGACACTAAGGGCAATTTATCATAGCCAATCCACCTAACCTGCACATCTTTGGACTGTGGGAGGAAACCGGAGTACCCAGAGGAAACCCACGCACACACGGGGAGGATGTGCAGACTCCGCACAGACAGTGACCCAAGCCGGAATCGAACCTGGGACCCTGGAGCTGTGAAGCGATTGTGCTATCCACAATGCTACTGCGCTGCCCGTCAAATATGACTCTTCAGAACTAAAGGAAGGTGAAGTGTAGTGGGGTTTTGTGCCATTGAAAGGGGGGAGGAAAAAGAAAAAGGAAGGTCAGGTAAAGGGTCGCGAATGGGAGAGATCAAATAACAAAAAGCAAAGCACTGGTCCAGATTGGGTGTGAATGGCGGAATAATGAATAGTTCTGTCCAAAAGAAAAACATGAGAAGATTCAGTCTGGTGCAAGGTAGAAAAAGGGACCATAACTTGGGGTGGGGGGAGCAGAGTTCATGCTCTGAAATCGTTGAAGTCAATGTTGAGTCCAGAAGTGCCTAATCGGAAGCAGCTGTATATTGAATGACACTTTACATGAAATTTTAATAGTGTAGGCTTTGCATGAATTTGCTTGGACAGTTTGTCAGACGCTGAGTTCCTGCTGATAAATCTTTAGCTTTAGCACATAATGCAACCTGGAAGAACAGGTAATGCCAGGAAAGAACTTCATTCCAAAAATAGAAAAGCGGTTATAAAAGAGTGATGGAGACTGGTTCCTCTTAGGCAGACACAAGATGCGAAGTAGAAATGTTGAAACAGAAATTAAACATCTTTCAATCTCTGTGAGGTGAGTTTTGCCTCAAATATTCACCTAATGTTTTTCAACTATTGTCTCAGAGGACATAATACAGACAAACACATTTACCAAACGCATACCTTCCTTCTCTCCTCTGTCTAGTGACACATAAGGCAGATGAAGCATGTGCTCACATCGGTTTCCATGGCTACGTTTTCATGGAACAGGTTGCCAGAGATTACAGCTGTGGGCTAGATTCTCTGTTTTTGGGACTATATCCCACGCCGTCGTGAAAAGTTTCACGACAGAAAAACTGGTGTGAAAAGGTCCCATATTCAGAGTCCTGCAGGGGGCTAGCAGAGACCCATCGTGAATCCAGCAGCTTCAGCTGCAGATATGGGCCCCGGCACTTCCGGGTCAGAGGCCACACATGCGCACAGAGGTGGCCTCCAGCGGCTGCGCCGTGCTCCATGGCGGTCTCAGACCGCGGAGCTGAACCTCCCAAATACCACCCCTGATCAGCCACACGTCTGACCCGGACCGCCTACCCCAAATTAGCCCGGTCTGTATGCGGCCCCCCCTGCCCACCGATCGGCCCGCCTCCGACCATGGCGGCCGCGGACCGAGTCCACAGCCGCCAAGTGAGTATCATGAACGGTAGGACCATGTTAGATGCACGCCGTCGGGACTTCAGCTGGTCAGGGGTGGAGAATGGTGGGGCGGGGTGGGACTCCAGCAATGGCTGCAGGTAGGGGGTACTCGGCGTGGCGTACTCTCCGAGTGCACTGCTTTTCGGGAGCCGGAGAATCGGAGAAGAAGCGCCGGTCCCAATTCCATGCGCGGAAATAGATTCTCTGCCCCGGCGGTGGAGGCAATTTTGGCGTCAGGGTGCGGAGAATCCAGCCCCAGATGTATGATATTTTGTAATTGGTGGAACAGTCAACTGCACTATGGAAAAACTAATTTTGTACATTTCCTGTCATTTGGATTGGAGCACAGAAAGCAGTAGATCAAAACCAGTTTTAACGAATTTTGGTGTCCTGTAACTACCTTCTTGGATTCAGTGGTGTGGGAATTCTATTTTGAGAGGAGGTGACTGTGGCGGCGAATTAACCGGAAAAAAACTGATGCACGACCAATTGCACGAAAGATTCAGATTGGGTACAACTGTGGCTTTATTACAGTCAGGTGCGTGGCCTCCTACTGCAGCTGCGAAATGGCTGATCAGGAGGAGGACACGCATATTTATACGGCTCCTTGTGGGCGGAGCCAGCTGGCAGGGGCTACCAGCGAACCTGTAGTGCAGGTCCTACCGTACATCCCCTAATACAGGTGCACAGTGGTTCACCACAAAAACAATATCTGATTTTGGACAAGTTTGCCAGGATGATTCACGGTGGCTGCCGTGCTGAAAACATCCCGTTATTCAACGGCACTTTACCGGATATTTGACCTCGGGGAGTTTTTCTCCACCGAGGCTGCACTGGGAGCCATTTTCTGCTGGAGAGCCCAGCAGGAAAGGCGCCTCGCAGATCGGGGCACTATTGTGTCTGGCTACTCCGATTCGCACCACCCCCCCCTTTCAGTACCCCCTCCTCTGTTTTTGACCCCCCCCTTCCCATGACATTGGGAAGGCCCCCTATTGGGAACACCCCCTCACGCCCGCTTCATCTGGTAAGGCCCCCTGTGCCCATCCCTGAAATTTCCAACCTGGCACCTGGACACCCTGGCGCTGCCACCCAGGCAGTGTCCCTGCCAACCTGACAGAGCCAACCGGGCACCTTGGTAGAGCCAGGCTGGCTGTACCTAGGTGCCAGAGGGAGTGCCAGGGTGTCACACCACCCTATCACTGACCACCCGGAGATCTCTAATGGCTTGGGAGATGCCCCCAGTGTGGGCGAGATCCAGACCGCGATGTCTTAAAAATCTCCGGTAAATCCCGCCAGCCATTTCGCACATCGCAAATCTCGCAAGAGATCTCTCGCAAGATTCAACGGCCTTGTCCTGACACCAAATCGAGCATGACGAGGTCGTTTATTCGCTCCATATATTGGCTTGAGTGACATCATATCCTCGGAATGTGACAGTGATGCCCCCTTGTGATTGAACTGGATATTTAGGTATTGTTTGATCATTTTTTTCCTTCAATTTCTCCAAAAGTGGAAGCAAGCTCTTGAAGCTGGATTTTCATAGTGGAGGACAGGAGCTGGGCCTGTATCTTGGTTAGAAACCTGCCTGATGGGGGAAAAGCCCTGCACTGATGTTTAAACAATATGTGATTTAACCATACTGCAACATGTCCTTTAACAAAATCTGACTGATCACACTAGTCTCCGACATCTCTTTCAGTCCCACCAGAAAGTTGGAGTTTGGTTCCTGGCCTGTCCCCCTTGTCTGAGATTTGGCCAGAATAATAGATGCTATTCAAAACTATTGCCATGCCCCCCTCTCTCTCCTAAACTATCTTCAAGCAAATTTCAACATCTAATGTTTTTCCAGAGTTTCTGAGATGAGATAATGATGTCCCAGTTGTTCCTGATTGTCCTCATGGCACCGAGGATCTGGGTTCGATCCCGGCCCAGGGTCACTGTCTGTGTGGAGTTTGCACATTCTCCCTGTGTCTGCGTGGGTCTCACCCCCACAACTCAAAGATGTGCAAGGTAGGTGAATTGACCACACTAAATTGCCACTTAATTGGAAAAAAAACTTAAATGTTTCTGATCGTCCTACACAGTCATACCAATGTTTTCCTTCCGTAACCATTCACAAAACGCCGATTATCCACAAACTTCCTTTTTAATTCTGTGCAAACCCACTTTATTTTGCAATCCAAAATACAAAAGTAAGTTTTAAAGTTTTTTTTCCCATGAAATATAATCTGAAAATCCTCAAACCTGACACTTATGTATGAATTCCATTTGTTTGAACCTTGCATTTTTCAGAGCAATCTGGCATTTAATGTTTCCTAGTTGAAGTGAATCAGAATGTATTTATTTCAAAAGAAATTTGTGTAATTAAACGATTGAGCAAGTGAGAAATAAATGTACGTGCATGGGCTGTTAAAGAAAAAAACATTGGGCGCGATTCTCCCAGCCCCTTGCTGGGCCAGAGAATTGCCGCATATGCGCCATGCTGTCCTGACGCAGGTGTGCGATTCTCCGAGGTGCAGAGAATGGGCGCCATTTGCGCCGGTGCGTTTGGCGCGGCGCCGGTCGCGAGCCTCTGTACGAGGCTGGGCTGCCGATTCTCCGGCCCGCATGGGTCGAGCGGCTGCGGGGAAAAAGCCGAGTCCCGCCGCCGCCGTCCACACCTGTTCGCTGTCGCTGGGAACTCTGCGCGAAGGGTTGGGGGGAGGCCTGTGGAGGGGAGGGGAGGGCCCCCCCCTCCAGTCCCCCCCCCTCCAGTCCCCACCCACCCCCCCCTCCAGTGCATGGCAGGAAGTGAGGCGGGAGCGGCATGAAACGTTCCAGCGCCATGCTGGCCCCCTGTGGGGTACAGAATCGTGAGTTCCCATGCTCGTTTCACGCCGTCGTGAAACGCGATGGCGTTCACAATGGCGAGGACACTCTGTCCCGCAATCGGAGAATCGCACCCATTATCTCCTTGTCTTAATTCAAAGGTATTGTCTCATATCTAGATCAGGCTGGAAATGTAAAGGTGATTTTGTTTGTTAAATTATTTTCTCTTTTTACTGGTAACAGGATCATTACAGGAAGAACCATTTGCAACTTTGTGTTTAAACAACATTCAGTCTCAAGGGACTTCCCGCTGTCTGCAAATCCCACTTGTGCAGTGGTTCTCAACAGTTCAACCGTTCTCTGTTGAAATCATGAAATGTTTAGGACCACTTGATCTGGAGGATAACAATCGCCAAATAAAGGAAAGAAAAGAACGGCGGGTGCCCTACCTTTTAGCCTCGCTGATCTCCCGCCAGAGACTCCTGCTCAGCTGGAGATCAGCAGTGCCACCCAGGGCCGCAGACTGGCCATCCGACTTAGCGGAATTTCTTAAACTGGAAAAAAGTGGGGGGCAGAGAAGCCAGAAGGGGCAAAGAGCAAGAAAGTACATGCATGCGACCACATCAACAGCACCAAGATATGCCCAGGTGGCACCAAACATGCCCCTGGTATGTTATAACACCAGGAGGCAACATATATAAAATTAACGCAACACTGTTGTGGTAACCGATCACTGGCTGACCAAAGTTAGGGGTCCTTATCTGCACATATGTTACCCTTGTGTGCATACCTGTTTATGTTCTTATTCTTTCTTCTTGTATACCCATTCTGTAGATTTCTCTTTACTATTGTGTGATCCTTGCAATGTTATTATAAATGCAAAACCAATGAAAAAAAATTAAAACAAAAATAAAGGAAAGAATAAAGATATGATAATGGAGGCAGGATTTTTTATTAAGCCTGTATTGTCCATAGAACATAGAGCATGCAGTGCAGAAGGAGGCCATTTGGCCCATCGAGTCTGCACTGACCCACTTTAAGCCCTCACTTCCACCCTATCCCCGTAACCCAATAACCCCATCTAAGCCTTTTGGATACTGAGGGAAATTTAGCATGGCCAATCCACCTAACCTGCAAGTCTTAGGACTGTGGGAGGAAACCGGAGCACCCGGAGGAAACCCACAAAGGAGTCAGGTGTGGATCACATCAGAGTTGCTCCATTGTATCTGAATAGTTTTTTTCAAAATGTACTTGGGGATAACCACAGAACCATCGAAAGGTCACGGCACCGAAAGTAGTCATTCAGCCCATCGTGTCTGCGTGGCTGAAAAAAACGAGCTGTCCATTCTGATCCCACCTTCCGGCACCCGATCTGCAGCCTTGCAGGTTACAATGCTTCAGGCGCAGATCCAGCCACCTTTTAAATGAGTTAAGGGTTTCTGCCTCAACCACCAATCCGGACAGCAAATTCCAGTCACCTACCACCTTCTGGGTGGGAACGTTTTCCTACTATCCCCTCTAATCCTTCCACTAATCACCATAAACCTGTGACCCCCCCCCCCCCTACTCTGGAAGACAAGTCTACACTGTCTACTCTAGGTCCCATATAATTTTTTGCACCTGAATCACCTCACCCCCTCAGCCTCCCCTCTCTTAAGGAAGTACAATCCCGAGCCTACTTAATCTTTCCTCACAGCTGCAATTTTCCAGCCCTGACAACAGTCTTGTAATTGTACAAAAGGAAACCTTCAATATCTTTTGATCATGGGAACAAGAAATTCTGCAGGTGGGTTTCAACATTTAACAACACAAATAAAATCAGTGTGTGTCTAGAAACCTTCATGTGGGTGTCAAGACTTTCATTTGCATAGCACCTTATTATACCTTTCAGGCATGTTTCAAAGCTTTCCATGTATTTTGTATTACATTTTGCAAGTGTGGCGACTGTTGAATAGTAACTACTTGAGCCACAACAAATTCCCACGGACATATAAGAAATGTTAATGTTATGTTTTTGATGATTTTGGCTGAGGGAGGATAGTTGACCAGACAAGGAGGACAGGTAGGTCAGGCTTCAGTTTTGTATCTGATCCAAAGTTACAGCACCTCTAACACTGCAGCACTCCCTCAGTTAACTACCAATTTATCTGGTCAGGGTTAAGACTTGAACCCATAACCTTCTTCTGAGGGGCAAGAATTCAGGCAACCAAGACAGGCTGAATACATTTCCATTCTATGACAGTGTGACAGATATTTGTGCATGTATAAACTGTTTTTTGTGTGTGTGATCAGGTTCTGTGTGTGAACAGGCTCCTACTACTTAACACTGTGTGGCTCCAAAGCTCCAGCTGTCTGTGACTGAGCATAACAATGAACAGGGCTTTAGGATTTGGTCAGGATCCCAACATCAGGGGTAAATGGGGCTCACAATGCTGAACTGTGTGGGGAACAGTCATTTGACAGCGAATTTCCCAAAAGTCACAAGTTAATGGCCAGAGGGGGGTGCAGCGTCCAACTAAGAATGGCAAGTGGGCTCTCAAAGCTGGAAGGCCTCAAGATGGAGGTGCCCCCTCTCCAACTTAAAAAAAAATTAAAATGAAAAATGCCCTCAGCAACCAGGCCACCATTGTGCAGGGGAAAATGACCCAGGTGCGGTATGGTGTTGACAAATTAGCATGATGGATAGAGGCATGGAGTATTGTACCCGCTCACCTCTGTGCAGTGCTGGGCAGTACGGTAGCACAAGTGGCTAGCACTGTGGCTTCACAGCGCCAGGGTCCCAGGTTCGATTCCCCGCTGGGTCACTGTCTGTGCAGAGTCTGCACGTTCTCCCCGTGACTGCGTGGGTTTCCTCCGAGTGCTCCGGTTTCCTCCCACAGTCCAAAGACATGCAGGTCAGGTGGATTGGACATGCTAAATTGTCCCTTAGTGTCCAAAAAAGGTTAGGAGAGGTTATTGGGTTACGGGGATAGGGTGGAAGTGAGGGCTTGAGTGGGTCGGTGCAGACCCGATAGGCCGAATAGCCTCCTTCTGCCCTGTATGTTCAATGTTCTATGTGCTTGCAACCTTTGGCAGCTAAATATCCCACGCCATGCCTTAAACTCCCAGAATGTACATATACATGCGTATGTGAAGTGTGAGCCTGACTCTAACTTTTTAGCTGAACACTATTATGTTATTCGGTTAACTTTTCTGAGAGTTAGTTGAGGGATGTGGAATGTAAGGCTGCACTCACATTTCCATTTAGGATACAAAAGCTACTCACCTGTCTAAAGCCTCAGTGCACTTAACACCTTGTCCACAGAGGTAAGAGAATTTGGATCGTGTTATATGCAGCTTCCTTGGTTTGTGTTGGTTGCCAGATTCAAGAGTTCCAGCAGGAAGAGAGAATAAAACACATTTGATTCTTGGATGTAAGAACGCACAACAAATAAGGAGTTTTATTTGACCAGTTCTCATAGAGTACTCTGGAGGGCAGGGTGAATGGCTTTTGTTCACTGGCATCGGTACTTATATTGTAGTAATGTGAAACTTAATAAAATCTGACTGCAAAGAAACATTGCGCTTAAATAAACAGAACACAAAATGTTTGTGTGTATCTCTTATGGAGACCTGTCTATTCTTGTTTCAACTCTTTGTTTGCTAATTGTCATAGGAACATTTGAAAGGAACTTATTATTGAACACCAACTCATCAGAGATCTTTGTCAGTATGCTCCCTCTTTTAGTTTCGTTGATACCATTCCCTGTGTTTCAGGTTTTTCCACATGGCTGAGGTGGTAACTATTAGTCTGAAGCATGCACGAAATGAGGGCTCCCTTTGTTCACCTTTCTTACTTCATAAATGTTCCAATTAGAACTGAGAATGGCTGGCTGAAAACACAGCAAAGTCTGTCAGTAGCTGTACAGGGAGAAGGCATTGGGCAGAATCCTCTGGTTGTTTGCCAGTGACGGGATTCTCTGTTCCGCCATCAGTGCACTGCCGCCACCGGATTTCCCAGCGGCCTGGGGTATTTTCAATGGGAAATCCCACTGACAAGCGGCGGGGGTAGAGAATCCCGTCACCAGCGAACGGTGAGGCCAAATGTTCCGTGCTCGTTACCGGCGGTAGCGGGGCGGAGTCCAGCCCATGATGGTGATTTCAGTATGTACACTTCAGGCGCGATCGAACAGCCTCGTTGCGCCTGACTTGGGATGCGATGAGGCCGCTACGTCTCGTGAAGGTCCTCTCCTGAGATTTAGGACACTTGTCACGCCTCCTGATATCTAACGAGATCTTTTGAGGCAACGTGATCTGGATTGTGGTCTCACAGGGCGTGACCCAAATTTGCATATTCAAGTGAGTAGTTCGTCTCTCTTGAATATGTCTATGCTGGAATTACCCAAAGCGTGGGATTAAACGGCCTTGCCTCAGAGACCTTGGCTGGGTGCCGTATAGCACATGTCTCCACAGACATGGAGTAACGGCACTTGGGTGGGTCTCCCAGGTGATTGGGGACCCCCTGGTGGTTGGGCTCTGGGCAGGGTGGTACCCCTGATGCCACCTGGGAACTATGGCACTGCCAGCCTGTCAGGCTAGCGGTGCCTGGGTGACTTCTTTCCTGTGCCAAGGGTGCCCTTATGAGGTGGGGTACGAGGTGGGGGGGGGCTTGTGGACCCTCTGATTGGTCATTTGGGGGATGTTTGGATGCTGCTGTGGGTGATTGAGGGATCAGGGCACCATTTTTAAATGGCGTCCCTGTCTCTTTCTGCACTGGTAAGCTGAGTGCGTTAGTGTAGGAAATGGGTCTAGTGCGGCCTCAGCGAGACGTTCCTCGCCGAGGCCTGAAAAAGAAGCAGAGCCCCGTTTAATCGCGGGGTCAGACTTAGCGCTGCAAGTGCCGAGAAACACCCCACTAAACGTGCCCAAAACGGGCCCCTTTTGTGCCCCCATTGAATTGGGCCCAACATCTGAGTAACTTTCTGATGAGGTCACATGAGAAATGCAGGCAGTGAAGGGGGTTTGGATGGTGCTTAAAGAATTGTTTTGTTTCTACAGGGCTGGGATTAGATGGGCCGCCATCAAGGTGCGGACAAGGTCAGAGGGCCAATGTTATTCCACATTATTTTATTGATTGGATGTAGAAGATGCCCTGTGGTGCTTGCTATTGTATCGCATCATTTAATCGATAAAATATTGGTAGATGGCTACCTTGCGTCAGATCTCTGACAGACATTACCCATTTCTTTCCAGTTTACATGTTCAAAACATCGCAACAAAATTGTTACATTCATTTGTATTTATTTGTGTTGCTGGTGTGCGGAGGCCGTCAGAAAGACAGTTGTATATAGAAACTAAAAGAACCTGCAAATGTCTTACTTTACTTCATATCATTTAAATTTTGCACAGTGAAGCAAAAAAAGAAATGGACACAAAATTTAGCTCCCTAGTGCCCAATTGATGCTGCAAGTGCCATTTTGCTTCCAAAAGGGTAACAGTGGCTTACGCACACACTTTTATTGCTAACTGCGTCAGACCCATTTAGGTGAGATTATGGGAATGAGGAAGGCAAGAGCTGCAGCTTGGAAATAAGAAGAAATTGTGCGATGGGAAAGAAGTGGGATATGAGAAGCACTATTAGGTTTGAAGATAAAATAATTCTTCTATTGTTTCAGCCGCAATCACGGCTGCTCCAATGCGGATGGCCACCACCTCTTCCAGGGGAGGAAGGACATACAGCCATGCCTGTTGCCCACTGGTTAGTTAGTGCTGCTTCTAGCTTTGCACCACCTTGTCCTTCAAGAGAGGGAGAGCTGTGTCAATAATATGCCCATCCTTGTTGAATAGCTTGCAGTGCGTGCAAGTTGTGGGATGTGGGTGTAAGGCTTGCAGCAATGCAAACAGTATGAGAGTGAGGTGAAGCTATGAATGTTTGGAATGAATCATCATTAATGGAAATTGTTGGTGGTAAGTGATGGGGTATGGTGCATTGAGCAGTAACTGAGGCCAGATGTGCAGGTGATAGGATATGGTGTTTGAAGGTACATTCATTGACCTTAACCATTCGTGTGAGATCATTGTACTTTTTATGGCACTGCATTGATATTCTCAGGCTAGACTCCGGGCATTGACCTTCACGGCTATCTGCTCTCACTACCTTCATAGAGTTTTCTGGATGGCCTGCTGGCTCCCTATGAATAGCTGGCTTGGCTCCTCGCTACCTCCTTCGCCAAGGCTTCTAGGACAGCATTCAAACCTTGGAGCCCTTTCTCTGCCATGTTATACCATTACTGAGAATTCCCGGCATCAAACTCACATTCAGAATGACGTCCAGCATCTGTTCCAGCAATAATTTCCCTCCTTTAACTGGTGCAAACCAGACTTTGCATACCTGCTTTAATACATGATCGCTTCTCACAATTGTGCCTAATTTCTCGGGTATGCATCTGCTCAACATCACACTTAGCGCTGGCTACACGCTAAACAAAATGAACAAACAACATGACGTTTACATGCTGTCTGCATTGGAGTTAATAAGTGCAGGTTAATTGTGTTTTGCGATTTTCATCCTGTTTTTTGGGCCCTGACCTGTTTCATGGCCAATAACTCTGGCTAAGCTGATTCATTCCCCACCTACTGAGAAAAAAAAACATGAAAATACAATAATTTATTGGATTTCAGTCAATTATAAGGTAGTAAATATCGCCGATTGGCAGAATGGAGCATGTAGTCTGTTGTCAAGGTTACAAATAAAACATCCAGCTGACGAGCCCAGACCACTCAATCAAGAAAATCAAAGAATTGCTGACTAATGAGGTCAATGAATCTTTAATCTGCCACCATTTTTACAGCTGGTTTGAGGACGTAAACGTTAGGAAATAATAAACAGTGACTGCCCTTCTAAAGTGATGCTTAGTTTTAAAGAACTTTGGGATGTGCTTAGCACTTCATGCAAATTATTTTTCATTATTCGAAGTTAAAATCTAGTATTCTTAAAGCAAATATCTAACAGGTATAATTAAGAGATGGAGGAATGAGTGCTACAAGAAATTTATTTCCTTCAGGTCAGTTATGTAGTGCAAATTTTAAAAGTGGTTCAATTGTATATGTAGCGGGCCATTTACACAGGAACCTAAGAGATAGGAGCAGCAGTAGGCTATTTGTCCCCTCAAACCTGTTCTATCATTGGATAAATCATAGCTGATATGACTGTGGCTTTAACTCCGCTTTCCTTTCTTACCCCTACTTTGTAGCAAGTTTCACGGTAGATGCAATATTTTTGCAAATCATTTTAATAGTGATAATAATCTTTATTATTGTCACAAGTAGGCTTACATTAACACTGCAATGAAGTTACTGTGAAAATCCCCTAGTCGCCACACTCGGGTACACTGAAGGAGAATTCAGAATGTCCAAATTACCTAACAGCATGTCTTTGGCCACTTGGAGGAAACTGGAGCACCCAGAGGAAACCCATGCAGATACGGGACCCAAGCCGGGAATCGAACCTGGGACCGTGGTGCTGTGAAGCAACAATGCTAACCACTGTGCTACCGTGCCGCCCGTGCGTGGGTGGGTTGCCTTCAGCTGCCTCAGGCTCAGCCTTGGAATGTCCTCCTCCCTGCTTCTCCCTTCTCCTTCAAGATACTCTTTAAATCCTACCTCTTTAACCGAGCTTTAGGTCACTTCTCCTAATCTTTCATTCCATTTGATGTCACATTGCGTTTTGCTAATGCCCCAGTGAAGTACCTTGGAATATTTTACTATGTTAAAGCAATTGCTGCTGTTGTGTTTATAGTCAAATGTACAACACTATTCAGTAGCGATTGGAGAAGGGGCATACTGAATAAAGACAATGTGGGCTGGTTGGGCCATTGGAATTTCTCTGTGTGTTTCGAGTGCTGCACGGCCTGGAGGCTGCACAGAAGCTGCTGAAAGAGAAATGAACTGAATTGAATTCAGCCCAAGCCTGTAGCATTGACTCCTGAATGTCACAATATGACTTGGTTCAAATATTCAAGGCGGGACCAACCCTCTTTTCGGGCACCCCTCCCAATTTCAAAATCAGTAATCCCATCAAGTAAGCCTATTTAGAAAACGAGCAAAACCTGAAAATTTATGAATGCCCTGGTTATAAATCTTTGATCTGTGAAACATACAGTTCCATGGGCTTTACCATTTATGATGTAGATATACCCAGCATTCCTTCAGTCACAATGGAAAATGAACATGGAAAAGACTGAAGGAGGAAATCCAAATGTTGAAAGCTCAGAATTGGTGATTGCTTCTCGAGGGGATACAATTTTAAGTTGAAAATAATACATTCTGTATATTTCTCAATTGATAAATCTTAAATGTACAAAAAGTGACATTTGGATTTTAAACAAGTCAAAGAAAAAAAAATCACTTCTCACAAACAATGGGCTGGATTCTTCATTGCCCGACGCTGAAACCGGGAATGGCGATCAGGTGGAGAATAGCTCCCGTGATCAAATCGCGGCTGGCGTCCATTTAATCCTGAATCACGATGCTCTGCCCCCTCCAGAACGATGTCATTGCGACACAAGCCGCGCACAATTGCAACACCGTTTGCATTGCATTAGCGGGCCCACCCGCGATGCTCCGCCTCCGATGGCCCGGGTTCCCGACGGCACGGTCCACGTGTGCTCTCAACGGTCGTGGACCTGGCGTAGTGGCTGCGGAGAGAGAGAGGGCGTAAGGAAAGTGTCCAGCGTCGCCATACTGCGCCCACACTCATGCCACCGGCCAGGGGACTTCTGCTAGGACTGGGGAGAGTATTGGGGGGGTGGCCGGGAGGTGGGCTGTGGGGTTGGGGTGGACGGGGACATGGTCCAGTCGAACCAGGGCCATATTTCCGGACACAATCGATGTGTGTGTGTGTGAGTATGTGTGTGTGTGTGGGGGGGGGGGGGGGGGGGGGGGGGTGTGTATAGTCTACACGCAGCTGCAGCTTGTCAGCCCTACGTGTGTCCATCACGGACCCTGATGTGTTGGGTGCTCTGGATCCGTGGAACACATACAGGCCACCAACACTTAAAATAGTACAACACCAGTTTATTAAACTATAAACTGTTGAACATACTCTGTTCATATTACTGTGGGTTAACACAATGTTAGATTAACTAAAGACCTGTGCCTATCCTAACCAGTCTAATCACTCAGCACATGGTGAGGACCTGTGCTGTGAGCTGCAAGCTCTGTACTTCTGAAAGGCTGCATCCCGAATGAGCGGGAAAACTGATGCCCTCTGTCTTTATAGTGAGTGTGCTCTAACTGGTGATTGGCTGCGGTGTTATGCATGTTGATTGGTCCTACTGTATGTCCATCAGTGTGTGTGTCAGCACCATGATATACTGGTGTATATTATGACAGACCCGGCCATTCCCCCACTGTTTTTCACATGTTCTGCGGGTGTTCCAGGCAGCACCGGTGCTAGCCTCTCACCAGTAGCGGAATTGGGTGTGGCGCCAATTTTTACGCCGTGGAACTCCACGGATCCTCCGTTGGCGTCAGCACTTAGGCTCAGGAATGGAGAATCCAGCCCAAGGTGTCACACATCCAACAGTGAAAAGACTGATCTTTCTCCAAGCCTCCCATTGCATACTGCTCCTCTTCTCCTCCTTGAAATCAATGTGACACCCACTCCCCAAAATCCGTGTTGCTATCATTCTCCCATCTCACCTTCCTTAGCTAATGCTGGAATTCTCTCCTCCCACTCCATCTGAACACTGTCCATCCTAACCTAAAACATCTCTCCAGCTTCTTCCCTCTCCCCTCCACCATCCTATATCTCCTGCCACCAATAGAAATCTCAGCTTCCACCCCACCTCATTGTTATGCCTTCTCCCCATGCCCCCTCTTGCTGTTGCTCTTTTTTGATTACTGCCACCAATGAATCATACACATTTCCCCCTGGTAAGATTGGCAGTGGTTACTATCAATCTCTCTGTCTCGCTAGGGGGCACGATCGACTGGCCTCATCCCACCCAACGCGGTGACTCAACGAGGCCGTTAACTTTTACGGGAGACCTTTTGCGAGATTTACGACGCTCATTACGCCTCGTGAGATCTAATGAGATCTTGCGAGATCTTGTAATCTGGATCTCGCCCTAAATGGGAGGAATCCAGATTTGGAAACTAACCACTCACTTGAATATGTTTGCGCCGGAGTCTCCCAAAGCGCAGGATCAAATGGCCTCACTTCGGAGACCCCGCCATGTCGCCATTTAGCACTGGTTTCCACAAACGTGGACCAGGCGTAACGGCACTTGGAGGGGTCTCCCAGGCGATCGGAAGCCCCCGGGTGGTCAGGCTCTGGGCAGGGTAGTATCTGGGCACACTTGAGGACACTAGGGCACCTTGGCTGTGGCACCCTGGAATCCTAGTAGTGCCACCGTGCCACCCTAGCAGTGCCACCTTGGCACCCCAGAAGTGCCACCTTGGCACCCTAGCAGTGCCACCCTGACACCCTGGCAGTGCCACCCGTCATGGACCTGTTACAAGCCTCAATTCATTCTGCTGCAATTTTTCATTTGGCTGTGGAAGGAGGAGATATGGCGAGCAACCCAGCAGCTTTGACAGTGTGGGCTGCTGCCGGAAAGGAAGGGAGGGTTACCTCTTTATTCTGTTCCAATCAGGGACGTCCACCTAAGATGGTATCCACTTCTGTATCTCCGCACAGCCTCTAACACCCAAACTCCACCTCCCTGCCATCGCTGTTGGGGTCTCCAATCTCTACTCAACCCCAAAATGACTGGACTTACCTTCAAGTGCAAGAGGCATCTTCTTCCTTCCTGGGGACTGCTTGCCATCTCAGCAATGGTCACTACTCTAGTCTGGTACTCATGGTACTACAGATTGCCTGGCATTTCCTGAGGGTAGGACTTCTTGTCCCTGAGGGGCGCAAGTCTTACCCTCGGGTAATTAAGGCTGCCCCCAGCATTTAATACTGTGGGGGAGCCTTGAATTTTCAACAGGGGGGGTTCCCCCACCCCCACCACTCCCCCACTCCACCCCCTGTAAAATTCACCCCATTATTCAGATACAAGGAGACATTTCCAGCTGAATTGTGGACATTTGCTACTTTCCTGCAGTTGAAAATGGATAAATGGCACATTACTTATCTCTTGCAGTTTGTGTGCAGATTGTCTGCTGTTTGTGCCTAGGTCAGTGACTACACTTCAGAGGTATTTTGTTGATTGCGAAACGGTTTGGACCACCCTGAGGTTGGTGCTAGATAAAAATGAAAGCTCTTCTGTCTTTTCTTGTCCTTGCCGGGTTGGCAAGAGGAGCCATTGAGTTAAGGTCGGATCATTGTCGGGATTGAGAAAAAGGATAGAGGTTGAGATGCCCCGTGCAGCATGAACCTATTGACAGCCAGTGACAAACTCAGAGGAGCTGGTGACATATCCAGCATTCTGGCTGCAGAACATGAAGGAATGCATATAGTTTGCAAATAGGGATTGCCAACATTCCAGGATTGGCCTGGAGTTTCCTGAAGACCGATCCTGACCCTGAATAAAAACCCATAGGGGCATTGAAAAACATATTTTTGTTACGGCATTTTCTTTGAACATTTCACTTCACCAGATGTAAAAAAAACGATGGGGGAGGGTTGGCGTTGGAAAGGTGGCTAATAGTCAAGAACCATCCAATTGGTTGATGAGTCTTTTTGCTGTTGATGCGTCATGGGGAGGCAGTGTGTCACAAGGATGGATGTGTTGGCCCGATGAATGGATGGAGCATGGGGGCAGATCATGTGGTGAAACCTCCAGAAATATGTTTAATCACAGTTGGCAAAAGTTTTTAAACTCCAAAGTTTATGGACGAATAATTAAAGCTAATGGGAACATAGACAGATTAAAGAATATGAGTCAGGTGTGTTTTATGTGTAAGTAAATTATGAAATGATCAACTTTCCTTCAGGATAACACTGATTCAAATGTCAGTTTTAGGTATGAAATGAAATAAGGCGATTTACGAGGGAAATGTGTTCTCACTGTCGTTATATCACCATCTGGTGGCCAAATTGCTTTCTACAAAAGATTGCAGAGAAGGAACAGATCTTGATGTATGAAGAGGATGTAATCTAATTGAAAGCTTCAGATAATGCCAAAAAATATAACAGCAAAGCTTGAAACTATTTGATAAATGCCATTTGAACTCTGAAGATTAATTTACAGTCATGGATCCACTCACTGCTTTGCTATTTTTTGAATTAGAGAAACATCAGGTCTCCGGACTTCCTGCAACACATCAATCGGGCTATCATTTTTAAAGTTGCACCTTCTGGACGGAAAGGCACTTGAAAATTCTTGTTTAATCTTATAAACCTGTGACGCGATTACATTATTTTCATTGAAATGCATCACTGTGTCACTCACAAGTCTTGGCATTGTGGATAATTGAGGTTCATCAAAGGATGCTAAATATTTCTCATTGAGAGGGTGGCCCTTAAAAACTTGAAGACCACACAAAAAAAGCAAAGCATTAATTTGATACACATAATAAATATGTGTAAATTAATGATCCAGTATCGATCCTATTCTTCAGGCAATGTGATCAAAGCTGAATGTAAAATAACAATAATATTAATAATCTTCATTATTGTCACATGTAGGCTCACATTAACACTGCAATGAAGTTACTGTGAAAAGCCCTAAGCTGCCATATTCCAACACCTGTCCGAATTCAGAATGTCCAATTCACCTAACAGCATGTCTTTCAGGACTCATGGGATGAAACCGGAGCACCCGGAGGAAACCCACGCAGACACGGGGAGAATATGCAGACTCCACACAGACAGTGACCCAAGCCGGGAATCGAACCTGGGATTCTGGTGCTGTGAAGAAACAGTGCTAACCACTGTGCTACTATGCCAATGTCACCTGACCCCGAGGTTGTAATTCTTGCATTAAATATTTGCGGAGGCATATTTTAACAAGAGTGAAGGCTTGATTAGTTTGCTACACACCAATGATCATTATTTCTGTGATTCACAGAGTGAATTGAAGAGTAGGTATATATACTATAGCTTTAGTTATGACCCATTGTATCCAAACCAAGTCTAACGGCCTGACCCTTTGCTTAGATATGGAGGCACCAAATAACGAGGCATAATCAACAACCAAACTACTGGTGCTTTAGAAAAATAATCTTCAAGCTGCTTCTAATATAGTATGTATGCAGAACTAAGCAAATTGTACAGTATCGTCACAGGAAAACTAGTGGAGCTGGGAGATAAAAGACCGCGGGAAAGAGCGAGACTGTGAGCGGAGCCAGGTGGATAGAAAAGTGCGAGAAAGAGCGAGACTGAAAGCAATGCTGGATGGATAAAAGAGTATGAGAAAGAGCGGGATTGAAAGCGGACTGCTACCCTGGAATTTGGAATTCCTGACATGACACCAGGATTCAAAAGTGACACAGGGCAAGTGGAAGCAGTTGATTGGGTGAGTATAGTCAGGTAAGTATTTTACTACCTTTATCACTTATAATTTGTAAGGTCTATATTTTGTGGTCTATACTTTGGAACGGATATATTCTGTATTAACGAGGACCAGGGGAGAAGGCCCTATAGTAATTGATATGATTGATTTTAAGTATCTTCCAAAAGGGGTAAGGGGTAAGTCATGGCAGGAGAGTTCAAAGCCACGGCGTGCTCCTCCTCCTCCATGTGGGAAGCTGGAAAATTTCCTGTGCCTGGGGCAGGTAGTGTCTCCAGCTGCAGCTCATGGAAGCCTGGGTTTCAGAACTGGAGCAGTGGCTGGGGACACTGTAAAACACTTATAGAGAGGTGATCATACTGCAGGCCAAGACTCCACAGGCAGGAAGGGAATGGGTGGCCACCAGGCACAGCAAGAGGACTAGGTAGGCAGTGCAGGAATTATCTGTGGCCATTCCGCTGCAAAACAGATACACCTCTTTGGATACTGTTGGGGGGAATGGTCTCTCAGGGGAAAGCAGCAAGAAGACAAATTTCTTGCATCATGGTTGGCTCTGCGGCACAGAGAAGGAGTAAAAACTGGGAAGGGAATTGTTATAAGGGATTAAATTTCAAGGGGAATTGATAGACATTTCTGTGATGCAAACAAGACTTTAGGATAGTATGTTGCCTCCCTGGTGCTGGTGCCAAGGATATCTTGGAGCAGCTGCAGGACTTTCTGGAGGGGGAGGGTGAACAGCCAGTGGTCGTGGTGCACAGTGGTACAAATGACATAGGTAAAAAAAAGGATGAGGTCCTAAAAGCAGAATATAGGGAGTTAGGAAGAAAGTTGAAACGTCGGACCTCAAAGGTAGCGATCTCAGGCTTAAAAGACAAGTCTTAAGGCTTTGTGCCTTAATGTATGGAGCATTCATAATAAAATGGATGAATTAATCATGCAAATAGTTGTAAAAGGGTATGACATAGTCGGGAGACATGGTTGCAGGGTGACCAGGGGTATTCAGTATTTAGGAAGGACAGACAAAAAGGGAAAAGTGGTGGAGTTGCATTTCCGGGTAAAGTGTAAATGAATACAATTACGAGGAAGGATATTAGCTCTGACAATGTGGAATCTATCTGGGTGGAGCTGAGAAGCACCAAGGGTCAAATAATGTTAACCGGAGTTGTATATACAACTGTAGTATATACAACTGTAGTGGTGATGTTGGGAATGGCATTAAGCAGGAAATTAGAGACACATGCGATAAAGGAACATCTGTAATTATGGATGACTTTAATTTGCATATAAATTGGGTAATTCAAATTAGTAACACACCGTAGAGGAGGAACTCCTGGAGTGTATACATCCTCCAGTTGAGGAACCAACTAGAGAACAGACCATCCTAGACTAGGTATTAGGTAATGAGAAAGGAATAATTGGCAATCCTTTAAGGACCATAATATGGTAGAATTCTTTATCAAGATTGAGAGTGATGTAGTTAATTCCGAGGCTCGGGTCCTGAATCTAAATAAAGGAAACTACGATTGTATGAGGCGTGAGTTGGCTATGATGGTTTGGGGAACATAACTTAAAGGGATGATGGTGGATAGGCAATGGCAAACATTCAAAGAGCACATGGGTGAACTGCAACAATTGTTCATTCTTGTCTGTCCCAAAAATAAAATGTGGGAGGTGGCGAAACCATGGCTAACAAGGGAAATTGGGTAGTATTCGATCCAAGGAAGGGGTATACACCTTGGCTAGAAAAAACAGCAGGCTTGAGGTTTGGAAGCAATTAAGATTTCAGCAAATGGGGTCAAAGGGATTGATTAAGAAGGGGAAAATAGAATATGAGAGTAAGCTTGCAGGGAACATAAAAACTGACTGTAAAAACATCTATAGGTATATGACGAGAAAAAGATTGGTGAAGACAAAAGCAGGTCCCTTATGGTCAGAAACAGGGAAATTTATAATAGGGACCAAAGAAATGTCTGACAAACTAAATACACACTTTGGTTCTGTCTTCACAAAGACAGACACAAATAACTTACCAGAAATTTTGGAGGACGCACAGTTTAGTAAGAGGGAGGAACTGAAGGAAATCAATATTAGAAGGGAAATGGTGTTGGGAAAATTGATGGAATTGAAGGAGATTAGTGTGTAAAATTAAAGCGCATGGCTTTGGGGGTAGCATATTGAGATGGATAGAAAACTGATTGGCGGACAGGAAACAAAGAGGCAGAATAAACAAGTCTTTTTTAAAAAGGGAAGGCAGTGACTAGTGGGGTACCGCAAGGATCAGTGCTAGGACCCCAGCTATTCACAATGTATATTAATGATTTAGATGAGGTAACTAAATGTAGTATGTCCAAATTTGCAGATGACACAAAGCTGGGTGGGAGGGTGAGCTTTGAGGAGGATGCAGAGATGCTTCAATGTGATTTGGACAAGTTGAGTAAGTGGGCAAATGCAAAGTGGATGCAGTATAATGGGGATAAATGTGAGGTTATCCACTTTGGTAGCAAAATCGGGAAGGCAGATTATTATCTGAACGGCTATAGATTGAGACAGGGGAATGTGCAATGAGACTTGGGTGTCCTTGTACACCAGTCATTGAAAGTAAGCATGCAGTAAAGAAGGCAAATGTTATGTTGGCCTTCATAGCGAGAGGTAGAGAGTATCGCAGGGATGTCTTGCTGCAATTATACAGGGCCTTGGTGAGACCACACTTTGAGTATTGTGTGCAGTTTTGGTCTCCTTGGCTGAGGAAGGATGTTCTTGTTATAGAGAATGTGCAATGAAGGTTTATCAGACTGATTCCAGGGATGTCGGGACTGACATTTGAGGAGAGATTGAGTTGCTTATGATTATATTTGTTGGTGTTTACAGGAATGAAGGGGGATCTGATAGAAACCTATAAAATTGTAACAGGATTAGACAGGATAGATGCAGGAACGATGTTCAAGATGGCAGGGAATCCAGAACCAGGAGTGCAATCTAAAGATACGGGTTTAATCATTTAGGGCTGAGATGAGGAGAAATTCCTTCACTCAGACAGTGGTGAGCCTGTGGAATTCTCTACCATAGAAAGAAGTTTTCAAGAAGGCGTTAGATATACCTCTTTGTGGTGAAAGGGATCAAAGGATATGTGGGGAGAATGGGAACAGGTTACTAAGTTGGATGATTAACCATGATCACAATGAAAGGTGGAGTAGGCTCAAAGGGCTGAATGGCCTACTGCTGCCTATTTTTTCCATGTTTCTATGTTAACTCTTGTCTCACTGCTATATAGGACACACTCAGCCATGTAAAGGTCCATTGACCTCGGGCGGACGCGACTGAAGAATCCCGCCCACACTTTAAAAATGAAGTCACACCGACATCTTAAATAGCTGTTCTAGGCTGCCCACTTGAATTTCTTTTCTTTTTACAAATATTTTATTAAGGTATTTGAAAGTTTTTATGATAATAACAATAACAATGACATGAACTCCCGGCTTTTCCGACACTCCAAAGATCGCTACCTCAGGACTCGTCACCACCGTGTTTTTAGCACCATGGACATTGCCTTAGCAAAACCCTGCCAAAACCCTCGAAGCTTTGGGCATGCCCAAAACATATGGACATGATTTGCTGGGCTTCCCGCGCACCTCGCACACCTGTCCCCTAACCTGAAAATCTTGCTCATTGTCGCCACTGTCATGTGCGCCCGGTGGACTACCTTAAATAGTATCAGGCTAAGCCTGGCACATGGTGAGGATGTATTAACCCTGCTTAGGGCATCCGCCCACAGACCCGCCTCTATCTCTCCTCCTAGCTCGTCCTCCCACTTGCCCTTAAGCTCCGCCACCGGAGTTTCCTCCGCCTCCGAAAACTCCTGTTAAATATCCAATACCTTCCCCGCTCCCACCCAGGTACTGGAGACTATCCTGTATCCCCCGTGGCGGCAGCAGCAGAAAGGCCGGCACCTGTTTTCACAGGAAGTCTCGCACCTGCAAATACCTAAATGCATTCCCCACTGGCAATTCAAATATGTCCTCCAAGGCTTTCAAGCTGGGGAAACTCCGTTCTATAAATAGATCCCCCATCCTTCTAATTCCTGCCCTTTGCCATCTCAGGAACCCACCATCCAGGCTACCCGGTACAAACTGATGATTATTATAAATCAGGGTCCAAACCGATGCTCCCTCCACTCTCTCATATCTCCTCCATTGCCCCCAGATTCTCAGAGCTGGCACCACCACCGGACTTGTGGAGTATCGGGCTGGCGAGAATGGAAGAGATGCCGTTATCAGTGCTCCCAAACCTGTGATTTTGCATGACGCCGCCTCCATCCGCTCCCACACCGACCCCTCCCCCACTACCCACTTCCTAATCATGGCTATATTAGCCGCCCAGTAGTAATTGCAGACGTTCGGCAGCACCAACCCACCCTCCTCCCGACTGCGCTCCAGCAACACTTTCTTCACTCACGGGGTTTTACCCACCCACACAAAGCCTGAAATAACCTTATCCTCCAGTTTGAAAAAGGCCTTTGGGATGAAGATGGGGAGGCACTGAAAGACAAACAGAAATCTGGGGAGGACCGTCATTTTCACTGTCTGTACCCTCCCCACCAGTGATAGCGAGAGCATGTCCCAACTCTTAAAGTCCCCTTCCATTTGTTCTACCAGCCAGGATAGATTTAACTTGTGCAATGCCTCCCACTCCCGGGCCACCTGGATTCCCAGATCCCGAAAGCTCTTTCCTACCATTCTAAGCAGCAGCTCTTCCAGTCTCTTCTCCTGTCCTCTTGCCTGGATCGTGAACATTTTGATTTTCCCCATGTTCAATATATACCCCGAAAAATTGCCAAATTCCCCCAGGATTCGCATTACTTCCCCCACCCCCTCCAATGTGTCTGAGATATAATAGAGAGGGTCATCTGCATAAAGTGAGTCCCGGTGCTCCACTCACCCCCCCCCCCCCCCCCGCCCCCCCCCAGCCCAAACCAGCCCCTTCCAGTTCCGAGAGGCTCTTAACGCCATGGCCAATGGCTCTATGGCCAGAGCAAACAGTAACGGGCATAGGGGGCACTTTGCCTTGTCCCTCGGTATAGTTTAAAATATCCCAACCTCAGCCGGTTATTATGTACACTCGCTACTGGTGCCTGATAGAGCAACCACACCCAGTCAATAAAGCCCTCACCAAATCCAAACCTTCCCAGCACCTCCCACAGGTAATTCCACTCCACCCGATCAAAAGTCTTCTCGGCATCCATCGCTACCACCACCTCCACCTCCTCTCCTTCTGAGGGCATCATAATAACATTCAAAAGCCTTCGAACATTGGCTTGAGTTGCTTGCCCTTTGCAAATCCTGTCTGGTCTTCCCCTATCACCCCTGGGACACAGTCCTCTATCCTTGTGGCCAGTATCTTAGCCAGCGGTTTGGCATCCACATTCAATCGAGAAATTGGCCTGTATGACCTGCATTGCTCCGGATCCTTCTCCCCTTTCAGGATCAATGAAATTGAGGCCTGTGACATTGTTGGGGGGAGGACTCCCTTCTCTCTTGCTTCATTAAATGTCCTCACCAGCAGTGGGCTCAATATCTATGAAAACTTCTAGAATTCTACCAGGTAGCCGTCAGGCTCCGGGGCCTTGCCCGACCGCATGCCCTCCAGCCCCTCGATTATTTCCTCAATCTCAATTGGGGCTCCCAGCCCTTCTACCAGATCCTCATCTACCCTTGGAAACCTCAACTGATCCAAAAACTGCCTCTTCCCCTCCACCCCAGCCGGGAGTTCCGACTTATATAATTTACTGTAAAAGTCCTTAAACACCTCATTCACCCCCACTGGGTCCAGGACAGTATTCCCACCACTATCCTTTACTTTCCCTATCTCCCTGGCCGCCTCCCTTTTCCTTAGCTGGTGCGCTAACATTCTGCTTGCCTTTTCACCGTACTCATAAATTGCCTCCCTTGCCTTCCTCAACTGTTCCACTGCTTTTCCTGTGGTCAACAGCCCAAACTCCGCCTGTAACCTCTGCCGCTCCCTCAGTAGCCCCGTGTCCGGGGCATCCGAATATCACCTGTCCACCTGGAGTATCTCCTCCACTAACCTGTCCCTCTCAGCCCATTCCGCCTTTTCTCTGTGGGCCCGTATCGAGATTAATTCTCCTCTGACCACTGCCTTCAAAGCTTCCCAAACCGTCGCTGCAGAGACCTCCCCCTTATCATTTGTTTCCAGATAGTTCTGGATGGACTTGTTAACCTGCCCACAGATTTTTGTCTGCTAGCAACCTCACATCCAGTCTTCACAGCGGGCATTGCTCTCTCTTCACACTAACCCGTAGATCCACTCAATGTGGGACATGATCCGACACTGCGATTGCCAAGTACACAGTATCCACCACCTCCGGTATTAGCGCCCTGCTCAGAACAAAAAAGCCGATGCGAGAGTATACCTTGTGGACATGTGAGAAAAAAGAAAACTCCTTCACCCTTGGCCATGCAAACCTCCATGGGTCTACTCCCTCCATCTGTTCCATAAACCCCTTCAATTCCTTTGCCGCGGATGGCACCTTCCCTGTCCTGGATTTTGACCGGTCCAATTCGGGATAAATGACTGTGTTAAAATTTCCCCCCATGATCAAGTTATGTGACTCTAAGCCTGGGATCTTACCTAACATCCGCCTGATAAATTCCACATCGTCCCAATTCGGAGCATATATGTTCACGAGTACCACCCGCGCCCCCTCCAGCTTCCTACTTGAATTTCTTAACAAGAGTTCTGTAACGTTGGCAAATGTATCTCCCAGCTTCTACGGGGCGGGATCCAATCAGGGGCTCAACCGCGATGTCTGCGTCTCCTCAAGAGAAAAGGCTAAATTACTCAACCTCTAACACTACTATTGGGCCACACAACTGTATAGCATCATTGCAACAATACTATCTCACAGTCCCTTTGGCCGGGATTCGATGCAGCACTGCTTAGCCAAACACTTTGCACCCATTTGCCCAGATCTTCTACCTGGCCATTTTATTTGCAAGTGTGTTTGTGCCTGCCTGATGATAATCCCTGCACCTGGCCTCGAGAAAAAGGTGGTGATCATGAGTGGCCTGGTTTCTGCTATTTAAAAACATTGAAAAAAATTGGCTAAATGATTGATTGTATGGTCTTGTTGGTCTTTGAATCTTAAAGTAGTCTCAAGGACGAACAAATGTCCCTTTCCATCCAACATTTCTGTCTTGCAAATATGATGGATGATGTTTATCTGCTGTTTACATGGTAGATGAACCTATCTGTCAATCCTATTAGTGCTGGACGTTGTATGCATAAATAAGTAGCAAGTCAGACTTACAAGAAATCTTTCATGTTTTCTACACGGCACGGTAGCACAGTGGTTAGCATTATTTATTCACAGCGCCAGGGTCTCAGGTTTGATTTCCAGCTTAGGTCACTGTCAGTGCGGAATCTGCACGTTCTCCCTGTGTCTGCGTGGGTTTCCTCCGGGTGCTCCGGTTTCCTCCCACAAGACCCGAAAGACGTGCTTGTTAGGTGAATTGGACATTCTGATTCTCCCTCAGTGTATCCAAACAGGCGCCAGAATATGGCGACAAGGGACTTTTCACAGTAACTTCATTGCAGTGTTAAATTAAGCCTGCTTGTGACAAAAGATTATTGTTATTAAATGGAGTCAGTGCCAGCCTTCAGCTGGCATTGTAGCAGAATATCTACTCTATACGACTTCGATTGGACTAAGAACAAAGTTTCTAATGAGGGATTAAATTAAAAGCAGAACGACAAAGGTAATCACTGCTGGATTATTAACTGTACCATAGGTTGGCATAAGATAAATAAAGAGTAGAATGCATGGCTCAAAGATTGTAAGAAATGGATTTCAATCCATGGGCACTGGCAGCAGAAAGAGTTAGCTATGCCATTAGGGTGGTCTTCACCTGCTCCAGTGTACTGGTGAATCATACGACTAGGGCTCTAGAGAGGATTTTAAACTAAATATTGCTTGGGGAGAGTGGGGTGTGGAGCGGGTTCATGTAAGGGTAAATTTGAAAAGTTAAAGAGAAAGGAGAAGGCAATAGTGCAGGCTGGTGATTCAGGTAATTATAACCAGAATGTGGCAAGAAGGAACAGAACATGCAAACATGAGAGTGCACCAGCCAATAAGGTCAAAGTTGGGAAGAATGGTGAAAGGCAGAATTACAGGTTTTTTTATCCGAAAGCACACAGCATTTGTAAACAAGAGGGATGAATTGATAGCATAATTTGAAATAAATTAATATGATCCGATAGCCATTACAGAGGCATTGGCTGAGCAGTGAATTTGCAAGGGTACTTGACATTTTGTAAGGAGAGGAAGAATGGAAAAGGAGGTGGGATGGCCTCCCTAATAAATGATGAGATCAGCATTGCAGTGAGAAATGGATGGATTCTCCAGGTCGCCAACTGCATGTGTCTCGGCGGCACGCCGTTCGCTGGTGGCGGGATTTAGTCTTCCCGCTGCTTGTCAATGAGATTTCCCATTGAACCCCCCCCCCCCCCCACGCTGTTGGGAAACCCGTGGGTGGGGGTGTGTGCTTCCGGTGAGAAAAGTGAATTGCAACTGGTCTCAGTTCAGAGGGTCAATATGAAGAATCAGGAAGGGTAGAGAAACAAAATAGGAAAGAAGCCAATGGTAAGAGTAGATTATAGGCCCGTTGACAGTGCCTATACTGTACGACAGAATATAAATCAATAAATAATGGAGGATTTAAAAAAAGATACTGCAATAATAATGGAGAGTTTACTCTTCATATAGATTGTGCAAATCAAATTGGCAAAAGTAGTCTGGCAGATGAGTTCATAGAATATGTTAAGGAAATTTCTATGAACAATATATTCTGAAACCAATTAGGGAACGGGCTGGATGGGTAATGTGCAATGAGACAGGATTAATTAATAACCTAATTCTCTCATTTATGATCACTCTAGCCTAGGATCCTTAAAAAAGCTTCACATTCAGTTTGAGGATGAGAAATCTGAGCCCAAAACTAGTGTCTTAAACTTAAATAAAGGTAGGAATTGGTTAAAGTTGAATGGGAAAATAGGTAAAAGGTTACACTTTAGTGAAGAAGTGGCAGATATTTAAGGAGATATTTCAGAACTCTCAGCAAAGATATATTCCATTGAGAAGGAAAGACCCTGTGAGAAGGATGCACCACCTGTAGCTAACCAAGGAAGTTAAGGATCAAATTCAAAGAAAAGATATTGCAAAGATTAATGGTAGGCCAGAAGATTGAGTAAAGTCTAGAAAGCAGAAAAGCATGGTGGATGCATTGGTTGTGATCTTCCAAAACTCCCTCGATTCTGGAAAGATACCAGCAGATTGCAAAACTGTAAATGTAACACTTCTGTTCAAGTAAGTAGGTAGACAGAAAGCATTAAACCATGTCATGGGAAAAATGCTAATGCTAACAATTGTAATAATAATGGCGACTAGGGATTTTCACAGTAACTTCATTGCAGTGCTAATATAAGCCAACCTGTGACACTAAGAAAGATTATTATTATTTATGATTTATAGTAATGGCAAAGGTGAAGGGACCTACTGTATTGTAGCCAACTTAGCCGATGGTACAAAGATAGATGGGAAATCAAGTTGTCAGGTAGATGCAGAGGTAGTGCAAAAGGATATAAAAAGGCTAAGTGATTGGGCAATAAATTTGGCAGATGAAGTACTGGACAGGATTTCCTGACTTGTCACGCGAGCACTATCTTACAGTTCTGCCCAACACCCACCCCCACCACAGATTTTACAGTGGTGAAGGATGCCATCAGCGGGAAACCCCATTGACAATGGCAGGAAGATCCCGCTGCCTGCCACCAACGAGCTGCCCTCCGCTGTTGCAGAACAAGGCACAGAGGGGGAGGAAAACCCCACCCTTAATGTGGGAAAATATGACTAGAGAAGCAGAATTTCATTTAAATGGATTGAGAATGCAGAATGCTGCAGCACAGCCTATCTGAGATCCCATATATGAATCACAAAAAGATAGCATGCATGTGCAGCATAATTAGGAAGGCAAATGGAATGTTGACCTGCATTGCAATGGGGATGGGAGTTTAAAATAAGTAATTCTTGCTACAACAGTGAAGGGCATTGGTCAGATCACACCTGAAAGACTGTGTAGAATTTTGGCCTTCTTAGTTAAAGGCAGATATACTGGCATTGCAAGCAGGTGAGAGAAGGTTCACTTGGCTGATTCCTGGGATGAAGGGGTTATCTAATGGGAAAAGCATGAGCAGGTTTGACCTCTGCTCCTTGGGGTTTTGAAGAATGATAGGTGATCTTGTTGAAACAAAGACAATTCTGAGGTGGTTTGACTGGGTAGATGCTGAAGAGATGTTTCCTCTCATGGGGAAATCTGGAACGGGAGACACTTTAAAAATAAGTGGTCTGCCATTTAAGATGGAGAAGAGAATTTTTTTTTCTCCAGGAGGGGTGTTAGTCTTTGGAATTATTTTCGTCTGACAGTAGCGCGGGTTGAGTCATTGAACATATTCAAGGCTACGTTAGACAAATTTTTAATCAACAAGGGAGATAAAGATTATGGGGAACAGGCAGGAAAGTGGAGATAAGGCCATAATCAGATCAGCCATGATCTTATTGAACGGCAAAGCAGGTTTGATGAGCCAAATGGCCTATTCCATCTATTTTTTATGATCATAGTATCTTACTTTTATGAAGACGAAGCCAACATTACCTGTTACAAAATCGGTGCTATGTCTTTTCGTCCGACGTCATTTCGTCCAACGACACTTCGTCCACGTCTTTTGGTCCAACGTCTTTTTGTCCACCCGTCTTTTGGTCCAACGTCACTTCGTCCAATTATCCAATTACAAATAGTTTAATTTAGTTTTTCAATGTTACTGCTCAAGGATCCTCTCCACCTATTTCGCCTCTTGAGGTTGAGTTCTGCATTTGTGCTGCTTGATCTCCAGACATTTTTAAGATAAGCTGCAGGATATTCGCCCATGTATGCTCCAGCGTGATGAGAGCCATTGTATCTGATGGAATATTTGATCATTTCAGACCTGTAATGTCAGAACCCACTGCCAACCAGAGGTTTTAATCACTCGACGAAAATCGAGTTTAAATCTGCTTCTTTCAGAACTGCACTCATTGTCTAAATCCAATTGGACTCCCACTTATATCTGTGTCTGTCGGAAATGTAGAATATCAAATCATCTTGTCCTCTCCCCATTATTCTCTCTCGGGTACAGTTCTGGAAATCTAACTTTTAGGGAATTTCGGGAATTTACAATTTACATCAATTTTAAGTAATTTCGGGAATTTTAAGTAATTAGTAAACTTTTAGATTTGTTAACTGCATTTTTAGATTTTTTAACTTTTTAACTGCATTTTTCAACTTGCATTTTACTTGCATTTTATCAATTACTTGCGTTTTAGCAATTAAATTCACTTGCTGTATTGTACTTGCATTTTGCTGTATTGTACTTGCATTTTATCAATTAAATGGTTTTATACGGAATTAATTTGTAATTGGATAATTGGACGAAGTGACGTTGGACCAAAAGACGGGCGGACAAAAAGACGTTGGACCAAAAGACGGGCGGACAAAAAGACGTTGGACCAAAAGACGTGGACGAAGTGTCGTTGGACGAAGTGACGTCGGACGAAAAGACGCGACACGTACAAAATCAAATAGGCACCGCTATTGTTTATAATATAAAAATAAATGTATTTCATTCATATTATACCAGTCATAGTGCATGAACCAGGTTGCACTTCCCTGTTGAACTAAGTTATCCTTTCAATTTTAAGCAAAGCTAGGCATTAATATTTTAAACATCAATATTCTGCATTACAAGTCCTACAATTGGCAGGAGCATAACATATAATGTCACAACCAGAGTAATTTCAACAATATTTTTTCAAATCTCATAATGAGAAAACTTAACAGGCTTCCTCAGCAGTATCAAGTAAAGCAACGATTGGCTTTCACATTAAGGATCAAAAACATTAACATTTAAGAAAAGGTTGATTAATTTACACTTTGAAGCAATGTAACTTAAAAAGCTTCTGCTTATTCAACATGTTTAAATTCAGGACTTGTTCAGACACCTTCTCCATGATTGAGGGTGGGATTCTCCATCCACTCAAGGCAGCAGTATTCTCCGGTTCCCTTGCAATGAATGGGAGATTTGGCTGAGTGCCCAATCAAGTGGGCTGCTTTGTCCTGGATGGTGTTGAACTTCTTGAGTGCTGTTGGAGCAGCACTCATCCAGACAGGTGGAGAATATTCCATCACATTTGTGACTAGTGCCTTGTAAGCTCTGGGAAGTCAGGAGATGAGTTACTCGCCGCAGGATTCCTCTCCTCTGACCTGCCCTGGTAGCCACAGTGTTTATATGGCTATTCCAGTTTGGTTTCTGGTCAGTGGTAACCCCCAAGACTTGATATTGGGGGATTCAGTGATGACAATGCCATTGAATGTCATGGGGCAATCATTAGATTGTCTTTGGCTCTCTGGCTGGCCTCCTTCCATATGTACAAATGATTGAAGGAGCCTCTATATCGCTGACCACTGAGCTGCTAAGACTTAATTTCCTCTTCTCTGTTGCCATTGACAGCACCGAATCCTCAAGCAACTCATGGAGCAACTGCACAAACCTGGCCTTCAAGTTATTGCTACTGGGGCCTTGTCGTGAAAATGCTTGCTTATAGCTTGGCTTCTTTCAGCTTCTTCATCTGCAGCTTGTTCATCCCTGGCAGGAAAAAAACACTTCCATTCAAAAATGTCATCATCAGCACAGGAAAATAAATGATGGCCTGAATCTCTCCAACCATTCCCCTGCAGAAGCATGTCAACACTGATGTGGATTTTCGAATTTGAGAAGTTTCTTAGAGCAATCTGTACACTAAGTGATTGCTTTACACTAACAATGGGTCTGTGATGTGCCTTCTCTGATTTCTACGTTTTTGCTGACGAATCAAATGAATCAACAAATACTCTCAAGAGTCATTCTTCTGCTATTCTTATAGAGCTTTGAGCAGGTATTGCAGCAAGAGGAAATATAGTGGGATAGTTTTCAAATTTGTAATTCCCCATACATGATGAATTTCTGATTTTGGAAGGCCCACTGATCATCTTGTGTGTAAAGGCTCTGTCCAGTATAATACTAAACCATACAAACCAGCATTTCCCCAGTTATAATCATGGTCTTTAAAGAGTTAACTGACAGAAGGAGCAGAAATTAAGATGTTACATGTTTGTCTTTATTCATCTGGGCTGGAGATGTTGCTGAGATTGACAAAGCATTGGAAATGGTATCCCCAAAAGGGTCAGTGCTGGCTGGATTTACTTTTGTTCTTAACCGACATAAATGCTTTGGACTTGGGCAGAGGGAGCACAATATTAAACTGGTTGGGAAAGAACAAAGTGCACTGTGAAATGCTTCAGGGATACGCAGCTAGATTAGTGGAATGGACAGGCATGTGGCAGATGCAATCAAATGAGAAAAAGTGTAACGTAATATATTTTGGGAGGAACATGAGGAATTGGAACAGGGAGGAATGTTGATGATAGGGACCAAGGGATTGAGGAGTAGATTTGATTCCCCAAAAATGCAAATTCAGGTTGATAAAAACGTTTTAAAATCCAATTGCATTTTGAATTTTCTAAACAGTGACATGGGACATAAAATGAATAGATTGATGATAATAGACTTATACAAGTCTTTGATTGGGCCACAATTAGACTTTAGACTTTGTGTATAGTTTTGATGCTTCATTATAAAAATGTTATTAAGTATAAAGAGAGACGACTTCCGGTTGCGGCTATGACCAGCTAAGTCGCACGTTTGGCTGCTCCTGTTAGGAAGGTGTTTTCGGGCCGATTGGAGGGCCCCTAACGGCGCTGGAACGGCAATTCCCGGTGGGGGAAGGTTCCCAGAGGAGAACCCCGTCAAATTTATGGTCGTCACCCGAAGGGGGGCAGGAAAAAAAGCGGCAGCAGCTCCCCGAAAAAAGCGGGGGAAGAAATCCAAAATGGCGGCCGGCGGCGCACCCGAGGACTGGAGGAAATGGGCGGAGGAGCAGCAGGCCGCTCTCCTGCGCTTCTTCACGGAGCTGAAAGTGGAGCTGCTGGAGTCGATGAACGCGACGACCACCAGGCTGATGGGGGCACAGGCGACCCAAGAGGCGTCAATTCGGGAGCTGCAGCAGGAGATGACTGTGAGGGAGGAGGAGGCCACGGTCCTCATGGGAAAGGTGGAGGTGCACGAGGCACTCCACCTGAGATGGCAAAACCGATTGGAGGAGATGGATACCCGCATGAGGCGGAAAAACCTGAGGATCCTGGGCCTGGCAGAAGGGCTGGAGGGGTCGGACCTCCAGGGGTATGTGGCAGAAATGCTGGGCTCACTGATGGGGGCAGGGGCCGTCCCTTCGCCCCTGGAATTGGAGGAGGCCTACAGAGTAATGGCCAGGAAGCCAAGAGCAAACGAACCCCCGAGGGCGGTGCTGGTTCGGTTCCAGCGATTCAGTGACCGGGAGAGGGTGCTGAGGTGGGCCAAGAGAGAGAGGAGCAGCAAATGGGAGAACTCGACGGTGAGGATCTTTCAGGACTGGAGTGCGGAGGTGGCAAAGCGGCGGGCCCGGTTCAACCGGACGAAGGCGGTGCTGCATGCCAAGAGAATTAGATTCGGGATGCTGCAGCCAGCGCGCTTGTGGGTGACCTATAAGGACCAGCACCACTATTTCGAGTCCCCGGAGGAGGCGTGGGCCATTGTACAGGAAGAAAAGCTGGACTCGAACTAGAACCAGGGGATACTTGGCGGTCGTTGCCGCTCTGGTACTTTAAGCTGGACACGTGGCTTTCTTTTGGTTGGATTTTCACTTGGCCGTATTTTTGGACCCTTTTTGTTCTCTATACCAGTTTTTTCTCTCTTTTTTCTGTTATTTATAATGTTATGTTGGGAGGGCGGGGTGGGGGGGGGGGGAGTGCCGGGGGTATGTGTTTCTTGTGGGGTTTTTGGTTGTTTTGTATTTATCGGTGTGAGATCGGGGACGGGGGTGGAACTGAAGATGGAGGGGCGGGGAGGGGCAGGGCGAAAGCGCGGGCTTTCCTCTGGTTTCCCGCGCACGGGGCAGAGGAGGGAGGGGGGTGGGAGTAAGGGGCGTGGTCAGCAATGGCTCCCTTTCCCGCGCTGGAGCGGGGTCAAGGAGGGGTGGTAAGGGGGGGGACGTCCCCCATGCCGGGAGGAGCCGGAGTGTGGCAGGGGCAGCCGGGTCAGCGTAAACCAGCTGACTCACGGAAGTACTATGGAGGGTGCGTCGCGGCTAGGAAGGGTCCTAGCCTGGGGGGGGAGGGGGGTGGGGGGGGGGGAGGGGGGAAGGGGGGGGCCACCGGGTTGCTGCTGAAAAGGCCAGGGAGGAGAAGTTGAGGACTGGAGGGGTGGGGGGGGGGGGGGGGGGCGCCATCGCCATGGGGAGCGGGTCAGAAAGGGAGGGCTGACTCGGGGCGAGCAGGTGACAGGATATGGCTAGTCGGCGGGGGAAAGGGGCGGGCTGCCCTTCGACCCGGCTGATCACTTGGAATGTGAGGGGGCTGAATGGGCCGGTCAAGAGAACGAGAGTAATCTCGCATTTGAAGGGGCTGAAGGCGGATGTAGCAATGCTACAAGAGACCCATTTGAAGGTGGCGGACCAGGTCCGCCTGAGAAGGGGGTGGGTGGGACAAGTGTTCTACTCAGGACTGGACGTAAAGAACCGAGGGGTGGCGATCCTGGTAGGGAAGAGGGTGTCGTTCGTGGCGGCGGAGGTGGTGGCGGATAAAGAGGGTAGATATGTCATGGTGAAGGGTAGGCTGCAGGGGGAGAAAGTGGTGATGGTTAACGTGTATGCCCCGAACTGGGACGACGCTGGCTTCATGAGGCGCCTACTGGGCCTCATTCCGGACCTGGAGGCAGGGGGCCTGATCATGGGGGGGGACTTCAACACAGTGCTGGACCCCGTGTTGGACAGATTGAGTTCAAGGACGAGTAGGAGGCCGGCAGCGGCAGAAGTGTTAAAGGGGTTTATGGAGCAGATGGGAGGGGTGGACCCCTGGAGGTTTGGGAGGCCGAGGGCGAGGGAGTATTCCTTTTTCTCCCATGTCCACAGAGTCTATTCTAGAATTGACTTTTTTGTATTAAGCAGGGGACTGATCCCGAAAGTACGGGAAGTGGAGTACTCGGCCATAGCGGTCTCAGACCATGTGCCACACTGGGTAGATTTGGAAATGGGAGAGGTTCGAGACCAGCGTCCGCTGTGGCGTCTGGATGTGGGGTTGCTGGCGGATGAGGAGGTGTGTAAGAGGGTCCGGAAGAGCATTGAGAGATATCTGGACATTAATGACACGGGGGAGGTGCAGGTGGGGATGGTATGGGAGGCCCTGAAGGCGGTGATCCGGGGGGAGCTGATCTCCATACGGGCACATAGGGAAAGGAGGGAGAGACAGGAGAGGGAGAGGCTGGTGGGGGAGCTTCTGGACGTGGATAGGAAATATGCGGAGGCACCAGAGGAGGGGCTGCTGGGGGAACGGCGTAGTTTGCAGGCTAAGTTTGACCTGTTGACCACCAGAAAGGCGGAGACACAGTGGAGAAGGGCGCAGGGCGCGATTTATGAGTATGGGGAGAAGGCGAGTAGGATGCTGGCGCATCAGCTCCGCAAGCGGGATGCGGCTAGAGAAATTGGGGGAGTGAGGGAGAGGGGTGGGAACATAGTGCAGAAGGGGCCAGAAGTAAATGGGGTTTTCAGAGACTTCTATAAGGAGCTGTATCGGTCAGAGCCGTCGACGAGGGGAGGGGGGATGGAGGGCTTCTTGAACAAACTGAGGTTCCCCAGGGTCCAAGAGGAGCTGGTAGAGGGGCTGGGGGCGCAGATAGGGCTAGAGGAGCTAGTCAAGGGGATTGGGCATATGCAGTCGGGGAAGGCGCCGGGGCCAGACGGGTTCCCGGTGGAATTTTACAAAAAATATGCGGATCTGGTGGGCCCTGTGCTGGTGCGAGCCTTCAACGAGGCATGGGAGGGGGGGCTCTGCCCCCGACAATGTCGCAGGCACTGATCTCTCTGATCTTGAAGCGGGATAAGGACCCCGTGCAGTGTGGGTCATATAGGCCTATCTCGCTCCTGAATGTAGACGCCAAGCTGCTGGCAAAGATCCTGGCTACCAGGATAGAGGATTGTGTGCCAGGGGTGATACACGAGGACCAGACGGGTTTTGTGAAAGGGCGGCAGCTTAATACGAACGTGCGGAGACTGCTAAACGTCATCATGATGCCGGCAGTGGAGGGGGAGGCGGAGATAGTGGTGGCATTGGACGCGGAGAAAGCATTCGATAGGGTGGAGTGGAAGTACCTGTGGGAGACGCTGGAGCGGTTTGGATTTGGGGAGGGATTTATTAAATGGGTGAAGCTGCTATATTCGGCCCCGACGGCAAGTGTAGTGACGAATGGTAGGAGATCGGAGTATTTTGGGCTCCACCGGGGGACCAGACAGGGGTGCCCCTTGTCCCCCCTGCTCTTCGCACTGGCAATTGAACCGTTGGCGATGGCACTGAGGGGCTCAGGGGGGTGGAGAGGGCTGACAAGGGGTGGGGAGGAGCACCGGGTATCGCTATACGCGGACGACCTGCTGCTATACGTGGCAGACCCAGAAGGGGGAATGCCGGAGGTGATGGAACTGCTAGCAGAATTCGGGGACTTTTCGGGGTACAAGCTAAACTTGGGTAAGAGTGAGGTATTTGTGATACACCCAGGGGACCAGGAAGAGGGAATCGGGAGACTCCCGTTGAAGAGAGCAGGAAAGAGTTTTAGATATTTAGGGGTGCAGGTGGCAAGGAACTGGGGGACTCTCCACAAGTTGAACTTCTCTAGGCTAGTGGAACAGATGGAGGAGGAATTTAAAAGGTGGGACATGGTGCCGCTGTCGCTGGCGGGCAGAGTGCAGTCCGTTAAAATGACGGTCCTCCCAAGGTTTTTGTTTTTATTTCAGTGCTTGCCCATCTTCCTCCCTAGGGCCTTCTTCAAAAAGGTGACGAGCAGCATCATGAGCTACGTGTGGGCGCACGGCACCCCAAGGGTGAGGAGGGTCTTCTTGGAGCGGAGTAGGGAGAGTGGAGGGCTGGCATTACCCAACCTTTCGGGGTATTACTGGGCGGCTAATGTGTCGATGGTGCGCAAGTGGATGATGGAAGGGGAGGGGGCAGCTTGGAAACGAATGGAGAGGGCGTCCTGTGGCAACATAAGCCTGGGGGCCCTAGTAACGTCGCCATGGCCGCTCCCTCCCACGAGGTACACCACGAGCCCGGTGGTGGCGGCCACCCTCAAGATCTGGGGGCAGTGGAGGCGACACAGGGGGGAAGTGGGAGGTCTGATGGAGGCACCGTTAAGAGGGAACCATAGGTTCATCCCGGGGAACATGGACGGGGGATTTCAGAGCTGGCACAGGGTGGGCATCAGGCAGCTGAAGGATCTGTTTGTAGATGGGAGGTTTGCGAGCCTGAGAGAGCTGGAGGAGAAATTCGGGCTCCCCCCGGGAAACGTGTTTCGACATTTGCAGGTGAAGGCATTTGCTAGCCGCCAGGTGGAAGGGTTCCCCTTGCTCCCCAGCAGGGGGGCGAGCGATAGGGTGCTCTCGGGGGTCTGGGTCGGAGGGGGGAGGATATCGGACATATACAAAGTAATGCAGGAGGCTGAGGAGGCATCAGTAGAGGAGTTGAAAGCCAAGTGGGAGGGGGAGCTGGGAGAGCAGATAGAGGATGGGACATGGGCTGATGCCCTGGAGAGGGTTAATTCTTCCTCCTCATGTGCGAGGCTTAGCCTCATTCAATTTAAGGTGCTACATAGAGCCCATATGACGGGGACAAGGATGAGTCGGTTCTTTGGGGGTGAGGACAGATGTGTCAGGTGTTCGGGAAGTCCAGCGAACCATGTCCATATGTTTTGGGCATGTCCGGCACTGGAGGGGTTCTGGAAGGGGGTGGCAAGGACGGTGTCGAGGGTGGTGGGATCCAGGGTCAAACCAGGATGGGGACTAGCGATCTTTGGGGTTGGGGTGGAGCCGGGGGTACAGGAGGCGAGAGAGGCCGGAATACTGGCCTTTGCGTCCCTAGTTGCACGAAGAAGGATACTGATACAGTGGAAGGACGCGAGGCCTCCAAGCGTGGAAACTTGGATTAATGACATGGCAAGCTTTATCCAGTTGGAAAGGGTCAAATTCGCCCTGAGAGGGTCGGTACAAGGGTTTTTCAGGCGGTGGCAGCCTTTCCTCGACTTTTTGGCTCAAAGATAGGGTGCAGAGGTCGCAGCAGCAGCAACCCGGGGGGGGGGGGGGGGGGAGGGGGGGGGGGTGGCAACAACGGGGGTGGTGGGTTATTTAAGGTTGTAATGCGGACAAATTTGTTCGCAGTTCATGTTTGATGTTAATTGTTGCCTTGTTTGTTTTTGGGGAGGGAGGGGGGGGGAGGGACAGCGCGCGCGGGGGGTCGGGCGGGGGGGGGATATCTGTTAAGAGGGAATATTGTGTAATAGTCTATGGTTAGGGGGGGTAAGTATTTTCATGTAAAAAATCTCTTCAATAAAAATCATTTTTAAAAAAAAGTATAAAGAGAGACTTCAGAAACTAAGACTATTTCTACTGCAACAGAGAAGGCTCGGAAGAGATTTGACAGAAGTCTTGATAGGGTGAATAGGGATGGGGTACTTATTTTGGCCTGAAGTTAATGAAGAGGAGTAATTAGTTTAAATACATCCATTAAGGGAGTGAAGAGAGAAGTTAGGAGAAATGTCTGTGCCAGGGAGTTGAAGGAGCATGGATTATATTGTCACAGAGTACAGTGGAAGCAGAGATTTTTGCAACTCTTAAAAGAAAGTGGATGGGCACTCAAATCAAAGGAATGTCTGGGCAATGAGAATAAAGTAGAGTAGCAGGGTTGGTATTGGATTGTTCTAGTAAAGAGTTTGTACAGGCAGAATGGGCCAAATGGTCTCCATTTGTGCAGTGAACCTCCATCATTACATTATTTTTGTAATTCTGGTAAGTGATTCAATTGAGTACTTGCTTTATACTTGCTCACTGAGGGCTATTGTGTGATGCTATGCTGTTATTGAAAGGGGTATGAGGAAAGGAACTAACTGAATCCAGTAATCAGTAGTTTTGACATGAAGAGGTTTTTAAATTTTCTAGTTGAAGAACTTTTTTCTGATTACATGATAATTCACCCATTATTGGCTTTTCTTGCTGTGTATTCACATTTAGTTATATAATTAACTTCTTGTATTTGCTAAATTTTTGTGCTTATTTTTATTTAGCAGTAATTAAAATAAATAACCACTTTAGTTTAGTTTATGTTTAATTTCTGCTAATTTAAAGCATGTTTGTAACATTACATGAGACTATTTCTAGTAGTTTGGTATGAATACCATGATTATTACTCCTTATGAAATTAAAAGAAAGAAAGAAATTGAGGGGAAGAATGATTCATTTTCATGGTGCTGATAAAGGTTGGCAAGATGTACTCTTGAAATATTACCTCCAAGTGTAATGAGGGAGAATTGAAGGTGACTAAGTCAGGATTTGTGGTTACATGATGAATTTATAAAGGCCCTGAGAACAGATTGCTTGTCCAATCATTTGGGGAGGATTGATGCATGGTATCAGGGGATATAAAGTAGACAAACAAATTAAATTTGTTTTTCAAGAAACATTGATATAATATTTGTTATTTTAAGTCCTCTAGTTTAACTCCAATTTTATAATTACTAATACCTAATATTTCAGGCTAATACCTGCAAAATTCCAAACCCTATGCTTCCTTAGGGATTTCTGGCCACAATTTTGTTTTCATAGGAGAAGTCCTGCTGGTGAGTCTGGAAGCAGGAGCCTGGTGGTGGTGGTATCCTGTTTTGGTGTGCTGCACGGCCTATCACTATATTTTGCGGGCAAAAGGCAACTAATTGGTTGACACCAGGAAGGCCTTCTCCATAAGGCCAGCTACCGTTGCCAGGAGTTGATGGTTGAAGGCCAACAGCTCAGCCATCTCAGAAGCTCAACTGGGAATTTGGAGGGATGGTGAGGCAAGGCCTGGAGAGAGGGCTGGAAGATTGCTGTTGGATCACCATTGCTACTGAGACATGAATACGAGGCTGACACGTGAATAAGAGGCTGCACCGAAACTTACCTGGTTGCTCCCAGGGTTCAGCTTGAGGTTACTCCAAATGGCAGAGGGCACACCTGTCACTGATAAACTCCCAGAAAAGGAAAAGGAGGCCCTAAATTAGCTATTGTGCCAAATGCCTTCTGGGTGGGAGGGCTGTCTACCACCTTCCTCACCACTGGCAAGATGGTGGAAGTAGTAATGGGAAGACAATGGACGTTCCAACCCCTGCCTTCAACCCCTGCCTTCCCTCACCATTTTATGGGCCCTTCAAATCCCAGTTCATTCGCAGACAGTTGGCGCAATTTAGACCTCTGTGTGCACATTACCAAGTCTTGCGGCCTTATCTACTCTCTTTGCCTTCAGTTTTTTTTAAAATAAACATTTCTCAATTATTAATTGGCTTCTCTACACATTTCCATGTTTTGTCATTGTCTGGCTTTGTGACCACTGTGAATTTTCTAGAGCTAGTTTGCCAATTTCATCTCTGAGAGGTTCATGTGTGCTCAAATCTTTTGTTTGTTCTGAAAGCAATACAACAAACAATAATTCACTTCCTCCCTTCAGTTTAAGGCCTTATTTTATGCCAAATTGTACATGATTTAGCTGTGTTTTTATATTCAACTTTAATTCCCTGTCTTTCTTGACTCTATTTAACTTTTAAGTTTTCAATGTCTGTTTTGTTGCTCTGTCATATGTGTGGGATTACACACTGGTTTATCTATGTTGTATATCACCTATATTTAAAGACTTGTCTGATTGAATAATTAATGGAACAGAGAACAGTGGTTTTGTTAATACACTGGTAATCCAGAGGCCTTCACTTATCATCCAACAATGTGAGTTCAAATCCCACCACGTCAGTTTCAGAAATGGAAGTCAGTTTAACAGTATTGAAATAAAAGAAGCTGACATCAGTAAAAATCACCATGAAGCTGTTGCATTGGCACAAAAATACAATTGGTTCACTTTTATCCTTTAGAATAGCAAGTTTAAGGTAAAGTAAGGTAAAATCGCCATTGTCCCAGATGACCATAAGCTGCTTCCTCCTTGAGGGGGCAGAGCTGGCTGGTGGTGATTTAACCTGAGGATCACCACACCTGAGGCGAGGGGCAAGGTTGAGAAGACAGGGCCTTCATGAATAACTTCAGCCATTACGGCTGTAGCAAGTTAGCCTACATATGATTTTCCAAAGTGCATTGATTGAAGAAAAAAAACGCTACAGTATAATGAATAGTGGTTCAAGAAGAAGGTCCACCATCAAAGTTGCACAATAAATAAATACTGGCCTTGCCAGCAATGGCCACATCCTGAAAAAGAAAGAAATACCCAGTTTAAGTTTATATTTGCCAATGTGTATTGACGTATTAAATAGACTATTGCAGAAAGGTGCTGTGTTGCAGCAGTTTGCACTGATGATTCTCCATATAATGAAGTTCTGACCACAGCAAAAGGGTCAGAAAGACACACTAAGTAGACTTGGTGTGCTTCTCCATAGCTATAAAGAGCAAACTGATATCCAATTGGACAATTTCACAAGATCAGTGGGAGCTTGAGACCAGCTCATCTGGCGTCCTCCTGGCCATGGAAATGTGTCTCCCACTGGGTTCTTAATGCGCACTGCTTTGCAAGTCTCTCCCCACAGTAAGTGTAAATTGCTTTATCTCAGATTCCGGTTCATCTCCCCAGCCAAGTAATTATAGTGACAAGTATTCTTTCTAAAAGCTTCACCGTTATCCTAAAACCAGTTAGGGCAGAAATCCCATTCCATCCTGCCTGCAACACCTTTTCAATTATTTATTGAGGGTTAATCAGGTTTTCCTGAGAGTGCCCGGATATCATTCCAAACCATTTTACCTCAAAACATTTTCACCATTTGTTTTATTCCTTCCTCCTGTTTCCCCAGGCTCACATTGTTTATTCCACAGAACTCCCAATGGCTGGCTTTGAAATTCCACCAAACAATGTCATTATAACACCAGCTCCTAGCAAAAAAAATCAACTTGCTTTATCCATGATGCAAATGAAGCAAAAACTAACTTAACATATACCAATGATATTATAAAAAGAACACTCCCATTGACGGCTCCACCGCCATTCCCCACCAGTCTAATTTCTTACATATTTTTCCAGGTTTTTCTTTAATCTGCTTTAATTTTGCACCTTCCCCAGATCCGTCATACCCTTTGAACTGTTCTATTCCTGTCTCATTCTACCTCTTCTTCGTTTCGCTGTTTTATTTTCCCCCGTCCCTTTAAAATCACACCTGCCAAATGTTGTCTCTGTCGCCAGCTTCACTCCCCAACTCTTGACTCATGGCCTGTCCTATGTTCTCTCTCTCTCTCTCTTTCTCTGCCTCTGGTTGCTCTCCCTCTTCAAAGCATGAATTTGTGATGGCCTGCTCGCTTCCTCGCCTATTACTTAACCTAGTCGGCAGAATTCTGTTTCACTCCACCTCTGATCAGTTCCATGCGAATGTTTGAGCCGGAGCTCCAGGAAAGCACACAAAGATGCCTCACTGAGTAGACATGATAGAGATGAATTGGAATAACATGAGAGCCGCTATTGGGAGACATACCCTGATGGACTAAGGAAATATATTTGTATAAAGACTGTTGGTTTCAGCACCAAACATGAGCAAATCTCTGCTGGAATCAATATTGAAGGAGAAGGGAGATGCAAGGTATTGCGGATTTATCATAAGAGATACCCCTTCACTGGAAAAGCATTAATTTAAATGATCGTAAACGCAATATTTAAACACCATAATTGATTGTTTATAATCGCTTGGATGCGGTCGGAGCATTCTGGGTTACGGAGGTCGTATAATTACTCTAACATTTAATGCTTCAACACTCTTATTGAGCAGGGCGGGGGGAGGGGGATGAGAGAGCGGGTTGTGGCGCTGGCCATGGTGCTGAATCCAACAGCGCTCAGCAGAACCGTCAACCTGTCGCCAGTCCCTGTTTTTTTTAACTATCTGAGCTCCGAGGATGATTCGTGTCGCTTTGATGAATACACAGACTAATTATTTTTCACATTTTTCATTAGCATCGACTGGGCCCTCCGAAGCTTTCGTGAACTGGGGTTTGCACACACTCACTGACACACACACACACTCTCTCTCCCTGGGCTCCAGTCAGACACCAAGGAAATAGGCGTCTGTTGCATTGAGCGGGGCAGAGCGTGGTTTTAAATGGACTTGGCTCAGATGGATAATGTGATCAGGAAAATAGCTACATACGCCATCCCTGCAATTGCCAAAGGAAAGAGTGAATTTGTGGTTAGCACCAACACCCCCCCCCCCCCCCCCCCCCCCACCTCCCACTTTATGCGCATGACAATAGCACTCGTCTTAAAGCAAGGTCAGTCTTGCATTGTGTCATTATAGTTCCTCCGATGCCACACTTTTGAATGCATTTCACAACGCTCTCACTGGGGCCAAGGGACAGCAAAATCCTTCAGGCAGTTACACCGGCAAACGTGTTTCCTTGTGACATGGATAACTGCACAAAATCAATTTGGTCAGAGACCGTTTAACTTTTATTAAAACCTAACCCCATATTAAGAAGCAATAAAATGCTCGAAGGCCGGCCCCCTTTTCTCTCTCTCTCTCTGTATAGAAGAAAACCAGTGATGAAAGTGAAGATATTTGTTTGCAGCGATTAATCTCCTCCCTTCCCACTCTTCCAGAAACATTGCAAAGCAAACCACCAAGGCAGCTGTGGGTGAAAGCAACCTGATTAGGCTGACAGGAAATTAAATGGAGGGATGGTGGATTACAAACTCTTCCCCGTCTAGCTCTTCATGACTTGCAAATGGAAAATGGAAATTGAAAGGCCGGGAACAAGCAGCGACATGCCAAACAATTCCAACAAGTACCGAGTGCAACTTTTATTTTCCATTAGTGGATGTCAGTCTTCTGCCATCCTGTGACCTTCACCCATTATTTGTTTCACGTTGATTGTATATTGGGAGCAAAATAATTGGGGAGGGATACATGACCTGTGGCTGTGGCTTCACGGTCCTGGTGTGGACAAACTCAAAGACATCTCCGGCTGGAAACTCCAGGAAGGAGAAACTTGCGGGCCTGGGGGGGAGGGGGGTGCTTTTGAATATGATCATCAAACATATTCAAATGCTCTTTTAATATTTCCACATTTCCTGTTGCTAGGCCGGCTTAAATGCTGTAAATAATTAATCGCATCAAACAATCCATTTTGATGTGCTAAATGCAGAGGGAGCCATCCTGAACATTGGCTTAACTCTTCTTTTTCACTATGACCATATTGAGATGGCACTCTTTCGCTGCACGAGGAATTATTTTGCCTGACAAAACGTCGAAATTTTGATCTAGCTTTAATAAGATGCGCGCCCTGGGCCATTCCCTTCCAGCCTGGAGGACAACAGATGCGGGGAGTCTTTAGGGAGAAGATCTTTGGAATTTCATCAGCATTCATCGGTGACCCAGGCTTTTCAACCACGATGATAGACACGATAAATCATCTTTACAACGAATTCTAATTATCGTTTATGTGGCCTGTGTGCCTCTTGTAAAGTGAAATTCTAACACGTCTCTTATACTTCTGTCTGTCGAGGAACGTCAGGGGTGATTTTGACTTTTACATGAGGGCTGCATTACATTTGCCGGGTGTTAAAGGCTGAACCGCTGGATATGTACAGCCTGGATTCTGAATATATACTATTAATTTACTCTAAATCTAATTCATCTTCAGCGAAAGTGTGTTCTGTATCCTATGATAGGATTACAAGTAAGCATTATAGCAATTAATACCATAATGCGCCCATGATTAGTGCATTACATTGAATTTCATGGATTCTTGGGTTCTATCGCGCAGATTTCCCTAGGGTCCTCTAGACCGCAATCTATTGTAATCTTAGCAAATTAAATGTAAAATTGTACAGCCGGCTACAGAGTACAGTAACCATGCGATGCAAATCGTGTGGATTTAGGAGTGAAGTTTAACTTGTAGCACAAGGGAGTAAAGCCCTCATTTTGTCTTTATACCAATGGAAGACAGCGTTTGTGGATTACACACACGTTTAATTAAATATTTAACATATGTACTTTAAGTATTTCACGCCTTATGCTGTATTTCCTGTTTAGATTCAGCGCCCCCTCGCCGCCCTCAAGAAACAGCAGTCAATTACTGGAAGACTTACACATGCTGTCCTTGTTTGTGTTTCATTATCAACACTGGGCAGAGTGAACAGTGGGATCGATCGGACTGGGAGGGGTGTGGGCAAGTTTTAATTGTCATAATGCTATCAGAGTTTGTCAGAGTTCAACTAATTACCCAAGTTACTACCATCTGCTACTTTCTGACTAATTGCTAAGTGAGTCGAAAGTTAGAAAGTTCTTTGGTGAGTTGAGACAGAACCTAACTTAGTGGAGGCTTAAGTTATGCAAATGTCCAGTTCTAATTCTGCTCGCCCCCAGACCCATTAAACTTGACATTCTTTGTCGTGTGAATCGGAAGCATTGGGTGGCAGCGGAACGAATGGATTTGTTTTTTCTCTTCAAATGCTGGCTTTTACATTAAATCAATACGCGTTCAACTTAAGGACAGCACTTTGTCCTTCTTGTATCCCACAAGTACTTTATTATAGGTCTACAGTGAGACAAGGCGAGGCTTATAACACATACCCTCAGTTCACCTTTAATCAAACTCTATTCGGAACAATGAGAACTCCTATCTATAGACAACTTACTTAAATGACTGCTGGATAAACAATCAGCCAACCAAAATCGCATATTTCACGCAGCGCTGGCAAATCCACCAAATGGGAAAAGTGGCATTCTTTAAATCACTGACACAAATTTCTTTATTATAAAGGTAATGACCGTCTGCTTATCTGGAGACTACTCCTCTGTGTCCTGGTGATAAGATTTTTATTAACAGACTCATGTTAATGTCTGAGGATCGCTTTCAAAACATATAAATAATGGACTTTATCTACTCTAATAAGCTTTGTGCGTAATCGATTCGTTGATGTTTTGCTTTATTTGGGACAACAAATGCGGACAGTGTTAATAACTTTGAGATCGCTGCCCTGTTATCATTTTGCCCAGCTTTCCGTGGAGCAGACATACAGCTTTGCGCTAAGCCCTCGCCATTTCCCCCTGGAAAGTATCCTGCAGATATTCCCTGGTGATAAATAACTGACAGAGCATGCCATTGCAACAGCCTTGGATTATTTTCGTATTAAAGTCCTACTTTATAATGTGCAAAAAGTAAATTATGTTGTAGAGCAATTGGACAAAATTAAACAGCTCCACCATCTCTCTCCATTAGTTTGATAGGAGATGCTAATTAATGAAGATATGAACCAAGTAGAATGCAGAATACTTTTGCTATAATCAGAACATAATTGATTTTTCTGTTCGATTATCACAAATTAACCGAAACATCCAATAAACATGCTCTTTTTCCTGGCAATTCCGATCGGAATTCTGAAGGGTGAGATGGAATCAGGTGGATATGTTATATTTCTAAGAGAAATTCGGGCTCAATGGATGATTCGGTGTGATTTCACCCTGTCAGTGGTTTATGTCACCTATCTGCTCACAGTGGGATTGGCTTCTCTGGAGTCACTGGGAGTCGAGCGGCAGAATTCTAGGCTGTCAGGCAACAATTAGCAGTTTAAAAAGAATCACAACTCGTGAATGATGTGATGTGAGGAGAACTTACCATCATCCACACACAGACATACATACACATACACAAAAGCATTGCTCTCCAACAGCAATTCATTCCTCCATCTCTCTCAGCCCACAGCGGAACATTCAATCTTGTGTGGATCGCCTTCACACAGAACGCAGGCAGAGAGAGACCCAAAGGATCTCTTCCCGGCACACTGAACGCTTCCCTCCCCACACGCTGCGGGTAGAAGCGAACGGGAGGAAGGGGAGCCTTGAGGAAGATCTGCTGATGGATATTGATGTTTCTGCATACAGGGGTACGAGTGGATGCCAGAAGATTCCCTGCTGGAATAGGTTACTTTGGCGGGACGTTCTTGAGGGGAGTGGTAAAGAGAGAGCGCAGCTCGCCTGACTTGCAGACTTAGCGGCTTTGGGGGTGCACGGTGCCCGGGTATGGAAGAAGCGCTGGCAGCCAATATTTCACCAGATAGTGAATGAGGCGTCTCGCGTACCAGGGCGCGGCTCGGGGAGCGAGCTGCAATATCGCAGCGCACCATCATGTCTTCACAACCAGCACCAGAGTGCCCGCCCAGGAAAAACGCCAACTTGCTGGAAATCGGCACATTCTGCCTGGACTCTGACATTATATTCGGATTCACCAGTCACCTCTTGAGGAGAAAACGCAAGGTGAGTGTTTCATAAAACCTTTGGCAACACGAGGCAGCGACCTGACTTTTAAAGCGATCCCCTTCAAGTTGCCTTCAGTTAATAAAAGGCCACCACAATCAAACATTGTTTGAAGTGTGTGTTCGGGATGTGTTTTGATGTGTGTGCTTCGGGGCTAACTTTCCAATGTGTTGCTGGGACTGTGTGTCGGTGTGTGCTGGGTGAGCAGATGGTACGGTTTGCTTATTATTTATTGCTGGGGACATGGGCAGCTTTAGGCATTGCGGTGGGAACCATCCCAGCCACCAGACTAGACCAAACTGCATCCGAGGGCAGATCACATTTCTTTTTTTTAATATAAATTTAGAATGCAGTTCATTTTTTCCAATTCAGGGGCATGTTAGCGTGGCCAATCCACCTAGCCTGCACATGGCTGGGTTGTGGGGGTGAGACCCACACAGACACGGGGAGAATGTGCAAATTCCACACGGACAGTGACCCAGAGCCGGGACCGAACCTGGGACCTCAGCGCCGTGAGGCAGCAGGGCTAACCCACCCAGCAGAGGGCCACCCTGCTGCCCTGGACCACGTTTCTTTAAAGATATTTGCTCGGCCGCCTGGTGCTTTGCTTTGAACTTCTCAAGGTATTTCACCACAGGAAAGACAGAGAGAGAGAGGCACAGAGGGACACAGAGAGCCTGATGCTCACTCACAACTGTTTCCATCTCACACACATGCAGCAAGTCACAGAGCGCCCGCGCTCTGAACTCTCAATGAATGAATGAGCAACTCCAGCCCATTTCCGGAGGCGAGATTGTCGGGAGGTGGGAAGGTGCAGAGGTGGAGTTGCTGGGTGTACAGAGGGGGGGGGGGGGGGGGGGGGTCGTGCACAGTTTCCTATCCCCGCCGGGAAGCGCGCACACTGGGGCAGCTCGGCGGCGCGCATCAGAAAGCCTCCCCCCCCCCCCCCCCCACACACAGCCGGATCGGGGGCGTGCACACGTGCAGAGTGTGTGTGTGGGGTGGGCGTGCAGTTGGGGTTGTCAGCCGGGGGCGCGCAGAGCTGCCAACCCCTCCCTGACCCAGATTGGTGAGCAGCTTCTTTCTCCTTCGCTCTTTGCTCCAACTCAGCGTTTGAGAGACAATTATTGTTTGTCTGCCACAATCCCCCGGTGGGGTTGGCAGGGAATCCAGGAGGCTGTCCTGGAGAGGGGAAGCCGGGGGGGGGGGGGGGGGGGGTTGATTCTTGTGCTTGTGAGCGAGGTGGAGCTGACTTTCTAGGACTTTCCCCCTTCGCATTATTTTGTTTTTATGTTTTAAGCCAGAGGTCGCTTTTTATCATTAAATCTATGAATGGGCTTCTTATACATTCTTAATGGGTATAAAGTGTGCATCCCTCTGAACTCATCACACATATAGAGAGGCCCGTTTGTGCTAACTCTTTGCTGTTAGCAGACGTTCTGTGGGTGTGCGTGTAGATTTTTGTTTCTGAGATCTGGAAGTCGCGATACAGCTAAAATGAGGCTTATTTTTAGAAAGGCGCGAAACTTGAAACGCAGCGTCCTCCTATTTGGAGCAGTCGAGCGCCTCACTGTACCTCACCCTCACTGAGTTTCCACAGCTATCTGGCTATGACCTCTGCTTCCTTCCACATTGCGTTTTCACACCTCCCACCCTTTGCTGAGCGTCTTCAACCACGAAGCCCTGCCCATTGCAATCCTCTCCCTCACACACAGGAGTCACTTCAGCTGCATACTGACTGGGGGGTGATACTGACTGGGGGGGGGGGGGGGGGGGATACAGACTGGGGGTGGGGTGGGGGGGGTATACTGACTGGGGGTGGGGGGCATACTGGCTGGGGGGGGGGGGGGCAAAGTGGCCAACATGAAGGAATTGCACATTCAAATCCGTTCTCAGTCTGCACCCCCTGAACCGGGGGAACAACCTGAAAGACTCTTTAATAACCGCGCTGAAGTATTTCTACTGAAATCTGGGCAGTTACCCAAGTTTCTCCAGCTTAATGTTGGCTCTGACAGATTTGCCATGTGAAGAAAGTATTAACGATCAGATTAAGTTTTGGAGTGAATGTGCACAGACAGCACTTCCGCAAAAAAATCCCCGACCTGATGAATTTTAATTCACACAAATTTCATTGGGTTTCTGCCTAGTTTTAAATGTGTACTTTCCCTGAATTCTGTAAACGTTAATCAAGACCAACACCCCCTCCCCCCAAAAAAATAAAGCATGAAAATCTCAAGTGTGGTATCATTTTGCTAAATAATCCAGAAATGTATGCTTAAAAACGAGTGTCGTTGTCACAAGTTACCGTGTACTGATATATACTGTTATTAGTACTCCTCAGACTATTTCTTACCCCGACTTAGAAAACGCACGTTCACCGAGAGACCGAGCCAGGCAGGCATTGACTGCAGCCAGGCTGAGCGAATTCTGAACAGGATTTTTTTCCTGGTGTCCGCAAACTCACTCAGTTCTTGCGAAGCAGAGACAGCGCTGTGTTTCCTGAGGATTTTGGACCTTTCTGCACATCCTGAAATTCTGGCCAACAAGTGGCGCTGTAACTACAGCGGAGGGAGACTGGGGAGCTGGGACAACTTTCCACACTAACATTAGAGGGCGGGGGAGGGGGGGGGGGGGGGGGGGGGGTTAAAACACAGCCCCCCAAAACACACACACACACACGACTGTAAGAGGACGAGTCTCAGGAGTTTAAATCGACTTTGACATTAGAAATAAATTGTTCAGATTAATAAAGACGTTTTTTTTGTTAAAATAGTTCTGATTATTTGCTGGTATTGGCGAGGGGCGAGAGTTACTGTACGTTCTCCAACAAGATTATCTGAGCAAACCTCGGTATTAACCTAAACCAAAGCTATTAATTGTGATCAAGCGTTCGACATTTTAAGAACAAGTTATTTACTAGTCAGCGGATGAAGCGAGTTAAAGCTGCTGCCAAGTGAATTTGAATCTCGGGCCAGTTAGATCATCATCAAAGCTGAACGAAGTAAAGTGGTGTGGTGCTGTCTCTGGGGGAACCTGTCTGCTCTGGGAGGGGGGGGGGGGGGGTGGTTATGGGGGGGGGGGGGGGGGATGTGAAATCTCCCTTTTCCCATCACTGCCCCAGCAGAGCCGGAGATTGGCGACACCCTCACACACTCCGAAAATCAGTTCAGCACAGAAATCCCTTCTTGCATTTGAGGGCTTTTTGATTGGAAAGAATTCCTGGCAGTTTCGTCCTTGGACATGGTGGCATGTGCCGAGAATGCTTTTTGGAAGTCAGGATTGTTGGCTGAAAGTTGTGTCAGGGCTGTGTGGCGGGTGTGGGAGCAGTTTTGCTGGTGTCTGTGAGTCACGGCAAGCCCTTGGCCGATCAGTGGTTTAAATGCACTCTGTGCTCCACCCACCAGCAGGCACGCTTTCCCCCAACCCACACTAACTTCAAACTCAAACTTACTCTCGTCCCCTTTCGGACATGGATGTGGAAGAGCGGAATAAACAAATGCCGGTTTAGACTTTTCAGGAATATTTGGGAAGTGATTAGGGTTTATAAAGGGCAGTTTAAGAGCACTGGGCGCGTTCCTAGTACTGCTCAGGAGGTCGGTTGAGCGGTATTGGCGCTGTTGTGATGAATCCACACGTTCCAGCCGGGAGTCAGGACCACCAGGCGCAATAACTGTTTCGCTTTGGATGTGTTCCTGCAATAACCGAAAGTGACTTTAAGCAAAATGCCAGGGAGTAAAGCTCGCGGGGTGGAGCCGGAGTGCCGCAGACAAGCGGTAAGTAACAAGGCTGTCTTACTGGACTTGGGTCAAGGGGCTATGGGTCTGAGCTACACCGTAAACCTGAGCTAATTTGAGCACTGTAAGGGTGCATTTACAAACAAGAGGCGCAGATCGCCAGTACGACACATGTACTAAGGCTCCCCAATGCCAGTGAATCAATTGGACTTCGTTAACACTGCGGAGTTTACAGTAACTCCCCACAGCACAGCATTAAACAAACTGAACTTTTTGCAAGACAATTTGAGGCAATGTTTTAACGAGTGGCTGACTGCAGTGTATGTATGGGACACTAAGACTATAGGCGACGTTCAGGTAGATGTTCACAGTTTTACCCTTCCACTTTAACCCTTCCACTTCACGCTATGGTATTGAAGGAAGTGGCCAGCCCATCTCAATGTGTCTTGTCCGGGTGTGTTTCACAGGTGCTGGAAGGCAGCCCAGGCAGGGAGGCGAGAAACCCCCTGGAATCCGGTCCCAGGAAGAGATTTCAGGCGGCCGAGGAAGACCATTGTGGGAGTCGACCCGCTCCCGAGGGAGCAGGATCCGTGTCCGGGACGGAGTCTTGTACCTTCGAGAAGGAAGAGAAGGGAGCCTGGTGTAAAAATTGCCAGCTCAAGCTGACAGAACTCAAAAGGCAAGCCATGAAGCTCGTCATCCCCGGATCCATCAAGGTACGAGTTCAATTATCAGCGTGTGTGTGCATAACCCCCACCAGTCTGAGTGCCTCTCTCTGTGGCTATTCCCAACAACTAGCAGCCAGCTTAAAGCTACACGCGTTGTTAGAGTTGGAGCTAATTTGACCTGTTGCCCTACTTTAGAAACCCCCCTTTTTATTGCAGTGGTCTTATTTAGCAATGGCCTCACGTTGTCATAGCCCACAGCGATGAGCCTGGGGGACGGGTTCAGTGTGTCAGTCTGACCCCAACATCATTCACAAAGTGGAGGGAAAACCGGTGCCTTGAACACAAATCTCCCAGAGACCGCCACGGAGAGGAGCCACGGACACGTGAGCAGCACTGGCACCTCTTGAGGCAGCGGTGTGTTCCAGATCCGAGGGGCAGTGCCCACCCTTGCCATCTGGGAGATTTCCCACAGCAGTTAGAAACAGGCGAAGATCTCCCTTTAAAAAAAAATAAACACAGCCAGCCCCCTATAGGTGGGGCTGGAGTTGTTCTGGACGTGAAGAGTGTCAGCGGTGGTTGGAAAGTGACTCAAGACAAAGTGTTCGAGATGTGTCTGATGTGCTGGGATTAAGCTGGCTGAAGGTCAGGCAATCGGCCACTCCTTTGCTGGGATGTAGGTCTGATTGGAATGGAAAGGCACCAATTTCCTCCCATCGATTGGCACTGATTGTGTTTGTTCATCCTTTGCTTTTGGATAATTGAAATGTAGGAAGTTTAAAGGAGGGGTGTGTGATATCTAGTTTCCCCCAATAGGAAAACTCTCCTTTCCTTTAACAAACATTCAAAAACATACATTGTGCGGGAATAATAATGTCACCCCCACCACCACACACACATTTTTCTTCGGGTCTTTCAATAATTGACATTTGTAACAGGAAATTAAACTCCAGCGCATGTTACCTACACTGAAGCGACCTTGTGTCATTGTCGTGGCCAGAATTTATGGTCGCTGGACGTTTATTGTGCCCTATTTCATGACACAACATCAGGTTTTGATCTCGCCTGCGCCGAAGGTCTTGTTTCATTTGCTAAAGTTTCATTTGCTAAGGCTAAATGTCCTGTCTACCGTTCTGCCATTAACTGTCAATAAAGGTTACCTTCCACCATTGTCCTGTCTGCAGACTCCACTGACTGCTCTGCTTGAGCGGTGCACAATGAGCAAATTCTTCCGAATCATAATCGAGGCTTCCTCCGTCCATGTCACATAAAGGGGGGTCTAGCCACCCGTGAAACAAAAAACACGTTCTACAAAAGGCAATGCTTCACAAGCAGGTGTCCAGGTGAGGAGGCCTTTCTCACAAGGCCTGTGCTATGTGGTCTTTCCTGTTTTGCTGGTGGACCAGGGCAGGGTTGAATGATACATTTGACCTTTATTTCCAAAACACATCACAATATTGTGTTCATCTTCTTAATGAAATAAACCGTGAATGTCCCACATTGGATGGTAACATATTTTGATTCAGACAAGGTCCTTCGTTACTTTTTAGTAAAGATGAAAAGAAGTTCTGCATGTAGTCTGGTGCGCATTAGTATGGCTGAATGCAGATCTGACTTGATAAAATACATTTCTGTAGACCTCTGAACGGTAAGCAGATTGTCTTATTTACTGCTAAAAGTGCAGGTCTACAGCAGCAAGACAAATAGCCCCTTTTAACTGAGTGGCTTAGTCTGTTACGTTTACATAGGGTTCCAGCTGATTTTGCTTTGTTCTGAAGTTTAGCAAACCACATGTTCTTCACAAGAAGCCTTACTGTGTTGTGGTTTTAAACTATCCATTCAGGTTCTATTGAGGAAGAAGCTAAAGAGTCTATGATAATGTAAACTCCAAGAATCTAGCTGTTCCTCCTAACAAAATAAAGGATGAATGGATCTCCTTTGTTTGCCATAATAATCATGGGATCTTTCAACAATGGCTTTGAAAGTACCTTATACCAGCTTCCGAATCCTCTTTGGTGCTGGTGGGTGGGTATGATGGGTGGGGTGTTTTGAAGTAAGTCTGCATTCTGTCCTGACAAGCCACTGAAAAGACCCTATTCTCCATTTTTCATTACTTGCTATGAGATTTTCAATTCATTGTCCATCATAAATTAGACAGTTAAGTCTTACAAAGACATATTCGTGTAGCCCTCAACAAAATGTTGTTTCTTAAAGAAGCTCTCAAAATATTAAGCTTGGGCTTAACAGGTGAAGTGAAACTTTAAAATAACTGCATTCAATTCCTTATAATGTGTACAAATATTTTTCAAATGAACAGAGTTCATAGTTTTAAAGTTCACAGTAAGTGATACTCCTGATTAGTTTAAGAATTTCAGATTTTGATAATTTTCCTACTCTTAGATATTATAAAATAGCATAATTCCCACACACTTTTCCCCACAATCTGTTACTGAAGTAATGTCATAATCTTCAACAGAATCAGTTGTGGGTTATAAAGGCTTATATAGTGTAATAAAGAGGGTTGGTGACAAACACAGATAAGATAGACTAGGATGAGCAAACTGGGAAACAGTTTACAATGAGAAGCTCATGCAGCTGGGTAAGGGAATTAAGTTGTACCTTTCGTCTGTCACTTGTGTGTTGCTTATTCTTGCCCACTGATTTGTTTATCTGAAACGAGAGCTAGGAACATCAATGTATGCCAACATCTGTCATGGTTTAGTGAAATTGTACTTTCAATAAGTAGGTTGTTCCCTATTGACCTCATGTAGGTTGTGTGATGTTGAATGAACAGAGGAACATAGGAGCAGGAGTAGGCCATTCAGCCCTTCGATCCTGCTCCGCCATTTAATACAGTCATGTGCAGCAAGGTAGCACCGTGGTTAGCACAGTTGCTTCACAGCTCCAGGGTCCCAGGTTTGATTCCCGGCTGGGTCACTGTCTGTGCAGAATCTGCACGTTCTCCCTATGTGTGCGTGGGTTTCCTCCAGGTGCTCCGGTTTCCTCCCACAGTCCAAAGATGTGTGGGTTAGGTGGATTGGCCATGCTAAATTGCCCTTTGTCCAAAAAAAGTTAAGTGGGGGTTACTGGGTTATGGAGATAGGATTGATACGTGGGCTTCAGCAGGGTGCTCTTTGTAAGAGCCGGTGCAGACTCGAAGGGCCGAATGGCCTCCTTCTGCACTGTAAATTCTATGATTCTACGGCTGATTATTCATTTCAATGTCTTTCTCCCACACTATCCCATATCCCTTTCTGTCAATGTTATTTAGAAATCTGTCAATCTCTGCTTTAAACACACTCAGTGACTGAGCTTCCACAGCTCTCTGTGATAGAGAATTCTAAAGAAGCACAACTCTAGAACATAGAACATAGAACAGTACAGCACAGAACAGGCCCTTCGGCCCTCGATGTTGTGCCGAGCCATGATCACCCCACTCAAACCCACATATCCACCCTATACCCGTAACCCAACAACCCCCCCCCCCCCTTAACCTTACTTTTTAGGACACTACGGGCAATTTAGCATGGCCAATCCACCTAACCCGCACATCTTTGGACTGTGGGAGGAAACCGGAGCACCCGGAGGAAACCCACGCACACACGGGGAGGACGTGCAGACTCCGCACAGACAGTGACCCAGCCGGGAATCGAACCTTGGACCCTGGAGCTGTGAAGCATTTATGCTAACCACCACGCTACCGTGCTGCCCCAAACTCTCTGAAAGTAAAATACATTCTCCTCATCTTGGTTCTAAGTGGCTTCCCCCTTATTTTGAAAGTGTGTCCCCTGGTTCCAGACACCCCAACTAGGGGAAACCTGCACCTACCCGGTCTATCCCTGTATTTTGTAGATTTCAATGAGATCACCTCTCATTCTTCAAAACTCTAGAGAATACAGGCCCCGTTTCCCCAATCTCTTCAGAGGACAATCCTGCCATCCCAGAAACTAGTCTGGTGAACCCACCTTGCACTCCCCCTATGGCAATAATATCCTTCCTAAAGTAAGGGACCAAAACTGCACACAGTACTCTCGATGTCATCTAACCAAGGTTCTAACCAATTGAAGTAAGACTTCGCTACTCCTGTATTCAAATCCTCTTGCGATAAAGGCTAACATTCCATTAGCTTTCCGAATTGCTTGCTACACCTCCATGTTACCTTTCACTGCTTTATTGGTGAGGACACCCATGTCCTTTGTACATCTACACATTCTAATCGCTTACCATTTAAGAAATACTCTGCACACCCGTTGCTTCTACCAGAGTGGATAACCTTACATATTTACACATTATATTCCATCTACCATGTTCTTGCCAAACACTATGTCTGTTCAAACACTCTTGAAGTCACTTTGCATGAAGTCACTTGCACCCAGCTTTGTTCTATTCACGAACTTGGGAATATTACAGGGATATAATTGGGATGCAAAGTTGTACATCAGTCAGCAAAACCCATGCAGATTAAGTACTGAATATCTTTTGGAACTTGCATGTTAACAATAACAACCTGTGTTCATACAGCACCTTTAGTGTAATCAAAGATATTCATAGAGGCACTATACAACAAAATATGGCACCAAACCACATTGGGAGGTGTTAGGGCAGATGTTAAAATGCTTGGTCAAGCAGAGATGGATTTTAAGGAATGTGTTAAAGGAGGAAAGCAAGGTGGAGAGACGGAACAATTAAAGAAGGGAAGCCCAGGGCTTAGGGCATCGGCAGCTTAAGGCACAGCCACCAATAGTGGGAGATACTCAGAGACCGGAATTAGAGGAGCGCCAATATCTCGAAGGGTTGTGGGGCTGGAGAAAATGACAGTGATGGGAAGGGGTGAGGCCATGAAAGGATTTCAAAATAAGGATGAGAATTTTAGGTTAGCAAGCACAGGGGTGATCAGCAACAACATTTGATGTGAGTCACAAAAGGAGCACACTAAAATGGTCAATTCTTGGGGAAACGAAAGCATGAATGCGGGTTACAGCAGCAGAACAGCTGAGGCAGGGGTGGAGATGTTATGGAGGTGAAAATACGCGGTCTTAATGACACGTGGATAAATAGTTGAAAGCTCATTTTGGAATCACAAATGGCACGGAGGTTGTGAACAGCTTGATATAGCCTCAATCGGTGACCAGTCAGAGGGATGGAATAGTTGGTGAGGGAATGAAGAACGTGGCATGAACTGAAGGCAATGGCTTCAAACCTTCCAATAATAATTGGTTGTATAGTTCTGCACATCCATTACTGGGTGTTGGAAAAGCTATTGATAAATAGTGAGAGGTCGAAGAAGGTGGTGGTGAGGTACAGCTTGCAATCTACAAAGACATACATTAAGCTGATGTAGACAATACCTGCAGGAGTTGCTCTCTTTCCTGAATGGACATTTAGTGTAAGATGAACATTTTGTGCAAGGCTACAGCTCATAGAACATTGAACAAATGCACCCCAAATGCTGGGGGCAGTTTCAAGTGACATGCTAACGTGGAATAAATTTACAAGCATGAGATTCGGAAGTTAGACTTGCAGCATTAAGAATAGGGGACGGGATTCTCCGTTTCTGAGACTAAGTGTTGACACCAGCGCAGAATTCATGGACTTTCACAACAGAAAAACTGGTACCGCACCTGGACCGATTCTGCTACTATTAAGGGGCTAGCACCGGCGCCACGTGGAACACATTCAATTCCAATGAACACGGTGAGGGATTCGCCAGGTCTGTGATTGACACTCAGGAGTCTGACAAGCTGCAGCCGCACATACACATTACACTCCCCACGCATACTCATCCCAGCCAAAAAGATTACACTGGTTCTGCTGGAACGCGCCCATACAGCTGATGGGTCGACTGGGGCCAGCGGGCACCCGGGGGAGTACCCTGAGGGGGACACACATACGACCCGTGGCCCTAAGTTCACAGTGGGCTGTGAAGCATACGCAGCTGCCTGGCTGCCTTTCCAGCTGCGGCAATGTTGTTCCATGTTCGTCCACCCCGACTTCACAGCCCACCTCCTGTTAACCCCCCTGGTACTCCCCCGGGCCCTGGCCAAACCCCCCTGGACCGGCGGCACAACTGTCAGCAAACGATGGCAATGTTGGATATTGTCCGTACCCCCTCTCTCTCCCTCAGCAGCCGCCACGCAGGTTTCACGATTTTTAAAAGCATAAGTGAACCGGGCCGCCGGGAACTCGGCCCATCAGAGGCGGAGCATCGCGAAGTCCCCAGAGAATACCAGGTCGGGCCTGCTACTGTTATGCAAGCAGTGTTTACTGTATGTGCGTTCCGAAACGCATTGATGTCTCTGTCGAAGTGCTGGAGCATTGTGATTTGGCGTCAAATCGGCGCCTGCTGCGATTTTGGCATCGGAACCAATTCTCCGCCTAACCGCCTTTGCTGATCTCAGCGTCGGCTAACGGAGAATCCCTCCCTGTATATTTAGTTTGCTAGATTGGAGCTTCCAAATCTATTTTTCAAGAAACAATGGTTAGTTTTCAGATTTTGAATAGTACTTTCAATGCTTAAAATTATGACAGTTACTGTATAATGTGCATAATATGGGAAATCTGAAACTGTTACTTAAGTTGTTGTGGAGCATTTACTTTTGTTGCTGACAGACAAAGTTATGTGTAGTGCCGTGAAATTTTAAAATGAGTCAGATTTGGATTCCAGTGCTTTTTAGTCAGTTTGCTATTAAATAATCTTTTAATTGCAACATTTATGGGTCGTGGAATTATACAGTGCAGCAATTTCACTTTTATGTATAGCTTAAAATGTTTTGAACATAAATGTGTCCCAACCTTTCTCTTTTGCAAGTCAAAAGTATTTTGCCCTCAGTTGGCATATGCTAGTTAAACAGGGTATATCGAGTCAAAATCATTTCAGCCTTCACTGTATGTTTTTTACCTAAGTATCCAGAACAATAGCCTGTTTGTCTAAGCACTTTAGGAGAAACGGTAATACCATATGTAAATCCTGAAGGAAAGTTAGATGGGAAATTGCTATTATAGCATGTCACAGTTTTAGAGACAGGTGCAATTAAAGTCTTTATTAACCTTTCACCATTCGCCTTAGGCCGCAGGGGGACTTAACCAAATAATATATCCTTCAGAAGTTCACATAATGAGCAGAGAATGTTTTCTTCTCAATCATTAAAACCTAACTCACCCTTTGTATCTAGGTAGAGCATCTCATCCGAAGCTGCGATTGTACTGATTTCTTTTATCACTGAAATTGATTATATAATCCTATGGACATTATATTTAAGCACTGAATTATTAATTTCATTTTGCTTTAACTTTCTGACACTTGGGCCTTTTGTAAGGCACTGTTTTGTTTCATAGAATTCATGATTCAATTTGGACTTACACGGGTAACAGAGTGCAGTGCACAAAAGAAATATTGCGTACTGTCACAGACACCCAGTTTGTTTCAAGCTTTACTTTATAGGCTAGGTAGAACTCTCAAGTATAATGCACTGTGCAGTCATTCAAAGTCTCTTGTGTAATCCGTGTCTTACATAGATTGTGCCGTGGATTCCAAACCACTTACAAGGAAATTATGAAAAGTCTTTTAAAAAGTGTCACAGAAATGTCTGAGTGGTTTTAGTGGATTAATATGGCTGGTTCTCAGTTTCTGTTAGTAAAGTGGTAATAATGTATTGATTAGGTGTGGATTGTTCAAACAAAGAACACAATGGAGTAAACTGCAATTTGTTCAAGGTATTTACAATCCATAATGTATAATTAGCTGCACAGTACAATAAATGAAAAACTGCAGCATCACTTTCAACCTGCTAAAAGGATTTGATGGGTTGAATGCTTATTATTACTTTTAAAAACAATTCGCGCAATGTTTCAAACACATAGAAAATGAATTTATTAATGCTGAATTCAATAGTTTAAAAGTTCACAGTTAAATAATGCCATTCAATCTAAAATGTAATTCAAAGCAAGAAGTTTCTTAGCTTTTGAAGAGTAGAAGTCAGCACCTTACATTAGATTGGCTTTATCTCAGGTAGAAAAATATTCAGACTCTGTTATTCCACGGTTGTGATCCTGGCAGTTATGTCAAAGTCAGCTTTACCAGTTCCCTGCAGTGCTGACACCACCCAATTCAGTGGAGTTAACAGGAGAACATCGAATTTGTTTGATGCCACCATGTGTACATCTCTGGCACCCACGTGCTCCGTGCAAGTAGGAACATAGGAATTAGGAGCAGAAGTAGGCAATTCAGCTCCACCATTAAATCAGATCATGGCTGATCTCTTCCTGTTCTCAAAGCCACCTCCCTACCTGTCCCCATATCTCTTTAACTCTTTTTTAACAATCAGAAATATATCTATCTCCCTCTTGAACCCATTTAATGATTCAGACTATGGCGCAGCGAGTTCCGCAAATTCACCACCCTCTGCGATAAGTAGTGCCTCCTCATCTCCATTTTAAACCTACCGCCTCGCAACCTATATCTGTGACCTCCTGTGACAAAGACTTTACAGTGCAGATAGAGGCCATTCAGACAATTGAGTCTGCACCAACCCAAACCTCCACCCTACACCCATAACCCAGTAACCTCACCTAAACTTTTTGGACACTAAGGGCAATTGAATGTGGCCAATCCATCTAACCTGCACAATCCACCTAACCTGCACATCTTTGGACTATGGGAGGAAACCGGAGCACCCGGAGGAAACCCACGCAGACACAGGGAGAACGTGCAAACTCCGCACGTGACCCAAGCCGGGAATCGAACCTGGAACCCTGGAGCTGTGAAGCAACTGTGCTAATCACTGTGCTACTGTGCTCTTGTTCTAGATTGTTCTAGAAATATTTGGTCTACATTTAATTTATGAATCCTTTTTTATATACTCGATCAGATCCCCTTGCATCCTTCTAAACTCCAGTGAGTATAAGCCCAAAATGTTTAATCTCTCCTCGTACATCAACCCCTTCCTCCCTGGAAACAATCGGGTGAACCTCCTCTGAACTGCCTCCACTGCCACCACATCCTTCCTCAAATAAGGAGACCAAAGCTGGACACAATACTCCAGATGTGGTGTCGCCAATACCCCATACAATTGCAACAATACTTCTTCGCTTTTATACTCCAGTCGTTTTGCAATAAATGCTAACATTCCATTTGCCTTTTTAATTACATGCTGTACCTGCATACTGACTTTATGCGATTTATGAACAAAGACACCCAGGGCGCAATTCTCCGCACTCACGACAGTGCGGAGAATAGCGGGGGTAGTAAATTTTTACGGCTACGCTAGTCTGACGCCCTCTCGCTATTCTCCCCCCCACGCCCGACTCCCGACACGAATCGCTGCCGCTGTTTTTTTACGGCCAGCAGCGATTCTCAGCTGGCCGATGGGCTGAAGTCCAAGCCCTTTACGGCCGTTTTTACGACCGGCAAACACACCTGGTCTGGCCGTTCGTAAAAACGGCCGTAAAGTCCCGATCTTGGCAACCATGGCACCGATTGGCACGGCAGTACCACGGCCGTGCCAAGGGTGCCATGGGCCCGCGATCGGTGGGCACCGATCGTGGGCAGCGGGTCCGATTCCCGCGCACTCTTTGTCCTTCCGCCGCCCCGCTGTATCAATTCGCGGGGCGGCTGAGGGGCATCCCGGCCCGCGCATGCGTGGGTTTCGCACAAATGAGCGATGACGTCATCCGCGCATGCGCGGGTTGGAGTCTTCCAATCCGCGCATGCACGGCTGACGTCATGTGACGCGTCAGCCGTCGCAAACTCTGGCAAGCGGGCTTAACGAAATTCGTTAAGCCCGCGATGCCGGAGTTCACGGCCGCAGCATGCTAGCCCCGACCGGGGACCAGAATCAGTTCCCGGTCGGGGGGGGGCGGAGGCTGGCGTCAAACCCGCCCGTTTTTGACGCCAGCCTTACGATTTCTCACTGTTTGGGAGAATCGCGCCCCTAGATCCCTCTGCCCAGATGCATTTTGAATCGGCTTTCCATTTAGATAATAATTTGCTTGGTTATTTTTTTAGGCCAAAATGGATAACCTCACACTTATCTAGATTAAACTCCATCTGCCAAATTTTGGCCCCCATCTTAATCTAGTCTATCTGTATCCATCTGTAAAATCTGTATCTCCTCTTCACTGCCTGCTTTCCCACCTATTTAGCATCACCACAAATTTTGCTGTGTTACACTCTGTCCCTGCTTGCAGATCATTTATTGAAAAAAATTATTTTTTTAAATTTAGAGTCCCAATTAATTTTTTCCAATTAAGGGGCAATTTAGCGTGTTCAGTCCACCTATCTTGCACATCTTTAGGTTGTGGGGGCGAAACCGATGCAAACACGGGGAGAATGTGCAAACTCCACACGGACAGTGACCCAGAGCCAGGATCGAACCTGGGACCTCGGCGCCATGATGCAGATCATTTATATAGATTGTAAACAGTTGAGGTCTGAGGACTGAACCCTGCGGCACCCCACTAGTTACAGTTAGCCAACCAGAGAAGGACCCATTTAACTCAACCCTCTGCTTTCTGTCAGTCAGCCAATCCTCATCCAATCTAGTATTCTACCCCGACCCCCTGTTATCTCACCTTCTGGATCAATCTTTTATGCAGCACCTTATCAAAAGCAAGTGCCTGTTCATGGAGCTGAGTTGCCCAGTCTCCCTCTAACCCCAGATCTCAACCATGGCTTCTAAGGAGACCAATTGACCAAAGTAAATTGAAAAGGAATTGCTCATTTCTGGGGTCTAGGCTATTTTCATGGCCTGCATGCCCTGATGATGCTCACATATGCCCATATGGGGGCCTACCAGAAAATAACTTACGCAGTCCCTTCATTTATCTAGGAGGTTCCAGTGTTACAAGAAGTCCTCTTTAAACATTACAATTCCAAACCTGCTGCACACATGCCTTTTATGTACACATGCATGAAACCATTTGAGGAAGTAGGAAATTGGAGGCAAAAAAAGTAAAGATTTGAAAAACAAATGGATTTTCACGAATGGCTGTGGTTAATATAAGTTTGCCACCTTGACTTTTCTGGTATTGATCAGCCACCATCAAAGTTTTGTGCAGGGAACAATAATAGTTTAATGACTTTGCCCCCTTGTATTGTCTAGGAAACGTGCCATGCAAATGTCCAGCCAACAGCTACTCTTAACACAGAGATAAGGATGATATACTTATTAAAGGATGTAACTGTCGGCTGTATGCTGGAGCAGCAGTGGATGCCATGCTGGTTTAGTTCTCCAAGCAGCTCAGCTTGTGGCTGAGCCATGCTGGACACAGATGGGCTGAACTTAGTCACCGTAGCCATATTTGCTGGGGGTGAGGTGGAATGAAAGGAGTGCGATAAATAGTGGACATACCATTCGATAATAATTGTTCATGCAGGCTGTTGGACATTAGCACACTTGCTGTTCTGGCTTCCAGCCCTTCATTTCATTGTGGATGAATCTATTTTGAGTGGTGGTGGTGGGACTAGGAAAAGTGGATGCGGTGAGGATATGGAAATGAAGCCCTGACGAAACGTATCCTTTGTTGGGAGGCTAAGTGCAGGTGGGAAAAGGAATAAATTTTATCAAAAGGGACTTCTGTCCTGCGAGAAGTAAAAGCATAAAAACACTTTCCTGGTGTGGTCACCTGATTGAACAGGTTCCATCTATTGGTGTTTAACTTCAATTGTTTTCTCATTTAAATTGATTACAAATGACAGTGAGTTGTGATCCCTGCTCCATCAACCATTTAAAACATTTGCTGCTCGAGATGGAATAATCCTGGAATAATGAGGAAAACGTCCTTCGCTGAGGAATAATGTAGCTTTAACTTAAGTTCATGCAAAATCGCAAGCAATTGCTAAATTCTGACAAGCTAAAGATAAAACTCCTAATATGCAGGCCGGTGTATCTGGTTCCTAACCATGGTGTCCGATCACCTTGTAATCTCTTTACACCCGTAAAGCAAGTGCTTGAGGCATTAGACATCGAATTTCATGCTGGAGTTCTGCACTTTATAAACTGCAGCAACCTATAACCTTTTGTATTCTTATAGGTAGCCCAGTGACCTTTTCCAAACTCGCTTTTGCATTCAAGTACAGTGTAGGATTTCAAAACCCTGACCTGACCCTGCAAAATAAGGAAAAGGGAATTTTGGAGGCTGAAGGTGGTCGCGATCAGGACAACTAAATCAGATCAATCTGACACAATAGAACTGTGAAATGTGAGCTCAAATAGTAAAACAGGTCCATGGCAAAGCGATACTGTTTCCCAATGATTCTGCATGGTCATTACCCATAGGCCATGCTGGCACTGAGAAATGTGTATCTTGTTGAGATTTCAAAAGTCTTGCTAGTCTCTGTGTTTAGTAAAGCCACAGAAGGTCTTTAAAAAATGTATAATAATAATAATCATAATTTTCATTAGTGTCACTTAGTAGGCTTACATTAACACTGCAATGAAGTAACTGTGAAAAAACCCTAGTCGCCACACTCTGGGTACACTGAGGGAGAATTCAGAATGTCCAATTCACCTAACAAGCACGTCTTTCAGTACTTGTGGGAGGAAACTGGAGCACCCGGAGGAAATCCACGCAGCCATGGGGAGAATGTGCAGACTCCACACAGACAGTGACCCAAGCGGGAATCGGACCCGGGACCCTGGCGCTGTGAGGCAAAAGTGTTAACCACTGTACTACCATGCTGCCCATACATTGTACCCAACATTATTAAAAATAAAGCCAAGAAGAATTTTTCCACAAATTCTTCCCCTTTATGCGGATAGATCCACTGTCGGGACCCCTTAAAAGAGGCATGTGAATAGGCTGAGTTAAGCAATCACCAGTAAGAGACAATGCGCACCATCTTCAATTCAGTTCCTTACTCTGTCAGATTTAGGAAATCTACCAGCCAATTTCACAAATGACATAATCAGCATGGAGTGTTGACATTAAAATATATGCTTTTTAATTGAGCAGAATTAACAGAAAAGATTACAAAACATGATGTTCACAGTTAGATTGCTCTCTTAAAAGCATCTGATTATTAAACTGCATCGATGACAACGCTGATTATTTACACAGAAAACGCAGAAAAAGTGCTTGATAAATTTATTTCCACTATGCAATTTATTTGTCATTTATCTTTTTTCGTGCTTTGGACCTCTCCATTTTTATTTTTGGGTTTATTACATGATCTGCGTTCAGGGGTTATGCTTCTTCAAGGAATGACCAATTCTCACATTTCACCATTTCTTTTCCCCTTGCTCGCTTTAAGTTGTTGTCATGGCTACCCTCGAGGGTAAATGCTCGGTCTGATACTGTTATTAGGCCCAAATACCTGTTCCTTGTCTGTGCTGAGCTCGCTGGCCTCAGCTGGAGCTCTGTAATTGGTCTCAATGCCCATAGAGTGGGAAGGAAAAAAATTCAGCTTGCACTTCCATTCCTGGTCACTATTCAGCGTTGGCAGTAAGAAAGTTCCTATGCATTGGTTAACACATGTGAATTCAGACTCCTTTTCTCATATGGTCAATAACTCATCATAATCCTCTTTCCCTTCCTCCTCCACCCTCATCCCAAACATCAACTACTCGGACGTCACGGATTCTTCATCAACAAAATCAAGGCTACATGTGTAGCAACCTTCATCTTATTCCCTTCAGCAGCCGTGGCGATTTGACCACCTGATTCCTCTCTCTGTAAATTTGTACACAGCAAGATCCCAAAGAGTAAATAAATAGGCAGAAAATCTTTATTGGAGATGTCATAGTCATAGAATTTACAGTGCAGAAGGAGGCCATTCGGCCCATCGAGTCTGCACCGGCTCTTGGAAAGAGCACCCTACCCAAGGTCAACACCTCCACCCTATCCCCATAATCCTGCCCAACACTAAGGGCAATTCTGGACACTAAGGGCAATTTATCATGGCCAATCCACCTAACCTGCACATCTTTGGACTGTGGGAGGAAACCGGAGCACCCGGAGGAAACCCACGCACACACGGGGAGGATGTGCAAACTCCGCACAGACAGTGACCCAAGCCGGAATCGAACCTGGGACCCTGGAGCTGTGAAGCATTTGTGCTATCCACAATGCTACCGTGCTGCCCATAATGTTGAGATGTTGGGTTGAGGGATAAGTATTGGGCAGGACATTGGGCAGACTCTGCTGCTTTTCGTTGAATAATGCTAAGGAATATTTTAAAACTCCCAAAGGGGACGGCTAGGGTTTTGGTTCAAAGTCTTATCCAATCAAAGATATTTCTGACAGTGCAGCACTCCCTCAGGACTGTTCTGAAGTGTTCAGCCTAGATTATGTGCTCAAATCTCTGGAGAGGTGCAAGGGCTACCACTGAGCTGTGGCTGACACCGTCTACTTAATAACTATGGTTACTTTTCACGAACATCCAGGAACACAGCTTGCACTTGCCTAAGTTGCCTAAAGAAAAGCAAGCTGTCAAGCTATTATTGACAATAATTTCTAAAATGATCCCTATGTCAGGTAACTGAAGGGGGAATAAAGCTACAGTTATTTTTTTTGTTGGCAGCTCCCATCCAAAAAGCAAAAGAATACAGCAGCATAATGCTGGGACAGGGTAAGAAAGAATATCCAAACATTAATGGTTCGTAGAACAGTACAACTTTCTATTGTGAATTGAGATCAGCATTAAAACATTTGCAGCTTTACATTTCTATAGTTAAAACACGCACAGTTGGGCTTGCATCTGTATATGGGTGAGCATCTTTTATACTCTACTGCGCATCCTATTTAAATATTTAAGAGGAGAGTCCTTTAAAAAATAATTTGACAGTCGCATAAATAAATTAATTAAAAATACAGCCGTGCACCTGCATTCTTCACCAGTGAAGCACCCTAGATAATTCAGCTTGCAGATAAAACATGGTATAAAATGGAGAAGTGTTAGAAATATGTAGTGGTTAAGCCATTATTTGAAATGGAAAGATGGGTGTACATAAATCTTTATATCAGATGTCTGTGCACTTGAGCTGCTATGTTTTGCGTGGCAGCATTCACTGCATTTTGGAATTGTTCACGGTGTGTGAAGTTGATTCTGACACCCACTGTCCAAAAGCAAGACAGAAGCAGGGTCAGATCCAGGTGATCACTGTCTGTGCAGAGTTTGCACGTTCTCCCCCTGTCTGCACCAGTGCACCAGTTTCCTCCCACAGTCCAAAGGTGTGCAGGGGAGGTGGGTTGGCCATGATAAATTGGTCTTCGTGTCCAAAAAGGTTAGGAGGGGTTATTGGGTTACGGGGATAGGGTGGAACTGAGGGCTTAAGTGGGTCAGTGCAGACTCGATGGGCCGAATGGCCTCCTTCTGCACTGTATGTTCTATGCTACTTCAACCACCTAAAACCTGCCAGGCATTAAAATCAGGACCATAACATTTTCTCTCTCTTCTGGGGAAGGTTATCTTCTGTTACTGATTAGTCAACTGGCTTTCACTTCCGGGTCTGAGGTAAAATTGCAGTAGGGTTGAGATGCTGTAATGTTGCCATTTCCTGTGAAGTTTTACCTAGCTTGAGTTGTCACATTTAGGAGAGGGAGGGCTAAGGTGAACAACATGTCAAGGGGGAGTGGGCAGGGAACGAAGCGCTAGAACAATTTAATTTCTATCAAATCATTTTGCCTTGCTTGTAGCAGCCTCCCCTAAACAACCTCCAAACATTAAAATGATTTATGTTGGCATTTGACAGTAGATCTTGGTAATAAAAAAATCATGGAAATTATTAGAATATGCCCGGCAACTACAGGCTCAACAATAACCTCAGCAGCAGGGAAGCTTTTAGGCACAATAACTGGGGACAAAAATTAAAGTCACTGGGACAAATATGGGTAATTAACGAAAGCCAGTGTGGATTTGTTAACGGAAATCATGTTAATCTAACTTGACTGAATTTTTTGATGAGGTAACAGAGAGACTCGAAGAGGGTAATGCGGTTGTCGTGGTGTACACGGACTTCCAAAAGGCGTTTGATAAAGTGCCACATATCAGGCTGGCAGCAAAGTTGAAGCCTTTGAAATAAAAGGGACATGAAAGGGCTATGAAACTGGCTGAGTGACAGAAAACAGAGTGTATGGTGAATAGTTGCTTTTCAGACTGGGGGAAGCTATAAGGTATGGTTTCCCACAGGTTGGTATTAGGATCAATGCTCTTTTTGATTTACATTACTTATTTAGACTTGGGTCTGTGGGACAAAATTTCAAAATTTGAAAATGACACAAAACTAAAAAGTATTGTGAACTGTGAAGAGGGTAGAGAAAGACTTCTGGAGGCATATGCAGGCTGGTGGAATAAGTGGACATGTGGCAGATGACATTGAATGAAGTAAATTGTAAAATGATGGATATTGTTAGGAAAAATGAAAACAAGCAATATAAAATCAAAGATACAATTCTAAAGGGGGTGCAAGAGCAGACTGAGCTGGGGGTCTACATGGACAAGTCATTGAAAGTGGCAGGGCAGGTTGAGAAAGCAATTAACAAGGTATATGGGATCCTGGGATTTATAAATAGTGGCTTAATGGATAAAAGTAAGGACAATATGGTGAACCTTATTGGAATTATCTGAAAATGGGTCGGAATTCTGTGAAAATGGGGCAATGTCCCTACACCGCGTGAAACCAGGCACAAATCACTCTGGACTTTCCTGGAGAAAGTCCTGAGTGATTCCCTGTTTTGAAGGGGGCTTGCAGGGCCCTGGAGTAGTCCACGCAGCTCCGGCTGTCGATACGGGGCCCTGCACTTCCGGCCGCGGGTCCGCGCATGTGCGCGACGCAACATGACGGATTCACACAACAGGCCAGCCCCAACAATATAGCCCCCCCCCCCCCCCCAGATCGCGTGTGCCAACCGATCGGTGGCCCCCGATCACGAGCTTGGCCATCCTGGAGGCCTCCCCCCCTCCCAGTGATGGTTCCCCCCGCCCCCCACCGGTCCTCTCCCGCCGGGTGGAACCATGAGTGAACCATGTAGGCGGGAACTCGGCAGCTGCTGGCTGAGAATCACCGCTGGGGCCTCTTTCAATGGCCCCCAACTGGCGCCCCATCGATCGCGCGCGCGCGCGCGTGACCGACGGCGATTCCCCGACCCACGGAGAATTGCGGAAAAGCGTCGGACCCAATCGTGAGTCTGACGCCCCATTCTCCGCCCCGCGCCTAGCGCGATTTTGGCGTGGAGGCTCGGAGAATCCCGCCATGGTCTCAGCTGCAGTACTGTGTGCAATTATGAGCACCACTCTTTGGGAAGGATGTGGAGGGATTAGAGAGTCAGCAGAAAAGATCCCAAAGGATATTTCGAGGGATGAGGGATTTAAGTTACAAGGATAAATTGGAGAAGCTGGGGCTGTTCTTCTGATGAAAAAGAAAGTTGAAAGGAGATTTGATAGAGGTGTTCAAGATCAGAAGGTATGCAGAGTAGACGGAGAGAAACAGTTTCCATTGGTGTAGCAGTTGAGAACCAGAAGACACTGATTTATGGTAAATGGTAAAAGAACCATTGAGTAGGGTGATCATTGCTCGGCACAACACCGAGGGCCGAAGGGCCTGTTCTGTGCTGTACTGTTCTTTGTTCTATGTTCTAACCAATATTGACATGAGGAAAAAAAATCTTTAAGCTATGCGTGGTTAGGATTTGGTAACTGCCAGAGAATCTGGGGGATACTGGATATTTACCTGAGTAGTGAAAACTTACAGGGCTATGGTGAAAAGTCAGGGGTGTGGCAGTAGCTGAGTTGCTCTTGCAGAGAGCCAGCATGGAGATGACAGGCTGAATGGCCTCTTTCTGTGCTGTAACGATTCTATGATCCTATGTTCTTCCAGCATCTCCAGTACTAAAGCACAACAACATAGTTCATGTTTAAGTGAAGTTTCTAGGTCTCTTTAAAGACAATTTGGTCACGACCCAAACAGCACAGTGCCAAATATTAAGTGGGAGGTGAGTCAGACATTTGACCCCATTGTGGCGATCTCTGCAAACAATTACTCTCTGTCTGCCCTGCATCACATGAGTGATAAGTGGTTTGTCATGGCAACAGCTCTTGAAATCAGCATTTGGCAATAAAAGGGATAGGATACATGTTTTTTTCATTGTCAAGTGTCATCAGTAAAGTCTGCTTGGGAAGGAGTGATCCATATTTATGTTGAACTTTAATGCTGCTGATAGTGTTTGGACAATAAATTGGGCTCATTAGGCCTTGTTCTTTGGGTACTTTGAGTGCCATTGAGAGCTCCAAAATAGTGCCTGCAGCATATGCCAAATTGGTGAGGGCATTCGTGTGCACAGTAAATGTTTCTGGCTGTATGGAAAGCAGGCAGATCATGACATCAGTCAATGTGCAACACATGATTTGACTCCATTGGTGGCATTTTGGAGCTCAATGCTCCAGGAGTGCCATCTCATATATGCGCAACTGAAAAATGCAGCAGCAGAAAGGACCCTCCACCAATTCTATTTAATGGGCTCGTCAACTACTTTCAGGTTAGGTTCTGCTGGATTTCTTCTGGCTATTGTTACAATTCTACAATTGTGCAATGGTGTTTTTGCTGTTTCAAGTTGACAAAGATCACAGGGAGCAAATGGCAAGTGTGAAAGTACTTTGTGTTAACTTCATGACCTCGGCACTAATAATCTAGTGCTTCCAGTCATGGGGTACAGGATGTCTAAGAGAATGACTAAGAGGCCAGATAGAACAAGGTAAGTTGTTGAAAGAGGGTGGAGGGGGGATGGCCTCTCAGCTGGAGGCCATATCTGCTCGGGATGTTCAGGCAGCAGTTCTCCAACTTGGCGCTCAGCAAGAAACAATGAGTGAGATATCTCCGCTTCAGTAAGGAGGCCCTCACTGAAATCTGCCACAACTGCAACCTCAGAGCAAAGCAAGTAATGGCTGTGACTGTGAAGGTGTGAAGGTGATCTTAGTCATGAACATCTATAGATCTGATAATTGCAACATTTCTTTGACTCTACAAGGACATCTTCCAGTACTGCCATGGACAGATGCATCTGCAACAGGCAGGTTGGTGAGGATGAGGTCAAGCATGTTTTTCCCTCTTGTTGGTTTCCTCACCACCTGTTGCAGTTCCAGTCTAGCAGCTATGTTCTTTAGGACCCGGCCAGCTCGGTCTTTGGTGGTACTACCGAGTTTGCCATTCAATGTTGCATAAAGGAGGTCACTGACACTTTCCATTGTTGCCTTCCTCATGTGAGGGGTGTTATTGACTCCATGCACAACATTATGTCCTGTACTCAACAAGGGCTATCTGCTAGTGATATGTCTCATGACGCTGGTGCATTGCCTATGCAAACGTGGGTAGCACGCATACAATGAATGACACACAAAATGTGATAGTGCAGATCACTGGCAGTCTGAAAGAATGATTCCACTGCCTAGATCACCCTATAGTTGCTCTGCAGTACTTAGCAGAGTGACTCTCTGCTGCTTGCTGCACAGCCTGACATCATGAAGGGACACCACTTTCCACCAGCTACACATTGAACAGCTGAGGAACAGGAACCTTGAGTTGAGGAAGGAAGAGAAAGTGAGAAGACAATCTAAATGGGTCCTGTATGGCAAGGCTGTCCATGAACAACTCATCCAAGTATGATACCAATAACTGTGGCAATAACTACAATTTGTATTCCTCCCATTCAGCAACAATCCCAATTCCCCATTCAGCAACAATCATTTTTTTTTAATTTAGAGTGCCCAATTTATTTTCCAATTTAAGGTGCAATTTAGCGTGGCCAATCCACCTACCCTGCACATATTTTTGAGCTGTTGGGGTGAGACCCATGCAGACACAGGGAGAATGTGCAATCTCTACTCAGCAACAACCTTAATTGCAATTGTAAAAATTTTATTCTGATTGACAGCTGCTGGCCACTTCAAAAATGCAAAGTGCAATTAGCCTAATTTCTGTAGCCAACAGCTGTCAATCAGAAAAGAGTGTTTATAAACATTGGTTGTGATCAATGTGTGTATTCAGATGCATTCAAGCCTGAAGGGAAATATAAATAAACAAACCTCCTACCTGCTCTGTTGAAGCTGCCAATCAGTGGCCAGTTGAAGGTACTGGATCACAGGGGATTTTAAAGCTTTTCAAGCAGGCTCAGGTAGCTCAGAAAGCAGCAGCGTTAAATGCATGGAGGTGATGGAGCAGATTTGAGGGAAGGGAACGTCCTTGAGGCTTGAGGCTTGAATCTTCAATGAACTGTCCGATCTGCTCATCAGCTATCAGGTAGAGCAGAGCAGAGTGAGAAGGCCACTTCAAGGTTTAAACCGTTCATAATCAAGGATGATGATTTTAAACAGAGAGCTGCCTGAGATCACCATGCCAAGAATGATCTTCAGATTTCCCAGGGCGAGAAGGGGCAGTCCAGACATGGGATCCTCATACTGGGGGAGGGTCCTGAGGTCAACCCTACCTCCAATCCAACCCCAGGACCCTTGGGATGGATCCTCCTTCTCCTCCAACCCAACCCTAGGACCCTTGGGAGGAACCCTCCTTCTGCAGCCTGGCAGTGTCAGAGAGGCATGTGGGAAATGGATTTACCTTCTTGAACCGCCCTCGGGTTCCATTGCGCCAGGCCAGGGGGTCAGTGCCATGGTGCCAGGCAATACCAATGGGTGGAGCCTGAATGGGATGCCTGGGGGGGGATCTGAGGGGGGTAGCTGAGGGGAGCACTGAGGTGTTGCTGTGGGGGGGAGGGTGGTGGGGGCTGGGCAGTGGCTGAGGGGGGGTCTGTGGGATGGCTGAGGGGTGGGTTGGGGGGGGGGGTCGGGTCACCCTCATGTGTGCGTGGAGTGGAGGAGGGTGACCTGTTATTTCCATAGTAAGGGATGGATGCCCGCTTTGCTGAGGGGTTGGTCATGTTCTCCTTGTCAGCAAGGGGTCAACACTTGTGTTTTGGGGGGCCTGTATATGGATGCTGGGATCAGGGTGCCCGTTCAAAATGGCAGCCCAAGATCGGTAAGGGCAGTCTGGTCGGCACGCTCACCACTTTGCTTCATTTAACATGGTGGAATCCCACCTCGGCCATGATCCTAGTGACAGTGGGAACCACTCCGGTTTTCCAGCTGGAGGGAGCATTTAGTCCTGAAACTGGAGATGCGCAAACGTGGTTTTAAGATATGCTTATAAAAAAATTAATCAACTAAATCAGTTTGTTGGGGCACCAGCGTCTGGGAGGATAGTAAACTAGAGAGAAATTGGAGGTAAGGGTGGCTGGGTTAAGACATTCTCACTACTGCATGAGAATGTGATCTTCTGTGCAAAGCAAAATGTTAAAGTATGGCAAAATTCAAGCACTGACAAAAAAGATCAGAGGGTTCAAAGGTAACACTAAATCTTGTCAAGCTGCAGATAACTTAAGATAATCACAGGTTAAAAACTGAAAAGAGGGGGCAGCACGGTGGCGCAGTGGGTTAGCCCTGTTGCCTCACGGCGCCGTGGTCCCAGGTTCGATCCCGGCTCTGGGTCACTGTCTGTGTGGAGTTTGCACATTCTCCCCGTGTCTGCGTGGGTTTCGCCCCCACAACCCAAAGATGTGCAGGGTAGGTGGATTGGCCACACTAAATTGCCCCTTAATTGGAAAAAATTAATTGGGTACTCTAAATTTATAAAAAAAAAAAAACTGAAAAGAAACTTAGGACGCTATTCTCTGGCCTTGTAAGGCTCTCGCACAAGTGAAACGAGGCCGGTGAATAGCTGGAGAGGCCAAAACCGAGAACCGCGCCAGGAGCCAAACAATTTACAATGCAACTGGCCTGTTTCAATAGGCGAAATGGCATTGCGAAAAGCCAATCATCACCACTTCAGCACAACCTCAATACAATTAACGAGAACCACCCCATATCCAGCGGCCTCCCATCATTCAGCGGCCTCCCCAGCAAGTGGTCATGGGGAGTACTCCTTTTGAACAACATGAACCTGGGGGAAGGGCTTTGGTGGGGAACCGAAGAGGTAAGGAGCCATCTCCATTTACGCAAAGAGCCTCGAGGTGCTGGGCGTCTCATCCCAGTGCTCATTGGGGGTGGGGGACCCCCGGTTCAGGGTGGGGGACCCTCCGCAGGGCTGGGCTGCCATGGGAGGGTGGGGATGTGCGCTGGGGGGGGGGGACCGGAGGGTAACCGCTCACGGCACCACCATGCCAACCCCTGGATCATGTGTACCCCTTCCTGGGGCAACCCTTGTCCCTGCCCGTCTGCCCCACCAACCACCCATAACCCCCACCGACTGCCGAGGCCTCTGGCTGTGCGGCTGAAGGCCACCGCTAATAGGGAATTGTCAATCATGGTTAAGTGAACACATCACAGAACCCGTGGTTGGGCCATGTAGCATGTGGGAGTCATTGCCTAGCATCCGAATCACACTTTGATGCCTGGACACTGTGCTTAAACACTGTGGGAGGCAACAGCGCACACTCTCCAGCCAACATCTGAACACCCAGGGGATGGGACACAGTTCCAAGGACATATCCATGGCTGGAGGGTGCGTGGTGAGGGGGAGATGCCTGGAGAGATGGGCTAAGGGTTCAGAGGCCAGCCCACATTGCGGAAGAAGGTGACAGAGGCATCATACTGGTTGTGCACAAAGGTGTTTATTGTGTTTGACAATTCCCCACCTTCCTGATGGTGCTGTCCTCTCCCCCACCCCCACCCCCACTCCTAGCCCCCTCATCACACTCCCACCGCCTCCCTCCTCTCCTGATGCCCTCGGTGATCCTCGATGTGCATGGCCCTCCTAACACTACCACTACTTCTAGGTATTTCCTCAGCACATCTGAGGTGGAGGCAGCCAACTGCTTACCTTGTCCCGTGGTCTTTGATGTCCATGGCTGGTGTCCTCTGGGGCCAGAGAGATGTGGCTCACTTGTCGTCAGCACATGTACAGCATTGCCACCCTGTCCCGTGTGCTGACTGTGAGACGCGGCCTCATCAGAGGGGTGGAACCCGGGGGAGATGATGGCCACCATCCCCATTGCATGGGACGGGTGCGGGTTGGCACCCAATGCCCCCTCCTCCTGGTTGGTGCCCATAGGGCTCTGGGCGCCACCTTGGGACGGAGAGGCAGCTGGTTCGAGCCCCGGCTGCCCCTGCATCATCTGGCTCTGCCAGCCCTGGTGGTTCCCCATGGTCTGCACCATCGTGTTGATGTCCTCAGCAATGTTCCTCAGTGACTGGGACATGCTCTTGCAGCACCTCAGCAATGCCCACCTGTGATGGGACAATGCGGCAATGCTGTGCATGTGCTGCTGACAAGTGAACCACATCTCTGGCCCCAGAGGACACCCGCCATGGGCATCGAAGGTCATGGGACAAGGTAAGCAGCTGGCTGCCTCTACCTCAGATGTGCATCCTCGGCCCTTCCCATCTGAGAATGGGACATGTCCCGCAGAACTTCATCAAGGTCAGCCGAGTACTGGGTGACATCCCCCAGCGAGATGGACATTCTGTTGAGACCCACAGCCATGGCCGTCATGACTGAGCGACGCCTTGGACACCTTCACCAATGGTGCTGACATCGTGCACCAGTCTCTCCACTAGCCGTGTTGACCTCGGTGCCACACATTGCCGGCGACATGTCATAGAGTCATAGTCCTGTGCCCGTAGCCTCTGGGACTCCTCCAATTGGCTATGGATCTGCTGGAGTGACGCTGACATCTCTCGCTGAATGACCCGGCTTCTCCCTGACATTTCCATCAGCTTTGAGTAACCCTGTTGCACAGGCTCAGCATCAGGCTGGGACCCAGCTGGGCCCTGGGATCCAGGAGACCTCCGACTGCTGTCTCGCCTTGGGGTCCCTGCCTCCACCTGATGTACATCTGATGTATAAAGGTTGTGCCCCAGAAGCCTGACAAGGAACATTTCTCACCGAGGTCCGTGCATCTGCACTGGTGGAGGGTGGGAATGTCAACTATGCTGCGTCTATCACGGTGGCATCCTCGGAGCTCTCCTCAGAGGTGGTCTCCTGGGAGGCTGGAGAGGGGGCCGTCCATCATGGGCCAGTGCCATCGGCTGCTGGTGCTGCGGGAGAATGGACGTGTGGCCAATGGGAGGGATGGTTCAGTCAGTAAGGCAATAACAACTCACGTTTGATAGGCCCACTGGGTGGAGCCCCGTGGTTCCTCACCTCTGCGGCAGCTGCCAGCCTCCATGTTGTTGGCCGCTGTGTCCTTGGCCACACCGGTCACTTCCAGGGCCCGCTCTTTGAAGGTGGTGAGGATCATGATGTCTGGCACACCACCGCCAGTCTGGGCCCTCTCCCAGCGATTGTGGGAGAACTTTTCCTGAGGAGACACAGAGAGGGCATCGTTAACCCACTCGTGTGGTTCAGTGGTTGATGGGGGTGGTGCGAAAGCGAGTTTGGAGAGGTTGAAGGGGGAGGGGTGGAGAAAGGGTTGGGAGGGGGGAGGAGAGGTAGACATTGCCATGGGGTGGGGGGGAGAGGTCTCGGATGGGAGGTGGATGTTTGGGAGGTCACGTTGGTGTCTATTCACTCGTGTTGCCTGGTGTAGGCCGTTGACCGTCTTCCTGCACTGGAGGCCACTATGATCACATTCCCCGAGCTACTGCCGCTGCCACCTCGTCCCAGGTAGCACTGGTTGCCCTATGGCTAACCCCCCCAGCTGGGGGAACAGGACATTCCTTCTGGCCTCCACAGTTTCTAGCAGCCTCCCCAGGTCAGGGTCCCCCAATCTTGGGGCTGGTTTCCTCAGCGCCATTGTTGCGAGCTGGCTGGGGTTGCTGCTTAAGTGCTGCTCGACCTTGTTAGTGGGGAGCTGGCCAGCGCGGTCCTGACGAATCAGCTGGCAAGCCATCACTAGCGGCGAGAAGCCCATGAGGCCTTGTTAAGTGGGCCAATTAGCGTTGAATAGCATTGCCGGCCTTGCTGGGCTGAACGCTGGGAAACCCGAGGCAATTCCCCTCACTACCACACTTAGAAATCTTTCCGGAGAATCGCGCCCTAAATGAATCCTTCATCAGAATTGTCTGAAGAACTTCTGATAATATTTTGAAATCACTCATCTCATGACTTTTACGTGGAATCTGACCCCCTTCATTGTGTTGGTATAACATTCTGCCTATACATTGCCTCAGAGTACAAAATTATATTTTGTTGGGTTTCGCTAAGTTAAGGGAGGAAGAGAAAGGAAGAGAGATTGGAATACAAAATTATTAAGTTGCCAATTGTTAAATGCAAAGCTGAACTCAGTATTGGAAATACATATTAATGAACAGTTCATAATGTCTCCTTATACTGGAGGCTGTGATAATTAGATAGAACATGCAAATAAACTCCAGTTAATTCCATCAGAGGTTTATATTTGTCAAGAATTTTCAAATCAGTGCACATCTCTATTCGACGCTTCTCAAAACATGTGCTTATGTGTGTATATCATCTGTATAGATTTGAGCAGGGTTTTTTGAACGGCAGCTGAAGTGACGATAAATTGAGGCCCTTTGATGACCCATTGCCAACAAGGTTTCAATTTAGATGGATACGTTTTCTGGCAAAGTGCCAAAGTAATTGCAATTAATTCTGTTCAGTGCTTCTAACTAATTTCTCTTGCTATGCAAAACAGGAACTGGAACGGAATTTATCTTTCTTTTTTTAAAGTCTCACCCATATACATAGATTGATGTGAGAACAATATGTGGGAGGTTTTCTGCTTCCAAGTGGGAAATAGCTCACCCAGCCTGCGATTTTCATCTGTCGCTATTAAAATGAATAAACAGAAAGCCGCGGGTTGAGATTGCGAATCTCAGCAAGCACTGGGGGAGGGCAAAATATTGAATTTGGCCTTTTGTCATTCAAAGTCAAGCCTTTGTAAAAGTATTATCTGTAAGATTTGTAGCTTGTCGCACAACAGCCGACAAATTAATTTTAAAAAATCGTTGCCTTCTAACTCCTTAGGTTTAGCACATCTCATTAAATTTCCTGTATTTTAGCTGATTATTGTTTTTTCACCAGCATCTGATGTATGTCAACATTTTTGTTCCTGGTTAATGACCTTACTTGGGAACCACCCATGGTAGTTATTTACTCCCTGCGTCTGCAATCAGGCACAGGTTCACTGACCCTGATCTTTACTGTAGCAGGATTTCCATGCCAAGGGATAAGTTCTGATATCCCAGTGCTGTGGAATTTTAACTAAACACGTACGTGCTTTTTGATTGCACTGGTACCTCACCTGCTCTGCTTGATGCCATGTCAGGCGGGGAATGTTCCAGAAGAGGCAGCAACTCTGGAGCAGGAAATGTCTCTTGTTGCTTGTGGTGGACATCATCTGTAGTGCAACTGGGGGAAAGGATGTACAGCATGAGATTGAAAGCATGGGTTTCGTAGAAATTGGGGGCACCCAACCTTCGCGACCTACGCCGGCCGACCTTTGCGTACCACGCCGGCCGACCTTTGTGATCCACTCCGGCCGACCTTTGCGACCCACGCCGGCCGACCTTTGCGACCCACGCCGGCCGACCTTCGCAACCCACCATTTTCTCCTACCTTGATTGCTGCTGACAAAATGGAGGAATTGCAATCGCGCCCAAAGCACGTGATGTCGACGTTCGGGGGAGCGTGACCTGCTCTCTCCCTCCCTTCAGGCAGGAAGATTACATAGCATTAAAAAAAAAAATCTTCTGTATCTCCGATTGCGCAAATTTGCGGGCAACAGCCGCAGCAGTCGGCTTTTAACCTTCTCTTGTATTCCCAATTCTGGTCTCTTGTGCATCATTTCCTTTGCTCCACAATTGCCGGTTGTACCGTCGGCTGCTATTGCCCTAAACTCTGGAAAATCTTCCTTAAACCACTCTGCCTCTTAAACTCTCTCTCTCACTTCCTTTAAGCCTCTTTGTCCGTCGCGGCGCTCCCGATTGCGCAAATTTGCGCGCAGTAGCCGGCTTTTAACAATGTCGGCTGTGAGCGGCCTTCCGAAAGGCTGCGACCATATAAAAAAAATGCGGCTGCACTGCGCATGCGTGCCCGCAGGTAAACATCTGGCAAATTGCGAATTTGCGCAATCGGGAGCGCCGTGACGGACGGCTCCACGACCTGCCCGCGACCCATCCGCGGGTCACGACCTCGACTTTGAAAATGCCTGGGATAGAGCCTATATGAAGCATGGTTACTGTTACAGGGGAAGGAGGTGGTTTGGATTCAGTGAGTGAAGGCATTGAAAAATGACACAAGCATGTTGATGGTGAATACTCATTCTCTCCCTCCTCCTCCAGCTATACCCCTCCATTCCTCCAATGCAGACTCCTTGAAACCTTCTGCACAGTGGGAGGCCAGTTAGTCTGTCAAGGTTTTGCGCTGCTTTGGTCAAGCTGTCCAACTCGATCCACCAGGTTCATTCTTTGCAATGATTTATCCAATTCCCTTTTAGAAGTTATCATTGAACCTGTTTCCAGCACCATTTCAGGCAGTGGACTCCAAATCCTCCTTTCGAGGAGGTATGCGTTCTTTTAAGACACAATCTTCCTTTGCTTACAATTCTACGTCATCTCAGACACTCTTAAAGTGTCACACTGAGAGCGTGTGGACCTGGCCATCTATCACAAACTGCAATTTTAAAATCACTTATTTTCCACTTCATAATATTTGTGAGCTGCTTTCCTTTCCCCACCCCCAGAGACTCTGGCAATGTACTTAAATTCCGGCACATGTCACAGGCTGTCACTCATGATGAGGCCACGTTCGTTTTCCTGGCTAAGTTGACATATTCCGCAATACAAGTTCTGCACCGGAATATTTTTCACATATCCCAATGTTGTGTTTGTTCGATATCCACCAGGGTCGATAAACACACCTTACAGATGTATGATGTGAAATGCACAGGTTCCACTGCAGAGGCACCAACAATGAGAGATGAGACTCAGAGCGTCTCAGGTGTTTACCCAGCCTGGTGGGTGGATGGCGGAAAACAGAAAGTCCAATGGAAATAGGAAAACAATCAGAATCAAGAAAATGTAAGGCAACAAAAAGATATAAAGACATTTTTTCAAAGGAAAATAAAGTTTTAAAAAGAGTTAATGATGAGAAAACGGAATGAGATACAGCATTTTCTTTTACCATTCCAGGATGCATTTTTCTTGTGTTTGAATCCCGAACAATTGGAAAAGAAATTCCCTGATTAACAGTAGTTATATTGGCAGGGAGTCCTGATTATCTCGCAGTCTTACCTGATACATCCAATGTCGCTTCACGAGCGCCAACCTTCCAGCTGAGATCAACTAACAACACAGAGAGCTGATCATCTTCCTTGTTTGTGTGGTTCAGTATAACAGCACTTGGCACATTTGTGCACTAAATTGCTCAGGGAACCAGGGTTTTAATGTTTATCAAGGATAATTCTGTACTAAATGGAGCAGATTGTGTGGCATCTAATGAGCACTTGATTTTATTACAGTAGGTTTTCGGTCGTCTTACTTCATCTCTGCACATTTAAAACATTTTACTTTCAGATAATTAATACCATTATGCAGGTAAACATCTGGCAAATTAAAAACTTTAAAAGCTGACAAATATGGGGATGCTAACATGGAGGTAATATTACTAGTAATTCAGAGGTCCAGGCTAATGCTCTGGGGATGTAAGTTCGAATCCCACCATGATGGCTCAGGGAATTCCAATTTAATTGATAAATATGGAATTTAACAGCTATTGTCGGGAATGGTGACTATGCAACTACCAGATTGTTGTAAAATCCCATTTGGTTCACTGATCTCCTTCAGGGAAGGAGACCTTCTGTCTTCACCTGATCTGGCACATATGTTTCTCCAGATCCACACAACATGGTTGACTTTTAACTGGAATCTGCGATAGCCAAAGAAGCCACTCAGCTGTACCAAACCACTATTGAAAAATACAAAAAGAATAAAACTGGTCAGAACACCCGACATTAGCTTAGGCACTAGAAAAACATCTGTCCATGACACCATTGGTAGGAAAGCTACTCAGCGGGATTTTCTGTTGAGTGATCCCCCGCTTCACCGGCAGCACACCCATGCCCGTGGGTTTCTCGAGGGTATGCGGTGGCCGCAATGGGAAACCCCATTAGTCGGCTGATGGAACGGAGGATCCCGCTGCCGGCGAGGACGTGCCGGGCCAGAAAACGGGGCTGGCAGGACGGAGAATCCTGCCCACAGTCCTTGTGGAGGCAAAATCCACACTTCACACTGAGGATACTGTCAATTGTGCTGTGTGGCACTACCACAAGGTTGAATGTGATAGATTCAGAACAGATCTAGCAGCTCAAAGCTGCACATCCATGAGGGGCTATGGGCCACCAGCAGCAGCAGAATTACAAAATCAGAACTAGTGGACCAGATCAAAACTCTGCAATCTCGCTCACATCCCATGAAGGAATGAAAACAGCTTCAGAAGCGTGTGCACGTTTTGTTTTAACTTTACAGAGACATTTTGTTTTATAAATTTACCGTACCCAATTCATTTTTCCAAATTGAGGGGCAATTTAGTGTGGCCAATCCACCTACCCTGCACATCTTTGGGTTGTGGGGCGAAACCCACACAGACACGGGGAGAATGTGCAAACTCCACATGGATAGTGACCCAGAGTCGGGATCGAACCTGGGACCTCGGTGCCATGAGGCAGCAGTGCTAACCACTGCTCCACTGTGCTGCCCTAACTTTACAGAGGCTTAATGAGGATTGGTAGGCATTTTGTTTTGGCATGTCAGAGTTAGGAGAAGCTGTTTGTAAACATTTGTTAATTCTTTGTCATTGATAATTGGAAATAGTCTTGTGTGCACTGGTGTCACTGAATAACTATCTAAGACAGGGGTGGGCAAACTTTTCCGTGCAAGGGCCACATTCAGAAATTCACAATTTTAAAGGGCCGCATAGTATATTAAGTAAAATAATTACTTCACCCGGTTATGATTCTGGGCGCCTCATATAGAACATAGAACAGTACAGCACAGAACAGGCCCTTCGACCCTCGACGTTGTGCCGAGCAATGATCACCCTACTCAAGTCAACCCTTTGGCGGGCCGCATGCGGCCCGCGGGCCGTAGTTTGCCCACCCCTGATCTAAGATCTGTGGTTAGTTTTTTTTTTACAGCTATGGTCTTAAAGTAGGCTGGCCAATGTTTCTTTCCACTCAGTACAGTTTTGTCTACACCAGATATGACAGGGACAGATGTTTTGAAAAAAACCTGATGCGGAGTAAAGCAATTGGACAGCAATTTCTGGTCAACGCAAGAATTATTTATAACCCTGAATGAAGGATTCTTTTCCCATCTATCCTTCTTTCACATGCTTGGAAGGAACCGGTGACTTCAGACCCAAAGCTCTCCACCACTGGAAGTTTTCTCTCTTGTGGGTCTATTGTGGGTTAAATGATAGGAATTAATTGCCATGATTAGTCACCAACTCCATTCTCAATGTAACATGTGAGCACCAGGATGGTAGAAGGTGGACTTGTTTTTCTTTCATCTACTAATTATTATATTCCTATTTTGCCACTTTCTTCAGTACTACGACACTGACATATTGTGATGTACAATAAATTAAGACCAGCAGGGAGTCATATGATGTACAAAAAATGTGGAAATTGAGGGTTTTCACCACATCCAATCAACATTGTTCGGTCTCAGTGTAATTAATTGAATAAAATGGGAGAGTCAAAAATGTGTGCAAAGCCCATTCTGATAAAAATGTTACAGAATGGCTGCCAAATCATGCTAATGCATGACCAATGATTACATATACATCCTTCCTGGAGAACTCATCAACTATAGTTTAGGATACAGCATGTCTTCCTTATAGTTCTGTCATTAGTAAATAAACTGTATAAAACGTTCCTTCTGTAACGCATTCTCTGTAGGCTCCAGTTGACAATTGTATAGAGAAGATATAATTTTCATTATGTTGTCAAAAGCCAAATGTTCAAGTGACTTGTCACACCAGTGTTGTTTTAAATTGATGAGTGTTCACTCTGACTGGAAAATGTACCAGTAATTTATGTTATTTACTCCTTAAATTGATTCAATTTAATGTGTTGAGCAGGAGGTATCTTTGAACTCCGAACAAAATTATATCAACACTGCAATAATGTGGAAAGTGCGAAGAGGACAGGAAAACACATTTCTAAAATTATGGAAACTGTGAGCAAGTGTTTTGAACTGTGGTGTCTTTGAGGACATTATAAAATCCTAGTTCTGGTATGTAAGCAGCAATGAAAATGGGGTGTGGTAACAAAAATTTGAAACAGGGCCGACTCCTAATGAGTCTCTGTTCCTTTTTCCATATTTTGTCCAAATTCTGCTGGAAAAGGGGTGGGTTCTTCCTGTGCTGCCTCTCCCTCATGAACGTCACTGAAACACGTATGGCGCATTACATTCACCCCCCACCATCTGGCCTGGACTTGCAAAATCCTACCAACTGTTCTGGCTTGAGACAATTCACACCTCTTTAACCTGTGATTATCCCTCTCTCCAGTTGCTCCGTCTGGACCTGTAGACTTAATTACCTGCAAAGACTCGCTTTCAAAGTATCGTATTGCATCTGTGACTTTGTCTGTATAAATGTTTCTGGAACCCACCTCTTCATTCACCTGAGGAAGGAGCAGTGCTCCGAAAGCAGCCATGCCTTTATCAGTGACCACAGTAAGAAGTCTTACAACACCAGGTTAAAGTCCAACAGGTTTTTGACAAAAACCTGTTGGACTTTAACCTGGTGTTGTAAGACTTCTTACTGTGGTCACTGATAAAGGCATGGCTGGCATATACCTTATCAGTTGTGCTTGCAGTGCCCCTGTTAATAGTGGGCTGGATTCTACGTCTCTCCGCGCCAGATTTCTGGTTCAGCACGCTGGCGGGTTGCTTCGTTTTGCTGGCTGGTCAATGAGATTTCCCATTGTTGAACAGCCCCATGCCGTCGGGAAACCCCGAGGCTGCCGGCAAAACGGAGCATGCCGACGGCGGAGAGTCCAGCCCAGTGTATCTATTGGATGTTAATCGTATTTAGGTCATGGATATTAATTGTCAACTTCCTTTTTTTTGTTCTTTCATGGGTTGTGGACGTCACTGGCAAGGCTCACATCTGTTGTCCATCTCTAATTGCCCTTGAATTGAGTGGCCATTTCAGACGACATTTAAGAGACAACCACATTTCAGAGGGCTAATCACAGGTTAAAGAGGTGTGAATTGTCTCAAGCCAGGACAGTTGGTAGGATTTCGCAAGCCCAGGCCAGATGGTGGGGGGGTGAATGTAATGCGACATACGTGTTTCAGTGACGTTCATTTCTGTGGGTCTGGAGTTACGTGTAGGCCAGACCAAGTAAGGACGGCAGAATTCTTTCCCTAACGCACATTCGAGAACCATCTGTTCATATATGGAGGAGCCAAACAAAACAAGGTTTTCCTTGTGTCCAGGCATATGTTATATAGTGTGTACCTCTATAAGTAACACCTTGCAAGTCCAAAGACTTTACTCCAGCAACTTCACCACTGGGGCTGGTTTAGCTCACAGGGCTAATTGCTGGCTTTTAAAGCAGACCAAGCAGGCCAGCAGCACGGTTCGATTCCCGTACCAGCCTCCCCGGACAGGCGCCGGAATGTGGCGACTAGGGGCTTTTCACAGTAACTTCGTTGAAGCCTACTCGTGACAATAAGCGATTTTCATTTCATTTCATTTCACTTAGGTATCTGAGTTCTGACAGTGTACTTCTGGGGCTCATAATTTCAACAGTTGCGAGTTTCCTGAAAGCTGTTTATTGTTGTTCAGGCAAACGGCTATTTTTTGAATATTTTCCCCTTTTTAGTATTGTGAGTGAAACAGTTAGCAGTGGCTTTAAGTGGTTAACAGTGAAACACTTGAGGCCAAAGTTATGATGTTACTCTGAAATTCTGAAACCCACGCAAACACGGGGAGAATGTGCAAACTCCACACGGACAGTGACCCAGAGCCGGGATCGAACCTGGGACCTCGGCGCCGTGAGACTGCAGGACTAACCCACTGAGCCACCGTGCTGCCCTGTTAAAGCTTGTTTTTAAAAATATTTAATTGTGAAGTTGGGAACCACGATGGGCTCAATAGTTGTACTAATCTGTTTTATTGGAGTTTTTTTTCAAATGCGTAATTTAGTTGGTATGCAAACAAGAGGTTACTGTGTCAATTAGGACACCTGCAAGCTCATGCCTCACTGCCTAAAGAAAAGAAATGCTGTTTTTATTTTTACTTTGTACCTTTGGGGACACGAGTCCTTTTCCAACTTCTGGCTTAGCCGTGGGTACGTAAGCCAGGGTTTAATAGATGGTGTTGTGCAGTGGGTGGTATGGTGCAATGGGTGCCATTGAGCGATAGTGTGCAATGTATATTTGTAAATTTGAATAATGTCGTGTAATAAACGTTTATTGAATACTGCTTCTACCAACAGCTCCACTACGGACCTCTGTCGCATTTCCCCATTCAAACCTGCCCCATCTGTTCAGAGGCTACATTTTAATTAGAAGCTGACAGTGACAGGAATTTACAGCAGAGAAGGGGGACCAGTCAACCTATTTGGTCTGTGCCAATCCTTGGTGAAGCAACCCACTACTCTCAGTGGACCCACTCTCTCCCCATATCACTGTATATTCCCCTGCTTCAAATACTTTTCCAATATACCCAGTAAAGTTTCTGTCTCAGCTGCGACCTGTACCAAAGCCTTCCATGCTGAAGCAAGTTTTTAACATGAGGGCCATTTTCCCCAGCTCCCCCTTAACTCCCTGGATGACGATTTTAAAATGATGACTCTTAAACTGATCTCCAACTGGATGAAGAGGATAATTTGCCATTCTGTCTATTCACTCTAGCAAAATGCTCCACCGCGCAATAAATTTCAGCATATGGGAGGGATTCTCTGCTCTCTGAGCGCTGAAATCGCGTTAGGCGATCGGCCGGAGAATCACCATTGGCGCTGATATCGGGGGCGGCGCCGCTTATGCGCTGCTCCACCCCCTCCTACAGAGCGTCCTCTGTGAGAACGGCACACGCTGTCGGGACGGCCTCAGGATGTTACCCGACGGGCCAAGTTCCCGACGGCATCGGTCGCGTGTGGTATTTATTTTTGGGAACTCGGCGCGACGGCTGTGAACTAAGTCCAGCGCCGCCACAGTTGTGGGGGGGGGGGGGGAGGAGCTTTTCCGCGAGCAGGGGGGTCTTTGGCGGAGGTTGGGGGACACTGGTGGGGGGTGATCCAGGGGTGGCGTGACTGGCCAAAGGGGGGTCACTATTTGGCAGGCCGGGTCCGCACACGGCTGCCACCATGTTGCACGTGCACATGCGCGGCCACGGACCCGGCAATTCTCTGGCCGTACCCACAGCTGGAGACGGGGGCTCTACGCTGCGTGCCTGCTAGCCCCCCCACCAGACGGAGGATCAGTGGCCATTCTGCGTGGTTTTTTCGGTCGTAAAACCGTTCCCAAGCTGGCATCAGCACTTTGTCTCAAAATTGGAGAGTACATTCCATAGCTTTTCTTGCCTTCCTGTGCCGCAGTGGAAATAATCCCCATGAGCACTGTTCCCCATCGCTTCCATTCGCCTGATGTTTCAACACTGTGTGATCGCCATGGCTTTTAAGTCCTTTGCAGAGTAGCCAGAACGACAGACAGTGGACTGTGGTCCATTTTGCTTCAATTATTCTTCAGACAGCAATTTCCTTTTTTTTGTACAGTAGGCCTGTTGCCACGATTAGTGACAATAACCAGATTTGGAAAAAGCGAGAAGGAAATCCTGCTCCCAGTGATCTGCTGTCAGGCTAGTGGAAAAAACTGGACTAATGTATTTTAGGTCAGTTGCACTAGATATTGGCAGCATGGATTACACATGTTGGGTTCTGGACACTATCAAAGTGAAGTAATCTGAAACAGATTTAAAATGTTATAAGTAAAATGCACTGTTTGGCAGGAAGTAAAGCAGCATAAAGAAAAGAAGTGTGTCTGTTTATTCACTGAGACCTATTCCAAATCTAAAGATTAAAACTGGTTCTCCTTCATCCAGTTTGCACCATTGAGATTTGTTTGGAATTCTGGAAGAAATCATAGAGCCTGCAGCGGCCCTGCTAAAGAGCACCCTACCTCGACTCAGACCCCCACTCTATCCCTATAACCCCACCTTACCTATTGGCCACGAAGGAACAACTGATCATGGCCAATCCACCTGACCTGCACATCTTTGGACTGTGGGAGGAAACCGGAGCACCCGGAGGAAACCCAGGCAGACACGGGGAGGGCGTACAAACACAACACAGATGGTAATCCAAGGTTCAAAATGAAGCCGGGTCCCTGGGGCTGTCAGACAGCAGTGTTAACCACTGAGCTACCCATGCTAAACATTGAGCAGTTTGAATTGTAATCAAACACTATATTTAATGATTATTTTAATATTGTGGCTACATGTCGGCAGTGAGCATGACCAACATGACTTGGGATCAGCCAGTCATCCTTTTGTACGATCATCTGTACCACAGGTAGACGGTGAGCCAGGACTCACCAGTGACTGCAACACCATAATCATTTTTAAACAAATTGAGCTAATTTTTCAACTGGCTGCTGGGGAACACAACCTTGCTGCTGTGAATCAGCCACCTCTTATAGAAACCACACAACTTTTAATTTCCATTGCTTTCAACAAGGAATTACAATCGTTCAGTGTCTGTAATAGACATTCCAACTCATAAAAGAGAGCTTTATGGCTTGGTGGCATAAAACTGTAATCCCATTTTATTCTCTTTCAATCAAAATCTGTCACTTTTCATCAATGATGGCGTAAACATTCTGCTATATTATGAGCACTGCTGGGTTGAAATTGTTCTGGTACTGTATGAATATGGAGAGAAAAGAAGTAATGGCATATTGATGTTTTAAGGCCTTAAACTGGAGCACTTTAAAAGATTTCCTGTTGGAATTTTTTAAGATTAGATTTAAGTAATCTCAAGATTATGAAATCTGAAGCCTGGCCGCAGTCAACAATCAAAAGCGCTAACTTGATGTGTTTCTATTGGCAGAGTGGAGCACTGTGGTTTTTGAGCCTCCTGTTCTTTTACTTAAAAGTGTCTACTGTTTTGCATTGCAAACTGACAGACATTTAATTTTCTAAACAATGTTCATCTCCCAGTAATCTCTGACCTCTTTAGATTCGTGATGAAAATCTGCAATAATTTAAAAAAATATATATATTTTTATTGAAGATTTTTAATTTTTAACAATATAGCCATTTAAAAACGGATGTTACAACTTATAGTATAAAAGAAACACAACCAACAATTGATGGGGCTAACCCTTTAAAAAAGGAAATGAATGGCTCCCATCTCACGTAGGACCCCTCAAATGATCCCCTGACCTTCCCCAAATCCAAAACTTCCATGAGGTCACCCAACCAGGCCTGAGGCATTGGGCAGAGTAGAAGACCTCCACCCAAGGAGAACTTGCCTCCGGCCTATTAATGAGGCAAAGGCCTTCATACCCGTCTGCAGTATCGGTGAGTCCAATATCCCGAAAGTGGGCACCAAAGGGACAAGGCTCCAGTTCGACATTCAGAATGACTGACATGGTGTAAAAGAAAGAGGCACAAAAGCTTAGCAACTTGGGACACAACAAGAACATACGAGTGTGGTTAGCCGGCCCCCTAGGGCACTGCTCAGACTTGTCCTTCATTCATCCTCGTCTTGGTCAGGTGAGTCCAATGCACCACCCTAAACTGGATCAGGCTGAGCCCCGCACAGCCGGAAGTGGAGCTTACCCTATGAAGGGCCTCACTCCACACCACCTCATCCAAAATAGCTCCCAGTTCCCCCTCCAACATTGCCTTCACCTCATCCACTGGCGCTGACTCCGCTGACACGATCTGGCCATAGACACCCAACATACTCACCCCCCGCCCCCCCACCACCAGACCCGGCTTAAGACAGAACCTTCCTCAACAGGGAGGATGGTGGTGACAAGGGAAATGAGGGGAAAATCTTGAGCAAAACGTTATGAATCTGGAAGTCTCGGAACAACTTCATCCCAGAGAATTGCATCTTTACTGACAGCTCCTCAAAACTGGCAAACCGCCTCTTCACGATCCAATTTCCAAACCTCTCAGGACCCTTCCCCTCCCACGGTTTAAGTGTCGAGAGCGTTGAGTCTAAAGTTGACGGCACAAAAAGTTGGTTATCACAGGTAGGGGCCAACAATGACATGGAGTTAAATTGCTTCCTCAGAGTGGACACCACAACTGGGTTTGAAGACACTTAGTGCAGAATGGAAGTGAGGGAGTTGCCAAGGCACCCACACTAGAGCTCCTACAAGAACTCACCTCCACCTGCCCCCATCGGATCATTAACTTATCCCAACAACTTCTCCATGTTGGTCACCCAATAATAAAATGGCAAATTGGGTAACGCTAAACTCCCAATTGTCTATCCCTCTGAAGAAACATCCTACAGATCCTTGGGGTCTTGCCCACCCAAATAAAGGAGGACACCAACTTGTTAACTTTAACAAAGAAGGATTTAGGTAGAAAAGTGGGGAGACATTGAAAAATACATTAAAACCTCAGGAGGAGATTCATTTGAATAGTCAGGACTCTGCCTGCCAAGGACAGGGGGAGGTTATCCCACTTTTTCAAGTCCGATTTGACCCCACTCACCAGACCAGCATTGTTCAATTTATAAAATGTGGTCCAATTCATGGGCCATCCGGATACCCAATAACAAAAGCTAGATCTGACAAGACAAATAGGTAATACCCCCAAATTGGCTCCCCTCCTCAGTGGATTAACCATAAATTAATCGCTCTTATACAAATTCAACAAGAGTCATTGAACATGTCCAATATTAATGTAGTCAACTGACCCTCAAACCTCTTGTAGAACTTGATGGAGAACTAGGGGCTTTACCCATTTACATTGATCCAACTCCTTTCAATGTCTCCTCAGGACTTAACGAGGCCTCCAACTCCTCCCTCCTCCTCTCTCTCCACCAAAGGGAAAGAAAAAACATCTAAAAAGTTGTCCATATCCGAACATTCCTCCAGGGGCGCTGATCTATAAACATTCTTGTTAAATGTCTTGTTAAATGTCTTAAAAGCCACATTGCCACAAGTGGCCCGACTCCAGAATCAAATCCACAAAGTGTGGCGCATGGTCCGAAATTACAATAGCTGAGTACCCCTCCTCACCTGTGGAGAAGGAACACCGGAAAAAAGTCAACCTAAAGTAAACCTGATGGACATGGGGGAAATAAACAAAATTCCTTTTCTCTTGGGTGTTAAAAAGAACCACAGATCACCGCCCGCCCCCCATCTGCTCCATAAAGGCTAACAACATCTTCACTAACCCCAATGTCGAAACCCAAACGAAATATATGGTTCACCCACCCCTTCCGCAATCTATTCTGGTCCCTTAGCCGGAAATGAGTCTCCTGCAAAAACACCACATCAGCACTCAAGCTTTTCAGGTGGCCAAATACCCTCGATCTTTTCACTGGGCCACCCAGCCCCCTTACATTCCAGGTGACCAACTAAATTGGAGGCTCCCCCCCCCCCCCCCCCCCCCCCCCCCCCCCCCCCGACTTGACCCCGGAGTCAGCCATTTCCATAAAAGGGATTGTCAAGCAACTGCTCAAAGAGTACAGGCTCAAGACCCACCCAAGATGGCCGCCACACCCTCCAACAAGACAAAACAAAGGAGAATCTGTAGTCCCCATCAGCAAAGTAACCTTAGTTCGTTGACCTTAGCCTTCAGCATCTTATTCTCGCTGGCCACCAGCGGGACCTCAGCCTCTGGCGAGGCAATTTGCTCACCGTGCTTCAACAAGGCCATTACCATGCCCTTAATCACTGCACCAAACGCCATTTCCTTCTCAGATATTTCCCCCAGCTTCGACCGTATGGGACCCAGGGCCTCCTCTATCGACTTGCGAAGATGCCCAGGTAACTCTCCACTAATTCTCGAACTGTTTCCCGAATTCCTATTTTGGTACACCAGCCAGCATATCGGCCGTGATTTGAGTGGCCGGAGTCACAGGAGCAGCCGCCGCCATTTTGTTTCACAAAGGAGCTTCGTGAAGCCGCAGAGCCTGTCGATGAATTTCTATCTGTTGATTTCTTTCCCCTGGCCTTTCCTGGCATCTCCTTAATATGGGCACCTGGGGCGAGATACTGTGATCCTGAGACTAACTGTTGATGACGTCAGAAAGGCCGTTGGGTTTCTTGACGGAGTCAACACGTCCTCAGGATCGGCAATTCTGGCCCCTTCAGGGGCCAGCACGGCACTGGAGTGGTTCACGCCGCTCCAGCTGCTGGCCCCGGCATGAACTGGGCGCTGCGGGATCCGCGCATGCGCATGCGCTTCCTTCAACGCCCCGGCCCTGACGCAACATGGCGCAGTACTACAGGGGCCGACGCAGAAGAAAGGAGGCCGCCAGCCAGAGAGGCCGACCCACCGATCAGTGGGCCCGATCGCGGGCCAGGCCACATCGGAAGCCCCTCTCCGGGGTCGGACTCCCCCTATTCCCCCACAGGCCGCTCCCGATCCCTTCTACGCCGAGTTCCCACGGGCTGAGAGCAGGTGTGGACAGCGGCGACGGGACTCGGCGATTTTACGACTGCCGCTCGGCCCATCCGGGCTGAGAATCGGCGGGCCTGCCGTGTAGAGCGGCCCCCGACCGGCGTCGCGTTGGCGCCGATTCGGAATCGCGTGCCGGCATCGGGGTGGCGTGGCGCGATTCGTGCGGGTCACGGGGATTCTCAGGCCCGGCCCCGGGCTGAGAGAATCCCGCCCCTTATGTTATCTAGTGGATGGGAGTTTTTGAAAAAATAACCCCAGAAACGGGGCAAAAAAGGCCGAAAATCAGGACCCCTGTCGGGAGTAACCTTGTGCGCAATCTTTCCCTATATGCTGTTACCGGAGGTCCTGCAATAATTTGTTTATGGCCATAACGGTTCAATGCTCTACGAATGTAATCTGTATAGTCTGTGAAGTTTGGAAAGAAAAGACATAACTGGGCCAGATAAATTATAAAGATTGGACAACTGAACGGGCTGTTTTACAAAACATGTGCACTGGGCTCACTATTCATTATCTCTCATGGAAAGCCTCATACCACAGTCTAACTGTAATCGCCAACTCATTGTACTGGTGCATAAAGCAGTTTATCCTGACTATTTATCAGAATACTTTATATTTGCTTTCGGTTTGCGATATCTTGGAAGAGGGGGTTTGTAGATAAACTAGCTGGACAGAATGCTAGACATCTGCCTGTTCCATACATATATAAATATATATACACACGCACCCACATGTTAAGCAGACAATGGCACATGACTGCATATTATTTATGGCTGATAAGTGAAGATTTCTAAAGCTTGAATTTAATTCCATTTCTAAAGGAGGAATCAGAATACTGAACAGAACTGTGAATTGCTTTTTTTGCTGTGCAAACTTTTTTTTCTGCAACTGCCCAATAATTCAGTAGCAGCAACGAGTAACTGAGCTTTAGGAGGTAGAAAGTCCCAGGCTTGGTTGCTGCTCTGTGCTGACCTGGTGACAGACAGGGTAGCAGTAAGGATGCTACAACTGGCCTCATTGTTCGGGGTCAGAGAGAAGTAAATCAGTCCCGTTTCTTGCTCCTAATTGATATCTGCTGATCCCTGCTGGAAAGTGGAATTTGGGATGTGCTATGGGTACCTCGGAGCAATGGTTCGTCAGCACCCACCACCTCAGCTCACATGAAAATTAAGCCTACTCGTGATCCTAGTATTTGTTTGACATAAACCTCCCTTCCACCAGCCTCCACCCACCCAACTTGACAGGTTCAGCTTGGAACAGGCAAGAAACTCAAAAAACAAAAAAACCCACTCGTACAGACCTTAACCACTCGTACAGATATTAACCACTCATACAGACCTTAACCACTCGTACAGACCGTAACCACTCATACAGACCTTAGCCACTCATACAGACCTTAGCCACTCGTACAGACCTTAGCCACTCATACAGACCTTAGCCACTCATACAGACCTTAGCCACTCATACAGACCTTAACCACTCATACAGACCTTAGCCACTCATACAGACCTTAACCACTCATACAGACCTTAGCCACTCATACAGACCTTAGCCACTCATACAGACCTTAACCACTCGTACAGACCGTAACCACTCATACAGACCTTAACCACTCATACAGACCTTAGCCACTCATACAGACCTTAGCCACTCATACAGACCTTAACCACTCGTACAGACCGTAACCACTCATACAGACCTTAACCACTCATACAGACCTTAGCCACTCATACAGACCTTAGCCACTCATACAGACCTTAACCACTCATACAGACCTTAGCCACTCATACAGACCTTAAACACTCGTACAGACCTTAGCCACTCATACAGACCGTAACCACTCATACAGACCTGAACCACTCATACAGACCTTAACCACTCGTACAGACCGTAACCACTCATACAGACCTTAACCACTCGTACAGACCTTAACCATTCATACAGACCTGAACCACTCATACAGACCTTAACCACTCGTACAGACCTTAGCCACTCATACAGACCTTAACCACTCGTACAGACCGTAACCACTCATACAGACCTTAGCCACTCATACAGACCTTAACCACTCGTACAGACCTTAGCCACTCATACAGACCTTAACCACTCGTACAGACCGTAACCACTCATACAGACCTTAGCCACTCATACAGGCCTTAGCCACTCATACAGACCTTAGCCACTCGTACAGACCTTAACCACTCATACAGACCTTAACCACTCATACAGACCTTAGCCACTCATACAGACCTTAGCCACTCATACAGACCTTAGCCACTCATACAGACCTTAGCCACTCATACAGACCTTAGCCACTCATACAGACCTCAACCACTCATACAGACCTTAACCACTCATACAGACCATAACCACTCATACAGACCTGAACCACTCATACAGACCTTATCCACTCATACAGACCTTAACCACTCATACAGACCTTAACCACTCATACAGACCTTATCCACTCATACAGACCTTATCCACTCATACAGACCTTAGCCACTCGTACAGACCTTAACCACTCATACAGACCTTAACCACTCGTACAGACCTTAACCACTCGTACAGACCTTAACCACTCATACAGACCATAACCACTCATACAGGCCTTAACCACTCATATAGACCATAACCACTCATACAGGCCTTAACCACTCATACAGGCCTTAACCACTCATACAGACCATAACCACTCATACAGGCCTTAACCACTCGTACAGACCATAACCACCCGCTGAGTGAAAATGTTTTTCCACGTGTTGCTTTTGCTTCTGGAAATCTTTTGTTAAATGTCCTCACAGTCTTCCCATCTCCAAAGAAAACAGGCTCAAACTCTCCAATCTATCTTCATAATTGGCGTTACTCATCCTGGAAAGTTAACTTTGAAAGTTATTGTCTTACTGTTAAATGGATTTAGCTGTTTACACGGTGGGGATTTGTAAAGACATCTGAAATAAAAGGTAAAGCTACTTAATATGGTTATCATTTTGGGAGTTAATCTGTACTTTCCGAATAAGAAGTCTTACAACCAGGTTAAAGGTCAACAGGTTTATTTGGAATCACTAGCTTTCGGAGCGTAGCTCCTTCATCAGGTGAGTCCAAACAAACCTGTTGGACTTTAACCTGGTGTTGTAAGACTTCTTACTGTGTCCACTCCAGTCCAACGCCGGCGTCTCCACATCATGGTTACTTTCGAAGCTAATTTTACTCAAATGGTTAGCATCAGTAACGGCTTTTCAATAGAGACGTTTTGTTTCATTATGCTACAGTATTACATGTAGTGCATTTCAACAGCACAGATATTGGCTACACTGATGTAAACGTACCGATCCGTTATGAACAAGAATTGGAGGGCAGCACGGTGATGGTGCAGTGGTTAACACTGGTGCCTCACGGTGCCGAGGTCCCAGGTTCGATTCTGGCTCTGGGTCACTGCCTGTGTTGAATTTGCACATTTTCCCCATGTAGAACCCAAAGATGTGCAAGGTAGGTGGATTGGCCATGCTAAGTTGCCCCTTAATTGGAAGAAAGTTAATTGGGTACTCTAAATTTATAAATGAAAAAGAAATGAACAAGAACTGAAACATATTCAAAGCAATTATGTATTATTTGTTTGTTAGAAGTTGATACATATGAAGGGAGATCTAAAGGCTAGTGAGATCAGGTAAAGCAGTACACATGACCTGCTTGTCAAAGTGCTGACTCTCTTTAAAAATGACTGCTTGAATATCTTTATTCATTCGGGATTCAGGGAACCATTCATCGTTTTGTGTTGGAGAGAAATGCAATTCTTTTGAAAAGGTGGCCCACCTAGAAACTCGAATCTGGTCAAATACGCCATTTGTCAAAATAGATGCAATCAGTCTGCCATTACCCAGAAGAATGGAAGTCTGCTGTTCTTATCAGACTGAAGTGGGAGGTCTGGTAGTTACCAGTGTAAGGGCAATATTATCTGCATGCAGGATTAGATAACCCTTGGATGAGGGAGGGTTTGTGTGTGATGAACTAAACAAAGGAGCAGACTGATCAGTAGAACCGTTGTTAAATTCATCCAGATCTGTGACCGTGGCTTTCTACATTGAATGGTTGCAATGCATTGAATAGAATATGTTACTGGGAATGGCCTGTATGTCTTTGTAGTAGATTTTCACATGCATAAACCATCACTAACCATTATTAGAAAGAATAATAAGAAATATAAAAGTAAAAACAATTAAGAAGCATTGATGCTGTAGGTTTCTTTATCTGCAGTGTTTTGATTTCCAATAGATGTAGGGTTGCTTCCAACCGATTGAAATGGGACATCTATATTTCTTCAGCTTTGCTCGCTTCAAGATTGATGCTGGAAAAATTGGAAGACTATCAAAAGAGGAATCTATTCCTTTGGAAAAAATGCAGCTACACAGCAGTATCATGTAATTGAACAGATTTAAATAGGCTTGGGCAAGTGAACGAGTCCAATCATGCTAGGTGTTTCAGTTCCCTGCAAAACCTGGATCACTAGACATATACGGACACAGTAAGCATCACTGAGAAGGGACAAGTGGAACTTGTGGCTGAAGATGGGGTGCCATTATTTTCACTTTATTTGCAAATTGCCCATGATCTTAACTCTGCTGTCATAGCACGGCATTTTGTGCTGTTTGCATGGTATTAAGTGCGTTCTCTAATGTGCAATGCCTTTATCGCTGAACAACAATTCACAAAACACACAGCCCAAAATATTGGAGCCAAGATTTTCTGCTCAGGTCATGCGACTACCTGTAGTATGTTCAGTGGGTGAGAGTGCCTAACTTGGTTGAAGACAGTTCCAGGATCTCTCCATTCTGTCCTCGGCCCCCAGCCCACTTCTGAGTTTTCTCTTTCCGAAGTGACAGGGGTCTTGGAATACAACTGCCTGTGTGTTCCTGGCATGCACTATTGCTGTGGAGATGGTGGGCAATTAAAATTTAAAGGGTAATTTCACTGTACTTATACAGTTTATGTTGAAATCACCCTCTATTGTTTTTGTGTGCATGGAGCATTCAGTGGAAAACTCCTGTGGTATCAACAGGATTATTTTGGAAAGGAATGACAACTGTTATTTTATGCTGCACTGCCTCCTGTTTCCTTTCCACATTAAACATATTTCTGACTTCATGTTTCTACATATTGGGATGTCTTTACAGTGTCGGATTCCATAACGTTAGGCATTATGCTGGGATTATTCCACCTCGAGCAGCAAATGCTGTAAGTGGTTAGTGGAGCGGGAAAAAAATGCATTTTTTAAAATGAAAATGAAAATCGCTTATTGTCACGAGTAGGCTTTCAATGAAGTTACTGTGAAAAGCCCCTAGTCCCCACATTCCGGCGCCTGTCCGGGGAGGCTGGCACGGGAATCGAACCGTGGTGCTGGCCTGCTTGGTCTGCTTTAAAAGCCAGCAATTTAGCCCAGTGAGCTAAACCAGCCCCTACCCGGAGTTCTGGCACAGGTCCCGAAAGCTATAGCGGTACAGACCCGCACCTGCTTGGTTCTGAGTTTCCTTTGATGGGACCTGGGGATACGGTGTGAAAAGAATGACCAGGTGACTGGGGTTACGGTGCGGAAATGCGATCACGGGACCAGGGGTGCAGTGCAAAGGGAGCCCATGGGATGACGTTAGTCCATTTGGACAAGCTTGGGAAATGTAGTTGCTGAGTGAAGCTAGGTGCTGGAGCTCAGTGAAGCTCGAGAGAAGAGGCTGCTGTCAGATATACAGTAGTGTCAGCTCCGGGAAGCTGGGGAGGTGTCTGCTCTGTGAAGCCGGCATGTTAGATGAAGAGATTGAGCAGCTGGCAACCGAGCAGTTGAGGCAGTCTTAATTGGAGTGGCTGTTTAAGGGGATCAGAGGTTATGGGGTGGATTTCACATGCCCCCATTGGGCGTGTTTTCGGCAGGGGAGCAGATAATGTAGGTCGGGTGGCCATATCATCACATTCCCACCCACCCTCATAATAATAATAATCTTTATTGTCACAAGTAGGCTTACATTAACACTGCAATGAAGTTACCGTAAAAATCCCCTGATCGCCACATTCCGACGCAGGTTCGGCTACACGGAGGGAGAATTCAGAATGTTAAAACTACCTAACAGCACGTCTTTCGGGACTTGTGGGAGGAAACCGGAGCACCCGGAGGAAACCCACGCAGACACAGGGAGAACATGTAGACTCCACACAGACAGTGACCCAAACCGGGAATCGAACATGGAAACCTGGCGCTGTGAAGCAACAGTGCCAACCACTGTGCTTCCGTGACACCCATTAATACACTAGGTGAGCAGGGTCTGAAATGGCAGTTTTCCCATCATGTATAAATAATTAAAGGTAATTTAAGCTTATTAATAGGCCTGTTGACTTGAATACGACACTGCCCATGACACAACATGAGTGGCCTGGAGAGTCAGGCATGAGTGGGCAGATTGTTTTTAATGATCAGCATGAACAAAGATGAGGAGGAAGGGGGGCACACCTCATTCAGGAGGTGCCCTCTAAGTATTGGGGGGCACCCACCTAAGGTGCCTTCCTTCCACCTGCCTGACAGAAAATTACCATCATAACTCCTGCCCCGGCCTCTGGGATTTCTCCCCACCCTATAACCCCAAAACCTATCTTCCCAGCAGTAAGGCTGTCAGGAGTGATGGAGCTGCAAGTCAATCTGATTGGCCAGCAGCTGCTGAGGGCAGGACGTCCTCCTGAGTGAAGGGCAGAAGTGCCATTCTCCACCAAAAAGCCTGCCTGTAGCGTGTGATGGCTGTAGGGCAGGGTGGCATAGAGAAAATCGGCTTCTGACTGACTTTACTTCTGGGGTGGGGGGGCACGAGCCGTCTATCCTCCTGTAAAAAGGAAATGCAGTCTATGGGCGTGATTCAATGAAAAATATTCCATGTCTGGTTTCAGGTGTATTTAGCAGGGCGTTTCTCTGTGCCTGCAGCATTGAGGAAGACAACTCTATTCAATGGCACTCTGCTGGATATTTTTGGCCTTGGCAAGGAAGACTTATTAGGAAGACGACTTGTGACCGGGGGTGTGTGTGCATTTTTAAAGGCAGCCCCAATCTTTCATCCCCCACAGCGGCCTTAGTGCACCCTGCACTTCATCCAACGTACCTCTCCTGGGGTCCTTGAGCCGCCCTTGCACCACCTCTTATGGGTAACGCACCTCCGGGCCTGACCCCTGGTATGGTAAACCTGGCACCTTAGCATTGGCAGTCGGGCAATGCTATGGTGCCTGGGTAGCAATGCCCAGGTGCCAGCAGGAGTGCCAGGGTGCCACTCTGCCCTGGCTCTGACCACCACGAGGTCTCCAGTGGTCTGGGAGACCCCCCAGATGCCTTTACAATGGGTCACATTTCTGGAAAGCAGTATTAACCTGCACCCTGGTGAGGTCTCCCATGCACGGCCGGTGAATCCTGGGCCCTGGGAGAATCCGACGAACACATATTTAAATGAGCTATTAGGCGAGAAGACTTTTGCGAGATACAATGGCCTTGTCGCGACATCAATTCAGGTGCGAAGGGGCCGTTAAATCACATCCTATATCTTCAACGTGAAGGAGCTGAAATCCCTTGTGAGAAAGACAGAGTGTAAATGATTTTCGTGCCTCACAGTGATCACTGACAGATGGGCGGGTTGCTAAGAAAATTCACTTCTCTCTTGGACGTCTCTACCATTTAATGTGCAGTTTGCGGTGTATTTAAGTACAGTCTGCCTGTTAATTCATATTTTACCTATTGTTAATTCTGGGGTGAGGGTATAGGGTAGATAGTATTTACTATTTGTTTTGTTAACTTGGGTGTGGTAAAAGTTTCTTCTGTTTGTTTAAAACCATGGACTCTTGAGGTTTTATTCACAAATCTCCAATCTTCAGGTAATTTGCAATGTGTCCAGGCAGCATGTTCCTCACATGGCTATCCCTGACTTGAAAAGAATTAGAAGAAATATGTTAGAAGAAATAGACCAGGGCTTAGGCTAGGAACTATCAAACAGACATGCTAAATAGTAAATGGATAAGGGAACAGTCACAATAACACATTGTTTAACTATCTAGCTTGGTTCCAGAGATGAGGGGCTGGAAACTCCGATTGTGAAGCTATGTCTGGAGGAAGTGTCTGGTTTTACGATGAAAAAATTGGCGAGGCCCCAGCACTAATGCTCCCACCGTTGAGGGTGTCACAGCCACGCCACGTAAAACGTATGGGGATGTTATTCAGGGCTGGGGCACTATGGGGGTCGGTCCGGGGTGCGTCAGCCGGCCGAAGAGGGGTACTATTTTGCAGGCCGCCGCCGTGCGCATGCGCCAGTGTTTCTGGTGTAAAACGCCACCGTTCCCACACCAGCGTGGGGACATAGCCCCAGAATCGTGGAGAATCTAGCCCATGGCCTTACTGATTTACACGACGGGGAAATTGCCGGGCCCCTGGCCGCACAAGCGCATGGCGTCGACCTGGCAGATAGTGCTCCCTTGGGCACCCCCTCGCCACCCCAGGGCCACCCCCCACCAGTCCCCCCAGCCCTCGCCGAAGCCCCCCCCGGCCAGCAGCATGGCTCCCCCACCCCCCGACTGTGGAGGTGCTGGGCACAGTCCGCAGCCGCCACGCCTGGTTCACGGAAATTGAGAGCACACGTGTCCCGTGCGGTCGGGAACTCGGCCCATCAGGGGTTGAGCATCGGGGGAGGGCTTTCAGGTGACATCGGTCCTGAGGCCTTTCCAACGGCATATGGCGTGCTCCTCGATGACACCGCTTTGGAGGGGTGGAGCATGCGAAAACAGGTTCTGCCTCCAATTCCATCCGAAAAAGGGATTTTCTGCCCGATCACCGATTATGAAATTGGAGTCGGGGAACGGAGAATCCCGCCTCAGGAGTTTGACTTGTGAAGAGAGATTGAGCAGTTTAGGGCTAAACTCTCTCAAATTTAGAAGAATGAGAGAAGATCTAATTGAGGTATATAAAATTATAAAAATAGATGTAGAACATAGAACAGTACAGCACAGAACAGGCCCTTCGGCCCTCGATGTTGTGCCGAGCAATGATCACCCTACTCAAACCCACGTATCCACCCTATACCCGTAACCCAACAACCCCCACTTAACCTTACTTTTAGGACACTACGGGCAATTTAGCATGGCCAATCCACCTAACCCGCACATTTTTGGACTGTGGGAGGAAACAGGAGCACCCGGAGGAAACCCACGCACACACGGGGAGGACGTGCAGACTCCACACAGACAGTGACCCAGCCGGGAACCGAACCTGGGACCCTGGAGCTGTGAAGCATTTATGCTAACCACCATGCTACCGTGCTGCTGTAGAGCGGATGTTTTCTCTTGCGGGGCAATCAGGAGCGAGAGGTCATTGGTGGGATTCTCCATCGGCAGGATAGTCCGTTCTGCCGTTGCGCACCCACGCCTGCGGGTTTCCCTGTGGAGTGAGGTGACCACAATGGGAAATCCCATTGTCAGGTGGCCGGAAGGGAGCATCCCGCGGACAGTGAGGACTCTCCACGGAGGAACAAACATCTGGCGGACCGGAGAATCCCGCAGTATTGCTTTAGGATAAGGGGCAGCAGATTTAAATCAGAGCTGAGGAGGAATTACTTCTCTCAAATGGTTGTAAATCTGTGAAATTCACTACCCCAGAGTGTGGTGGATGCCGGGACATTGAGTAAACTTGAGGGGGAGATAGACAAACTTTTAATTAATAATGTGTTGAAGGATTATTATGAACGGGCAGGAAAGTGGAGATGAGGCCAAGATGAGATCAACCATGATCATATTGAATGGCGGAGCAGATTCGAGGTGCTGGATTGCCTACTCCTGCTCCTAGTTCCTAAGTTCTTGTGTTCTTATCTATCCATGCAAGACGGAAAATAAACAGTTGCCCTGACTGATAAGCCACAAAATAAGCCAGACTGTATACAGGGTCATATGGTGACCAGACAGACTGAGAAATATGTTCCAAAAATAAATGACTGGGCCAACGGAATTTTAAATCGGTCTCTTTCCAACTAACTGTCAATGAAACGTATATACAAAAAAAAAACCATGGTGACACAAGGGAAAACATTTGCCATCGGGAACGGTTCGGATTTGGAATACACTGCCTGAAAGTATGGCGGAGGCAGACTCAATTGTGGCTCTCAGAGGAGAATAAGATGATTATCTGAAGAGAAAAGTTTGCAGCCTGCAGGAAAGAGGGATAACGGGACTAGGTTCGTTGTTGTTTCCCAGAGCCGGCGCAGGTGCAGTGGACCAAATGAACTCTTCCTGTGCTATAATCATTCCATGATATAAATCTATGAAACAAAAGCCCGAGATCCTTGTCTTCGAATTGGATACCTTTGTCCCTCACTAACTGGCTAATAATCCTCTGATTCAGGAATCCATACTTGAACCCCAGCATAGATTACTTGATACACTAGGTGATAAACCCAACATTATGGATGGATCATCCATTAGGCACTCACCTCTCTATTGACTTCTGTTGAGCTATAAAATGGGCGCCTGATTTGCCACTACCCATTTTGTGCCTGTTTAAAGTTTTTCAAAACATATTTCAAGTACCCAATTCTTTTTTTCCAATTAAGGGGCAATTTAGCCAGGCCAATTCACCTATCCTTCACATCTTTTTGGGTTCTGGGGGTGAGACCCACGGGAAGAATGAAAAAACACCACGGACAGTGACCCACTGCTGCGATCGATCCCGGGTCCTAGACGCCGTGAGGCAGCAGTGCTAACCACTGCACCACCGGTGCTGCCCTTGCCTGTGACAAAATTGAATTTTACTCCCCATATCTCAAACTTTACATTCAAAGGCAACATTTTAAAACTAAAATCGGAAAACATGATATAATTAAACAGAACTATAATGGGAGATGCATACTTAAAATTTGATTTCTAATAGCATCGACCACAACACTTACATTTTTCTGTTAGATTTTGCTAAAAAAACATGGTTTCCCATTGAACTTTAGTATCATTTAGGAACATGCTTCAAAGGAAAGACCGCTATAAAATGCACAGATTTAGATCAAGGATTCAGCTTATTGTTTAAAATTTGTCTTGTACCTGGGCTTTGACTGTTAAAAGGCCTTAATGGCTCACTGCAGTTCGAGAGCATGAACGACCTTGGTCGCTCACTGCAGTTTGAGAACGTGAACGTTTTGTCAGACTATCATTTCATTCATCTTCAGGCAGTTTCCTGAAAACTGAAGTGAGACTTACATAAGCTTTAGCTGTGGGAACATGAGGATTAAAGTGCGACTTAATAATTCTTAAACAGGAAGCAACATTTAATGTAGGCTTCACAATATCAAGTGGAGTACTGTTGGGAACAACCCATGCCGAGGGCTATGAAAACAGTACACTGTGGCTCTCAAACAATTAAGGAGAACACTTATAAATTAATTGCTTATTTTATGTACGTTTTAATTAATAGACCCTTGTTTCTGCTAGGGCTGCAAATGATTAAATTGCTCAATTTTACATTTTCAAAATATATGTCACTGGGCACTTGAAAAGAGGTATAATTAAAAGCTGGGTATATTTATGACAAAGTTATAATAACGTGATAGCACATCTGTATAGCTTTAGGTCATGGTTCTGCAGCCTCAATACAGTGTTGTAAAACTCCCTCTGTTTATACTGTAGGTGATAGCACTGTGGTCAGGACAACTGGAAAATAAATTTCCATTTATTGCTTTTGATTCACGTCCTATAGCTGGAGAAGTATTATTATTAATATTTTGAATTTTACTCTGCTAAGGGTGGGTTAGGGAGAATAACAAGAATGTCGAAAGTAAGCTATCTTTTGTTGTCAGAAATGCAAATCGATTCTACTTAAGCAAAAAGGCCTGAATATTTGCCTCAATAATGTATAGGAATGGAAGCCAGTACTCAATGAATAGGTAGGATTAAGGGGCGGAATTCTCCGCCCCCCCCCCCCCCGGCCGGGTCGGAGAATCGGCGTGGCGCCGTGCGAACCGCGCCACGCCGCCCCGAAGCCGAAACGGAATCGGCACGACGCCGGTCGGGGTATGCGCCAACTCTCCGCCCGGGCTGCCACAGGCCGGCGCGCTGATTCTCCGGCCCGGATGGGCCTAGCGGCTGTCAGCAAAAATCCGAATCCTGCTGGCGCCATTCTAACATCCAGCGGGACCACAGCGAGGAAGGGTCCGGTGGCGGCCTGTGGGGTGTGGGGGCGAGATGGGGTCCGACCCCAGTGGGGGCACCGTAGTGGCCTGGCCCGCGATTGGGGCCCACCAATCAGTGGGCCGGCCTCTCTGCCCCCCGGCCTCCTTTCCTCCGCACCAGCTCCTGTAGTCCTGCACCATTTGGCGTCGGGGTCGGCGCAGGGAAGAAGGCCATTGCGCATGGTCTAGTTGGCGCCGGCCCAACTGTGCATGCGCAGACCCCGCGGCGCCAGTTTCAGGCTAGGATCGGTAGCTGGAGGGGCGTAGGCCGCTCCAGCGCTGTCCTAGCCCCCTGTGGGCTGCAGAATGGGGTCCCGGAATGGGTGCCGACGCCGGAGTAAAACACTCCCGTTCTTACTCTGGCGTCGGCACTTAGCCGCCTGATGGGAGAATCCCGCCCAAGGTCTTTGAGTTATTTAGCTACAAAACATCGTTCACAATGAACTAGGCAAGGACTTCAGATGCCACGTTGTCAGTTATCACCTTGGAATCTATGTTTTAACCAGTTTGCCTTTGCTGCCCTTTGTTTCCAGAAATAAAACATTTAACTGCCTCTGATCACAGCCATGCCCACTAGTATTTCTCCAATCAGCACTCTTAAGGCCAAGTTATGTAGATTTGTATTTATCTAGTGGGGAACTGGTTCAGCCATCCATCACCAGACTTGAGTGGACCACATCAAGCACTAAGGACCTTAATCTTCCCTGCCAAATCATGCACTGTTCCAGAATTAATCTGGTTGCTTCCTTTATGTTCCTTCTTAAAACTTACTTTGTTTCCCAAGCTTGCAATCTCTTTTAGGAACAGTTCCCATTTCTTGCTCTACCTCTGCGGTGGGCATTTTCTTCCATGGGACATTTTATTTGGGATATTTTATTCCATCTTAAAAGCATTATATAAATACAAGTTGCTTTTGTTGTTTTCGATCATTTGATTAACAGCGTTCATTCCTTAGATCAGCCATATTATCATCTCTAAAGTTAAGAGGGACCATCTTTCTTCGAGATAGGGTGAGCATGAGGAATTGTGCAAGGAGAAGGAAAGAGATAGAAGAAATGACAGTTGAGAGGAATACAATGGATGGTACGTACCTGATAATGGGAGGAACATCACTGGGGCCAACAATCTAATTGGAGTACTGAGAGTAGGGAACCTGACACAAACAGTGGGGATACCAGTTAATGGTGGTCATAACTGTCAAACAGAATGAAGCAATTTGCAGAGATTGTTAACCAAGATCATCAAAACCAGAGGTACACACATTGGCTTTTGTTAGCTTCATTCTTCTGCTCTACATTTTTGATTTTATTGCACTGAAGTTCACAGATCATTTGCTCCACAGGCCTACCTCCTTGATTGATCTTTGGGTTCCAAATACCAGCGATCTTGTTCTTATCGTCCATACCCACCCACCCCTCCCCCACCGGCTATTATTTGCATTTTACAGCTTCTTTGCTTTCTCTGCAGAGTACTTCACTTGTAGCTTTTACACTTTGTAGTTGTTTTTACAATTTCATGCCATTGGCTCATATTTATTCTTTGTTCTCCATTAAACAGGATTCCTGTTGCAGGAGAAAGTCTCCATGTTTTAACGTGTTTATACCATGGTTCTGCAACATGTTAAGGTTGCCTGAACAATCGCAGTGCACAAAGATTTATATATGTGACACAGATTTAGTACTAACCATTGTTTAAATATTTCAACTTTGGTCCGGCTGGTTGAGGAAGACAGGCCCGAAGGCCCCAAGTTTAATTCCAGTCTGCTTTGTTGCTGATTTCAGCTGAGCAGTCAGTGAACGCATCACACAGTTGGCGTCAAAATCTCAGGGGAAACCCCATTCAATGTTCTTGCTCCTTGTCACCTAGTGACCGTGGCTAGATAGTGCAGGTGAGTGTGTGAGCATCAAATGAGCCCTCAATAATCCCAACAGTTTTCCAACATTCACGATCTAGACTGACATGAAGAATGACTACCTGCATGGGACACTGGCACAGGGGCACGCTGTGGAGCTATAGGAGGGTGGATTCAAAAGGGGAAAGAAATTTGTACAGACTGTATAATTGTTTGCTGGGAAGTATGCTTCCCTGGGCGTTTATTTGTTGTAACCTGCTTTGATAAATGTTTGTAATAAAATATATCTATATTTTTAAAATGTGGGTGGATTCAAATTTCACTGGCTGCCGTAGTAGGATTTGAATCCGGGTCCCTAGAACATTACCCTGGGTTTCTGGATTACAATCCACTGCCTCCCCTAACATCTTATGTGGGTTGGTGTCCATTTTATTTAATACCCCTGCAAAATGCCTTGAGATATTTTATTGCTTTAAAGACAGAAATTGTTATACAAATAGTCATTTGATAATACAAAACTTGCATTTTGCTGAAAAAAGAAACTTTTTTGTTGAAGCTTCTCATCTTGCACTTATCATGACAATTCACAATAATAATAATCTATATTAGTGTCACAAGTAGGCTTACATTAGCACTGCAATGATGTTACTGTGAAAATGCCCTAGTCGCCACACTCCTGCGCCTGTTCAGGTACACTGAGGGAGAATTCAAAATGTCCTATTCACCTACCAAAGTAAGGGGAAAAACAATTCATACTGTATGAGAAGAGAGTGCTGATTGATTCCAAGTGAGCTCTGATCGATAGAGGTGTTGCCATGGAGAATGCACCAGTTGATGGTGACTGACAGTTAACTACCAAGCATTGTTTGAATTTAAACCAGACAGCTTGACTCTTGAGTGGTTAAGGCATTGCCTTGAGGAATGAACCAATGAATAGCTGTCACTAATTTTGTTTAGCTGAAACAGGTGCAATGTGTACATATTCTTTCTGTCTGGAAAGAACGGGGGCTTTTGTTTTAATGTATATAGGTTCCAGTACATGCAAATGCGCAAATGATGAAAAGCTTCAACAAAAGAGGTTTATTTGTTTTCAGCAATATAAATTTTAGTTGTTGTAAGGACCACATAATGATACATTACTGCTATCTTGTGCAGCCTCTGTTGCTAAATAAACATGCATTATGAAGCTCGGTTGGCTGAGAAGCACTTTCTGTGTCAATCCTCCTTTAGGTTTCTGTTATGAATTACTGTTTATTTGTGTTATATTCTGCCATATGAGCAGGCATAGTTAACATCCAGTGGGCTGTTTCTACTATGCTGGGATGGTGCTGGATAAATATTGCTTGGTTCACATATGCTTACGAAAACATCAATATCAGGGTTTAATGTGCTCACAAGAATTGCCCCCCAAAGTTTTGTAATTTATAGTTGACCCCTGAATCAACAGACACGGTGGGCAATAGTCTGTTACCTCATTACTGAACTGTAACACAAATTACTAATGCATAAGGGAGCATAATCATAATTTCTACAGCACTATAAACCTTCCTGCGGTTGGGCAAAAAGGACACTTACATCTTCCAGACCACTGATAATGTAAATTCCTCCCTCACCCTTTCTCATTGACTGGCTAATGTCAGTCACAATTCTGCCAAAAAGGCTTCATGTAATCTATTCAGCCTTTCAGTACTCCTTACATTCATCTAAATTTAGCCCTTATGTTTTGGCCATACATTTTCTGTGTCACCATCCCTGAAGTATAGGATTAGTCTTTAGGCATTTGTGCAAGTAGAGGTTAAATTAAGTTTTGTGTTCTGGCTGTGAGATGATAAGGTCTAATCGTCCCAGAATTTCCCCTCCCACCCCACTCTCCTGCTGGATAGGTGGGCTTTCATTTCCTGCGTGTGATTTGTGTTTTTTTTGGGCTTTTCATTTTAGACTTTGCAAGAGTAACAGGAAATGAGCGTAGCGCTTTTGAAAGGGAGGATGAAAAAGTGCCTTGCTAAAATCAGTTTTCAAGTGCAATACTTAATGGATTGTCACTATCAGCTTTACAGGAAAATTGTGATTAGGTTTCTGTCAGCAGTTACATAATCTTTTTGTAACTCAGCCCATAAAAATAGACAACACCTTAGCAATAATTTAGGTTGACATCATCTCTGTTTATTTTTAAAACTTTTCCTATTAATTGGTCTGAACTTTTTTGCCTTTTCTCCTCCCTGACCTGGTGGAAGTTTTGAACATTTACAATTTTCAATGCCAAGATAAGCGGAAATGTAAATTCCCTCAATAACATGTGTTGGTGCTAATGCAAAAATAAATAAGTTGACATCTCTCATTAAGTTTTGAGAGCCCTTTCTTGTTACTTAAAGAGTTCCTCCCAGTGGCATGCAGGATCTGATCCTGGATTCTTTGGCAACCAGGCTTAATTATTTTGTGTAACCGGTGTAGCAAAGGGGTCAGACTGAGCTTCAAAGAAAGTCAAGTTTGTCTAAGAAACTTCCCTCATGATGTCATTTCCTTTGTGTGATTAAGTGTGTGGAATGGTCATTTTAAATGTCTTATACTTGAAAGACACTGCACCATTGTTGTGTCCTCTGGTGTACTTAAAGAAGGACTTGTTTTAAAACACAAAGAGGTGTCGTATTTCTTGTGCAGCCTAAATTCGTAGACTGTGATTTTTGGAGTTCCCGTTTGAAAACAGTGCCATGGGAAACAAGGTTTTAGAGGAAATTCTGTTTCCACTGAGGTCTGGGACTGCAGTTTGCAATTGTTTTGAGCTAGTAGCTAGCTTGACAAGAAAAGAACTTCCTATAACACATGATAGATTTTCCAAATTTTGGCAGAGATGGCTGTGAGCTATGCAGCAGACAAGTTTTCTTTCCTGATCCTATTTTGCAAATCAGGAAAACCGCAAGGTCATAACAGGCCACACCCAGACTTGTTTGTCAAAAACATCTGAAGCCCTTTTACCGGGAGAGCGGTAGACACTGAGCAAGGAGGAAGAGGTAGCCGTGGGAGGGGTGTTTGAAGAAGCAGTTTTTTAAAGGAATGGTTTGAAAAGTGGGAGAGCAAGGTGAGAAGGAGGTGGGGGGTGGGGATTTAGGAAGAGATTTCCATAATGAATGGGATGATGGCAAAAGAAGGCGACGGTCCTCAGTTGCCTTGAAGGGAACATGAGCTACAATATAGGAAAACATTGCAAGATTAAAGCAAGGTCATAGAGGAAGATAAATATGAGGTCTTCATATTTGATGGATTGGTGAGGACATTGGTCATGGAGTGCAGGGCAGAAATGGACCGCAGCATTCTGGATGGATTGTTGTGTAAATTGGAAGTTGCCGGCGAGGAAGATCATTGATAAAATGAGCCTTGAGGTTATGAAAGTTGGATAAAAGTCTTAGAGATGGAATGGATGAGGTAATACATGAACAGTGTTTTATAATAATAACAATCTTTATTGTCACACGTAGGCTTACCTTAACACTGCAATGACGTCACTGTGAAAATTACCTAGGCGTCACATTCCGGCGCCTGTTTGGGTACACAGAGGGAGAACTCAGAATGCCCAAATGACCTAACAGCACGTCTTAGTGCGAAGGAGCTGGCATATTTGAACATTACCAAATGCATCTGCAGTAGTGCAAGTCGTAATTAGCAACCTTGGATCCTGGCAACAACTTTAGAACACAAAGGAATTTACCCTTCATGGATTGTCATTTCTATTTGCTCCTTTGTCCACTGACATATTCATGCTGAGTTGGTGACTAACATGCTTTCCTGAAACAAAAAAGTTGGAAATCACAATGTGTATCTGGGCTAATTCTTGATCTAGTGGCAATTCTATAATTTAAGTCGACGTGTTACCAAGATTACACATGGAAATTAATAATAAAGCCATAGTCCCAGATGACCATAGGCTGCTTTCCTCTTTGAGGGGGAGAGCTGACTAGTGGTGATTTAACCTGAGGATCACCACGCCTCAAGCTAGGGGCAAGGTTGAGAAGGCAGGACCCCTCATGAATAACCTCAACCGGTATGGGAATTGAACCCACACTGCTGGCCTCGCTCTGCATCACAAACCCCAGCCAACTCAACTAAACCAGCCACCAAATTAATTCATAATAGCCTGGACAGGCAACAGAAAATCCCAGAAGGTACCTTCATTTTGGTGACAAAATAAACTTAGAGAGGATAAATATCTACAGTGCTTCCATACTCTTGCATAAATGGAAGAGAAATGGAATGATAACAAATGAGATACTCTGGATCCCAATCTGTTGCAGGGGGTGTGGGGGTGATTGAGGAGGGTGGGGAGAGAGGTATTTCTTCTGGCCAAGTAAGGCGACAGTTGCCTGAAGCTGCATTGCTACCAACTCTTAAGTCAGGGACTTTCTCAGTCCTGGACTGAGAGAAGAAAGCCCACTGGCCCAGGAAGAGCAATTCTGGATCGGAGCCTGGGCCCCTGAAGATAACGAATGAATCACTTCAGCCCTCTTCCGAATGGGGCTGTTATGCCAGTGCAACTTTCTTTGAGTTTGGGTTGGTGGGGGGATGGGTGGCCCCACCACCCAGACCAGAGCAGATGTATTCATCCAGGAACCCCGGTTTCATAAGAAAGACAAGTGCTTGAGATTGGACCCACAGTTGAACGGACCCCTATCGGGGCATAACAACAAGATAAGCTCCTCCTGATCCAGGGTACTTACTAGGGTGAGGAGTGAGGATCTCCAACAGGCATGATCCTGGCATAATTGCTGACCAGCATGTTTTCATGGCTGGTATAGTTTATAGTTTACATGGAGATTGCTTATCCGGTTTCACAGATGCTTTAAAAGATTTGGTTCACTAAATCGAGTTTGTTTAACAAACCTATCTCCTCGGCTTTGTTCAGGTACTGCAGGAACAGCTAAGCTTAATTTGACAGCTAGATTGCATTTTAGAGGGATTTGACTCAAGAGCTCGGGATGAGTCTGGCTTTGTCATCAGCACTCTGATGAGTAAACAGTATCATGTTTTCAGATTGCTCTGATCTTTTGAGTTTCCTCAGGCTTTAGGAAACTGGGTAGGCTGATAAGAGAAATTGCACCCTAGGGTCACATAGACCCAGCAAGCAAATAGATTGCGCCTTTAAGGCTTGATGTAAATCACAGTAAAAATTAGTTGATGGCTTTGCATTGGATTAATCTTAATTAGTTGTAAGTTTAGCCTTGATTGGAATGAGTTTTCATTCTCCAAAAAAATTAAACAAAATATTTTTTCAGTGAACATCTGTTATAGATGTTTCCAATCTAATGTTTTTGATCAATTTTTAAAATATAATCCAATCTCTTTAATTATTCAGGCTAATTTTTGCACTTCCATCCTGAAATAAAACACGGGTTGAATTGACATTGAAGGCGTTCTGTAAATGAACATTCAAAAATAACTTGAAGCTAACAATAGCCTAGAGATGTCTCTCGGAGAAAATAGCACACAGGGATGACTTCCCTTTGGCCAATTTAGATCCTAACAATATTTATTCACCATTACCTGAGGTTTTAAAATGTATGCAAATACCATAGCCAAGCAGTTTATAAAAATAATTCTCTGTACATTTTAATTGCCTCACTAAAATATGTTGGTCTCAACCATTGTTCTGTTGCCGGAAAGAGCAGCACGCTTGTGTCAGAGGCTTGACTCTGGTGGGTTGATTTGTCAGTCGGATGTGAAATTTTCTGGCTTCACGCTGGGCGCAGGTTCTTTTCTAATTATCAGAACCAAAGTGTCTGGATGCTTTTCGAAGTGTTCATTTTCGGCCCAAGGATCCACCAGCCCTTTTTAGTATATTTACTTTTCAGCCGAGTGTGGAAACTGGTAAGGGCGAGACAAGAGCTACTCTCTGGGTATTTTATGCAAAAAAAAATGATGATAATGATAGTTGCCACACTGACACAGACAGTCCTGGGGGTGGGGGTGGGAGGGGGGGTCAGCAAAGTGGTGCAATAACACTAACATTCCAAACAGGCAGAGAGGAAGTGGAACTCCTCTTCAGGATGTCGTTACACTGTTAACAATTTCTTTTCCTGTTTTTAACAACTTGTAGCAGTTCACTAGTCATTGTTCTCGGTCAGATTTGTGCCTCCAAGCTCTGAAGTAATGATCTATACTCCTCTATCTCCTGTCCAGAGTGCCTTCTTAACTATTTCAGAGTTTGACCATTACAAAAGAGCTACAAATTAAACACAATTATTGCATTCTATTTTGTAAGCTATTTCCCTCTCTCTAATTTTCTCCCTTTTGTTCCTCTCAGACAAGACAATGCCTGGATAAAATTCCACAATCGCGGTTAGAATTCGCTCTCACATCTGACTGACGAGTTTTTATACATAAGCCATGGACATGAGTGCGAATGGAAATTTGACTGCTAGAAACATTAAGCAGAACTTGATTCTGTCTCCAGTTAAGGTCTGCTCACCTATAATTCTAGCAGGGGTCAGTGGGTAGAGAGCAGGTTTAAGAACCCTGGTCAATAAACTTTCCCAACCCAAATCCAGGGGCTCTCTCCACTTTGCAAAAGAATGAAGCTGGAGGACTTGTTCCCATATTCTTTCCCTGGATAATCTTAAGTATCTGCAAGTCAGCAAAGGTTCCTTGCAATTATTCTCCCGATTTTCTTATTATTCATGTGGCGAACTGTTGGATATTTCCTTTAAGATATGAAAGTGTTCATTTTGTGCGGAAATACAATTGTGTATTCCCATATTACCATCCTGACACATCCTTGCTGGCATCGCTCTTTACATTACCTTTAGAAGAATGTTTATATGTGGGCAATGTGACAAAGTACTGACCAAAGTTCTTTTTTTAAATGTATTTTATTACCAACATGTATCAAAACAGGTTACAACACGTAAATAGCCGCTGACCCAAGCTCTATGTATGACTATTTTGCATTGACTTTTTTTTGTCTTTATTGATCAAAATGAGCATATTTTGGGCAAAGCTGTAAAATCACAGTGTGTATTGTATATTTTGTTTATTTAATAATTGCATACCATCTGAATTTTCATTACTATTGCAAACACACATTTAGTGGCTTCTTAAAAAATATGTTCTCAGTACTTGTGCATTGCTGTCAAGCTCAACATTTATTACCCATCCCTAAATGTCTCTGAAAAGCCTACTTGAACTGCTGTATTCCATGTGGTGTAGGTACACCCAAAGTACCTTCAGAAAGGGGGTTCCAGGATTTTGACCCAGCCACGATGAATGGATGATGGCATAGTTTCAAGTGAGCTTGGATGGTCCCGAAAAGGTTTAAAGCAGATTGACTTATTCCAAAATAAATGCAAGTCGCAAAGCGTCCAGGAGTACGAGTCCCAGTAGGGTCCATTGGAAGATGCCGATTTCCTTCCTGACCACCTTTATGGTGCAAAAGGAGGCCATTCAGCCCATCGAGTCTGCACCGGCCCTTGGAAAGTGTACCCCACTTAAACCCACACCTCCACCCTATCCCCGTGACCCAGTAACCCCACTCAACCTTTTTGGACACTGAGGTCAATTTAGCATGGCCAATCCACCTAACCTGCGCATCTTTGGACTATGGGACTGTGGGAGAAAACCGGAGCACCCAGAGGAAACCCACGCAGACATGGGGAGAACATGCAGACTCCACACAGACAATGACCCAAGTTGGGAATCGAACCTGGGACACTGGAGCTGTGAAGCAACTGTGCTAACCACTATGCTACCATGTTGCCCCTGCTTTCATTGGTGGATTTTAATAGGCCCCGCTGTTAGGCCTCCATCCCTCAGGGAGGGAGCTCATATTCCACGTGCCCCATGGAGAGATCAATCGGGTCATCCCTGTGGGTCTCATGGGGGTTAGAACAGATGGGAAATTGCAGGTGGTGGTGTTTCCATACCTCTGCTGCCCCTGTCCCTTTAGGCTGTTGAAGTAGTTACCATGAAGGTACAGCAAGCAAATAGGAAGGCACATGACAAGTTGGCCTTTATTGCAAGGGGGATTGGAATACAGGAATAAAGAAATCTTGCGACACTTGTACAGGGTTTTGGTCCACAGCAATAATGTGTGGAGTTTTGGTCTTCATATTTAAGGAAGGATATACTTGCAAAGTGGAGACAGGACAGCAAATAATTATTCGATTTGGCCCTGAAATGAAAGGGTTGTCCTGTAAATGAGAGGCAGAATAAATTGGGTGTGTACTCTCTAGAGTTTAGAAGTAATGGAACGATTAAGATTCTGAAGGGCCTTGACAGGGTAGTCACTGAAAGTTTGTTTACCTGGTGGGGGCACGGTTTCAGGATAAGGAGCTGATCATTTAGGACTGAGATGAGGCAAAATTTCTTCACTTAAAGGGTGAGACTCTAAGGAATTCTTTAGCCCAGAATGTTGTCAATGTTTCATTGTTGTTTCGATTTATTTGTGAGTCAAAAAGATTTGTGGGGCGGGGTTCTCTGTTGGCTGACGCAACATTATTAAATGCGATTGGGCAGAGAATAGGTTCCGATATCAAATCGCAATTCCCGGTCACCTCGACTGTGGGCCAATGCGGTCCAGAACGCATGTCATTTGCATGTCATTAGTGGGCAGGACCCAGTATTCTCCGGGGCCTCCGCTATTCTCCGCTTCCGATGGGCCGAGTTCTCGACGGCGTAGTTCACTTGTGCTTTTAAAAATTGTGAAACCGCCGTCATGGCTAATGAGGGAGAGGGACAGGAGGTAGGACATGGAGAGGAGCGCCAGTGGGCTGTGGAGCTAGACACGGGCAGGCTGGGAGGGGCACTGCCAGGCCATGGAAAGGGGGGATGGTGATGCGGGAACAGGCAACAAAGGGGCCGGGGTGCGGATGTGGGGGGGGAGAGACACATGAGGGCAGAGTCAGTGATACCAACCAGGGCCACCATGTAGCCCATTGGATGTGGTTGGGCACAGGGGTATGCACCATGTCAGCATGTTGGCCTTTCAGTCTTGCAGACAATGGATATTCAACCAGCAATGGTGGCCTTCCTGCTAGTCGGCACATCCTGGGAGATGCCCTGTGGCATTATGAGCTGGAGCTGCTCAAGGAGGAGGAAGCTGAAGCAGAGGAGCGTGCAACAGCGGAGCATGCCCCAGAGGAATAGGTTGCAGCTACCCAGGATGGAGAGCGAGCAGGCCAAGGAGGAGGTGCCAAGGAGACGCCGTTGAGGCCTTGTGTGTATTAGCACAGTCTGTCATTCGAGGTCCTGCTGGTCTGGGAATGCCAATGAAGACTCCAGCTGAGCAGGGACTCTGTGGGGGTGGGAGGGGGGGGGGGGGGGGGGGGGGGGGGCGGTGGCCGTCCAGGTCGCTCCCAGTGACGGTCACACTGACATTTTACGCCTCCGTATCATTTGACAGCGTTTGACTCCTGCCTACGGTAGCACTTGGGTGATCCCTGGCGCCGAGTGGGGACCCTGTCCGGAATCTTACAGACCTTGGTGCACAGGTGCTTGATTGAGCGGTGTTTCGGCCTCCTGAAGATGCAGTTCAGGTTCCTGGACCGTTCTGAAGGGGCCCTCCAGTATCATGCTGAGTGGGCAGCCCACATCGTGGTGGCCTGCTGCATCCTCCACAACATCGCGCAGCAGAGGGACAAGGTGCTGGAGGAGGAGGAGGAACGGCAGTCCTCGTCCAATGAGGAGGATGCGTGGGAGGGGAAGGATGGGCAGGACATGGAGCCAGCAGGCACGGGAGGCCGCATGACGTGTGCGCCAGGACCAACACGCACGGACACTCTGATCGCCTCCAGGTTCACCAACAGGAGTTAGGGGAAGAATTGTCTAGGGGCACAGGCACCGCTCTGGTGCTCTGCATCATTTGACAGCGTTTGACACCTGCCTACGGTACCACTTTCCACCTTCCACTTGGGTGATCCCTGCATGCGAGCTGACTATTCCATGACAGGGTCCAGTCGAATCTCGGGGTGATGGTGGTGGGTACGGTTGGGAATGGGAGCCCAGGCCACCCACAACGTCTGCCCATTTCGCCCCCGTCTCTGGCCAGCCCAGATCAGCCCACCCCTCACACCTATCTGACAGAGCAGTTTGTAACAGAATGAAACAGGTGTTTAATGTGACAACATATATACAGATTTGTGTCCTAGCCCCTATAAATAGACTTACCCTGCACCCGTGCCAATCTAACTGGTGTCTAACATTCTGGCCTTGTGGGCCCTAACGCTATGTCTAGGTGGTTCCCCAGATGGTACAGCAGGAGTGGACGCAGCCTGCTGTGATTCCCGCCCTGCGACCATTGGCGGACGACTTCTGGGGCAACTGGGCATGGATGGGCCCGGCTGCTGTTCGGGCATCCCAGCTGATGTTGTGCCGCCTTATTTTGCCCGCTGACCACCAGATGCACCTGGGACAGATTGTGGGGGGGGGGGTGGGGGGTGGGGGGTGTCCAAGTGCTGCGGCGTTCCAGCACCTCCCCAGCGGGAGTCACCAGCACGGGCTCCATCACCTCCTCCTCCCTTGGGGTTCCCGATGGCCCCCGGGCTACTCCATACGATGGGGGTGCGAGTGGAGCTAACCCCTGATGCTCCCCCGCCACCTGGCACTGCCAGTCCTGGATGCCCACTCTGATCTGCATGCTGGTGGCCATGAAGCACAGGGAGTGGACCATCTCCATCTGGCACTGCGCCACATCACGCTGCAACTGTACCACCACCTTCTGGGTTTGTGTCACGTCAGCCAGTGACTGCGCCATCTCCCTTTGGGACTGGGCCATCTCCCTCTGTGTCAGCGTCATGTCGGCATGCGCCTGGGCAATGCCGCGACGTTCCCAGCCATGGCGTGCTGTGATTGTGCCACGCTCAGGAGCACCGCTGTGATTTCCAGGTGGCTCTGGCAGATGGTCACATGCGGGGCAGTAACCCTGTCCTGGGCCTCAGCCAGCCCCTGCACAGAATGCCCCAGGCCTTGGACATGCTGATTCATAACTAACACTGTTGCCCCCAATGCCTCCACCGCGGACACCACCTGTGCAGTGTTGACCTGGGTGGCAGGTACTGGATGCTTGACAACAACCCCTCATGTAGTCCCTGGCTGTGCGACTGCATCTCCATTGATGGGACTGTCTGTTTCAGAAGTCCAAAACCCATCTGCATGGCAGATAGTCCCTGGTACGGCGAATAGCGACGGCTGGCAGCCTCCTTCCCGGGCCGGGGTACAGGGCCATTTGCCCTCTCTGCCAGGGCATTCAGGAGGGCATCTGTGAATCTTGAGGCCGCTCTCCTCGTTGCTATCTTATTGGCTGGGATGGTGCGTGCAGAGTGAAGTGTTTATATGCGGCTGCAGCTTGTCAGCCTCCTGAGTGTCGATTGCGAAATCGGCAAAACCAGCCCTGTATCTGATTGGAATCGATTGTGTTCCACGTGGCCCCAGTGTTAGCCCTTCAACAGTAGCTGAATCAGTCCAGCACCAGTTTTGCTGTCTTGGAAATTGACGAATTCTGAGCCAGAGCCAATACTTAGTCTCATAAACGGAGAATCCCGCCTTTTATCTCTCAGGGAATCAAGGGATATGGGAAACAGGTGGGAAAGTGGAGTTAAGGCTGAAGATCAGCCATGATTGTATTGAATGGGACCGAATGGTCCATACCTACCTCTATTTCTCACATCCTTATTGGTCTTTCTGAGTTGCTGCAGTGTATCTTGTGGATGATACACACTGCCGCTACAATGCACTGGTGATGGAGGGAATGAATGCCTAAGGTATAGATAGATAGAAGATAGAATTTACAGTGCAGAAGGAGGCCATTCGGCCCATCGAGTCTGCACCGGCTCTTGGAAAGTGCACCCTACCCAAGGTCCACACCTCCACCCTATCCCCATAAGCCAGTAACCCCACCCAACACTAAGGGCAATTTTGGACACTAAGGGCAATTTATCATGGCCAATCCACCTAACCCACACATCTTTGGACTGTGGGAGGAAACCGGAGCACCCGGAGGAAACCCACGCACACACGGGGAGAATGTGCAGACTCCGCACAGACAGTGACCCAAGCCGGGAATCGAACCTGGGACCCTGGAGCTGTGAAACAATTGTGCTATCCACAATGCTACCGTGCTGCCCGAATGGGCACGTATGGTTGGATGGTTGGATGCTGATCAAGCAGGTTGCATTGTCAAGGACGGTGTTGATCTTCTTTAGTGGTTTTGGTGCTGCACTCGGAGGCAAATTCTATCACACTCCTGACTTGAGCCTTGTGGATCGCGGACAGACTTTGAGGCTTCAAGAGGTTGCAGTCCAGATAGTTGAAAATGCTTATTTGTGCAAATGTTTTCTTTTAGTTTGTATTACGAAGGCCAAAATAAACTTTAAAATCGGGGATATTTCAGCACAAACAGACCTCCTTCAAACATTTAATTAAATCACAAGTCAGCAAGTAGTTATTTTCCACCACTTAATTCCAAACCAATACTGATGTTGTACCAAGGAGGTGCAAATGATCCTTAAATTGTTTCACCACAAATGCATCTCAGATCTTTAACAACTCTGACTTATTTTAATTATAAACAGTGGTGATGATCCGCTGAAAATTGTTTTTTTCCTTAATTAATCCTGGACCAAAAAACATTAAATATGTCTGGAAATTGCAGCTGTGCACCATAAACCAGCTTTGCCCACAGGGTACAAATTTCCAAGAGTGCAAACGATGTATTCGATCTCTCTTTTTACCAACTGCATTATTACTTTAATGTAATTGATATAATCAAGAGATATAAAAATCCTATGTGACTTTACACCCTCATAAACGGTAAAATGTCAGAACCAGATAAAAGCATTGAGATGGTTCGTAAATTTACTGGATAATGCAATTATGGGTAGCCATCAAATGAATGGTGATGCAATTACGTATTTCAGTATCCTAGCTTTTAGATTTCTCAATTTTTCCTATTTCTAAAGGCGAAAGATTTGCACGGATCTTAAGTGAAACCAGTGTACTTTGGTTTTTCCAAGAAAAAGTCGTACGGCACTGAGGAGAAAGTATCGAAATAATAATGTCAGCCATATTGCTGACCGCTTCCTTCAATAGCTTGGGACACTGAGCTCAAATGTTCAACTGAAACTCTGGTTGAGATCAGTTCTAGCGGAACGGAACCTGGGATCTGCTAGTTTGTGTGATATGATGCTACACCAGCTATGACCCTCACCCAATATGCCATCAGGTAGTCAGTATTTTACATTTTAAATTTGACAATATCTTTCATTGTTTGTCTATTTGGTGCTGTGTACTATTACCATCAGATGGTAAGCTCCATAGCAACATTTACTGTGCACAGCAGGATATCTGTTTTCAGAACAAAGCAGCTGTGTATTATCTGTTTGTCTAATTAGAGCCTCACAGCTTCTAATAAATTGGCTTCGCTGTAAAATATTCTACTGGCTATAGCCAGAATTTAAATATGAATTAAATGAGAGCCTTGGACTTTTCTTTCTAGGTGTCAACCACAGCTCAGTTGTAGCACTCTCACATCTGAACGAGAGGATTGTGAGTTCAAACCAATCCAGAGATTTGAACACATTGCGTCGGCTGACACCTGCGATATACATTCTGGTACAGACAATATGTGCTGCGATCGAGTCCCACACTGTCAGAGGCACCCCGAGCCTAAGGCCCCAAATTGTCCTGTCAAACTCAAATCTCATGATACTATTTGACAGCAGGGGAGTTTTCCTTGGCTAGTTTTTACCCCTCAATCAACAAGACTAAAAACAGATTAGTTGATCATTTGATTCGTCGACATTTGTGGCATTTAGCTGCGCGTGAATTGTTGCTGCAGCCCCCTACATTACAATGGTGACCACCCTTCGAATGTACTTCATTGGCCGCCAAGTGACTTGGGGTATTCTCAGGTTGTGAGGGTGGCATATAAATGTAAACTTTCTCATCTTATAGTAACACTACTGGGTGGGATTTTCCCCCTGCGGCCTGTTTCACAGTGGCAGTCTTCTATTGGTCAGTGTTGGGATCAGCTGGTCCCGCCGCTGTTAGTGATGTTTCCCGTTGTTGTCACCTCTGCCGCCGGGAAACCCGCGATTGGGATTCACCGTCGGTGGGACGAGAAGATCTCACTGCGGAAAGAGAGGAACAATTCCGCCTGTTAACTATTGTTACACTATGATGATTCAGGAGACTCGAGAAAGAAGGTTCATTTGAGTTTATTCTAAACTTAAAGGTTAAGGCCTCTACCACGGCACACAAAAAAAGGATCGCAGTCGGGGACCAGCGAGAATCCTGGTCCCGGTTTGGGCCGGTATTTAAAGGGCTAGATAACAAGCCCTACCTGGGTGGTCCTTCACTCACTAGAGGGGTAGCTTTTATTCTCTGCGTCCCACGGAGTGTTCTATCAGTGTCTCCCTGTGGCCTCATGAGGGTCAGCACATTTACTAAATTCCAGAGATGCTGCTTTTTGCTTTGTTATGTGGGTGAAAATTTATTGCTTGTAATATAATTCAATTAAAAATTACATTCTGTGGTTAGCAGTGCTGCCTCCAGCTCCAGGGACCCGGGTTCAATTCCGGCCTCGGGTGACTGTCTGTGTGGGGTTTGCACTTTCTCCCCATGTCTCCGTGGGGTTCCCCCGGTGCTCCCATTTCCTCCCACAGTCCAAAGATGTGCAGGTTAGGTGGATCGGCCATGCTAAATTGTTCCTTGGTGTCCAAAACGGTTAGGTGGGGTTACTGGGTTATGGGGATGGGGTGGAGGCGTGGGCTTTAGTAGGGTGCTCTTTCCAAGAGCCGGTGCAGACTCGATGGGTTGAATGGCCCCTTTCTGCACCTTAGGTATTCTATGATGTCTGTGAAGATCCTAAACCTTTAGTTGAAAAAGACAAAAATCTTGCATTTCAGTAGCACCTCATATTTCCAAACCTCTTCACAGGCAGTACGTTATGCTTGTTGTGGTGATATGATTTGCATACCTGTCTGCCATTGGGGCAGAACACTGGCTTACCATTGGCCCTGGTCGGTCATGTGCCTCTCGACCGATTGGTCGAGAGGCTGAGTTAACAACGCCTTCTTGCCGAGGTATAAATAGTCAAACGCCCGGCGGTCGTCCATTTTATTGTAGACAACCGCAGGGCTAAGTTCTAGTTTATTAAAGCCTAACTTTTGTAAAGCAACTCGTCTCTCGTGCAATTGATGGCACATCACTTGTCGCAGAGTTACTGTCGATTGTAGGAAAATGCAGAGGCCAATTTGCATACTGCCAAGCTCCACAAACTGCAATAAAATAAATGCTCAGGTAACTAGTTTTGGTGGATTTGGAAGGTCAAATGTTGTCCAGCTGGCAATATTCCACTCCTTTGTAACTTTCCAAGTAGTGCGATGAGATCTTGAAAGTGCACCTCAGCGGGTGGAAGGGGCCTCAGTTTTACCCATCACTCTAATGATAGAACTCCACAAAGTTCAGCACTCCCATCAATACCACACCGGAGGTCAGCCTAAATGATGGGCTCAATGAAAACAAAAATAGAGGGCGGGATTCTCCGAGCCTGCACCGGGTCGAAGGATCGCCGGGGGGGGTGGGGGGTGGGGGGTGGGGGGGGGGGGGGGGGGGGGGGGGGGGGGTGGGGGTGGGTGGGGGGGGGGGGGGGGTGGGGGGCCTTCACGGTGGCCAGGCCCGTGATCGCGGGCAACCGATCGGCGGGCACGGTCATTCCGGGTGGAGCCTATGTTCCTCCGTGCCGGGCCCCTGTAGGGCTCTGCCATGTATCCTGGGGGCTGTCATGGAAATGGCCGTAACGCTCATGTGTGGGCCCGAGCCGGGCATGTAGGGCCGGCTTTCGGCACCGGAGCAACGCACAGCACTTAGGCGCCGTGCTAGCCCCCGAGGAATGGGAGTATGATTGGGCCTGGAGGCCCGTTGACGCCAGCCTGCAGTGCCAAGAACGGTCTCGCTATAAAATGAGACTTTGGGGTTTTTTTCTGCCTCTGTTGGGAGCACTCAGCCAAGGCTGCATTTACCTCTCTTCCTGCACTGACGACGTCAGCTCCTCAGTGCAGGAAGAGATCAGGGCATCATTTTTAAATGCCGCCCCAATCTCTCAACCCCTCAGCCACCCATTGTGGACTCTGGACCCCCCCAACGTACTTCTTGAGGGTCCTCAAACCCCCCCCCCCCCCACCTCACCTCTTAAGGACAGGGCTCCCCTGGGTCCAATCCCTGGCATAGACAACCTGGCACATGGGTACCTTGGCACTGGCATACTGGTACTGCCAGGGTGCCTAGGTGGCACTGCCAGGGTGTCCAGCTGGTGGTGTCAAGGTGCTGGGCTGGCAGTGCCAAGCTATCCAGGTGGCAGCAGGAGTGTCAGAGTACCCCAGAGCCTGACCACCCGGGGCCTGCGATGGCTTGGGAGACCCTCCCCGGTGCTGTTACACTGGTTCCCGTTTGTGTGGACCAGTGCTAAATGGTACCATGATGAGGTCTCCCAGGCGCGGGTGTTTGATCCCGGGCCTCAGGATAATCGGGCACAGACACATTAGGCTCATATTATAAGCATAACGACTCATTTGAATATGTTAATTTGGATCTCACCCAATGAAGCTGAGATCCAGATCGCGTTATCTCGTGAGATCTCATTAGATCTCGCGAGGCGTTCCGAGCCTCGCGAGATTTAACGGCCTCGCGACGTCACCGAGTCAGGCACGATGAGGCCGTTCGATCGTGCCCGATGTGTTCAAATCCGGGAGGGGTCTTTGAATCCATGACCTGCTAACTCAAGGGGCAAGAGTACTATCGCTGAGCCAACAGAATACGTTCTTGGTGAAGAAACCAAATATCTTTTCCGAAATGGATTCCAACAGAAGTTGGCTTTCCACTGAGTTAATGGGCAAGGCTACGGTGTCCTTACAAAGCTCAAAGGTTGCAGGAAAAGTGTTTAGTACCTTAGAGTAGGCGGTAGCTCAATTGCTGAAGGGTAATAGTCACTTTGATGTGTGCGACTAGACTCAGTGGTGGTTGTTGTTTAATTACAGCCAAATTTCACTGCCCATTTGGGCTTTTCACTGAAGTGCAACATCTATTTGATCAATTTAAAGCTTCAAAGGAAGAGGAAGGAAGTAAAGAACTGCTTCAGAAGAATCGAGGTTTAATGGGAATGGGTCAGCACATATTTGTAACTGTGGGCAGCTTTTACAATGAAAGCAAGTTTGTTTTCCCATCATTGTAAAAATAATGCAATGAGACATTAATGCGCTGCTACTTTTTGAATAATTTCTTTGGAACAGACCTTGTTCAGAAATTGCACACGGCAATTATATTTGAATAAAATACAATTTTGCTGCTTTTGCTTCATCATCAGAACCTTCAGAACAACTCATATAAAAGATGACAATTTTACAATATTATAAAGCACTTACAGAGCCACAATCTAATCAGATTCAATTATGTTGTTATATCCTAGTCCTCCGACAGACAAATACAGGCAGTATTGGAAAAGAATGATTTCCAGTGGAAGCCATCACATGTAGACAGAGCTGACTGCATAAAAGATGACTTTATATGAAATCACATTTGTGAAAATCAGATTTTTGATAAAATGGGAATAAAACTTGATAATGCAGCAAATTGGATAGATTTCTATACTTGCTTTTTGAAAAGCAATACCTTTTCCAAGATTAGGTTTCTTGTGAATTATGCTACCTTTTTATCTTGGTAAAACTGTAATATTTGGGTACTTTTATAAAAGTAAGTTGTCTTTGGTATGGAATTCCAGTAAATTTGTCTTTTTTGTTCTGAAAGAATACAAGACTTACAAGGTGTACTTTTGAGGCTGTTTAAGTCAGACCCTATTTGGATTACTGTGAGAAGTTTTGGGCCTCTTTTCTAAGGAAGGACGTGATGGCCTTGGAAAGGGTCCAGAGGAGGTTCACAAGAATAATCCCTGGAATGAAGAGCTTGTCATATGAGGAGCGGTTGAGGACTCTGGGTCTGTGCTCATTTGAGTTTAGAAGTATGAGGAGGGATCTTCCTGAAACGTAGAGGATACTGAGATGCCGAGATAAGGTGGACATGGAGAGGATGTTTCCACGAGTAGGAAACACTAGAACCAGAGGACACAATCTCAGACTAATGGGACAATCCTTTAAAACTGAGATGAGGAGGAATTTCTTCAGCCAGAGGTGGTGAATCTGTGGCACTCTTTGCCGCAGAAGACTGAGGAGGCCAAATCACTAAGTGTCTTTAAGACAGAGATAGATAAGTTATTGATTTAGCGGATCAGGGATCATGGGGAGAAGACAGAAGAATAGGGATAAGAATCATATCAGTCATGATTGAATGGCAGAGCAGACTCGATGGGCCGAATGGCCTAATTCTGCTCCTATGTCTTACGGTCTTACGATTTCAAAACTTTTAAAAGCTTCACTGGCAATTGTATATGATCAACGTTTTTTTTGCCGTCACATTTTGTTAGTTACATTCTTGGTTCCTTGTAGCTCTTTTACTCTAGCTATGACTTCTATGTTTTAGTTGAATGCTAGCTCTCTGTCCCAGACTTGTTATGAGATTCGGGTACAATCTGTAGTGAGACCAGGTAATGAGCGGAGACCCCTAACCTGATTATTAATCTACTATTCCTAAACTGCACTTCATGGTGACATTGGCAGCCACTGACTGGGAAAGCAGAGCCAGCTAGACCTGCAGGCAGCAGGTCCTGTCGCAGGAGGCAATCTAGACTGTGACAATTTGCCCAGTGAAGCACAGCCTCATGATGCAGTAGACTTTGCTCATAACCATGAAACTGACTCTCAACGCTGGGGTCTGTATCTGTTGGAAATGCAGTAAGCACAGCGCAGCATGGACTTCTGTGATCTGAGCGCTCAAAACTGTGACTGTATTGGACATCCAGTCGGTCAGCCAATGCCTGCAGCCAATCCCACAAAGCTTTACTCGATGGATTGCCTGTCGTGTTGGTCTTCTCTTCTCCATCCAGCTAAATTACCACGTAAGACCCCCAAAATGTGCATGTGCTCCACCATGCCCCTCAGCCACCTAAATGAAGCCAGGAAATAAAATGCCAGCCAACAGCAGAACAGTGGGAATGGGACAGGAAGTTGAATCGACCAATTTTAGTAACAGCCCTGTTCCTGCTGGGCAGGGGAAGTGAATAATCATGAGTTCACTGGCTTGCACTGCTCATAAAGCATTAAAGGGCTCAATCCTACAGCATGCTGAAACCAGTAAGGAGTTGTCCTGCAGCCAGTTTCATCTGAATTTTGTAGCAGACCACCCAGGAACGGAGGTGCAAGTAGGAACTAGTTTGAACTGATGCCAAATATAACAAGTTCCTCAGGTTCCAGATGATTGTATAAAAGCGTGTTGAACCATGTTGGTTGTATTAGTTTTTGACAGCTACATCTGGTCTACAGTAATAGAATCGCTACAGTGCAGAAGAGGCCATTTGGCCCATTGAATCTGCACCGAAACTCTGAAAGAGCACCCTCCCCTGCCCAATCCCCCTAACCCCATACCACCACTTAACATGCGCATCTTTGGACCCTGAGGGGCAATTTAACATGGGCAATCCACCTAACCTGCACATCTTTGGACTGTAGAAGGAAACCGGGGCATGGGGGCTCCATGGTAGACAAAAAAGAATAATCAACAGAGTACATTGGCAAATGGTACATCTACAAACAGCGATTGGTTACAGTGCGGAACAAGGGCCAAACAAAGCAAATACATTAGCAAGAGCAGCATAGGACATCATGAATAGTGTTCTTACAGGGAACAGAGCAGTCCGAGGGGGAGTCGTTGAGGAGTCTGGTAGCTGTTGGGAAGAAGCTGTTGCTATGTCTGGATGCGCGGGCCCTCAGACCTATGTGTCTTGTGGCTGATGGTAGGGTCTGGAAGAAGACAAAGCCTAGGTGGGAGGGGTCTCTGATAATGCTGCCTGCCTTCCTGAGGCAGCAGGAGGTGTATACAGAATCAATGTGGGGGTGACAAGCTTGTGTGATGCGTTGGGCTGAGTTCACCACACTCTGCAGTTTCTTGCGATCTTGAACCGAGCAGTTGCCATACCAGGCGGTGATGCGGCCGGATAGAATGTTCTCTATCGCACATCTGTAGAAGTTTGTGAGAGACGATGCAGACATGCCAAATTTCTTTAGCTTCCGTAGGAAGTAGAGACGTAGTTCGGCTTTCTTGACTGTTGCATCAACGTGAGTGGACCAGGACAGACTGCTGGTGATGGTGACCCCCAGGAGCTTAAAGCTATTGACCATCTCCACTTCGGAGCCATTGATGTAGACGGTGGTGGGGCGGGGAGGGGGTGGGGGGTGGGGGGGGGGTGGTGGGGGGGTGGTGGGAGGGGGGGGGGGAGTGTGTCGTGCTATGTATCCTGAAGTCGATGATCAGTTCCTTGGTCTTTCCAACATTTAGAGAGAGGTTGTTTTCGGTACGCCATGCAACCAAGTGATTTATCTCCCTTCTGTAGTCTGATTCGTCATTGTTTGAGATATGACCCACCACAGTTGTACCATCCGCAAACTTACAGATTGACTTGGCGTTAAATCTTGCCACACAGTGATGTGTGTATAGGGAGTAGAGTAGAGGACCGAGCACACATCCTTGCAGGGCTCCGGTGTTGAGGACTATTGTGGAAGAGATGCTGTTGCCTATCCTGACAGATTGCGGTCTGTTGGTGAGGAAGTTTCGAATCCAGCTGCACAGAGGGGTCAAGTCCAAGATTGCAGAGTTTAACTATAAGTCTTGTTGGGATAATGGTGTTGAAGGCGGAGCTGTAGTCTACCAACAGCAGTCTCACGTAGGTGTCCTTGTTGTCGAGGTGGTCGAGTGTTGAATGTAGGGCCATGAAGATAGCGTCTGCTGTGGACCGGTTGCGGTGATAGGCGAATTGCAGTGGATCGAGAACACCTGGGAGGCTGGCAGTGATCTGACTCAAGACTAGCCGCTCGAAGCATTTCATTATAACAAGCAATTGTGGGAGACAATTGTGATGTGCGCATCATGGGATTTATTGCTCACCACTAATTGCCCTTGAATACAACTGAGTGGCTTCCTGGATCTTCTCAGAAGACAACTAAAGGTCAACTACATGAGCAGTGTGTGGTTAGGATCCGGAATTCAATGCCAGAGATTGTGGCTGCAGGGTAGCATGGTGGTTAGCATCAATGCTTCACAGCTCCAGGGTCCCAGGTTCGATTCCCGGCTGGGTCACTGTCCGTGTGGAGTCTGCACGTCCTCCCCCTGTGTGCGTGGGTTTCCTCCCACAGTCCAAAGATGTGCGGGTTAGGTGGATTGGCCATGCTAAATTGCCCGTAGTGTCCTAAAAAGTAAGGTTAAGGGGGGGGGGGTTGTTGGGTTACGGGTATAGGGTGGATACGTGGGTTTGAGTAGGGTGATCATGGCTCGGCACAACATCGAGGGCCGAAGGGCCTGTTCTGTGCTGTAATGTTCTATGTTCTATGAAAGGGAATTGGATAAGCACCTGGAGAGGAATAAATGCAGGGGTATGAGGAATGGAAGGGTGAGCGGGACCAGTTGAGTTTCATTTGCAAAGAGCTGGCGTAGACACAAAGGACCAAGGAGTGTCTTTCTGTGCTGCAGCCATTCTATGAGAGTCTGGGGCCATGTGTAAGCCAAACCAGATAAGAACAGCCGGTACCCATTGCTGAAGGACATTAGTGAACTAAAATGCAGTAATTGTCTCATGGTCATCATTATCACTGCCAACGTTTTAATTCCAGATTTTTACCATCCTCACCTCCCTTGGGGAGATTTGAACTTGAGTTGCAGGATCATCAGTCCAGACCTTTGGATTACTAATCTGAAAACAGAACCACCATGCTGCTATGACCCTCTAATACAGAGCTGTTGGGGATTACAATGATCCAGAAGATGCATTAAGAATGGATCTACCCAGCACATGTTAGTTCTGGAAGCTTTACATTTATCCTGTAGCCAGGGGCACAAAACGCAAGCTTTGAAAATCTGGCAGCGTTATAGCAAATCTCACATAATACATAAGTAGTTTAACTCAGTATGAATCTGGTTGGTGCTACGGTAGCACAGTGGTTAGCACTGTTGCTTCACAGCTCCAGGCTCCCAGGTTCGAATCCCGGCTTGGACCACTGTCTGGGCAGAGTGTGCACGCTCTCCCCGTGTCTGCGTGGGTTTCCTCCGGGTGCTCCGGTTGCTCCCACAGTCCAAAGATGTGCAGGTTAGGTGGATTGGCCATGATAAATTGCCCCTTTGTGTCTAAAAGGTTAGGTGGGGTTACTGGGTTATGGGTGTGGGCTTAAGTGGTGTGCTATTTCTAAGGGATGGTGCAGACTTGATGGGCTGAATGGCCTCCTTCTGCACTGTAAATTCTATGTGCCTTCACCCTCTGCAACATCAGTTTAAGATTTTAAAACATCTAAACAAATAGCAAGCAGGTTTTTAATTTTAAAAATCTACAAGTCAGATCTGCAGTCTACAGGCGGTTTGGATTTTTCCTTCCATCTTTACGTTGTCTTTAACTACATGTTTTAGTTTGTGTTGAGAGTATGAAATATTATTCTTTACAGCCTTTCTTGCTGATGGTAGGAGCAGGCGAGGTATCAATTAGCTCTCAGTGCACAGATTTCTAGTTTTCACCGTGCACAATACTTTGATCAATAGTTTTTCTACCTAATGCATCAAGATAATAAATGCAGGTATCTAGATTAAATCGCAACAGTGTTGTACAGCTGGTTGTGCATTTTGTTAACTGTTGGAATCAGGTATGTGTCTGCTATTTAAGTCAATCAAGAAGTGAACCCTCAGAGGAGCCACATTCTGACGGGCAATAAATATACTGCGTAGAGTTGTCAGTCTGCCCCTATTCTACTGCAAACCATTATCCAGTTTGAAGCATTGCATATCGCAATTCTTGCAGAGCGACAGTGAGCAGATTTGTGCATGAAGCTGCCAAGATCAACAGCGTAAAGATAGAAGTGATGACAGAATGACTGAACAGTGATGAGGAAGGTGCTTTTGGGGATTCAGAGTTAATCGAATATGATCCAAAAGCATTAAAAAACCTTTTCAGAGAAACCTGTGTACACGAGTCATTTGTTCCAAGTTGAGCTGACTCTATTTAGCCCTTGTTTTGAAGTGATTAACCAGTGAAAGTATCTCAAATATTCATTTATCGTCAATTAGTAGAGGTCGCTGATACATTGAGGAATTCTTGGGTTGTGCCATTTGCTCAACATTGACAAGCTGCTCCAGCTTCTGCTCTTTAAAAACTAAGAAGAGTCAATGCAGGTTCGAAACATTAAACTCTCTTTCCCTCTCCAGACCGGCTGAGGTTTCCAGAATGTTCTGGTTTTATTCAAGAGTTTAAGGGGCCATTTATTGCAAGAGTTATTATTTGTTACTGCGTAGCTAGGTTTTAATGAGACTTGCCAAAGTAAGGCTCATCACAAGCACATTTCTTGAAGCTTTGTAACTTTTCATCCATCCAAATCAGGAGCACGATCACGGGCGCGATTCTCCGACCCCCCGCCGGGCCGGAGAATGGCCGGGGGGGCGGCGTGAATCCGGTCCCCGCCGGCTGCTGAATTCTCCGGTGCTGGGATTTTAGCGGGGGCGGGAATTGTGCTGCGCTTGTCGGCGGCAGCTGGCAGCGACCCCCCCCCCCCCCCCCCCCCCCCCCGGTGTAAATTAGACCTGATACTTACCGGTGGGACCTGGCTCTGCGGGAGGTCTCCGGGGTCCTCGGGGGGGCGCGGGGGGAACTGGCCCCGGCTGGTACCCCCACGGTGGCCTGGCCCGCGATTAGGGCCCACTTATCCGTGGGCGGGCCTGTGCCGTGGTGGCACTCCTTCCCTCTGCACCGGCTGCTAAGGACCTCTGCCATAGCCGGTGCGGAGACGAACCCCCCTGCACATGCACTGGCATGACGCCAGCACACGCTGGCACTACCGCGCATGCGCCAACTCGCGATGGCTGGCGGAGGCCCTTCGGCGCTAACCCTGCCGGCGCCGGCCTAGCCCCTGAAGGTGCGGAGGATTCCGCACCTTCCGGGCGGCTCGACGCAGGAGTGGCTCACACCACTCCTCGGCGCCAGGACCGCCCACCCCGCCGGGTAGGGGAGAATCCTGCCCCATATATTTGTAAATATCCATGAGCATAGTGAAACATATCAAAGTGCTGCACGGTTGTGAGGTAGTGTCAGCATAAGGCTTGGATGGGAAGGATGCAAGAGAATGGGCTGGATTCCCTGGCCCCCACTCACATCTTTCTCGGCGGCGAGTCATTGGCTGGCGGTGGGATTCTCCACTCCCACCGCTTGTCAATGGGATTGAAGCCACCCAAGGCCGTTGGGAAACCCATGGGTGGGGTGCACTACTGACGGGAACAGGGAATCCCAATGTCCGGAAAATTCCAGCCACAGTTCTGAAAGGACACTCAAAGAGATAGGTTTTAAAGAGATTTTTGAAGATATTTTTCATAGATTTCATAGAATTTACAGTGCAGGGGGAGGCCATTCTGGCCATCGAGTCAACATCGGCCCCTGAAAGAGCACCCTACCTGAGCCCACACCTCCACCCTATCTCCATAATCCAGCAACCCCACCGACACTACAGAGAAATTTAATGTGACCAATCCACCTAACCCGCACATAGAACATAGAAAATACAGTACAGAACATGCCCTTCGGCCCACGATGTTGTGCCGAACTTTTGTCCTAGATTAAGAACAAATCAATCTACACCCCAGCATTCTACCGTAATCCATGTGCCTATCCAATAGCCGCTTGAAGGTCCCTAATGTTTCCAACTCAACTACTTCCACAGGCAGTGCATTCCATGCCCCCACTACTCTCTGGGTAAAGAACCTACCTCTGACATCCCCCCTATATCTTCCACCTTTCACCTTAAATTTATGTCCTCTTGTCATCGTTTGTTCCACCCGAGGAAAAAGTCTCTGACTGTTCCCCTGATCATCTTATAAACCTCTATCAAGTTGCCCCTCATCCTTCTCTGTTCTAATGAGAAAAGGCCTAGCACCCTCAACGTTTCCTCGTAAGACCTACTCTCCATTCTAGGCAACATCCTGGTAAATCTCCTTTGCACCTTTTCCAAAGCTTCCACATCCTTCCTAAAACGAGGCGACCAGAACTGCACACAGTACTCCAAATGTGGTCTTACCAAGGTTTTGTACAGCTGCATCATCACCTCATGGCTCTTAAATTCAATCCCTCTGCTAATGAACGCTAGCACACCATAGGCTTTCTTCACAGCTCTATCCACTTGAGTGACAACTTTCAAAGATCTATGAACATAGACCCCAAGATCTCTCTGCTCCTCCACGTTTCCAAGAACCCTACCGTTAACCCTGTATTCGCATTCATATTTGTCCTTCCAAAATGGACAACCTCACACTTTTCAGGGTTAAACTCCATTTGCCACTTCTCAGCCCAGCTCTGCATCCTATCTATGTCCCTTTGCAGCCGACAACAGCCCTCCTCACTATCCACAACTCCTCCAATCTTCGTATCATCTGCAAATTTACTGACCCGCCCTTCAACTCCCTCATCCAAGTCATTAATGAAAATCACAAACAGCAGACGACCCAGAACTGAACCCTGCGGTACGCCACTGGTAACTGGGCTCCAGGCTGAGTATTTGCCATCCACCACCTCTGACTTCTCTGACTTCTATCGGTTAGCCAGTTCGTTATCCAACTGGCCAAATTCCCCACTATCCCATGCCTCCTTACTTTCTGCATAAGCCTACCATGGGGAACCTTATCAAATGCACATCTTTGGACTGTGGAGTGATGTGGCAAGGAGGAGAGATTTAGGGGGAGATCTCCATAGAGGGTGAAGGCACAATGACTGAAAACTCTGCCACTGACTGTACATGTGGGAGGGCAGACGTATGGCTGCAGCTGGAGCAGAGAGAAGTGTGAATGGGTGTCGGGCAACCGTAGGACAGAAGAGTGATAGAGTAGGGTAGCATATCTACCTGAATTGCCTGGGACACTCCTGGAATGGGGTCTAGCTCTGACAGGTACTATTGCTAGCAGACTAGCAGAACTTTGGGCTTTGAGATCCTTGCTGCAATAGCTGTCCTTCCCATTCTATGGCATCAGCATCTGCTGTCACAATGAAGCCTCCGTTGCTTTATGTCACCTAGCATCCCCCTCCCTGGCCAGAACTGCCGAGTGTATCTGGGCAGTCTGAAGATGGTGGGACCCTCAGGGGTTGTGAGGGGAGCAAGGAAGTCTGCAGTTAGCGGCTCAGGCAGACAAGATAGAGATGGGGATAGGGGTCTTGCATGAATGGGACAGGGGATAGAGGGAGGCTCACGGAGGAGACATTGAGGGCTGGATTTTCAGATATTGTGGACAAAATTGGGTGTCAGAAAATATTCTGGTGTTGGAATCCCACCCCTACCTGGGAGTTCCAGCCGGCAGATTTTGGCAACCCAAGATGGAGGTGGCCCAATGCCAAAGGCTCACCTCCATTCACAGAAACATTGGCGCAGTTCTGCGGATCAGTGTGTGGCCTCTCATAATCCTCACCACTACCTCCTCACACTGAATCCCCAAACCCACCCATTTACCTTTAACGCTTGATTGGCTCTTTCAGTTTTCTCTTCAAATCTTGTTCAGGTCCAGTGCTTTTTCCTCTTGCCTTCTCCTCTCATCTGGCATCCTGGTAACGTTCCAGCTCCTCTTCATGCCATGTTTTTGAAGTAACATGGTCTTTAACGCCCACTTCACAGCCCTCATGCTGTGTCACTGAGAACACTGCGAGCATGCACACCAGAAATGAAGATGTTAGTCGCTTTGCACTAGATTTCTTTGACATCTCAGCAGACCCCTGAGTTCAGTTCATGCTTGGTCTTTGAAACTTATGGGACTCGCCTCCACTGTGTGGGTCTCGCCTCCACAACCCAGAGATGTGCAGGGTGGATTGTTTTTTTAAAAAATGGTTAAAATGAAGAAGAAATATATATATTGATAACATTTTGCATGGCAGAGGAGTTTTCCTCCACGTGCTATGGAGTTATGACTCCACAGTGTGTGGTCCCTTTTTCTCAAGCATGCCCCACACCCGAAGACAACTTGACTGACGGACTTGCCCGAGATGGTCACAGAGCAGAAGCAGGTACGGAAATTACCCGTATAAATGAGAGCATGGACGGGTGTGTGGGGTGGATTTGTGTGTGTGTGTGTGTGTGGAATGTGTGTGTGTGTGTGGAATGTGTGTGTGTGTGTGGGGTGGATTTTCAAATCTGCACTGCAGGATAAAACAAGGAAAATTTACAAACTCTTTTCTCGAAGTACATGCAGTATTGGTGCAGATATAATACCATCACTGCTGTTAAATTTTTGTGAAATAAAGTTGAAAAAGGGGTGCTCGCTCTTACATCTTAAACTAAAGAATTGAATCGTTAAAAAGAAATATAATTACCTTTTTCCCTCCTGACCTCCCTGCCCAGGTAATCAGACATCCCATTTGAAAATCTGCACTGCCCATTTTAAGATTTTGTTTGTTATTATCAATTACAAATAGCCAGCACACATTGACCTGGTCAATCAAAGTGACAATTCTGGTTTGAGGGACATATATTAACATCCGTATGGTTTCCTTAAGAAATGCCAATGTTGCCCTTTAGTGCTCCAATTAATTTATCGAATGATAAATTTATCGAATGATAAATTAATGGGGTGCATCTTCGGCTCTCCTGGAGTGTGGAAATAGTGCCCCCAAAATGTTGGGCAATGGATTATTGTCCTGTTACTGCCATTGCTTTGACCTCCCATTAGTGGCCAAAGTTACCCCCTAAGTCATGTATTGAGACTTGAAAACACAAATTGGGTTCAGTTTTGTCAATACACATCATCCCAGTGCTGATGAAACTTGGCCCTTAGTAATGGACCGGGTCTCCTACTGGCATTGCTGGGTGGTCTTGCAACTTTACAGCACAGATAGAAACATCAAAACTAGGAGCAGGAAAAGGCCATTTGGCCCTTCGAGCCTGCTCCGCCATTCAAATCGATCATGGCCGATCCGCTATCTCAATGCCAGATTCCTGTTCTTCCCATACTTTTTAAAAATAAATTTAGAGAACCCAATTATTTTTTTCCAATTAAGGGGCAATTTTGTTTGGTCAATCCACCTACCCTGCACATCTCTGGGTTGTGGGGGTGAGACCCATGCAGACACGGGGAGAATGTGCAAGCTCCACATGGACAGTGACCCGGGGCCGGGATCGAACCCAGGTCCGTGAAGCACAGCGCCACTGTGCCGCCCAGTCCCCATACTCCTTGATGCCATTAAAATCTTAAAAAATGAACCATCTCTTTCCTGAATACATTCAGCGACTTGGCCTTCACAGTGTCTAATAATAATCTTTATTGTCACAAGTAGGCTTACATTAACAATGCAATGAAGTTACTGTGAAAAGCCCCTAGTCGCCACATTCCGGTGCCTGTTTGGGTACACAGAGGGAGAATTCTGAATGCCCAAATTACCTAACAGCACGTCTTTTGGGACTTGTGGGAAGAAGTTGGAGCACCCGGAGGAAACCCTCGCAGACATGGGGAGAACATGCAGACTCTGCACAGACAGTGACCCAAGCCGAGAATCAAACCTGGGACCCTGGCACTGTGAAGCCATAATGCTAACCACTTTGCTACCGTCCTGTCCGTCTATGGTAGAGAATTGTTTTTCAATACATTGATACCTTTTGGCCCATTGTGTTTATGCTATCTCTCAAAGATCTGTCCAAGTAGCTCCACTCCTCTGCTTGTGCCCTGTCACCATTCTAAATTTTCCTTTTTCTTTTAAAAAAAAATATTTTTGTTAAGGTTTTGCAGAATTTTTCATAATAAAACAGTAGTAACAATAATAACAAAACAAAATAGAGTGAACATTAACATAGTGCAAAAAGAGAATATACAATAACAATTAAATAGACATTACCCCACGCGACCAAGTCTTCCCACACCATCCCAATGAAGCACCCACCCCCCCCCCCCCCCCCAAGGATCGCTGCCGCTGCTGCTGACATTTTAATTTTCCCTGAGAAAGTTGACGAACGGCTGCCATCTCCAAGAGAACCCTAGCGTAGACCCTCTTAAGGCAAACTTTATTTTCTCGAGGCTGAGAAACCCAGCCATGCCGTTAAACCAAGTCTCTACACTCGGGGGCTTCGAGTCCCTCCACATTAATAAATCCGTCTCCAGGCTACTGGGGAGGCAAAGGCCAAGACGTCGGCCTCTTTTGCCCCCTGAACTCCTGGGTCTTCTCACACTCCAATATCGCTATCTCTGGACTCGGCACCACCCGTGTGTTAAGCACCTTGGACATTGCCCTCGCGAACCCCTGCCAGAACTCTCTAAGCATCCAAAACATGTGGTCATGGTTTGCAGGGCTAACCTTGCACCTCATACAACTATCTTCTACCCCAAAATACTAGCTCATTCTCACTGCCGTCATGTGTGCCCGGTGGACTACCTTAAATTGAATTAGACTGAGCCTGGCACATGATGAGGAGGAATTAATCCTGCCCAGGACCTCTGCCCACAGACCCGCTTCCAACTCCTCACCTAGATCCTCCTCACACTTGCCCTTGAGCTTCTCCACCGGAGTTTCCTCCGCCACTTGTAGTTCCTGGTAGATATCCGACGCCCTCCCCTCCCCCACCCAGGTGCCGGAGACCACCCTGTCCTGTATCTTCAGTGGCGGAAAGGCCACTACCTGTTTTTTCAGGAAGGCTCGTACTTGCAGATATTTAAAGGCATTTCATGGCGGCAGATTGAATTTGTCCTCTAGCGCCTTCAAACTGGGAAAGCTTTCATCTATGAACAGATCTCCCATCCTTCTGATGCCTGCCCTCTGCCAGCTCTGGAACCCATCATCCATCCTACCCGGGACAAACCTGTGGTTGTTACATATCGGGGTCCAGACCGATGCTCCCTCCACCTTCTTGTACCTCCTCCACTGCCCCCAGATCCTCAGTGTCGCCACCACCATCGGACTTGTGGAGTAGTGGGTTGGCAAGAACGGCAAAGAAGCCGTTATCAAAGCTCCCATATATTTTCCTTTTTCAAATAGTTAGCAGCTTCCATTTTAAATTATATGGATTTTGCTTAAACTCTTTCTGCTGGGGAATTGTACACTGTGTTGAAAACATAAGTCCCTCCCTTACTCTTTCAATGATGATTTCAACCACAGATAAGTTGCTAAATGTGCCTCCACAGAATACATATCGGCAAAGTAACACAGCTGAAATTTTACAAAAGTTGGCACTGTTGATGAATGACATTGAAGTTATGTTTCTAATATGTAAAATATTAAAAATATATCAGCTGAATCTGTCTAGTGATTTATATTTATTAAATCAGCATGGTTGAAACCACTGATTTTTCCCCATTGATTAAACTATCAGGTTTGGTGTGGGAATAAATCACTTCTGTCCAAATGTTTACTGTGTAACTGCAGCAATCATTACATCTTTCATTCTGTGCATCGCTTGAAGGAAAAGTAATCTAAGAGAGACCTCCCCTGAAAGTGAAGGCATGATTTATAGGTCAGCAGCCTGCAATGTATTTATTTATTCCAGAACTTTGATACTGTTATTCCCAAACTTTTCTTTATTTTTCTGTAAACATTAAGGTTGCAGTTATTCATCTGGGGTGTTCAAATGACATGTGAGACTACATGTTATTGACTTGCTTTCAGGCAGTTTGATCAATTGTTTTTTTTTATTAATCTCCAAACTTCACAAAGCAAGCACTAAAAAACCATTTGTAATTATTATCATTTTCCTCAGGGAGTTTGGAATGGAGATTGATGCTGATTGATTTCCATCTTCCCAGTTTCCTGTCGTTCTTCCCTCTTTTTCTAAAGATTTATGCTGGGTTTTCATCCGCATTAGATACCCTTTCAGCCCCTCACCCAAAGGGACAGACTTCTTGTGAGTGTCGACCATAGAATCATACAATATGAGTGTTGGCCAGCCTTTCAAAGTTGACCCTGTCTCTACTTCGAACCACACTTGTCAATCCCCACACAGACACTCTGAATATTGAGCCCGAGGAAGAGAGAGAGAGAGGGAACTTGGCAGAAATTTTCTCTGTTTGGTCTAGACTGAGGCTAATACTAGCACCATAATTGTTGTTTCAGCTGAGTGCATACTGGAGATCAGATATTTTTTATTTGTTGTTGCGATACGGGCCTTGATTTTCCGGCCGCGCCCCCCACCAGAATTGGGACAGAATGTGGCAGATAGATCCGCGAGAGGCCTCTTCCGGGTTTCCTGACGGTTGTTACGCCTTGCGAGATCTAACGCGATCTTGTGAGACACGTGATCTGGATCTCGCCCACAAAGGGCGGGACCCAGAGTTGCGGGATTTTGCCGACGTTGGATCTAACCGGCTCACTAAGGAGTCCGCAGCTGGGGACCGTTTAGCACTGGTGCTCATAAATGGGGAGCGGGTGGAACGGACTTCGGAGGGAGGGGGTCATCCAGGTGATCAGAGGCCCTCGGGTGGTGGGTATCTGGGCAGCATTGCACCCTGGCACTGCTGCTGCCACCTGGACACCTTGGCACTACCAGCCTGTCCCCCGAGCACTGCCACCTGGGCACCTTGGCGGTGCCACCTTGGTACTACCCTGTCACTGCCAGGATGCCCAGGTGGCATTGTCAGGCTGGCAGGGTCACTGCCAGGGTGGCAGGCAGGCAGTGCCCAAGTAGTATCTTGCCCATCACAGGGATCGGTGTGCCCTACCCGTATGAGGTGGGGTGTGGACGGAATCAAAAACCCCCAACAGGTGAGTTGGGGCATTGGGGGTGGGTTCTGGGGGTCACGTCAGGGATTCAGAGATCAGGGTTCAAAAATGGCACCCTACTATCTCCCTGTACTGACAGCGTTCCCCACTGAGACCCAAAAGGCATTGGGAATGTTCCTTCTAATTCTGCCCAGAACGGACTCTGTTTTGTTTTGTTTGATCGTGCCATGGCCAGTGTAGGCAAGAACTCATCTGAAATTCTCATCGATGGTATGTGACTTGGAGGAGATGTCGGAGGTGTTTCTGTGACTTTGTTGTTCTTGCTCTTCTTTGTGGTTTCAGTCGCAGGGGAAGAAGATGGGGCAGCACTGCGGCACAGTGATTAGCACTGCTGCCTTATAGTGTCAGGGACCCGGGTTCGATTCAGACCTTGGGTGAATGTGCGGAATTTGCACTTTCTCCCCATGCATGTGTGGGTTTCTTTCGGGTGCTCCGGTTTCCTCCCACTGTTCAAAGATGTGCAGGTTAGGTGTATTGGCCATTCTAAATTGCCCCTTAGTGTCCAAAGTTTAGATGGGGTTACAAGGATTGGGCGGGGCAGTGGGCATTGGTAGGGTGACCTTTCAGTGGGTCGGTGCTGACTTGATGGGCCGAATGGCCCCCTTCTGCACTGTAGGTCTATTATGTATTCTGTGATATAATTGAAATTGGTTGGCAGCTGCCTATCTGTATTCTATAGATATTACATACTGCAGCCTCAAAATCCTAGCCAGATAGATTGAGTTTGGTGGCTGAGGTATTGATCAAGTGGTCTGTTTTTTTGCCAAGATGGTGTTAAGCTTCTGTTTTGTTGCAATGGCTACACAATATTCCAAAACACTCCTGCCTTGGGCCATGGTAATGGTGGGGAGACAAACAGGTGTGAGGAAGTGAAGCATATATCTGAGAGAATTAAGGCTCTTTTGAGGTAATCCCTTGGGAGCCAGGACGACTTGCTTTCACTCAGATTCGATAGGTTCTAAGATGGCTGACAAGTCCCATACCTGGGGCGGGATTCTTCGACCCCCCGTCGAGTCAGAGAATCCCCGGGGGTCAGGCGTGAATCCCGCCCCGCCACTCCGATGCTGGCTGCCGTATTCTCGGCACCGGTTTTCGGGCAGGGGTGGGGATCACGCCACGCCGGTCGGGGGCCGTTGGCAGCAGCCCCCCCCCCCGGCAAATCTCCGGGCCCCGATGGTCCGAGCAGCCGTTGGTTTCTGGCCAGTCCCTTCAGCGTGGATTGAACATGGTCCCACACAGCGGGACCTGGCAGGTAAGTTGGCTGGTGTGGTCCTCGGGGGGTGGGGGCATGGGGGGATCTGACACTGGGGGCCACGGTGGCCTGGCCCGCGATCGGGGCCCACTGATCAGCGGGCGGGCCTATGCAGCGGGGACACTTCTTCTTCCCGCGCCGGCCCCTGTAGGGGCCCCTGGCCGGCGTGGAGAAGACACCCCTTGCGCATGCGCCAGAATACACCGTATGCACTAACTCGCGCAGTCCCTTCGCCGCCGGCTGGCATGGCGCCAACCCCTCCGCCGCCGGCCTAGCCCCCGTAAGTGCGGAGAATTCCGCAACTTCCGGTCGGCCTGATGCCGGAGTGGTTCGCGCCGTTTTCTACGCCAGCGTCGGGCCATCGCCGATTCGGGAGAACCCCGCCTGTGATCTACAGGCCCTGCCACATGTGGGGCAGGTGGTGCTTGAAGGGTTGTGTGCTCCCTCCAACATCTCAACATTGCCTCTGAGTGTTCCCAACCAGGTCCCTCAATGTGTCCGGTGCCTTCCCAAATGAGCCTTCACAAATGTTCGGTCACAAGCCAGGGACTCCCATGAGTTGGCGGGTATGTTGGACCTGTTCAGGAATGCACGGAGGATATCGCCAAAGCTTTTCCACTGTTCTCCTGGGAGTTTTCTGCTGTGACCAAATTCTAAGTGGAACAATTGTTTCGGGATTCTGGTGTCAGGCATACGAGTGACATATCCCAAACAGCAGAGTTGGTTTTGAGCCTCTATGCTGCGGCATTGTAGCTATGGTGTTGATGGAGTCAGAGGATTGCCAGTCCAGCTAAGCTTCTGATCAATGCTAAGCTGCAGGATGGAAAAAGTGGAGAATTCAGCAAAGGTGGTGCAATTTAAGGGCACGGGGAGGTAGTTGCACCTTCTTATGTTGGACATGGTCATTATCTGACATCGATGTGGCGCAAAACGTGCCATTTTGCCAGCAGAAGCTTGGATCATGTCCATGTCCTGTCACATGTGGGCAAAGACTGTTTCATTATCGGAGGAGTTGTGAATAGAAATGAACAGTGTAGAGTTATCAGCAAAAAGCTCCACTCCCAAACTTTGGCAGAGAGTAGTTTATTCATGGTACAGCTGAAGCCAGCTAATTTGCATACATCAAGGACCTGCAAACAGCTCCTAAATGAATAACCATTTAATCTGTTTTGGGTTGAGGGACTGGTTTTCAAACTAAAACCTTTCAATAACCAAATGGAAGATCAGCTTGGATTTTTGAGAATGCAGCAATCATTATATAAATATCACAAATCAGAAAATAGTATGATGACTTCACACAACCTGTGACCATGCACGCATACAGTTCAGACGATTCTTGCTGAAAAACATTTGCTGTGAATGGATTACTATTAAATTTATGGTAAAGTTAAATATAAATGACTGGAAATCTATTTCACGACTATGGGCTGGATTCTCTGCCACTTGCCACTGGTAAGGATTCCCGATCTGGTAGAGAATTAAATGTCGGGCCAAAAATGGGATCAGTGCCGGTTTATTTGAACTCGAATGGAAACCCCATTCTCCACATCCCTGTGATGTTCCGACCCTCAGCCAGGATTCACGCGGGTGTGGATTGGTGCAAGTATTTTCAAGCATGACCCTGATGCATGGACCCCATGGTGGGTCAAGGTGGTAAGTATGTAATGTGGGTGCCATCCAAAGTCTATTGGAGGGCCCCCCCACAATGCAGATCCTGCCCACCCCACCCTACCCCATCAGAAAACCCCACCAGACCCCCCCCCATCAGACACCCAAACAATTCCCCATCAGACAACCAAACAAGATTCCCCATCTGACCCCCCCCCAAGAGACCCCCGATCTGACCCCAAACAGAGACCCCCCCCATCAGAGATCTCCATCAGACTGCCCCATCAGAGACCCCAGTCTGAAAGTTGAAGAGCAGTGCAGGCAGTAGGTTGAACAATCATTGCATTTTCACTTACTACTTCCTAACATCTGCTGCCTCAGACAGAAATGTTGAAAGCAGCAGATGTCACAAGTGTCTGGAGCTTCCTGGAAAGCCCAGTACACTTCAATGGGCTTGAAATCCCTTGACAGCCTTTGAAAGGCAGATAGTCCATTCAATTTCACACGGCAAAGTCAGCTAAGTGCTTTGACTTCCTTTTTTCCCCCTTCACAGCAGAAAGCACTTAACTGTCTTTGATGTGGTGAGGGTCTGTCAATCATATCAAGAGTGTTTATGAACATTATGGTTAGCATCAAAGCAGGGTGTTGGAGATGCTTTCAAGCATTAAAGGAAAGATCAATGAACAATTCATGAAATAGCTGCCTCTGGTATAATAAAACTGTCAATCACTTGCTAATGCAATGTTTTGCTGTGTGAAATTAAATGGAATTTGGGTCGCCCTCATGTGTGCATGCTGTGGGGTTGTCTGACCCATAATTTACCTTGTGATGGGGGAAGGATGTCCCTGCTTGTGAGCAGGGGTGGTGAGGGGGGTGTGGGGGGGAGGGTTTCCGTTGATATGGGAAGGGGGCTCGTTGCCAGATCTCATTGTGGTCTGCCCGCTCAAAATGGCTGCGGAATAGCGGGATTCTGATGGAATCCCATGGCAAGGGAGAGGAAATCTCTCCTGGGTGCTTTGTGCCAGCACAGACCAGGAGCGATTCTACTCCAGCGGGAGAACCTAGACTCCCGAATGGAGAATTCTGTCCCATAATTTCCTGCTGAACAATATATAGGTGACACAACCCTTTCTTAGATGATAATGATTGGGTAGAGCACCCAGTTGACTAGATTGCGAATGATATGGGGAAGGAATGTGCTTGATAGAATTTCTTTACCCATGTTTTTGTGTGTTCTTAAAATGTTTGTTTCATAACGTTCGTCAGGGATTTGCATTCAACAGGAATGCTGTTTTCCACTTTGTGTCAAGGCTTCTTGGAACATTCAAAGCACTAATCTTCAGTTAAACCCAGCCATTAAGTTTCTTTTCCTTCTCTTCCCACTTTCCAAATTCCCCTTTGGAAGCCTAGAGATAAATTTCTATATAGAATATGGGGTGAGATTCTCTAATCTACTATGTTGTAAATGCCGTCGTTGCGATGGCGAAAAGGGGCCGACCCGACGACTAATTCTGGCCTGCAAAAGGGGCCAGCACAGCACTGGAGTGGTTCATACCGCTCCAGCTGCTGATCCCAGCATGAACTGGGCGGCGTAGGATCCACACATGCTCAGTGGCACCGGCGCCAACGCGTGCTTGTGCAGTGGCTTCCTTCAACGCGCTGACCCCGACGCAACATGGCGCAGGACTACAGGGGCTGGCGCGGAAGAAACGAGGCCCCCAGCCAGACAAGCTGGCCTGCCAATTGGTGGGCCCCGATCGTGGGCCAGGCCACATCGGAGGCCCCCCCCCCTGGGGTTGGACCCCCCCCTCTCCCCCCCCTCCACACAGGCTGCCTCTGACCCTACCACAGCGAGGTCCCGCCGGCTGAGAGCAGGTGTGGACGGCGCCGGCGGGACTCGGCGTTTTTACGACGGTCGCTCGGCCCATCCCGGGCCGAGAATCGGTGGGCCGGCCCTGTAGAGCGCCACCGACTGGCACCATGCCAACCACACTGGTGCCAATGGCACCAATTTTCTGTTCTGTGGAGAATGGCGTGCTGGCGTTGGGGCGGCGTGGCGCGATTCGGCCGGTCGCGGGGATTCTCCAGCCCGGCCCTGGGCTGAGAGAATCCCGCCCATGATCCCAAGGTTGAAACTATGATGTTTTAACATAGATTCAATAGTATTTAACCTTGTCCTCAAAGTAACATTACAGCATCACAGTATACCCTCAGCCCTTTTGATGGCTAATTCATCATTCATTCTGTTCCTGCGCGTAGTAAGGTAGCAAGCCAAAGAAGAGTTTGCATTAATTCAAATAGCTTTACAAGCATTGCAAGGTTTTTCCACACGGCAAAATGTATTCCCTTCAGATCAATAATATGGAAGGTTTTTGATGGTGAGAAGGTTCTTTTTTCCCAAGGAGTGTAAAATATTTTCATAGATATTACAGTGCAGAAGGAGGCCATTCGGCCCATCGAGTTTCCATTCATGTTGCATGGAATTTGAGGACTGAACATAGTAAAGTAAATTAAAGTCACCACAGTCCCAGATGACCTTAGGCTGCTTTCCCCTTTGAGGGGCAGAGCTAACTGTTGGTGATTTAACCTGAGGATCACCACACCCAAGGCGAGGGGCAAGGTTGAGAAGGCTGAGTAACCTCAGCAGGTATGGGAATTGAAACCGTGCTGTTGGCCTCGCTCTCCACCACAAACCAGCTATCCAGCCAACTCGGCTAAACTGGCCCCCTGACTCTGAACATAGTGCATGCTGGGTGAGTGGCTATGGAGAATGCATGGGTGATCTTAATGGGCATGGCCACATGGGAACATTGAGGTAGCATGGGGTGGCATGGGCAATACGAAGGGACATGGCTGGCGTGGGGGGGGGGAGGGTTTAAGGACATAAAGTATCGGGGGGTCTTTAAATACTCTTGGGAGGTAGGATACTCTGTTGGAGCATCTAGGGGCCATTCTAGCCAGCCCACCTCCACACTCACAGTCCAAGATATTTCACAAACTGCACTGTAAACTCGACCCGGTTTGAAAAGACAATGGGGTGCGATTCTCCGAGCCCCGCGCTGGGCCGGAGAATTGCCGCAACCGCGCCACGACACTCCGATGCCGGCGCGCGATTCTCTGAGGTGCGGTAAATCGGCGGCATTTGCGCCCGCGCGTTTGACGCATGCTGGCTGTGGGCCGCTGGAATCGGCGGGGTCGCCGATCCTCCGGCCCGGTTGGGCCGAGTGGCCGTGCAGATACGGCAGAGTCCCGCCGGCGCCGTTCACCCCTGGTCGCTGCCGGCGGGAACTCTGCGCGAAGGGTCGGGGGTGGCCTGTGGGGCGGGGAAAAGCGCTCTATCACTGGGGGTGGGGCCTCCGATGGGGTCTGGCCCGCGATCGGGGCCCACTAATTGGCGGGCCGGCCTCTCCCCCCCCCGGGCCTACTTTGTTGCACGGCCGGCCCCTGGACCCCGACGCCATGTTGAGTTGGGGCCGGCGCGCTGAAGAAGTCCCCCGTGCATACACAGGTTAGCGCGGCCCAACTGCTCATGTGTGGGTTGGTGCGGCGCCCATTTGGCGCCGGGAAGGGAGGCTGGAGCGGCGTGAACCGCTCCAGCGCCGTGCTGGCCCCCTGTGGGGGACAGAATCGATAGTCCCCGTGCCCGTTTTGCGCAGTCGTGAAAACGCGACGGCGTACACGACGGTGCGAATACATAGTCTCTATTTTGGAGAATCGCCCCCAATGGTCTGTGGAATCACACGTAGGTTACAGTTTGCGGGCTGCGCACGTACACAGGTTGACTGGTCAGGTTTTCCTGCCCCCAGAGGAAAATGTGGCTCCTTTTGCCTGGTTATGAATGTTAAAGTTCCACATCTGGTACAAATTGTTGGGGGGATGGTCATTTTCCTGCATCTGTGGCATTGTACAATATGACTGAATTCCCTTCTCTGTGACAGAAAATGTACAACGTACTGTCTGAACTCCAAATGCCTCTGATCTTATCAATAATGACCACAGTAGTGTAGATTTTAAAGAGACTAGTTTGTATTGTGTACCTCTTTATAGCATGGAAATTGATTATTTTGAATAGAGGCAGCTCCTGGTATGATAGAATAAGCAAGATAAAGGGTCAGATGTAACGCTTGTGATGTGGTTTTTTTAATTTGATGTGAGCAGGAGGGAAATTCACACAGGCAGCGGAAGGATTGAATTAAATAAGGATGTGGGTTTTAAATGACACAGAAAGTCATTTCCAGTGTCTTTTGAGTGGCTTTCTGTTCAATTATGTGGAGTCTCGCTGAAAGTTTACAGTCAATGTGAAGCTTTTGCCATGAAAGGTACTCAAACACTAGAACATATCTCAAAGACAAACCAAGACAAGTTTTTCTAGCCTTGTACGGACTAGGGAATATTGTTTTGCTGCTGGGATTGGGAGGTCTGATCAAATCATGAGGGGCAGCAGGGTAGCATGGTGGTTAGCATAAATGCTTCACAGCTCCAGGGTCCCAGGTTCGATTCCCGGCTGGGTCACTGTCTGTGTGGAGTCTGCACGTCCTCCCCCTGTGTGCGTGGGTTTCCTCCGGGTGCTCCGGTTTCCTCCCACAGTCCAAAGATGTGCGGGTTAGGTGGATTGGCCATGCTAAATTGCCCGTAGTGTCCTACAAAAAGTAAGGTTAAGGGGGGGTTGTTGGGTTACGGGTATAGGGTGGATACGTGGGTTTGAGTAGGGTGATCATGGCTCGGCACAACATTGAGGGCCGAAGGGCCTGTTCTGTGCTGTACTGTTCTATGTTCTATGAATAAATGCTGGAGATGTGACAGTAGATAGATATTCAATACTTCTGCTTAAATTTATATAGAACCTTCTTTTGGGAGGTTAAATAGACGATAAAGTCCACGGGAGCATAGATTGCACATGGTCAGTGCAATTAATTGATTGAATAACCTTGTCTCATTCAATGCTATTTTTTACTTTTCAGATCTGTTCTGTGAGATCTCTTGAATCATGGCATTTGTGTGGTAACAAATAGCCACAGCACCAAACTTCTTTATTATTTTCTGTTTATTAGTTTATGCTTCTGTTTGGCAATTATAGACCAATGTTGCTGTCAGCAGCCCACAGGACTGGAATTTCCCTGCCTACTAATGTTGAATGGGTGAAATTAGTTTTAGTCAAGTTGGATGAAATAATACATTCTTACTGGATATATGTCCGTTACTACTATAACGTGTTGCTTAGTGGTGCTCCCCGTGAGTTAGATTTTACTGTAGTTTCCAGTCTTTCTTGCCTTGCCACATCTTGATTCTCTAAGAGCCTTTAATCATGGAATCACAAGGCCAAAGGCAAGATGACACACTATGGTTAATAGCTGCTCATTTCTACCCTTTCTAAATAGGTTGGTGTAAATTTTATTGAAGATGTATGCAGATGTTTTTGCATGACTGGAGTTGCGGTGAGATAATGCAATTTTATAGGCTTGTAGAGCAAAGTAAATAGGTCCTCCAGCAAGAATGTTGCTGTGACTTTTAGTTAGCAGGAATCTACTAACAGCTGTCTGCATTTCCTGCTTCACACACACCCGTCTTTAAGGCAGTTGCTAATATCCCTCAAAGTAGAAAATGCAAAGTGAGTTTACTTCACAGCAGGTAGGCAATGGGAAAAGCCTTGTGAAATGTAGAAATGAATTGAGCAAAATACTTCTCAACTTCTCATCAAAATATGCTAGACTGCATTTCACGTGGGCTTGTTACTCTGATACAAAAGAGAACAATAAGGTAACGACCGCACAACGAGGATTTACATAGTTCCTCTAACGTGGAAAAATGGCCCAGAGTGCACAAAGGGGTGTCATCAAGAAAGTGGATGGCAAAGCTCAGAAGGAGGTGTAAGGAAGGATGTCCAAAAGGGGGAAGGGTGATAGCAATAGTGGCAGCTGAATGGATGGTCATCACCTTAGTGACAAAGACATTCATGAGCTCCTCACACTGGTTCGGGGAGAAGGATTTAAGCAGGTGATTTGCAGTGGCGAAAAGGAGCTGGGTTATCCTGCTTTCCTGGATAATTCCTGGAGCAGAGGGCATTTGTGGCGGAGAGTGAGCCACTTGGAGCTGATGGATACTAAGATAGGTGGAACTGGTAAGAGCAAAGTGATTGTGGTGACCGGAGTGCTAACGGATAGAAAGTTGTGACTTTGTGTTTGCAATTATACATGACTTGTGATGAGAAGTGTCCAGGCGCAGATAAAAGGAGGACTGTGTTGGTGGTGAGGGCTATGAGAAATTGGCCAAGCCAATGACCGAGAGCATAGCAGTAGAGAGGCCACAAGAGATGGCGAAGTTCAGGGAATGATGATCAACTTATAAAATGTATTTAGAGAATTTACAAAGATATCTTGTCTAACGGGCTATACAAGTGAACTTAGAAAGTGAATCCTGCAGATTTGAAAAGGCAAGTTGCTTCATGCAAATTTAATGAAAATTAAAGCACTTAAGTTAACTTAAATACATGCGGAAAGTTTTATGCACAAGGAGAATGTGGAAAAACATGTTTTATAGCTAACAATTTGATAATTGTCTTTGATAAATGTGATCAATGTATTAATCTGCTCTAATTAAATAGCTGTGAAAAACTGGCCCTGAATTGTTTGTGCTGAACTTTCATGACAGAGGTTTCTTTACTTGATACCAGAATAACTACAAGTTTCTTTATTATGTGAATTTCTGGTCACAATTGAAACCAAATGATTTACAATGTGCTAAAGATACAGGGCAAAATTCTCCGCAACGGCTGACGCCGGAGTGAAACCCGGAGTGTTTCACTCCGGCATCGGAGGCCGCTCCTCGCATCCCTATTCTCCCCCCCCCCGGGGGGCTAGGAGCGGCGTTGCGGGAAACTTGGCTGCCGGGCCTTGACGCTTGCGTCAAAGCGGCGCGCCGAGAATGACGCGGCCGGCGGCACCTAAGTGACGTCAGCCGCGCATGCGCAGGTCGGCTGGCTCCAACTCGCGCATGCGCGGTTTCCGTCTTCCCCTCCGCTGCCCCGCAAGACGTGGCGGCTTGATCTTGCGAGCCGGCGGAGGGGAAAGAGTGCGTTGTTTACAGACGCCGGCCCGACAATCGGTGGGCACCGATCACGGGGCAGTCCCCTCCTGAGCACGCCCGTGGTGCTCGACCCCTCTCCGCCCCCCACAGGCCCCACACTTACCTGTCGCACGCTGTTCACGCCGGCAGCGACCAGGTGTGGTTGCCGCTGGCGTGAACCCGTCGGGATCGTCAGGCCGCTTGGCCCATCCGGGCCGGAGAATCGCCGATCGCGGGAAAAACGGCGAGCGGCGATTCTCCGAGCTTTTGGGGGTCGTGGGAGAATCGCGGGGGGTGCCAGAGCGGCCCTCCCGCGATTCTTCCACCCGGCGTGGGGAGCGGAGAATCGCGCCCACAGTTTTAATCATACAGTAAATGCATTGATTTTGTACTTTAAACAGAGTATGGATTGGAGGGTTGAGACTGCAGAGTTATGGGGCTATATCCTTCGCATTTTGTATTGGGAATTTTACTCTTATATTGCAATTTTAAAATCATTTTTGAACAGCAATTTATATTTATATAAAGCCTTTACCGAAATGAAGCATTAAGTTTTGATTGGGAAATTAAGCTTTGCTTCGCTGATATCCTGCCCGTATGGAATCAGCAGCTGATGCTGGGTGTGGTTGTACAGATAATGAACATTCGGGTGGCCATTCCTCATGCCAGAGTTGAGATAGGGGGCTTGATTTCCAATCTGTGGCTGGGAACCTGAAGCGTAGGTTCCCGTCTCGCGCCATATTAGCATCGCTCAGACAAAGCGATCTTTAAATATAAATGCCTTAATTGGAAGTCTGGAAGCAGGAGCTGCCTGCAGAGTGTGAATGGCAAAGGAGAGGACCTGCCGCTACCTTGCAGAAGAGAGCACCTCAAATGGCCAACAGCATAAATGGTACAAAAATGGCCAGTCTGTCAAATGTGAGGTAAAGTGCATGATCCAAAGCAAGGCCTCCAGGTGTTAAGATTTTTCACCCTGTTAAAATAATCTTAACACCTCCCCACATTGAGCCTGACAGCTATACACCAACGTACACCAGACCTTTTAGGTTCCGCAATCCACAAATTGAAAATTGCCATCTCACCCTCCCTGGCCAGTTAACATGGCTCCTCAAAGGGCTTCACAGACCATTGGTTGGAGTCTTATCATAGAATTTACAGTGCAGAAGGAGGCCATTCGGCCCATCGAGTCTGCACCAGCTCTTGGAAAGAGCACGCTACCCAAGGTCAACACCTCCCCCTATCCCAATAACCCAGTAACCCCACCCAACACTACGGGCAATTTTGGACACTAAGGGAAATTTAGCATGGCCAATCCACCTAACCTGCACATCTTTGGACTGTGGGAGGAAACCGGAGCACCCTGAGGAAACCCACGCACACACGAGGAGGATGTGCAGCCTCCGCACAGACAGTGACCTAAGCCGGAATCGAACCTGGGACCCTGGACCTGTGAAGCCATTGTGCTATCCACAGTGCTACCGTGCTGCCCTGAGGGGCTTCATGACGTCCTCCCTCCCTTCCTCGTTTTGAAAATCGGAACTCGGCGTGGGGGGGGGGGGGGGGGGGGGGGGGGGGTGGTCATCAAGGGTCATCATCGAGCCTCAGCTCTCTTTCTGATTCAGATCAGCCAGCTCTGCTGAGATCAGGAATTGAACCTAGAGGTCTATTAACAAGTCAGGAGGTCCTTGGAGTGGTAATTGTACCTGAGTACATGTTACTCTCACATAATGCGTCTCCAACTGCTTACATAATATTAGTCATTTTACTGGACGTTACAGTATATGTGGAACTGAAGTGAATACTCTGGAGACATTGTGACCTTTGCGAAGGAAAGGTTTGCTCATGGTTATGGTAGTCAGACATCTATTGTCGTGGATTATTACACCTTACTGCAGCCCCTCATGCTGTGTGCATGGTATGAAATATTCTCAGCTGTATCGGTGATTCCCCCTGTGGCCCATAATTGTTCTGGGACATACTAAGCGAGCCATAGTTTGGTCAGCTTCCATATGAAGTATTAGTTTCAGTTGCAGCTTTGTACTGTGCAGGACTTAATCTCCTTCTAAACCATGCACCAGGATACACAGGGGGCTAACTCATGAGTGTTTTTTGCGCTGATAGCTGCAATATCTGTGCGCTGTGGAGTAGTAATGACAGCGCAGGGCTTTGGGACCCTGAAAGCTTGAACATCCATGAGAGAAGTTTAAAGGGATTTGTCTTGCTAAAAGAGAAAAACATAAATTGCCGAACAGTAAGGAAGAGGCATTTGCCTGTGAATGATATCCTTAGTGGGAACATTTTCACACTTCAGAAGGTAGCTGCGAACTAAAGAACTGTGACTGATGGGTTGCAGATTCACAGGCTTTGCCACAATAGTCTAGGTCAGAGCCATTTAAAATTTGGTCACTCTGCCCTGGCACATCAGGAAGCCCAAATGCATTCTTAAAACAAATTATTTGTTAATAGATTTGGTTGATTATTCATTGCGAAGGGCAAGGGCTATACTAGAGCAATTTATCAGTACACATTAAGTTGTTCAGGATGCTGCAAAGCTTATTTTTCCTCTGATGAGATTTTGCAACAAAGGAGCCCCTTTGCAACATATTAATGTTTCAGTAATACAGCTCAATAAACCAGACCATCTCCTGAGCATTAAAAATATAGGCACATTCAGCTCTTTGATGTTTCGTTAATTATGAGTGTGTGTAGATGTGTAGTTATCAGGTGCAGCACCAACCTCCCAGTTTGGTTTTGATCATTGTTTTCAGGATTTTTTGTTTACATCTGGACCCGCTTACAATTTATGAATCAATTTTATTTTGCAAACTGTTTTGAAAAGACTTATAACTAGTAGGGGGGGCGGGGTGACTGCTGAGCTAATAAAGAACGTTTTGCAATTAGTCCAAGTTGGCTCATGATTTTTCTCCTCTTTTCAGGATCCAGGATTTTCAGCTTTTATTTTTGACAAGCTTCAAGTGCCTGATTCTTCGAAACAAGGTCGAAGTGAGGGCGAGAGCCGGTGTGAGATTTGCGCGACGCACCTAAATCAGCTGCGAAAGGAAGCCATTCAAATGGTCCATTCACTTGATCAATCTAGTCAGGAGATATCCGAGCCGCCACACAGTTCCATTGCAGTGAGCGGCATTTCATCACGAATTGCTTCCCAAAATATGGTCGCCCTTTCATCACAAAGAGACTGGCCCTTAGTCACAGGGCAAACAAGCAGACAGCCTGGAAAATCTGGAAATGCAATCTCTGGGACAGAGAGAAGGAAGGGTCTTGGCTGGCCTCAGGGTGCAGGTAGCCTTTCGAAGTCCAGCGTTCAAGTGACTGTTGGTCCCAGTGGTCTTAGCAATGCTCTGAACTCAGTCACCATTCAGGCACAGCAGTACCTTGAGGGCATGTGGAGTATCTCTCGAGTCAACAACTTTCTTCCGCACGCCTATTTGGTGAGTATTTTGTTGTTCTATTGTAAAGAAGATCTAAAACTCAAAATCTAAAACTTGTCCATCTCAGCGGTTAATATTTTCTCAACAATGGAGAAAAACGAAAAACACTTACTTGCTACTTTTGAATTTGCTGGAGTGGACAGGTTACAAAATCAAAAAGGCAGAGTGCATACCACAACCACCTTTGTTTGCTTCTTTGACATCCAGGACCGATGGAGCCACTGTTTTCCCCAATTAACTGTTGGGATGACTAACGTTGCTGTCTTTGGCTCCCGACCATCAAGTCCTCCCTTCTCTCTGGCCACCGGGTTGAACCAAACTGTGGGCAGCACGGTAGCACAAGTGGCTAGCATTGTGGCTTCACAGCGCCAGGTTCAATTCCCCGCTGGGTCACTGTCTGTGCGGAGTCCGCACGTTCTCCCCGTGTCTGCGTGGGTTCCCTCCGGGTGCTCTGGCTTCCTCCCACAGTCCAAAGACGTGCAGGTTAGGTGGATTGGCCATGATAAACTGCCCTTAGTGGCCAAAAGGTTAGAAGGGGTTATTGGGTTACGGGGATAGGGTGGAAGTGAGGGCTTGAGTGGATCGGTGCAGAATCGATGGGCCGAATGGCCTCCTTCTGCACTGTATGTTCTATGTTCTAACCTTGATGTTCTATTCGACTGAACTGAGCTTCCATCCCCATAACCTCTCCATCACAAAGACAAATTCCACCTCCATCTCATCACGTGTTTCCATGTCTCCGCACCTGCTTCAGTCCATCTGCTGTTGAAGCTCTCATCCATACTTTCCTCATCCCTGCTTTTTTTACCTTCAGACCTGACTATGTTAGTGCTCTCCTGGCCAACCATCCATTTTGCACTTTTCACAAACTTGGCCTCGTGCAAAACTCTTAATGTCGATTGCCAGCCTATTCACTCATCATCCCTGTGCCCTTTGACCTACATTAGCTCCTGGTCTAGCAATACCTCAAAATTAAAATTCTCATCCATATGTTTAAATCTCCTGATGGCCTTTGTCCCTCCCTATCTCCATAAACCCCTGCTGCTCTCTGAGAGCTCTGCCTTCCTCCACCTCTGGGCTTTTACGCATTTGCTACTTCCTTTGTTCCATAATTAGTGGCCATACCCTTAACCATTTGAGCCCCTCGCTCTGAAATTATCTTCATAAACCTTTCACCTCTCTACCTCTTTCCTCCTTTAAAGACCCAGCACTAAACCAACCTTTTTGGTCATCCTTTCTAATATCTTTTTCTTTGGCTCACTGTAGGTTTTTAGCTGATTACATTCCTGTGAAGCTCCTTAGCATGTTTCCTTACTTAAAAATGTTGGTTGAGGCTTACTTCGATTTTGACAGATCAATGATAACTCATCCCAATGCAATAGAAAGAAAAATGTGTTGAAGAACCTGCCACAAAACCAGCATTGAAATTTGTTTTATCACAATTAGAGACAGCCTCCACTCAATTCTCTCCCTTTGTACCTGCTTTCCTGACGATGGGAGTTAATTCTGGGGTATGATTTTTGGCATCCGTTTTGGCATCTATTCATGCAGGAACTGGGCAATGATTCTCAGCAGGTTATCTAATTGTAAAGACAAAATTGTTAAACTTCCCTCCACAAACATGGGCCGGGATTCTCCGACCCCACACCGGGTCGGTGAATCGCCGGGCCGGCTTGCCAATTCTCCGGTGCTGATTTTCGGGCCCTCACGGGATCACCGCCGCGCCGATCGGGGGCATTGAGAGCGGCGCCACCCCCCCCCCCCGGCGATTCTCCGGGCCTCGACGGGGCCGAGTGCCCGCCGGGTTCGGCTGAGTCTCGCCGGCGTGGGTTACATATGGTCCCACCCAGCGGGACCTCAGAGTTCTGTCTGCGGGGGCTGTCCTGGTGGGGGGGCGGGGGCATCTGAACCCGGGCGAGGGGCCTCCGCGGTGGCCTGGCCCATGATCGGGGCCTACCGATCAGCGGGCAGGCTAGTTCCGTGGGGGCCTATGTTCCTCCGCGCCAGGCCCCTGTAGGGCTCTGCCATATCTCCCGGGGGCCACGCTGAGATGAGAACCTACGCGCATCCGTGAACTCGCACCGGCTGTGGCGCACATGTGCGGACTCGCGCCGGCCATGGTGCACCGGCTTTTAGGCGCCAGAGCTGTGGAGACCACTCTGGCACTGTTCTAGCTCCCTCGGAAGGAGTGGAGAATTGCCAGTTGAGACCTGTTGCTGCCGGAGTGGCTCGCGCCACTTTTCACACCAGCGTCAGAACTTGGCCGCAGGATTGGAGATTCCCGGCAATGAGCTTTCCAGCAGGCGTTACTTGATGGTGATTAAAAGTATGAACTCTGGTTATTATATTATCCTAGTCCAGAGGTACTGACAATCCTAGTCCAGAGGTACTGAGAGGTACTCGGGGCAGCAGGGTAGCATGGTGGTTAGCATAAATGCTTCACAGCTCCAGGGTCCCAGGTTCGATTCCCGGCTGGGTCACTGTCTGTGTGGAGTCTGCACGTCCTCCCCCTGTGTGCGTGGGTTTCCTCCGGGTGCTCCGGTTTCCTCCCACAGTCCAAAGATGTGCGGGTTAGGTGGATTGGCCATGCTAAATTGCCCGTAGTGTCCTAATAAAAAGTAAGGTTAAGGGGGGGGGGGGGGGGGGGTTGTTGGGTTACGGGTATAGGGTGGATACGTGGGTTTGAGTAGGGTGATCATGGCTCGGCACAACATTGAGGGCCGAAGGGCCTGTTCTGTGCTGTACTGTTCTATGTTCTATGATTATAAAGTGCTCCTGACAATCTGATGGCAACCAGTTAAGTCTGCACGGTGATAATTGAAAATGAGTCAGCCTTCGTTGATATACTCTCAGACAATTTTCCACAGGTCCTAAAGAGAAGCTTGTTTTCAATATTAACCTCAGATAATTTAGGGGTTCGATGGAATTGAGAAATCATAGGCACCGTTTAGGTAACTCAGTAAGGCTCCAAGGCTGTACTGGGGAACTTTAGAACATGTGCTCTGGCCTATTGTATCATTTCCACCCCACTTTCTGTTCATAAACTTTTCTACCACCAATTGCTGCAGCTGCCGCAGCCAGGATGTACTCGTCTTTAAAAGGCTTTGTGCTGGCTAAAAATGGCGCCAGCGTTGTATAAACTTGGATCTTTTGGTGAGGTGTGCAGCCACTATGCAGCATGTTTAACGCTGGATGGCACGCTGACGGTTATTTCAATTGCACAGTGATTGCGTGCTCCCTGCATCACATCGAATGGGCGCAGCTTAGCGATCATTATCGAGACTGAGTTCCCGCCCCCCCCTCTGCATTTTAGGTGCTTGCGTTTGATTCATCCAGGAGTGCAACTCAGTTTGTAAAATGCAGTATAACCATGACACAGCAGAAAATACTTACACGAGATGATGGAACATCTTAATCTGTGAACAATAGGAAGTATACCAGATCACTAGATGATGTTGGCAAATGGATAAGCCAGATAGCATGTGTAGGGCACTTTTGCAATTGTAGTGCCATTAGTCGGCTGTGTTGTATCATTAATGCAATAAAGATATTTTGGATTCCCACAGCTCCTACCATCTGCTATCAAGGGGAAGCTGCATGTGTAATTTTTTTAATCCTTCAATTTTTTTTTCTTGCATGTAAATTTTGATGAAGGTTTTCTTGAATATTGCAGAGCAATGCGTCCCATATATAATATAAGTGCTGGCACCAGCTAGCACGTAGCCTTTTAAAGGCAACATGCATTCTGGCTGCAGCAAGTGTTGGCACCGCTTGAAGAAGAATTTATGAACGGCAGGAGGAGTGGGAATGGCAGAACCAGCCTCAATTTTAAAATCCTCATCCCTGTGTTCAAATCCCTTTGTGGTTTTGCTCTTCCTTATGTCTCCAGCCCAACAACCCTCCGATAACCCCGCCTTCCTCCACCTCGGGCCACCTTTCTTCTTCCCCACTTCCTTCACCCACCTTTGGCTTCTGTGCCTTCTGCAGGGTGGGCTCTAATCTCGGAAATTTTTCCTCTAAAACGCTCTTGCCTCTCCACCCTCTCTCGCCTCCTTTAACCTTCCATAAGAAACCCTCTTTGGCCAAGCCATTCATCACCTGTCCCAATGCCTCCTTCTGTGTGTCCGAATCAACTTTTGGCTGATTTCTTTCTTGTGAAGCACCTTGGGACATTTCATCACATTAAAAATGTTTTTTTTTTCAATATAATTTTTATTGGAATTTTTTACAGAAAATATAAAACGTAACGACAAACAATGAAATGCAACAAAATAACCCATAATAACTGTATCACCCCCAGACCGTATCGACGCATGTATCCCATCCCCCACCCCCCCAACCCCAATGAACAACAGAAGAACTTAAAAATAAATTTAAATTAAATAAACAAACATAGTCATCATCCGCCCCCCCCCCCTCTTTTCCCTCCCCCTTCCCCCCCTCCCCCCCCCACCCCCCCGGGTTGCTGCTGCTACTGTCCCTGTACCCTATTGTTGAGCCAGAAAGTCGAGAAAAGGTTGCCACCGCCTAAAGAACCCTTGTACCGACCCTCTCAGGGCGAATTTGATCTTCTCTAGCTTAATGAAACCCGCCATGTCATTGATCCAGGTCTCCACGCTTGGGGGCCTCACATCCTTCCATTGTAGCAAGATCCTTCGCCGGGCTACTAGGGAAGCAAAGGCCAGCACACCGGCCTCTTTCGCCTCCTGCACTCCCGGCTCCACCCCAACCCCAAAAATCGCGAGTCCCCACACATTAAAAATGTTATATACACGCAAGCTATTATTGTCACACATTTCTATTTATTAGTGCTCCTTCAGATAATCTCAATAACAGCACAGGCCCTTTAACATCATGTTCGATCTGGGTAATCTCTGAGCTAATCAAAGAGTTCTATAAGCCAATGGCTGGATTTTCAGTTGATTGTGGGTATGAGCATGGGTTTGGGCGTGCATTGGAAAGGGGTCAATGAATCTTTAAAAAAAAAAAATTTAGAGTACCCAATTCATTTTTTTCCAATAAAAAGGGCAATTTAGTGTGGCCAATCCACCTACTAATGGGTCAGCATGGTAGCACAAGTGGATAGCACTGTGGCTTCACAGCGCCAGGGTCCCAGGTTCAGTTCCCCGCTGGGTCACTGTCTGTGCGGAGTCGGCACTTTTTCCCCATGTCTGCATGGGTTTCCGCCGGGTGCTCCGGTTTCCTCCCACAGTCCAAAGACGTGCAGATTAGGTGGATGGCCATGATAAATTGCCCTGAGTGAGCAAAAAGGTTAGGAGGGGTTATTGGGTTACGGGGATAAGGTGGAAATGAGGGCTTAAGTGGGTCGGTGCAGACTCGATGAGCTGAATGGCCTCCTTCCGCACTGTATGTTCTATGTTCTACCCTGCACATCTGAGGGTAAAACCGACGCAAACAGAGGGAGAATGTGTAAACTCCACACAAACAGTGACCCAGAGCTGGGATTGGACCTGGGACCTCGGTGCAGTGAAGTAGCAATGCTAACTACTGCAGCCACCGTGCTGCCCTTGGGGGTCAATGGATCTTGATGTCTCCAGAATGTGATATAATTTTCAAAGGAGGAGGCAGTCAGTAACCCACAGTGTCGCCAATTAACCCTTGTTGAGCTCCTTGATCAACTCACTAACACGCCACAGAGGAGCAGTTTTACATTTGCATTAATGAGGCATGGGGAACAGGCAGTTTCTGGGACGCCATCAAGGTGCAGCTGTCGGCGAACCATGAGGCCTATGGATGGCTTGGTCAACATATTTAAGAAACAAAGAGAATTGCTCAGCTGCTCAACCAGTGGCATAAATTTGCCGTTGCCGGTGCTGAGAGACTTATATTTGTGAACAGTGACTGGTGGGACTTCTGAGAGGGATGTGAAACTGTCGACGCCACCTGGGCAGCGGAGGTTGGCAAAGGATACCCTCCTGGATGAATGACCGACTGCTGACGAAGTTGGGACTTTGACACTGGACAAAGTAGGGAGGAGGAGCTTCAGCAGATAATATCATAGAACACCTACAGTGCAGAAGGAGGCCATTTGGCCCATCGGTTGTGCACCGACCCTCTGGAAGAGCACCCAACTCAGGTCCAGTTCCCCACTCTATCCCTGTACTCCCACCTAACCTTTGGACACTAAGGGACAATTTAGCACAGCCAATCCGCCTAACCTGCACATCTTTGGCTGTGGGAGGAAACCGGAGCACCCGGAAGAAACCCACGCACACACAGGGAGGACGTGCTGATTCCACACATAAAGTCACCCAAGGTCAGAATTGAGCCCGTGTCCCTGACACTGTGGCAGCAGTGGTAACCACCAATACCCCACCACCTTCTCCTTCCCTCCTGTCCTTCTGAAGATCAAATATCCCTGAATATTAAGTTCCATGTTTAGATCTTCTTGTAACCGCGTTTCCGTCATGGCTATGAGATCGGATCCATTTATCTTGATTTGCAGGATCAGTTCATCTACCGTATTCTGAATGCTTCATGCATTAAGATACAAAGCCTTTAGACTTGCCTTTTTGCCATTTTTAATCATCTTAACGTTTCTTTGTACTGTGGCTCTATTTGCCTCTTACCCTTGATCACCTTGCCTACCATTTTTGTATTTTAGTTATTTCTTTCATTACTGTCATCCTGCTTAGGTTCTCATTCCTCTGTCATTCTAGTTTAAATCTTCCCCCCCAACCACTCTAGCAAATACTCACCCAAGGACATCAGTCCTGGTTCTGCCCAGGTGCAACCTGTTCATTTGTACTGGACCCAACTCCCCAGAACCGGTCCCAATGCCCCAGCAATCTGAAACCCATTCCCTCGCACCATCTCTTCAGTCATGTAATATATCCTGCTATTTCTACTCTGACTAGCATGTAACACTGGTAGTAATCCTGAGATCACTACCTTTGAGGTCCTACTTATCAACTTACTTCCTAACTCCCTGTTTTCGACTATTAGGACCTCATCCCTTTTTTAGCTATGTAATTGGTACCAATGTGTAACATAACCAACCTCCCATTCCAGAAGGTCTAAGGAGACTTGGTGAGTTACTGCAGTGAATCTTGTAGATGACCCACACTACTGGCACTGTGTGTTGGTGGTAGACAGAGGGAAGGTTTAAGGTGGTGGGTGGGGTGCCACTCAAGTGGGTTTCTTTTTCCTGGATCGTGTCAAGCTCCTTGAGTGTTATCCAGGCAAGTAGAGAGCTTCAGCCGTGATCTTATTGAATGGTGGAGCAGACTCGAGGGGCTGAATGGCCTTCTTCTTCTCCTATTTAATTTAACTGTATATGTGTGGGTGGCTATCTGTTCAGTGATTAAGCTCCTGCCCATGCTGTTGCATAGAGTTGGAGACCTGTCACCCGGGTGACAACGTGGATTTGTAATATGTGTTACCATCACTCTGGGGTGACTGTGGATCAACATATTCAAATTTACCAAATGACCCCTGAATACAGAAAATACTGACAAGAGTTCACTTTTTGCCGCTTTTATTTGAACACAAATCAGAACCAATGCAAGTTATCATGAAAAAAATAAAAAGATAAATTACACTTGAAATCATCCATACAACAAAGATATGTCTTTGTTAAGGACATGGCTGATAGTAAACGCTGAGTTATTCTAAATCCCAGAAGGGAAAATTGAAACAACTGCCCTCAACTGTATTTTGCAATTTGTATAATGTGAGTCATAAAGTCATAGAGTCATAGATGTTTACAGCATGGAAATTGGCCCTTCGGCCCTGCTTGTCCATGCCGCCCAGTTTCTATCACTAAGCTAGTCCCACTTGCCCGCATTTGGCCCATATCCCCCTATATCCACCCTGCCCATGCAACTGTCTAACTGTTTTTTAAAGGAAACAATTGTACCCCCCTCTACCACTTCCTCTGGCAGCTCGTTCCAGGTGCTCACCACCCTCTGTGTGAAAGAATTTCCCCTCTGGTCTCTTTTGTATCTCTCCCCTCTCACCTTAAACCTATGCCTTTGACTCCTTTGTCCATGGGAAAAGTTGTTGATTATCTACCTTATCTATGCCTCTCATTATTTTATAGACCTCTATAAGTTCACCCCTAAGCCTCCTACGCTCCAGGGAAAGAAGTCCCAGCCTATCCAGCCTCTCCTTATAACTCAGACCATCAAGTCTTGGCAGCATCCTCATAAATCTCTTCTGCACTCTTTCTAGTTTAACAATATCCTTCTTATAACAGGATGACCAGAACTGGACACAGTATTCCATGTGTGGTCTTACCAATGTCTTGTACAAATTCAACAAGATGTCCCAAATCCTGTATTCAATATTCTGACCAATAAAACCTAGCATGCTGAATGCCTTCTTCACCACCCTGTCCACCTGCACTCCACCTTCAAGGAGCTATGAACCTGTACCCCCAGATCTCTTTGTTCTGTAACTCTCCCCAACTCCCTACCACTAACTGAGTAGGTACTGCCCTGATCTACCAAAATGCATCACCTCACATTTATCTAAATTAAACTCCATCTGCCATTCATCGGTCCACTGGTCCAATTGGTCAAGATCCTGTTGCAATCTTATATAATCTTCTTCACCATCCACTATGCCATCAATCTTGGTGTCATCTGCAAACTTACTAACCATGCCTCCTACATTCTTATTAAAATCATTAATACGTATAACAAATATATAACGTATAACACTGACCCCTGAGGCACACTACTGGCCACAGGCCTCCAATTTGAAAAACAACCCTCCATAACCACCCATTGGCTTCGATCGCCAAGCCAATTTTGTATCCAATTGGCTACCTTACCCTGGATTCCGTGAGATTTAACCGATTGTAACAACCTACCATGCGGTACCTTGCCAAACGTCTTGCTAAAGTCCATGTAGACAACGTCGACCGCACTGCCTTCATCTACCTACTTGGTTACCCCTTCAAAAATCTCAATCAAATTCGTGAGACATGACTTTCCCCTTACAAAGCCATGCTGACTATCCCTAATTAGCCCTTGCCTGTCTAAATGCCTGCAGATCCTGTCCCTCAGAATACTTTCTAACAATTTACCCACTACAGAAGTACGGCTAACCAGTTTGCAGTTCCCAGGCTCATCCCTACAGCCCTTCTTAAACAAGGGCACAACATTTGCTACCCTCCAATCTTCAGGCACCTCTCCTGTGGCTGTCGAAGATTCAAATATCTCAGCTAGGAGACTGGCAATTTCCTCCCTAGCCTCCCACAATGTCCTGGGATACATTTCATCAGGTCCCGTGGATTCACCTATCTTGATGAGCTTTAATACTTCCAGCACCTCCTCCTCTGTAATATGTACACTCCTCAAGCCATCACTTTTTATTTCCCCAATTTCCTTAACATTTGTGGCTTTCTCAACAGTAAATACTGACGGGAAATATTCATTTAGGACCTCTCCCATCCCTTCTGGATCTGCACATAGATGACCTTGTTTATCTTTGAGAGGCCCTACCTCTCCCTAGTCACCCTTTTACCCTTTATGTATCTGTAAAAGCTCTTTGGATTTTCTTTCGCCTTATCTGCCAAGCCAATCTATTGTCCCCTTTTTGCCCTCCTTATTTCTCTCTTAACTCTACTCTGACAAGCGCTATACTCTTCAAGAGATCCACTTGATTCTAGCTGCCTATGCATGTCATATGCCTCCTTCTTCCTTTTGACCATGGCCTCAATATCCTGAGTCACCCAGGGTTCCCTCCTTCTATGAGCCTTACCCTTCACTCAAAGAGGAATGTGAGGAAAGGTATGAAACCAAGAGAATGATATTGCAGTTGTTTTGTGATGATTTTAAATACAATTAATGTTTGTTAAGAAATAAAATAAACAATAAAGTAAATAGAAGTGCACTTAAATAAGGCAATGGCTATAAACCATATCACCAATTTTACACAGTTCCAAACAATCTTTACTTAGCTATTTTCAGCCAATTCTCCCTGAATGTCCCACAATACCTTTAAGATTTTTAAAACTGTTTTAAAAATCCAATAACAGTTACCACACCCGGCAGCTATATTATTTGGGGTTGCTTCTGAGTTAGAGCAAACAGTTTGCTTTTCAAGACAGCCTTTCTTCATATACACTGCCTGCTGGGAGTTAAACAGCTATTCCTGCTGTTGGCTGAGGTCTTAGAAACGGATTCCCTGCATAGGTTTAATTGCCTCCTTATATCGGATCTCCCCATTGCTCTTACCTTATCTGCCCTAACTTCTTCCAAATTCTTTGACTTGAGGTTTTAAAGTGTAAACGTAAAACATACTCACTTTATAACCCTCTCTTCACATCTCTTCCTTTGAACCTTTAATGTCTTATTCAAGTCCCTTCAAACTCTGTTCCCCATTGTTATCCACATACCTTAGGTAAACATCTGTTTGCAGTATTGCTAAGCTCATCAGCATATCAAAGACATCAGTTTCATTAACATAGCCAAAGCTGTTTCTGCCTCAAGCAGCTTATATTTTCCCAGATTTAACAAAATATATAACCCACAGGAAATATTCAAATTTCTTGGGTTTCCCTGATATTTTCATGTCATTGCTATTTTCCTGATATCCTATACAACTACATGCATTCTCCTTCACCAAGTATGGCATTACATGGCTACACCGTTCCACTATATGCTGTTTTTCATTCACGCAATAAAGGTCAGGAGCCCTACCCCACAATAACTTTCATCCTCAAGATTCCTGGTACCATTATCATCAGCAGGGCATGTTTCTCTGAACCCTTTCTGCCATGGATCATGATAACCCTGATGGTATAGCTCTCTAAATTTCATTTTCAAACAATGAACCATTAACACCCAGATTCATAGTTTGGCAACTTTTGGTCAAACACCCAACTCTTTAGCATATCTTAGCTATTCTTGCATCTTAACTTTTTATTCCACTTGCTTTTCATTCCTACAAGAGCTCCTCTGCATCTGTGTGCTGACCGCCTTCTTCCCCAGGTCTCCTTTGTGTTGGCCAGCCGCACAGTTTTTGTACGTTAACCTCTGACCTGTTGGTACTGCTTCGAGGGTCAAGGGTCACCAGGTCTCGTGGATTGGTATTTCTTCCGATCCAAACAAATTACAATCAGCCCCTTCACAATGGATGCAAACTCTTAAAAGTCTTTTTCAAACATTTAAAAAAACAATTACAGATTCCACAGACCTCTTAAAGAAGTTATAAATGATCCTTACTGTGTTACTTCTGGATCATCACAGATGTTTACCCATGACATTGCCCTACATCCTGATCATCATAGAATTTACAGTGCAGAAGGAGGCCATTCGGCCCATCGAGTCTACACTGGCTCTTGGAAAGAGCACCTTACTGAAGCTCACGCTTTCCATCTTATCCCTGTAACTCAGTAACCCCACCTAACCTTTTTGGACACTAACGGCAATTTATCATGGCCAATCCACCTAACCTGCACATCTTTGGACTGTGGGAGGAAACCCACGCAGACACGGGGAGAACGTGCACACTCCGCAAGCCAGGAATCGAACCTGGGACCCTGGAGCTGTGAAGCATCTGTGCTCACCACTGTGCTACCGTGCTGCCCATGATATGTTCTATTTATACAGCGTGTAACTAGCTGTAGGTTTATTCTGTGTTCAGGATTTTAAAAAAATTGAAGAACATTTAAAAAGATCGAGAGACCTGTGAAGCTCATGAATAAAGAAAACAAAGAACCTGCCTTTTCTGTGGATACATCACAGAGATGCCATTATGCAGTCCATTCAAGTTTGTGGCAATGGGATTATCTGTGATGAATTTGAATATATCTTGTCGCAGAGATAGCTGATTCATATTTGTTGGATTTAGTCTGTTACTTATGATGTGGTCACGTTGTTTAAATTCGACTATGCTTGCTTGTCCCAGCAGCAGTGAGAAACATACACTTTGCGATTGTTGAAAGTAGTCTCAGGAGAAGGTGGTCTCCCACACATGTTATTATACTGTTCCTGAGGCCAAACCTGCTGTGTAACCTTTGAGTATAAACACCGCACAAGTATAATACAAGACATCTGAGGTCGAAAAGTCGAGCTTTCAAATATTTTATGCAGCATTGGGGCCTGCTTTCTGTTCGATACTACAGTGTAGGCTATTGTCTGGAGAAAATTACTGAGACACTTGGTTTGTTCTTTCTGTGAATTCTTCACAAATTCAATTTAATGTAAATTGAACCTGCATTTGCGTAATGGGATTTGTGCTTTAAAGTATTTACCAGTAGTAGAAATCATTACTTAAAATTATCGTTGAAACTTTAAATTCATCTGGGTTGCTTCAGTATTGTATTTGTCGAATATAATTTTTTAAAATTTGTTTTGAATCGACTTGAATCCACTGCTGTACCAATAATTAATATTTAATTGAGATTTGGTTCTGTGAGTCAATCTGAGAGCATCGGTTATATAAAGAGAATATGATTCCTGGCTGAGGTAATGTAAGATGAGTCCCGACATGATGTAAGTGTTAGCCAATGAAAACTGGTGAAAGTGGTCAGCGGGGTGGCTGGCAGAGAGTCATGGAATCAAGCTGCCAGATTTACAAGAGCTTTCTAATCAGGTTTCAATTAGAATATTCACGTATCACCGTCTAACAGTGAAACTATTAACGGAACAGTTTTACGAAGTAAAAGCATGAACTGGCCATAGGTAAAATGAGATATCAAGTGAACTAGGGGAATTTGTATCGTCCAGAATTTATTGGAAAGTTTTGTTGTAAGTACTGCCTGCTGTGATAGTGGAGTCGGACACTTTAGGAACTTTCAAGCGGTTATTGGATAGGCACACGGAGCACACCAGAATGACAGGGAGCTGGATAGCTTGATCTTGGTTTTGGACAATGCTCGGTACAACATCGAGGGCCAAAGGTTCAATGTTGTACTGTTCTATGTTCTATGTACCACTTGAACGCAGCTTTCCAACAATATTTAACCAAGGAAATCTGTGCATTACTCAGCTAAGTTGGTTTTACACGGAAGGACGAATACACATGAATTTCCTTCATTGTTTGAGGTACTTCCAGGATATGTGCGGCGATCGTGCCTGCTGGTCATTTACTTCATACTGCTCTCATGTAAAAAAGTAACTCAAATGATTTTTTTGGGGCTGGAATTTAGGCCCTCCCACGCCCCTGCCTGGCGTGGCTTTCGGCTGGAGAGCATGTGAAATATGTATGAAGTAGCTCACTGACTTCCCACACACCCGAAGCCACCTCATAATATGGAGGGTGGGTAAGGTGTGGAATAGCCCACTGCCCTTAGTCCAGGCCTTTAAGTTGCCAATTAATGGCCTCATGAGACGACATCTGGAGTACTGTGCGTATTGGTCTCCTTAGTTAAGGAAGGACGTAAATGCATTGTAAGCAGTTCAGAAAGGCTCTACCAGACTAATACCAGGAATGGGTGGGTAGTCCTATGAGGAAAGGTTCAGCTTGCGTCCTATGGAATTTAGAGGAGTAGAAGGTGACTTAATTTAAACCTATAGGATCCTGAGAGGTCTTGACAGGGTGGATATTGAGAGGGTGTTTCCTCTAGTGGGATAATTTAGAATGAGAGCATCACTGTTTAAAAATAAGGGGCCATCTATTTAAGACAGAGGGCACGATTTTCCCATTGCATTGCGCCCGGCGCCGATCCCGTTGTATGGGTGTATTGCGGGAGAGACCTGAAACGGGCTTTGTGCCGGGCACAAAGCCGATCATGAGTTACCTGACTTGCTACACCTGCCACAATCTGGATCACACCCTAACTGGGCGTGATTCAGATAATCATATTTAAATGAACCATTAGGCTCAGCTAAATATATGCGTTCCGTTTGAGTCCTCATGCTCTCGGGAGTCAGCGGCCGATCCGGCAAGGCTTCACGCTGGCACCAATTAGTAATGGCCTCTGGTACCCTGGAACTGCAGACCTGGTACCTAGGCAGTGCCAGGTTGGCAGTAACAGGTTGTCAGGTTGGCACTGCCAAGAGATGGGGCCTGAAGTGAACTATGCCCATGAAAGGGTGGGTGAAGGAAGCTTATGAGGGGCATCATGGAGGATGGGAGGGGGGGTTCTTGAGGGTAGGGGGGGCCCTAAAGGTGGGCAAGCCATCAGTTACCCCTTAGCAAGGTATGCTCACTTGGAGGGATACCGAACTCCTGAAGTTCCTCAATCCCACACCTAGTGAATGGGAGGGATGCGGGGGACCTGGACCCGGGGCTCCTGGCAAATAGCATTATAACGACACCACTGTCTCCTCAGAAATCCATAGAATCCTTACAGTGCAGAAGGAGGCCATTTAGCCCATGGAGTCTGCACCAACCCTCTGAAAGAGCACTCTATCTCAGCCCACTGCCCCACTTTATCCCCATAACTATACGCATTGATCATGACCAATCCACCTAGCCTGCACATCATTGGATACTAAGGGGAAATTGATCATGACCAATCCACTGAACCTGCACATGTCTAGACTGTGGGAGGAAACAGGAGCACCCGGAGGAAACCCACGCAGACATGGGAAGAACGTACAAACACCGCACAGACAGTCACCCAAGGCCCAAATCGAACCTGGGGCAGCAGTGCTCACCACTGTGCCATTATGCCATGCTATCAGATGTTGGATAAGCAGTCTGACAATTTAGAGACAGTGGACGGGTCAAGCAAGGTGGTGGTGAGGTAGAGTTGTGTGTCATCAATGTATATTTGTTTTTGAGTAATGCCGTACCCAGTGAGTGAGATCACTAGCAAAGCAGCACACTAGCTGGGGAGTGGAAATCTATCTCCCAAAAAACGACCATGGAACCTGGGCCAATTAAAATGTAAAGATGAGATCAATAGATTTTTGTTAGGTAATGGTGTCAAGGGATATGGATCAAAGGTGGGTAAGTGGAGTTGAGATACTGATCAGCCATGACATGGTTGAAAGGTGGATCATGATCGAGGACTGAATGCTCTACCCCTGTAGTTCTGTTTTTGTATTGAGTGCTTACTGAATAAGAGACCTAAGTTGAAAGCAGTCGCTGCACATTTTCCGCCAGCCTCTTATAGGTAATTTAGAAAGCATTTACTTGTTCGAATATTACTAAACTTACAATTTTGTTGTGCACAAATTATGTGTTCGCTACAAAGGACGTTTAGCCTTTGTCCAAGGTTTACGGCTGAGGGGAAGGCTGTGAAATGCAGGACCAAGTTCATCCAGGACTTTACAAAGTTATGTACCTATCCTGGGCAAACATCTGAACAAACCCCAAAGAAGGTTGTCACAGACTTGCTAAATTCCTCACTTCTGTAATGTGTACCTTCTGTCAATGCACTGGGATGAGAAAAACATCACGACATTGCAAATTTGAGTCACTTAGTAAACAGTGAAACACTTCCCTTAGTAATTTTGGCCTTCAGTTTAAATGTGTCAATAAGAAATTATGGTTCTGTCAGTAAGCAGTGTTCAGTTGTCCACAGCATTAATTCTGTGACAATATTGTGCGTTTTGATCCAAAAACTTATCATGAGAGGGAGGGTAATGCTAGCAACCTGATATTTATTGCATGAAATACAGGCACATTAAAAGTCACTTGATACAAAGTAATACTTAAATGAAGGGTGGTGGGAAGCATTGATTGTAAAACAATAAACCAATTTGCAGAAATCAGTTGGCTTTGTTTTGATGGGATTGAGAAACACGCTCGCTGACAAATGGCAGGTTTGCATAATTAAAGAAAAAAGTAGAAGACACGCAGGCAAAAGAAACTGGCGGACTTTGTGAGTTTAGAAAATGTTGTCAGCGTACTTTAAAAAGACATTCCCAGTTGATTTTTCTCTCCTTGTTTTGCACTTGAGCAAGAGACTGTGTTTTTTGTCATGAGCAGTTCTTTTCAGAAGTCTTATCTGGAGGGCCTGAGGCATTGTACTCAACGATAAATGGAAAATTCATTGCTCGAAATTGATATATCTTTCGGCAATTTCAGTGACATTAAGCAAAGAAGAAGCCAACGGATGTCGCTATAGTTTTACCTGCACTACATGTTTTTTCTGCTGCCCCTATGCACTCAACACATGATTAGCAGCAGCCACACATTATTGTCCCCGTTCAGTGACACGGCTTCAGACTGATGGTGGGCTAAAGGTTATATGCATATCGTAGAAGACTGGGAATTCCAACAACAGAACTTAAAAACCGTTGACAGCTTTTATTGGTTAGTTTTTTCCCCCCAGGAGGTTGCGTTTCATGATTAACAGCCCACATAAGACACAGTTCCTATTCAACTGCTGCATGTTTCCGTTCGTTGACTTTGACAGAGCGACTGAGACTGGTTGATGTATAGTTTTACTTTACAAATTACTGGCCTGGTGTTGCTATCCATTGACATTCTTATGGAAGGCTCTTGGAAATGAGGATTAACTGCTGTAGTATTTCTGGAAACTTGAATGGGCCAGGGGGATATGATCTGTAAGAGGCCGTGCCAAGAATAGTCACAGTGGTCCAGTAAAGATGAGAGTGTGGTCTGAATTGATAGGCTGGGAAACATTGTTCAGAATGAGGTATAGCCTCAATAATGGTGTGTGTGTGCACCTTTTGACACCTTAACATCATATGGTCAGCATTATATAGCTAACCTCCTTCGATATATTGCATCTATTTCTACATGTTCCTGATTAATCTCCGAGGTCCATAAAATAGATCTAAAGTGTCAAGCTTATCTAAAACTTAATAAGTATTTGATTATTGAGTCAACTGATGAAAGGAAGAATTAAATTTGTATAGAAGAAGCATAAGTATCTGAAACTCTTTCATCCATATTAACACATTGACCATATGAAATTAACCTACAACGGTAACTGTCTTAGTATAGTTCTGGCTATTCAAATTACAAGGAAATAAATGTTGAGTTGCTACTCACTGTGTCCTGAGATTATAACTTGCCATAATGATCATATATATGGACATTTTATAAAACAAAACTGGATATGCTTTTCTAAATCTTGCCAAGTCTTTCATTTTAAAGATGTTTGATTTTGTCCTTTCTTTGCACGTATTTTCTTTAGATGCAAACTCACCCAATTGAGTGGTGCTTAGAGTGTGTAATCTCACTGTTTTGGTAATTGAAACAATTATCAAAATGCCCACTTCTCTTGTTTTAGTGCAGGCTTTTTAAAAAACTGTAAAATAAATTTAGAGTACCCAATTATTTTTTCCAATTAAGGGGCAATTTAGCGTGGCCAATCCACCTAGCCTGCACATCTTTGGGTTGTGGGGGTGAGACCCACGCAGACACGGGTTGAAAGTGCAATCTCCACACGGACAATGACCCGGGGCCGGGATCGAACCCGGGTCCTTGGTGGCATGAGGCAGCAGTGCTAACCACTGCGCCACCGTTCCGCCCAGGCTTTTACATATAGCATTTGGATAAGATTTAATTTCACTGTCCTTCAATAGTCATATCCGGGGCATTACGGATCTGGTTTTTCCAGAAGCCCGAGGAGAATATTCACTTCCCTACTGATGGGAGCTGGGTGACCTCAGACTTCTGGTATAAAGCTGGCCTGCTCAGAACCGGCTGGCACTCACTCGAATGAGTAGCCCTGGTTAGGGCTCTGCTGTACAATGCAATAAACATACTGTTTAACCTGCAACTCTGTGTGGACTCCTTCCTTGTGGCAGTCACAATACTGGTGATGAGGAGAACTACCGGTCCCCAGTTGCCACTGAGGCCTTGCTACTCAGCCATCTCCTGCGACTTCCATTGCAGGCAAGGACTCATGGTCCATTGTGATGCCTCTATTCGGCCAGTTGGACGCATTCAATTCCGGGATCAAAGTATGGGCCTGAAATGCAGAGCGCATGCGCTATTTTCTTGCCAATAATATCACAGAGGACGTGTGTGGCTCAGATTTATGGGGTTATCCGCGACATCATGTATCCAGTGCGCCGGACACCCACACTTTCGACCAGCTGGTGGAATATGGTAGCACAGGGATTAGCACTGTTGCTTCACAGCACCAGGGACCCGGGTTCGATTCCCAACTTGGTCACTGTCTGTGCGGAAACTGACGTTCTCCCCGTGTCTGCGTGGGTTTCCTCCGGGTGCTCCAGATTCCTTCCACAAGTTCCGAAAGATGTGCTTGATAGGTGAATTAGACATTCTGAATTCTCCCTCCGTGAAGCCGAACCGGCGCCGGAGTGTGGCAACTAGGGGATTTTCACAGTAACTTCATTGCAGTGTTAATGTAAGCCTACTTGTGATACTAATAAAGATTATTATCATAGTCAGGCGGCATTTTAACCTCCCTCCCTCAGTGATCATTCAGCGATACCGTCTGAATATGACGGAACACGCCCGGATGAGTCCGTGACAGACATCAGCTCCATTGCTGCCTGGACCGCTGCCCTGGGCGTCCGATGTTCCGTCTGCACCGAAGAGAGTTCAGCTTCTCCCTTGGTATCTCCTCCTCCCTCTTGTCAATGGCAGATGGACGTTCCTTTGAACTTTGGGGAGAGGGATGTCTATCCTGGGCCCTGCCGAAGCCTGCGGTGTCGGGATCTGGTTTTCCTCGAAGCCCTAGGAGAATATGCACTCCCTGTTGAAGAGAGGGGGAGAGCGACTTAGGACTTCCGGTGTCAAGCCAGTCAGCTCAGAACTGGTCAGCACTCACTCGGATGAGTAGCCATGTCTAGGGCTCTGCTGTACAATGCAGTAAATCTACTGTTTAACCCTGCAATTTGGTTTGGACCCCTTCCTTGTGGTGGTCAAAATAATGCCAAATAGTTGTGTGTGTATTTCTATGCGCCTGTTTGTGTGCATGTGTATGTATTTGCCTATGTGTCTATGTCTGTATGTGTGTCAGTGTGTGTGTGTGTGTGTCTGTAGGTTTCTGTTTGCATGTCTGTGTGTGTGTTTGTCTGTGTTTGTGTGTATGTGTGTGTGTGTATGTATGTTTGTGAATGTGTGTACATACATGCGCCTCAAGGAACGGCTGCGCTTGGAAGGCATTCAGTGGTATCTGTTCAATAGGAGTACAATATTTAGCATTTTTAAATTGATCATATTTTTACAAAATATGTAACACTGACAATATTTAGAGAAGGCATTTTCAAAACAGAAAGTTGAATGACCTTGCAAACGGTATGTTTTGTTTAACTTGCACGAGCTACCACTTAAATAGGCGGTAACCCTCGGTGATGGACTACTGAGAAAGCATGTATGGCAGATATTCATAACAAAAGGCCAACAGCTCTGCAATTGAATGATAAAATGTGTGACAATAATGGAAATCGGTTTATATTTCTCCATTACTTCATGGTTGTCAGACTGTTTAACTGTGCATTACTCTGACCAAAGCCTCTCAGTTGTATCCTGCTTGACTAGTGAATTCATGGTTGTAAACTCCAATACTGGGCAATGTAAGACATGCTTGTCCACCTTAATTAATTTTAGTTGTCACTATTGTAACCCCTGCAATGAATGAGGGAGGTAACCAACAATGATATGAAGCAAAATGCTTTACAAGTCAGTCTGTCGTCCATCGCCTGCTATTTATTATTTTTCATCTTTAGGCGCAGGCAACAATGACGGAGAGTGGAAGAGAAGGCTTGTCTCCAGAAATGACCATCCCACCAAACAGCAGCAATCAAACCACGGCAACCAGCCCACCAGCCTCACAGAATTCATTACTCCCCGGCAGGATTTCTTCCGGCAGTTCAGCTGCAGCTTCATTTTTTATCAGGTATTGGATCACTTTACAAAATTTGAAAGTTGAGTTAAATATTTTCAGCCAATCCTTGATTCGACGTGATTATGTTTCAAACAAAAGAAACTTCATGAAATATCCTTAATAGGCAACATGTTCTCAGAAATGACAGATGTTGGCTAAACGTCAGGAGGTGGTGGCATAGTGGTACTGTCACTGGACTAGTAAACTAGAGACCCAGAGTAATGCTCTGGCGATCCAGGTTCAAATTCCCCACTGCAGATGGTGAAATTTGAATTCAATAAAAATCTGGAATTAAATGTCTAATGATGACCATGAAACCACAGTCGATTTTCGTTGAAACCCATCTGGTTCACCAATGTCCTTTAGGGAAGGAAATCTGTGATCCTTACCTGGTCTGGCCTACATGTGACTCCAGATCCACAGCAATGTGGTTGACTCTTAACTGCCCCCTCAAGGGCAATTAGGGATGGGCAATAAATGGTGGCACAGCCTGCGACGCCCACATCCCATGGATAAATAGTTTTTAAAGAATTGATTTTAAGGAGAATTATGAAGCTATTGGATGGTTTAATATACTTGGTTTCTCTTTCCCCTCATTTTGTCAATGATTTAAAAAAATATATTTTTTTCCTTTGGGTACATCTCACCTTTGGGGTCAATGGCACTATAAATGGGCAGAGATGTAAGACGTGCTCCTGCCTTGCTATCACCCATTTTGCATTCTATTCACTCATGCGTGCTGCCTTCATTCCCACCATACACAACTCCCAACCGAGTGACACAACCGCATGTTACCCGACCTGTGTTCAAGCTTCTTATGAAACTGCTGGGTGTGTAGCAGCAATGCTAGAATACTCTGATTTTCATTCCATTTTGTTCTGCCAATACAAGAATCTCTCCTCCCCTGTGATCTGTGCACGTAGGAGTAAAGGAATTTCCAGTGGAGAGAGCTTTGGGAAGTCCAAAGATACCTGTTTCTCCCAAACATGCTGCACTTAGCCCGTGTAATGTCTCAAATTGCCCAAATATTTTGTAAACCCTAAAATATTATTTGAGGGAAAAAAGTCTCTAATTTGCTTGTGAATGAGTCAACGGTATTCACTCTCATCGTGTTCCTGGGGAGCCTGTTCCATGGAGTGACTAATGCCTGTGAAATCACTGGGATAACTGGTGTCCTCTCACTATGTGCTAAAGCGGGTCTGTACTTTAATTAATTTCAAATCTAAATTATTCTAATCCAATGATACATGTGACATATTACCATTTCTGTCGTGCCCAAACATCTATTTTTTTTTAAATTAACGTTTCAAATATAGATTTTGGAGGCGAGATGGTGGGTAAGATAATGTTAATCAGGTTGAACTAATTTTCCTCTACAGTCTTTGAAGCCTAATACCTGTGTCCGGCTAGACTTTTTCCCTCACTTAGAATGACATAGAAAACGTATTCAGTTTAGGTCCATTAAGAAGAGTCTACCACAGTGTAAGGGAAAACTCTACACAAGTAATGTTTACTGCTATGAGCTGAAATAAAGTGAAATGATACATTGACTCTAGGCAGTTGTTACTGTCAAGATATAAATTGACTATCTTTGCCATGTGGGTCAATCAAAACAATGTATATATCTCCGTTAATGTCCAATGTCAGAGATAATGGACTCGACATGTTTTGTGTAAAAGCTTTTGCTACAGTGGCTGCACTACTCACTGTGTATATTTTTAAATCCACAAAAGAAAGTATGTCTGTGTTCTGGGCAATCTCATGGATTACAGTTGCACTGTGCTGTGGCCACTTCTATATTTGTGATATCCCTTTATTTAGAAGAGGAGTCACATTTCTATTACAATCACAGATCATGCTGGCTTCAGCCTCCAATTCCATATGGGGCCGGTTTGGCTGGAAAGATGCCCTCGTGTTAAAGGGTGGCTGGGAAACTCCGCCCCTTTGAACTCACTATACGCCTCCACATTTTGTGTATGACCAAAGTTCTATGGTAATGACGTCACCCATATTTGAACGACGCCTGTGAAAGTCGCTTTCGTGGCAAAAGCAGAAATAGTGGCGGAAATAGATCTAACTAAAACTTTGTAGTTGCTACCTGAGAAATAGAACACTTCTGCAGTTTGCATAAGGCATAGGAATGATACAATTTCATTAACTGCACTGAGTGGCCTAGAGGACAAGGCGGTATTATGGACAATCAGCCTAAATGCAACTGCAATGACACAAAATTCACACACAAGCTGACCCCAGCGGCCAGCTCTTTGACACCACTGAATGATGCTTTGCAGCAACGTGCAATGCAATTCAACAGTTAATTTTGCTATCTGCTTCAGACACCAATTAGTCTTGCAATCCACAGACACTTTGGGATAACTCTGCTGAAAAAAGACAGTTCCTGAACAGGACACACAGCTGTTAATGTGCAAAATCAGTCAGCAAATTTTGGTAGGGAAGCGATACCTTGAAAATTGCCACAGGTTGCTGTCCAATGTGCGCCACTCCACTGTTAACTTTGGAATCATGCCTCTAAGCTCCCCATAATCTTCAAGAAGTTTCTACATTCATTTTATTCATTTACAGGATGTGGGCATCAGAAGGCTGGCATTTATTCTTGGGTTGGGATTTTCCAGACCCCCCCCCACAGTGGGTTTTCCCACGGCGAGGCTACTCGTCACTGGGCAATGGCGGGACCGGACGATTGCGTAGCTCAGCGGCCACACCGCCAGAGAACTTGCCGTGGGGGGTGGGGTCATCTTCAGTGGAACTGGAAGATCTCGCCTTTGGGTAGGGCTGGGAAATCACACCTCTGGTCAATTGATCGTGATGGGGTGAGGGTTGCTGCAGTTCATGTGGTGAAGAGCTTCCCACTGTGCTGCTAGGGAGGGTGTTCCAGGATTTTACCCTAGTTATAATAAAAGAATGTCAATATGGTTCCATCTCAGGGTGATGTGTCATTTGGAGGAAAACGTGCAGGTAGTATATCTTCCAGGAGATAGAGGGATAAGAAGCCTGCCGAGTTGCTACAGTGAATCCTAGATCACTGGTTCCCAACCTTTTATCTGTCATGACTCACCTTTATACTATAAAAGTCTTGAGGCGCAGCTCCGATATTCTCCAACTGAGTAGTTTAAGACAAAGTTAGGAAATGGCACTGACGCAGTCACCAAACTACCCAGGAATGTAAGAATGATTGCAAGCAATAATAGCCAATATCCAACACAAACACATGATAGCTAGCACACATCCACGCTCTGAAATCTGGGCAATTTGAGTGTGTAACATCCCTATGTTGACACCCGAGGTCGGCACGCCTGTGCTTTACAACAGGCTCCCTGTACGGATATCAAGGTGATGAACATGTGAGGTTTTTTATTCCTGGGTCAGAACCTGTGAGGAAGAGACAACTTCCAGCTGGAATTGCAGAGTGAATGAAACTGAACGATTCAATTCCAAATGGGGTCCTCGTAACTTCCCAGGAGCAAATGATGGGCAAGAACTGGCCATGAAGCAGCCCCGTGGTGTCTGTCAGGGAAGGTGCCCCCCTCTGTCTGTTTAAGGACATCTTGGAGTTTACTGGACTTTGGGCCAGAGGGGAAAAGGCTGATGTGGACGGAAATGGAAGTGGACTTTCTGGAGCACAACTCTGAGCTCAGAAAGAAAGAAGTAAATTGTGTTGTGGGGCAGAATGAATTATGAGGATTCAGAGCCTGAAGAAGGAAGAGAGATATCTGAGGGAAGTAATTAATTTGTCAAAAATTCGGGGAAATATTCACGATGAAAACTTACACAACTGACGTCAGATATTTGGGCAGCACGGTAGCACAAGTGGATAGCCCTGTGGCTTCACAGAGCCAGGGTCCCAGGTTCGATTTCCCCGCTGGGTCACTATCTGTGTGGAGTCTTCACGTTCTCCTCGTGTCTGCGTTTGTTTCCTCCGGGTGCTCCGGTTTCCTCCCACAGTCCAAAGATGTGCAGGTTAGGTAGATTGGCCATGACAAATTGACCTTAGTGACCAAAAAAGGTTAGGAGGGGTTATTGGATGGGGTGGAAGTGAGGGCTTAGATGGGTCGGTGCAGACTCGATGGGCTGAATGGCCTCCTTCTGCACTGAATGTTCTATGTTCTATATTTGACAAAGTAAGTAAAAAGAACCTAAAGACGAAATAGAGGGGATGATGGCAGGCCCTCTATTACCTGTTCATTAATAACAATCAGAACATTATCAAATGACTGAAGGGCAACTTATGTTATTTCTGTATTTAAAACAGAAGATAGAACAAATCTAATAATCACTATTTTCATCCAGGATGACACCATTTGAATAACTGCCGTTGTCTTTTAAAATTTGTTAGAATTTTAAAGGGGCCCCACACATGTTAAATATGAAAACTGTTAGGGCGGCACAGTGGCGCAGTGGTTAACATTGCTGCTTCACGGCGCTGAAGACCCGGGTTCGATCTGGGCCCTGGGTCACTGTCTGCATGGAATTTGCACACTTCTCCCCATGTCTGCGTGGGTCGCTCCCCCACAACCCAAAAGATGTGCAGGTTAGGTGGATTGGTCACGCTAAATTGCCTCTTAATTAAAAAAAATATGAAAACTGTTGCGGTGTGAATTGGCAGCGTGTATGTATTAATATAGGTATCATTTTCACTTATCTCCTCTGACATAGATGACAAACCGTTAGTGATGGGCTCTGTAGAACTGGAGAAGACATCCTAGGAGGTAGACTAGTCTTGGTGCTCCTGATAAGTGGGTGAGTGCTATCGGGAGGCAAAATCCAACATCCAAAATCCAAGGGGGCAGCACGGTAGCATGGTGGTTAGCATAAATGCTTCACAGCTCCAGGGTCCCAGGTTCGATTCCCGGATGGGCCACTGTCTGTGCGGAGTCTGCACGTCCTCCCCGTGTATGCGTGGGTTTCCTCCGGGTGCTCCGGTTTCCTCCCACAGTCCAAAGATGTGCGGGTTAGGTGGATTGGCCATGCTAAATTGCCCGTAGTGTCCTAAAAAAAAGTAAGGTTAAGGGGGGGTTGTTGGGTTATGGGTATAGGGTGGATACGTGGGTTTGAGTAGGGTGATCATTGCTCGGCACAACATCGAGGGCCGAAGGGCCTGTTCTGTGCTGTACTGTTCTATGTTCTATGTTCTATGTACTCCACAGCTCAGGGAGCAGAGGAAACCGAAGCAGAATCATTGAATGTGGAAAAGATATAATCATACTATAATCTGATCTAGAATAGTCCCATTAGCCTTTTTAATAAAGACAGGATATGGACAATTGTGTATTTCACTTATTGTTTCATTTACCGGATAGGGTTTATTTTTTAATGCAGCTGGTGTGAGTTGATCACATTGGAATCAGCAGACATTGGTCTTGAATAGCAAACTGGAGACCATTTAAACTATGATTCCTGGGAAAAACAGAGAAACACATAAATGTCAAATCAGGTGCGGAAAAAGATATAAGGAGAGGGAATTTAATCCAAATGACTGGGGCTTGTTGGGTGATTTGATCAAAGGGCTTGTACAATGGAGTGCCAGTGGCTGCAACACACTGGCACCCTTCCCATGGCACACTGGTGCGCTGCTGGGGATCACTGTCTTAGACAGTACACACTGTCGCCACGATGGTGGAGGAAATAAATATTTATGGTACATTAATTATCCATTCTCTTCACCACAGAAAGTTGGGCCCAGTCATTAACAGCTTAAGTAACTTTAACAACTTGATAATTATCAATGACTGCCAATGACCATTTCTAGCCCAGAAAATGAACAATTATAAATGTGGAGTCTCGTTCCTTCAGGTTGCAAATTGTTTCAGGGGATTTTAAAATTCCTTTCTGTCTTTTCCCCCTCTTCTAATCCTATCTTCTTTTCCCTCTCCTTATAACTCTTTCTGCACTTGATTTGACATTAATTCTCACACTCCAATTACCCCAACTTCTCAGCTCTTCCTTCTCAATCCTTTAAACTCATCGGTTAAGGAGATGTTTCCAAGGTCCCTGGTATCTTGTTGCCTTTGCCACAGCATTACAGCTCACACATTCACTTAAAATCCAGGTGCGCGCAAGCAAGTCTGACGAATGGGACATACCATGTGATACCTTTGCTCCATCAAAATCTGGCTCTTTGGCTCAGAGGAGAACCATCACCTTGAAAGAGATGTCACAAAATGTGCTGTTTACTCCCCTGAAAGAGAGCCATTTGTTTTTGTCACCACCTCCCCCCCCCCCCCCCCCCCCCCTCAGGTGCCACAGCAATGTCATTGTAATAGCCAGTAGCAAAATTACAGTTTTACCTTAAGCTCCCTATGATGGTCAAATTACACGAGCACCAACTCACCCATTATTAGAAACCTAGATTGTGACTGTTATTACACAAATTACAACTTATTTCTCTGAAAGAATCTGAGGAAAAAAAGCACAAAATGATGTTATTTTAGTGAAAGTATTGTAATCTGCAGTTGACATCAGGGCAGCCTTTGACCAAGGAGACAGCATTGTAGTTCTGGCAACATTGAAGGTAATGAGAATCAGGGGGGGAACTCCCCATTGGTTGGAGTCATAGTAAGCACAAAGGAAGTCATTTATGGTTGCTGGATGCTTATTATCTCAGCCCCAGAACATCACTGTTGGAGCTCCTCAGAATGATGTACATCGCCCAGAAATCGTCAGCTGCTTCATCAATGGCTTTACCTTGAACCTACTGTGATAAGTGGCAATATCTGTCAACGATTGCACGTTGTTCAGTGTCATTTGCAATTCCTCAGTTACTGAAGCATTCCATGACTGCATGCAGCAAGACCTGGACAGCGTTCAGACTTGATAAGAGGCAAGCAACATTCGTACCACACATGTGCCAGGCAATGACCATCCACAACAAGAGAGAACCTAACCGCCTTTGCTGGACATTCCATGGTATTACCATCACTGAATCACCTCTTGTCAACATACTGGCCAAATATTTAACTGGACCATCCCTTTAAATACTATGGTTCCAAGGGTGGATAAGGAGAGAGGGATTCTGTGGTGGGTAACTCACATCTTCACTCCACAAACCCTATTCATCATCCACAAGGCACAAATCAGGAATGTGCTGGGTTCCCCACTTGGAGCACAGATCCAACAGCACTCAAGAAGCTCAACACTATCCAAAACATGATTTGCATCCCATCCAGCACTTTAAACATTCACATCCTCCATCACCGCACAGTGTCAGCGGTGTGGATGATAGACAATGTTCACTCAGCAATTCACCAACACTCCTCCAGCAGCAGCTTCCAAACCCGCAACCTTTAGCAGCTGGAAGGACAAGGACAGTATACAGTTTTCCTTCAAGTTACACACCATCCTGACTTGGAACTCCTTCGCTGTTCATTCACTACCACTGGGTCAAATCTTGAAACTATTTTCCTAACAGCACTGTGAGTGTACATACGAGTGGGCTGCAGTGGTTCAAAACAGTGGCTCGCCAGCACCTTCCTCAAGCAATTAGGTATGGGCAATAAGTATTGACCTTGTCAATGATGTTCACTTCCCAACAATGAATGATGAAAAGGATTGTGAGTGTAGCATAGAGCAAAAGTTCAAAGCGCCTACATTAAAGGATCCAGAGACCGATTTATAAAAAATATTCTAAATGTTACATTACACATGTAATTCTCATTGAAGATGCAACAAAGTTACAGGTATGCAAATTTCAGCACACTTGTGACATTTAGACATTCATTGGGTGATTTATATTAATGCTGATACAAATTGCAAGTTAATGTTATGAAATGCAGGAGAAAGGTGACCTTCATGCCATTGCACTTGTGAATTTAATGTACAGAGGAAAATATTGTCAATAATTTTTAAACAGGTAAAAATAATGCACTGAACAGTTCACTGAACTGAAGTCAACAAAGCATCAATTAGCTGTGCTGTTTCTTGATTTTGAATGAAAATTTCAGCAAAAATATTCAAAGCCTAGTTAGGATTGTAAGTTGCACAGTGTTGAGCTGTAAATAATTTTTTTAAACTCCCAGGGCAGTTCTGCTCGAGTAATGGCAGGCGGAAACAACTCTCAATATTTGCACATTTCTAAAGGGCATTTAACAACTTGCATAATTTTGTTACAATGACAAATCTACATTTCTAGCTTATGATTGTTTTTTTATAAAATTTAGAGTACCCAATTATTTTTTTCCAATTAAGGGGAAATTTAGCATGGCCAATCCACCTAACCTGCACATCTTTAGGTTGTGGGGGTGAAACCCACACAGACACGGGGAGAATATGCAAACTCCAGTTTGTGACCCGGGTCTAGAATCGAGCTCTGTTCCTCGGCACCGTGAGGCAGCAGTGTAGCTTATGATTGTAAACCTGTAAAATTACCATCAATTTTTTAACACAGGATTCTGCCAGAATACCTTTCTTTCTTAGCATAGTTGGTGTTCCGAGACGATTTGTTGCTGAGCCATTTGTCCAATTTGAAGTCGATAGCAATGACAGCAGCCTACGCAATGTTAAACCATATGGCAGTCACTGACACTTGATGGGTCAGTGATAAGCATTTGGTCATTAGGATCAACCATGAAAATGCCTCCTATATAATTGAGGTTACTCAAAAGAACAGATACCTTATCAGCTTTAGCTGTGGGGGCACAGCTTGCAGATGCTCAATGTACTGATTGTTCTGTGACTGAGCATATGATTAGTGTATTGAGGCAGTATGTTCCTAATGAAATGGCAGCAAAATGCATATCAGTAACACCAGTGCTGAAAAATGACTAATGTGGTGTTCTTCAGTGCATTTCACTGTTCAATTAGTGCCTATAAACTATGCTTGAGGCATCAATTTGTTTTAACTCTAATGATCAGATGGGTTCGAGCTAAACATTGCTGGGAAGTCGATCTTACTCCTTTTGCTCATTAATTTTTCTCATGCCTCATTTCTATTATGAGACAGGGGTCCGGTGATTTAGAACTGTTCTGGTGTGTCTTGACTCCACCTTAATTAGTTTGTTACTCCTGTGATGCCATACTTATTAAGAGTATGTCACTGCATCAACAGAGCAATCGAATGGAAGCTCCAGAAGTCAGAAGCAGGTCGCCTATGAAGGTAGTCCTGTCAGTCTTTGGATCAGTTCACTGCTCACAACCTTGGTAGCATTTCTACTGGCAGCTGGGAGAAATCTGAGGTGTGGGATTGGGGGTGGGGGTGTTACGGCCAGCATAACCGGGAGCACGTGCTCTTGCCGCTGATCTAACAACAGATTGGTTCCCTTGAAGACTACTTCTGTTAAACTCAATTGGATGACAGGGATGAAGTACTTCCTAAACAGGACAGATTGCGCGGTTACCCTGAACTCTTATTTTTTCTAAAAGAAAGGAAAATGCTTTTTGCACAAAGTATTTCATAAAAAATGTAATGCTTTCTGCTTGGCCCAAAGTGTCCTCAAAGGCCTTTGTGATCAGCGCTGTTGAATTTTTGAGGAGAAAATTTGTGTCTCTATGCATTAAGCTTCAACCTACTGACATATAACCTTGAAGTGTAACCATAGTAACAGATGTACATAAAAAGGATTATCCATTTCCCTCTCTTGCAAATGTAGTGCATAGATCTTAAACTTTGGCCTTGATAGTAAATTGTATTAAGCAACTCTGTGGCTTGTTTACAAATAAATTGAGCGCTAGTGGTTGGGCATTGAATATAAAGGCTGTAAGAAAGAGGATAAAATAGATTTTGAGGAAAGTGAGTGTTAATTCTTTGTGTATTTTCTAATTGAGGAAAAGTGACAGCCGCATAATGTTACAACATTATGGTTGACTTTGAAAGCTAAAGGTTACTGATTCATATTTAAATAAGACACATATGAGGTGATAATGAGCTGGCTGGTCACATTGAATTCACACTAATGGGAGTGTCCATGGGCCAGAAAGGGTCAGCAACTAATAACTCAATTCTAACTAGAAAGCTTCCCATAAAGACGTAAAAGGAAGTTTATTCATTTAATGAATTAATTAAAAAACCAAAAGGCACTTTTACATGAGTTTAATCGCAGACTAAAAGCAAGGCAAAAAAAAACCATTGAAAGTAGAAGTGATCAACAGAATCTTTTGCTCTATGCTTGATTACAATCATCACTGTAATGAATGTTTTGTGATAAGCTTCATAGCATTATAAAGCAATATAACCTACCAGAAGCTTTCCATTGTATTTAGTTGCAAATATCTAATCATTGGCTTCTTATTTTATGGGAAGGAGAAAATATTTCCATTAGGATATGGTGCAATTTTGTAACCCATTAGAGTTAGGAGTTTCTAACTGCTGTCTATTAAGTGACATAATTCTAACCATTTAGATCAGGGGTTTTCAAAGTGCGGGTCACGACCTGCGGGCAGGTGTCGGGAGGGTAACGGAGCGATCAGTCACGCCGTTCCAGTGGTGGTCCCGATTGTGGGTGAAGTGGCCAGTGGCCGGTTACAGCAGGTTATATGTCGTGTGTGTACACTTGGCGTCAAGCACCTTATTCGTATGTGCTTTTGACGGCAAATCACAGAGGAGAGCTTCTTCCATTTATTAGCTGCTAGCAAGCAAGGCAAAAAGACTGACGGTATGGATCACTTTGTTACAAGGAAGAGAAGGCCAGAGACACAAATAGGCAGTGTACCTACTGGCCATGATCTAACATTTGAGAGCTGCTTAGGAGAGTCCAGGGCAGGATAGAGCAATGCTAGTGTTAGCTCTGTACACAGCTCCAGGGCCTCTGGTGAACAGTCTGCAGAGAAGAGACTGAACTCGGGATCAAAGCAGTACAAAGATCATTTCTTGAGGTCTGGTTTTGTCAGTTGCGCCAATGCAAATAAGGATGCAAAGACCGAGTTTTCTGGTGCAGGCGCCCCCCACCGGCAAGTGTGTTTTCCGTCCCGGCAGCCGGTCAATGGGATTTTCCATTGCGGGCAGCCCCACACCGCCGGAAAATCCCCGAGCGTGGGTGCGCTGCCAGCGCAATGGAGAATCCCGAAAGCGGAGAATCCAGCCCCATATGTGTTATAGGCAGGGAGGTACTGGTAAATGAGAAGTTTCAGATTTCGAAAGAGAAGTGGTGGGTGAAAAATTCCTTTTGCGGTTGAGACCCCAGATTAATTTATTAACTTACAGCTGACTCCAAGTGCGGTAATTTAAGTAAATGGGAACTAAGCTCCATTGTGAGCACATTTAGTTGCGTGTTTCCCGGCACTCACAGTGCCAAGAAAACAACACTATGAAACGGCACCTGGGTTAGATATGAAGTCTCTGTGGGGCATGCACGGCCGAGGCCGCGTATAGCCCCATTTTGTGCACTGACGAGCTTCACTCGCCGGAACTCCTCAGTGTAGCAATAGATCCATACGCCATTGAATTCTGGAGCTCCCAAAGCAACACCCCCCACAAGCCCCAATGCACTATAGGAGAATCCCCTTCTCCCCTACACCCCCCAACACCCGTGCAGGGCACCACCAGCCCAATCGCCACCATGTAAACATGCCAGCTTGCCAACCTGGAACCCTGGCAGGGCCAGCTGAACACCTTGGCAGTGTCAGGCTGGCACCCAGGTGGCACTGAAAGGGTGCCATGTTGGCATCCACAGTGCCAGTGGGTCATCCTGCCCAAAGGGCATGCACCTGGGGGCTACAATCCCCTGGGAGCCCCCATGAGTACCGTCCCATCTGATGCGAAGGGGATAGACCTCAACGCCTCGGGTACCTCGGGAATCTGCACGTTTCAGTGAGACGAGCTGTCTCGCTTTAATATGCAGATTTGCCAAAACATGGGTGGGATTTACATCGCAATATCTCGTCAGATCGCGTTAGTTCTCACGAGGCATTGCGAACCAGGTCACGCTACTTTTCCGGTGCAATGTGGCTGTTTGATCCCACCCTTCTTCTGTACCCGAGCTGTGACAACACATTAAAATCAAGCCAAATGTCCATGAGGATGTCAGCATTCTGGATTAGCATCTCCCAGAAGTATCTAGTGCTGAGTAAAACAAGCATTTTGTTGCTACTGCCCTCCACAACGACCTACATGCGTGAGGTTGGATTTTCCATTCTCAGAAAGTTGAAGACGGTACAAAGGAACAGGATGGACTTTGCACCTGATATGTGCATAGTTCTCTCCTCCTGCGAACCTGATTGGAGTGAGATCATGAGGATCAAGCGGGCCCCCTTTTCGCATTATAGATAAGTGAATGTGACATGTGTCTCAAATTTCGGCTGATGTGGGCTGCAAAGGTTGGCTAGTTGTCAAAAGCCGGTCCCAGGAAAAAAAGTTGAAAAACACTGATTTAGATTAAACTTCCTCTGACTGACATAAAGTAGCAACTCAAATGTGGCATCTGGTCGTTTCCTGCCCCATTTATGTTGCCACTCAACCCTCTTGGCCAATTTTTGAGTCAACGGATATACCTGCTTCAGATGGGTGGAGGGGGGGCCGGGCAGGAGGGACCATAGGACCGGGTTATTTGTCCTTTGTGAGTCAGAGTCCAATTAACCTATTTGTACTGGGCAGTGAGCGATCTAACCAGTGGTCTTTGGTGAGTAGTAACAAGTTGCTCATTTGGCACATCCCAGGACTCAATTAGACTTGGACCTTAACTCATAAAATCATACAATTTACAGTGCAGAAGGAGGCCATTCGGTCCATTGAGTCTACACCGGCCCCTGTAAGAGCACCCCACTTAAGCCCATGCCTTTGCGCTGTCCCTATAACCCAGTAACCCCAGCTAACCTTTTTGGACACTAAGCGGCAATTTTACGTGGCCAATCCACCTAACGTGACATCTTTGGACAGTGGAAGGAAACTGGAGCATCCGAAGGAAACCCACGCAGACACGGGGAGAAAGTACAAACTTGACACAGTCACCTGAAGCCGGAATTGAATCCGGGTCCCTGGAGCTGTGAGGTAGCAGTGCTAACCACTGTGCCACCATGCCACCCCTTGGGAAGAATGTGCTGCTATTTTCCACTAGTAGTTTAAAAAGCTGCTAATATGAATATTACAAGTCAGCAACAATCTCAGGTGGCATGTGCCACCAAAGTATTTCGGATAGCTGATTTCCCCCAGTCATCAAAGGAATTGCCAGTCTGCTATCAAAAGCACTGATGGCTAAAAGGTATGGCTGTCAAAGGGCTTTCCGGTTGAAGTACCATCCTCCATGACTTCTGGCAAGCTACTTGGCAGCAGAGGGCTGGTCAGGGTGGCAGTGGTGGTGGGGGCATGGAATCGGGGGGGGGGGGGCAGGAGGCGGGGAGTCGCGGGGGTGGTGGAGGTCAAGGCAAGTTGGGATGGTGCCGGGGAGGAGATTGCTGGCTCTCAGCCAGGAACATAACCAATGGCTGTTAGCCTCAGGGTGCTAAGGCCAGTTGTGCTGCTACCCAGCCAAGGTGAACACTTTCAACATTTTTGACAGCCCTTGTTACTCCTCTGTTTTTTCTTTGGCTACATTTCAGATACATCAGCTGCTTTAGCTACTGTTAGATGATCCCTCAGTTTATAAGACACAATGTGATTTACAGTAAATCCCATTTTGTCGGCTTCCTATTCTAATCAATTTTCATCTTTTTTTTTGGCTAATTTGAAAGGAAGGTGCCTGTCTGTTTAATATAATTAGCTGTAATCTAAATGGGGCTTAAATCCTGTTCTCAATCATGCAAGTGCATTGTGCAGTAATAGATGTATTAAGATGAGAAGTCAGGCATCTGTTAGCAAAAGAAAGAGGTCAGATTAATTTAGTTCTGGTTGGTTTAGCATGTTCTCTGAGCCACTGAAACTTCCATTGCATCACTATTTGCTAAAAATTATATTGCCTACATTATAATTATACAGGGAAACAAAAATCTAAGAAAGGAATTGTCCAAAATTCTCCAAAGTAAGGAATATAATTGAAATTATTACCAACAAGAAGACTAGCAAGGCTTATATGCATACAAACATATTAATTAAGAGCTGATGTAGGCAATTCAGCTCCTTGTGCCTGCTCTGTTATTCAACAAGTTCATGACTAATCTGATTCTGGCCTTAATGTCACTTTCCTCCAACCCCGATACCCTTTGATTGACTTGTTAGTCAAGAACCTATCTACCTCCTGCCTCAAAGACATTCAATGACCCTGCCCTCTACCATGCAAAGAAGAGAGTTCCACAGACTCACGATCCTCTGAGAGAAAACATTTCTTTTCATCTTCATCTTAAATGGGAGATCCCTTAAAATCTTAAACCATGTCCCCTAGTTTTAGTCTCTCCCACAGGGGAAGCAACCTCTCAGCATCCACTCCATCAAGCCCCCTCAGGATCTTATATGTTTGAATAAAATCACCTCTCATTCTTCTGAACTCCAGTGGATGCAGGCCCAATCTTGTCCAACCTTTCCTCATAAGATAACCTCCTCATCTCAGGAATCAGTCGAGTGAACTTTCTTTGAACTCTTTCTATTGCAATAATGTCATTTCTTAAATAAGGAGACCAATGCTATACACATTTCTCCCGGTGTGGTCTCACCAATGCCCTGTACAACTGTGGCAAAAGACCCTGCTTTTATATTCATTCCCCTTGCAATAAACAACAACATTCCATTTGCCTTCCTATTAACTTGCTGCACCTGCATATAACTTCTTGTGATTCATGTACCAGGACTCCACATCCCCTGTACCTCAGATTTCTTCAAACTCCGGGCTGGTATAGCACACTGGGCTAAATCACTGGCTTTTAAAGCAGACTGAGGCAAGCCAACAGCACGGTTCAATTCCCGTACCAGCCTCCCTGAACAGGTGCCAGAATGTGACGACTAGGGGCTTTTCACAGTAACTTCATTGAAGCCTACTCGTGACAATAACCGATTTTCATTCCATTTAGATAATATGCTGCTTTTCAATTTTTCATGCCACAGTAGAAAGTTCATTTTTGACCACATTATTGGCCATCTGCTCAATCTTTGCCCACTCACAACCAATGTCTTCTTCCCAACTTACTTTCTTTCCTATCTTTGAATCATCAGCAAATTCAGCAACCATAACATCTGTCCTTTCACCCAAGTAATTTATACAAATTGTGAAAGGCACTGATCCCTGTGGCACTCAATTCGTTACACCTTGCCAATCTGGAAATAACTCATTTCTGCCCATCTGTTTCTTGCTAGCTAACCAATCCTCTATCCCTGCTAATATCCCTGCTAATAAGTACACCACATCCAGAGGTTCCCCTTTATCCATGCTGCTTATTGCTTCCTCAAAGAACTCCAACACATTCGTCAAACTTTATTTCCTCTTCATAAAACCATATTGAGTCTGTCTGATTTCATTGAGATTTTCTAAATGCCCAGCTCTAACCTCTTTGATCATAGATTCCAGCATTTTTCCTCTGACAGATGTGAAGCTCACTGGCCTGTAGCTTCCTGCTTTCTGTCTCCCTCCCTTCTTGAATAGAGAAGTTACGACCACTAGTTTCCAATCTGATGGGACCTTTACAGAATCTAGAGAATTTTGGAAAATCCAAAACAAATGCAACTGCTATCTCTTGTTTTAAGATCCTAGGATGAAGACATGGTGACTTGTTTTTCATTTTAATTGATTTAAGTTCCTCCCTTCCTTAAATCTGATTCACAATTACTTCTGGGATATTATTTGTCTCCCTCTACAGTAAAGGCAAAATATCTGTTCAATTCTTCCACTATTAATACTCCCCCTGATTGACTCCTTAGAGGACCAATTCTCACTTGAGCTGCTCTTTTCCTTTTTAGATACCTGCAGAAACAATTACTATCTGTTTTATATTTCTAGCTAACTTTCTTTCGTACTGTTAATTTCTCCCTCCTCATTATTCTTTAAGTAATTCTTTGCTGTTTTTTGCATACTGACCAATCTTCTGACATGTCATTGATATTTGCCGAATTGTACACTTTTGTTTTCTATCTAAAACTATGTTTCATTTCCTTAGTTATTCATGGCTTTGTGCCCTTCCCTTAGAGTCTTTCTTTCTCACTGAGTGAATGCTTTGCTGAGTGTTATGAAATAGCTCCTTAAATGTCTGCCATTGCATCTCCATTAACCGATTCCTTAACCTAATTTCCCAGTTCACTTTATCTAGCTCTGTCTCTGTACCCTTATCATTGCCCTTATTTAAGTTTAGGACTCTTCTCTTCTCTCCTTAAAAACTCAATCTGAAATTCAATCACATTATGATCACTGCTTCCTAAGGGCAACTTTACAATCAATCCATTACTAAATCTGTTTCATTGCACAGAACCAGATCAAATTTAGTCTGCACTCTGATTGGCTCTGGAATATGCTGCTCTAATAAACCATCCCCAAAACACTCTATGAATTCATTGCCCAGGCTAATCATACCAATCTATTTGTCTAATCCAATTGCAGATTGAAATCACGCTTGATTATCTTTTTCTTAAATTCAGAGTACCCAATTATTTATTTTTTTTCCAATTAAGGGGCAATTTAGCGTGGCCAATCCATTTACCCTGCACACCTTAGGTTGTGGGGGTGAGATCCACGGAGACATGGGGAGAATGTGCAAACTCCACATGGACAGTGACCCGAGGCTGGGATCGAACCTGGGCCCTCGGCGCCGTGAGGCAACAGTGCTAACCACTGCACCACCGTGCCACCCCTGTCACCCATGATTATCACCGTTCCTTTGTCACAGGCCCCCATTATTTTGTTCTGTATATGCTGCCCTGCAGCCTGGTTACTGTAAGGGGTTCTATAAACTAATCCCACAAGTGACTTCCTACCTTTATTATTTCTTATTTCTAACCAGACTGATTCTACATCTTGATCTTCAGAACTAAGGTCATCGCTTGCTAATGTACCAATGTAATTCTGAATTAACAGAGATACCCCACCACCCTTTCCTAGCTTCCTATCCTTCCACAATATCATGTACCCTTGAATATTCAGGTTTCAGGAATTATCATCTTGCAGCCATGTTTCTGTAATGGCTATAAGATCATATTTGTTCCAATTTGAGCTCTCAATTCATCCATTTTGTTACTGCTGGTATGTGTACTTAGATGCAGAGCCTTTAGTTTTGTCCTTTTGCTATTTTCACACTCTCTAGCTTTCTCTGTTGGCTCACACTTGGATTTGTACGTTCTGTCCCTTCCTGCCACGCTCTGATGATCAATTCCCCCATTGCTACTTTGCTCTCTTGCCTTGTCTTCTCTATTTAATTTATCACATCTACCCTCCCTACTGCTATTTGACTCCCAAGAACACTGATCCCCTCGCGGTGCAGGTGAAAACTGTTCCCACAGTACAGCTCCCAGTTTTTTCAGTACTGGTAACGGTGCCCCGTGAACTCTCACTGGGCTGTTCCTTCTCGCACCACTTTTTGAACTCTCCTTCTTGATCATGTACTGAAACTTTTGTACTGGAACTTATTTTTGGGCTTTTTATATTAGTTTTAATCGCAACCCTGACCAATATTGCATATTGTACCAGTTAAATGGATATAGATGTAGAATAGAACTGTACAGCACAGAACAGGCCCTTCGGCCCTCGATGTTGTGCCGAGCAATGATCACCCTACTCAAACCCACGTATCCACCCTATAACTGTAACCCAAGAATCCCCCCTTAACCTTACTTTTTTTAGGACACTACGGGCAATTTAGCATGGCCAATCCACCTAACCCGCACATCTTTGGACTGTGGGAGAAACCGGAGCACCCGGAGGAAACCCACGCACACACGGGGAGGACGTGCAGACTCCGCACAGACAGTGACCCAGCCGGGAATCGAACCTGGGACCCTGGAGCTGTGAAGCATTTATGCTAACCACCATGCTACCGTGCTGCCCCAAAATGTTGTAAATGTTGCAAGTGGAGATCAGGGGCGGGATTCTCCGGGGTCGCCGTGAATCCCGCCCCTGGGTCCTCCGAATTCTCCGGACCCCCAAACATCGCCCTGACGTGAATCGCTCTGCCCACCTCAGAGAATGGCGGGGACCGGCACGACTCAATGGGCCCCCAGGCCGCCCGAATTCTCCGGCCCGTGATAGGGCGAAGTATCGTCCGCTTTTTGCCAGTCCCGCCAGCGTAAATTGGAGTAGGTCCTTACCGGTGGGACCTGGCGGCACGGGCGGCCTCCGGGGTTCTTGGGGGGGACACGGGGGGATCTGGCCCCGGGAGGTGCCCCCACGGTGGCCTGGCCCGCAATCGCGGCCCACCGATCCACGGGCGGGCCTGTGCCGTGGGGGCACTCTATTGTTCCGCACCGACGGCTGTAGCGGTCCACCATTGCAAGTGCGGAAACGAAGCCCTCTGCGCATGCACGGGGATGACGCCAGCACATGCTGGCGCTCCCGCGCATGCGCCAACTCGCGCCAGCCGACGGAGTCCCTACGGCGCTGGTTGGCGTGGTGCCAAGCCCTTCTCCCGCTGGCTGGCGAGGCGCAAACCACTCCGGGGCAGTCCTAGCCCCTGAAGGTGCGGAGGATTCCACTCCTCAGAGCCGGGACCCCCCCGCCCCGCCGGGTAGGGGAGAATCCCGCCCCAGGTGTATAAATATTTTTGCATGATATTTAACTTCAATAAAAATAAGCGCTGGGGCTATAGTAGGAGGGCACTAAACAAGCAAGAATCATTGAAGGGGCTGTTCCGATTTATCTATAAAAAATAGGCCAATAGTGATTCATTTGCACCGGTCTCCTTGAAGCATAAAACTTCCATACAAAGATTGTTTTACACTGTTTTAAATGTTTTTAAAAATATTATTGACAAGACCTCAAAATGGTTCAGTGTCATCTGCTACACCACTGAGGCTGCCAACATAAATAGGTCTTTGGTTCAATCCTTTGTTACGCTGCGTTAGGTGATCCGAGTTTGGCGGTATTTGGGATGCTATAATTGGCCTCAGTGATTCACGGCTAGGGAGGGGACCTACAAGCCAGGATTCCTGTTCTTGATCGCAATCTGGTGGCCTCTATTGGAAAGTGTGAGCCTATTTAAAAATAGCTGGTAACTTAAAAATATATAGGTTTCTGGTCGTCAATGATTTCAACACTTGCAAAAGTTGCTTAAATTGTGTAAAGGCCAATTTCATTGTTATGAAAACAAGTTTTTAAAACAATAATGATTGAAAACTTGGGCAGTTTCTTAAGAACCTGTACATTTCGCATTCAGTCCCAAAATTCAGTTTTGAGGGCAGCACGGTGGTGCAGTGAGTTAGCCCTGCTGCCTCATGGCGCCGAGGTCCCAGGTTCGATCCCGACTCTGGGTCATGGTCCATGTGGAGTTTGCACGTTCTCCCCGTGTTTGCATAGGTTTCACCCCAAAACCCAAAGATGTGCAGGCTAGGTGGATTGGCCATGTTAAATTGCCCCTTAATTGGAAAAAATGAATTGGGTACTCTAAATTTTAAAAAAAATTAAATAAAAAAAAAATTCAGTTTTGCAAAGCGTGTTAATGCAGTGGAATATTACATACTGATGTCTGGATATTCACTTCAAACATCGGTGTTTTGATAACTAACCAAGCTTCCTATTTGCTTACAACTTTATTGTCTTCACAGTCGTTGCGATGTTGTTTGGGCCAATTTTACAAATATATGCTCCCAGTGAGGAGTATTGTCAATCATTCACTGATTTTAATGCAGGGAAAACTGTGGGCAATGCAATCAAATTGTTTTCCTGATATATCTGACTGGTGGGTGAGGCTTCATTCCAGCACTGCAAATTTGTAAAATCTGCCTTTTCATTGTCTCATCTCTGTTCTTCTCTTATCAGTTGCACTGTCTATTCTTTTTTTTTGTTACTGATAGTTCAGCAGAACAACATTTTCTGCCAATTTAATGTGCTCCTGCATAACAAATCCACATCAAAAAGTGTAAAATTGAGGTCTGATGTATCTATTTATATTTTGCCAAATTTAGTTTGTAATTCCATATGGCTTGTATTTCAGGTTAGACGCGTCACGTCAAAGAGGAATGTTCCTAGAATTAGGATGCACCATGTTTGTTTTGCTTATATTCCAGTGACCTTCATTCATATGTTATATATTTGTCTTTATCAATATTACTATCCATCTGTCAAAATGTTTTGTGGCTGCAGTGAATATTGTAATGCTGCTTATTGGCACCAAAGACCCTTGATTTGTTTCCCTCCTTTCTAATTGGTTATTTTACACTTCTGTTGCTCACCAGTTGGAATATTGCATTTCCCAGCCTAATAAGTACCATTGTCAGGAAACAATAGAGCGGAAACCTTTTCAGTTTTTTGTTAATTCTTTCACAGAATGTGGGCCTCGCTGGCTGGGCCAGCATTTTCATTGCCCATCCTCAATTGCCCTTGAGAAGGTGGTGGTGAGCCACCTTCTTGAACCACTTCATTCCACTGTGCTGTTTGGGAGGGAGTTCCAGGATTTTGACCCAGCGACAGTGAAGGACAGTGAAGGACAGTGAAGGGCAGCACGATGGCACAAGTGGATAGCACTGTAGCTTCACAGCGCCAGAGTCCCAGGTTCGATTCTCGGCTTGGGTCACTGTCTGTGCGGAGTCTGCACGTTCTCCCCGTGTCTGCGTGGGTTTCGTCCGGGTGCTCCGGTTTCCTCCCACAGTCTAAAGACGTGCAGGCCAGGTGGATTGGCCATGATAAATTGCCCTTAGTGACCAAAAAGGTTAGGAAGGGTTATTGGGTTACGGGGATAGTGTGGAAGTAAGGGCTTAAGTGGGTCGGTGCAGTCTCGATGGGCCGAATGGCCTTCTTCTGCACTGTATGTTCGATGTGCTAAAGTAAGGATATTGTGTGGCTTGGAGGGGAACCTACAGGTGGCGTTTTTCCCATGCTTCCGCTGCCCTTGTCCTTCTGGGTGGTAGAGGTGGAAGGTTTTTCTTAGCTATGTTGTAGAGTGGGCCCAATGGCCATGTGTTATCTCTGATGATGTGCACTTGGGAAGACCTTGCCATCTAATTCTTGCATATGCTATTTCGGGCCGTTTATAAATTGGACTGCCTTAACTGGATCAGATCAGATCAGATCTGGTTTGCTGAGATTTTCCATGCATGGATTCTGCTCAGGAAGTGGCTATCCCAAAAAGTAAATTTTATTTTTTTTAAGTTCCTGTGGAGCTGAAATGAGCGGGAGTGCGTCTGCCAGGTGTGCAGGATTCTTGCTGACTGCTGCAGTCCTCACTGAGCCTCCTGCAGTTGTACCTTTCCACCTTCACTAGCAAACTTAATTTTTAATTGTGGTTATGATCTAGAGATGAGCTGGTTTATACTCAGGAAGCATCAGACACATAACATGCATCCATCCTTTTTACATATCATTGTTTTAAAATTGGTAAATTAAATAAATCAAACTTGCTGTTAAGATGTCACTGGAAATCTATGCATTTCAAAAATTCCTCTCTGGAAAAATAAATTAACAAGGATAACTGCACACGTCAAATCCTTTACACCCAACTCCATTCAATCATATTGGCTACTTATGTAAGCTGAACAGCCTGAAGGGCCTTGGAAATAGCTGAAGTAAATGAAAATATTCAGCAGCAAGTTTGAGTGAGTTTATTCGTGTTTAAAAGGACATGTATATTTTCAATGTGGCTGCTCATAGTGTGGAGTAAACAGAAATAGAGGGCACGATTCTCCCAACGGGAGACTGAGTGCCGATGCCGGAGTGAAACCCGGAGTGTTTCACAATGGCGTCGGAGGCCGCTTCTCGCACCCTATTCTCCCCCCCACCCCAGGGGGCTAGGAGTGGCGGTTTGTGAATCCTGAACGCCCGGCCTTGACACTTGCGTCAAAGCGGCATGCCGGAAATGGCGCGGCCGGTGGTGCCGATGTGACATCAGCTGCGCATGCGCAGGTTGGCCGGCTCCAACCCACGCATGCGCGGTTGCCGTCTTCCCCTCCACTGCCCCCGCAAGACATGGCGGCTTGATCTTGCGGGGCGGCGGAGGGAAAAGAGTGCGCCTCTTAGAGACGCCGGCCCGACGATCGGTGGGCACCGATCGCGGGCCAGTCACCTCATGAGCACGCCCGTGGTGCTCTATCCTCCCTCCGCCCCCCACAGGCCCCACACTTACCTGTCGCACGCTGTTCACGAAGGCAGCGACCAGGTGTGGTTGACGCCGACGTGAACCGGTCGGGTTCGTCAGGCCGCTCGGCCCATCCGGGCCGGAGGATCACTGGTCGACATTTTGGGGAAGGGGTGGGAGAATTGCTGGGGGTGCCAGGGCGGCGTGTCGTGATTCGCCTGGCCCTCCCGCGATTCTCCCACCCGGCGTGGGGAGCGGAGAATCGCGCTCAGAGAATTTCCTTCACCTGACTCTTTAATTCTTTCTGTCACGCCCTTTCAGTTTTTCATATTATTTTCAATGCAATTTTCTCTTCTTTCTGTATGGATCGCGCTCATTTTATTTTCTGGCTCTCTGTTTACATTTTCCTCCTCCAAATCTCATCTTCAGTCTGTCTCTGTTCTCATCCATGTGACTTTCAACCTCAGATGGGTGAAATTCTTCCCTTGGAAAACTATGTTCAGCGACAGCGCAAATCAGGAAGTGATTCCCAATCTTTCGGCCTGCATGTCCAGCTATTGGGCCGCCATTTTGGGCCGCCATTTTGAGCGGGCGACCCAATAGCGAGGTCCCACGGATGGCCTGCCGCTCCCCCCCTGCATCGCAATTCAGCCCTTGCCCTGCTGGGCAATTCGGCTCCGCACCTCCAGATTTTCTGTGTCATCCCTTCCCCCTAGTACGGGGGAGACCCAACCCTCCTCAGAGACCTGCTAAATAAAGAGACCCCCAGAAGAGAGACTCCTGTTAGGAATCCCCCCCCCCCCCCCCCAGAAAGAGACCCCTCTCAGGAAGCACCCCAGAAGAGAGAACCCTGTCTGGCAGCTAGAGAGCAGTCCAGACAGAGGCAGTGGTTCTCTGGGAACTCTGCTACAGGCGGCACAAGGCAGAGAATTTCATCCATTTTCTATCTCTTGATTGTTACTTTAAGCCTAGGCACACAGTAAGGTAGCAGACAGTTCCTGAATGGCTGGAGGTGAGTACAGGAAATTAGCAAAAGGCACTGTCCAAAAATCAGGGAGGCAAGTATGGATGAGCATGTGGCTGGGAGAAAATGAGAGAGGACCTGCATCCAGAAGGATTAGAGCCTGGGGCCATTATGTAGGAGAACTGCAGCAGTTCAAGAAGGCAGCTCACCACCAACTTCTGAAGTACAACTGGGGATGGACAATAAATGCTGGCTCAACCAGCGATGCCCACATCTCGCAAATGATTTTTTAAAAATGGATGGAGTGGACCAGGGCTTTTGAAGGAGTTTGGCCCCAGGTGATCTTCTTGGAGATAAGAGGCGGGATTCTTCGGAAACTGGCGGGGCGGGCAGCTCTGGCGTGAAGGAGTGGCATGAACCACTCCAGCGTCGGGCTCTCCGAAGTGCAGAATCCTCCGCACCTTCAGGGGCTGGGCCGGCGGCGGAGTGGTTTGCGCTGCGCTGGCCGGCGTGGAAGGGACTTGGCGCCACGCCAGCTGGCCGGCGCAGGGGGGGCTTCATCTCTGCGCTGGCCATCGTGGACTGTTACACCCGCCGTGCAAAGGAATAGAGTGCCCCCACGGCACAGGCCCGCCTGCAGGCTGCTGGGCCCCGATCGCGAGCCAGGCCACCGTGGGGGCACCCCCCGGAGCCAGATCCCCCCCACCCCCCCCCCCCCACACAGAGGACCTCAGAGGCAGCCCACGGAGCCAGGTCCTGCCGGCAAATACCTGTTGTAACATACGCCGGCGGGACCCGCTGAAAAACGGGCGGCCATTCGGCCCATTGCGAAGCCGGAGAATCGCCGGGGGGGGGGGGCGCTGCTAGCGGCCGCCGGCTGATGCGGCACGATCCCCGCCCCCACCAAATCCCCGGTGCCGGAGAGTTTGGCAGCCGGCGGGGACGGGATTCTCGCCGCCCCCGCCGATTCTCTGACCCGGCGGGGGGTCGGAGAATCCGCCCGAGGTCTTTGAGGCATTTTGGAAATTGAGAGGTTTGACATTGCCAATAGTATTTTTATACCTATATACTGACAGATCAAAACCTGTTCACAACTTTGCAGTATTCTCATTTTCGCTGTCCAATTCATCAATTACAAAATGCTATGCACAGTACATGTACAAGGTGAGGCTCTGTCACTAGTATGGAGCTTCAAACACGTCCTTATTACCTCCATAAAAGAGCAGCATTTGCCATGTGGGACCTCAGGTAAAAGTTTGATTTGAGGCTGTACTATTTTATGAAACATCTAACAATACTAAAAACGTGCTTCTTACTTTGGTGCCAAATATACATACATATGGTCATGGAAAGACATGTTGGCGATAGGGAATATAAAAATCCTCAACAAAATGATCAGGGGCAGCTACTAATATTGTGTAGGTTTCCTTTCATTGAATCTGCTTTGCTCCCTGATTAGCTCTGGACTCCATCAATTGCACAGGCTGCAGGGTCCTAATGTCACTCCTACATAATTTATATCTGTAATATATTAAATTTGGTAGGTATGTTGTGCACGCCTGTATTTGAGCATCACGTGATACAGATCCATTTGTGCAGCTTCACATTGCTACCACCAGATGGTGTTTCATAAACTGCAGAGTCCCGTAATGATGCCTACATCTTCATGAACATGCTCCAACGGAAATTCACTTTCCTGGCAAAGTCACATAAAATCCATACAGTTAAAACCTACAAGAACCCATCCCGGAGATCCCAGTAGTTTATGTAAAGAAAACAAACAGAAGATCTATTTTGTTACTATGAATTGTATAAAAACAGCTGCTACACTGAACACCATATTGGCTCAAAGAAATATAGTTGTCACCGTGGTAATTAAAATTAGGATTTCTTTGCTACATTAATAAAATCATCATGAAAAAAGATGTGACAGGTCCGTTGTCACTGAGGAGTCAGGTCAGACATTGCTACTGGGTGCATTCTTAGGACATCTGTTTGTTCGTTGTCAGTATTGATGGGTAATTAAGGAAACAATAAGTGGAACTGGAGACACAATAACAATCATGGTGGCGTTTCCCAGCATTTCCTTTATAGTACTAACTTGATACAGTTAGTGTTGCGTTTGGGATTGGTTGCAAATTGTTATTGTTAATATAATAGCAGTTGTTGCTCAACTACAATGGTTGCTAGGATTTAATGGAAGTAAATAACCACAGGTTTTTGTAATAAGAATGATTGCAGCACAGGCAAATGTTAAATTAAGTGCTAAATCAATTTAAATGAATTAAATGGGCTCTACCAGCAAAGCTGGTAGCTTTCAAAAGCTGTAAATTCTGCTTCTTCAGATGTCAATTTCAAATTTGGACCTCAATATTATATCAACCTGTGATTTTTCCACTGAATACTCCATTGCGGTCAAATTCAGATGTCCAATTGAAAATTGCACAAGGTCAGAAAATGTATCAGTGATCAGATTTTAACACTTTGCCATGTGTTCATGAAATCTATGAGATTCCTTACCTTTTGACAAATGCTATGCTAATGAGAAATAGCAATCAATGTATTATAGTACCCCTGTGGTCCATTCTGCCATGGCAGTTGGAGTCACATATTGCTAAAAATCATCTCATCTATCTCATTCTCTTTAATCCTACGACCTCAATGTGCATTGTGCAGCAGCGCTAAATTGTGAAATTGTTCAGTGCCTAGAGGAGCAGGTTAGGGACCCTCCCTTGACACTTGATCTTTGAGTGTTTCTAGATGTGCCATATATTACTGTCCTCTGCCATGTGGCTTGCTGTGAAGAAAGAACTCTCAAGAGCATCTTAAAAGACAGCTCCTATTAAGCATAAAACAGGTTAAGTGAAATGCAACTACACATGGAAATCAGAAAATAAAACAAAGTTGCATGGTGCTGACATAATTATAAGACAGAAAAACACAAACGCCTTAAAAATAACATAGAATATTATAAAAATAAAAATAACATAGAACATAACTGCTATATTCCTTGTTTGTGGACTTAAAAGGATAATGCTGTTATCCTTTGGGGATTGCTATTCAATCTGACCTACAGCCCTATCCTGCAGTTTGACAGTTTTTTTGGTATGAAATAAGAAAAGACAAAAAAAGTCAATAGAAGGTATTGAAAATCTCAGTATGAATGAAGATTTGGATAACTGTTTCCTTTCAAGGATTATGTTGAGTAGACTATTCAAAATTTAAACCATTAATTTTTTACTATTTCACATTTTCAATGTCTTCAATACATGAAAGAATTCTGTGGTAACTTGAAAAGAACAATAGAAGCTCGAGGCATATATTTTTCTGCTGTTACAATTCTTCGAATGAAAGTTTGGATTTCATACTTCTGAATGCGTTCTCTTCTATAATGTGTGCTAATCAAGTTCGCTGTTGCAAAATGCAAACTTCTGGCAGGCGATTGCGATCAGTGTAGATCAGTGTAAAAAAACCCCATTGAAATCTTTTTTTTAATTAACTGGAGAAAGTGGTCTCCGTTTCTGAGATAAAATAACAGGAACTATACCTACAATGGAATTGGAAGAACAATTCCTCGTAACGAAGCAATTGTGATCAGAGGCTTTAGAAAAGTGCAATTATCTTTTCTTAATTGAAGAACTGGCCAGGGTGCTAAGCACTGATATAACAGCAATTGGTCCAAGGCTGATAGTAATTGTTGGATTAAGGATGTGCTTCCCAAACAACTAAGTTAAAGCACCAATAATACTGCTGTGGGTTGTGTTATGGGTAATTCAGCAAGAAACAAATGCCTGAACTATCAACACGTTTCGAAAGATGTAACAGTAACTGCATTTCCTAAATGATTCTGTAAATCTCTGTTAAAGGTAGCCATTTATAAAGTGATATACTTGCACAGTAATGTCTAAATCTCCAGGCTTGCATCAATTAATTTTGTGGTGTAATTATCTAGTCGATTAGTAGGATTTTATTGGTAATACAGTAATCTCTTATGCTTTTGCTCCACTTTTTGTATTTCCAAATTATGATTGACAATTTAAAGCTGTTTTACCCTCCTTCATTTGTAAAATAATTTATATTAAAATATATGTCATGATATCACACCACTGCTGTTAACATGTTTGGAAGGGGATGACTAAATTACAAGTTTGAAAAGTTCATAAATTAATATAATTAATGCAGTGCCTTTGGAATCCAAGGGATTCTGTGTATCTAGGAACTGAAAGGTATATAGTTTACCAAAAAGATATTCTTCATGACTTGCATTGCAGAAGCCCTTGCCAAGTTTGCACAGGACCAGATGGGTCAGATAAGGAATAACATGATTACAAGCCTCTATCTTAAGGCATTGTATTCTCTGAGGAGATGGAAGAAGCAGCCAGCATGTGGTGCCAAAAGGTCTGCGAAGCTTTCGATCTTGCATGAAATCTGCAAACAAATGGTGCAGAAAAACATTTGGTTCAGGATTTGGCATCCGAATTTCAGAACTAGTAATATTATTGAAAATTAGGTTGAGCAAACACTCATCAAATATGAATAGGCCCAACAACACATGATTGCTGTCTCTGTTCACAAAGGCAAGCCCTAAGTACTCGGATTATGTACTGGTTCACTGTGATGAATTCATCTCCCTTTGCTTGTTTATGAGATTTATCACAACAGTGTTGCCTTCTACTGGAAATATTGACCTTAATCTTGAAGTAGGAAATATTGTAAGGCTTGCTTTCAATTACATCCCGTTCGGATTCTTGATATCTGAAAAGCATTCTGCCAGAGAAATTTGGCCTTCTGGAATGCCCCAGGAGAGTTCGAAGTGGAACTTCAGCACAGATCCACATAACTGAATAAAAACAAATTACTATGGATGCTGGAATCTGAAACCAAAAGAGAAAATGCCGGAAAGTCTCAGCAGGTCTGGCAGCATCTGTAGGGAGAGAAAAGAGCTGACATTTCGAGTCCAGATGACCCTTTGTCAAAGCTCAATTCTTTCCAGATAATTGAATGTACAAGGAAAGTGCAAGAACGTTTTTTTGCTCCTTTCTCAGGGGTGTGGTTGCAAATGGCTGCTGTAGTTTGCTATAAATAGGTATGTAGGTCTTTGAGACACAGGGTTTAGCACTTACAGAATGGAAGGCACGGAAATCTGAGACACTGGGCGCAATTGTCCCGCTGGAATTGGGACGGGGCGTGGCCGGTAGATCCCACGAGAAGCCTTTTCCGGGATTCCTGAAGGTCATTATGCCTTGAGAAATCTCGTTAGATCTCGTGAGACGTCATGGTCTGAATCCCGCGGGACCCAGACTTGCAGAGTTAAATTAGCTTAAACGCCGACGCCAGATCTATACGGCTCCTGGCATCTACTGGCCTTGTCGAGGAGACCACAGCCAGGCGCCGTTTAGCCCCGGTCCCCACAAACAGGGACCAGACGGAACAGCATTTTTTGGGGTCTCCCAGATGACCGGAGACACGAGGGAAATAGCCCAGTAGTAGATCTGGAAAAGGTCAACTCGGCATTCGAGGCTTTCTGTTGGGGGCTGTATGCCTCTGAGTCCCCCCATAGTGGACTTGGGGATGAAATAGTTCCTTGATGGCCTGGACATACCAGTTGGGGGGAGGATAGGAAATGGGGACTGGAAGAACCACTAGAACTGCGGGAAGTCATTGAGAGCATCAACTCCATGCAGGCGGGGAAGGAGCTGGGACCAGACGGATTCCCAGCAGACTTCTACAAAACAATTCACGGTAGCACTGGCCCCACACCTGCGGGAGATGTTCACGGACTTGCTGGCAAGGGGCACCCTGCCGCCTACGCTAGCACAAGCCTCAATCTCTCATATCTAAAATGGACAACGACCCAACAGAATGCGGGTCCCATTTCCTTGCTAAATACAGACATGAAAATACTGGCGAAAATCCGAGACAAGCGACTGAAGAACAGAGTGGTAGCAGAAGACCAGGTGAGCTTTGTCAAGGGTAGACAGCCGACACAGAACATCAGGCGCCTTCTGAACGTCAAAATGACCCCACTCAGGGAGAGAATCTCCCTGGACACAGAAAAGGCCTTCATCAGAGTTGATTGGAAGTACCTCATAGAGGTACAAGAGGGGTTTGGGCTTGGAACGGGATTCACCGCCTGGGTGAAACTCCTGTACAACGCTCCCATGATGAGTATATGGATGAACGCCACCAGCTCTAAATACTTCCAGCTGCACAGTGGCACAAGGCAGGGATGCCCACTATTGTTCGCCCCAGCGATCGAACCACTAGCGATCACACTCGGAGTGTCAATGAATTGGAAGGGGATCCGAAGAGGAGACAGAGAGGACAGAGTCTCGCTTTATACGGATGATCTGCTCTTCTACCAGGTGGGTCGCAGTCCAATAAAGCAGAATGGAGGGAATCATGGCGCGTTTGAAAGAGTTTGTAACCTTCTTGGGCTACAAACTCAACCTGAGCAAAAGTAAGATCTTCCCGGTAAATCCGCAAGGGGGAGGCGCACAGCTGGGGGGAATGCCATTCAAACAGGCCCGACACAAATTCTGCTACCTGGAGATCTAAATTGCGCATGCCTGGACATTGAGCCACACAAGTGGAACCTGACCAGCCTGGTGGATGAAGTTAAAAAGGACCTGCAGAGGTGGGATACACTCCCACTCTCCCTGGCGGGAGGATAATAATAATAATCCTTATAGTCACACGTAGGCTTACATTAACACTGCAATGAAGTTAGTGCAGATGATCGAGATGAACATACTGCCCAGGTTCCTCTTCCTGTTCAAATCCATATTGATCTACATCCTCAAGTCCACCTTCAACTCAGTGGAAAAATAGATTACGGTGTTTGTGGGTGGGGGGAGGGAGGCGGTTTGGGGGGGCGGTTTGGGGGGGTGGTTTGGGGGGGGCAGTTTTGGTGGGGGGGAGCGGTTTGGGGGGTGCGGTTTGGGGGTGAGCGGTTTGGGGGGGGGGGGGCGGTCACCCAGAAAAATCCAAATCCTGCAAAGAACAAGAAGCATGGGGGGCCCTAGCCCTCCCAAATCTGCAATATTACCACTGGGCAGCAATTGCGGAAAGAGTAAATGAATGGAAAAAGGAATTGGAGGCCGAATGGGAAAGAATGGAGGAGGACTCCTGGATGGGGACCTCTGGGCCCTGACCGCTCCTCTCACCGCCAGCTTGACACTCATTGAGCCCAGTGGTGTTGGCCACACGCCGGTTGTGGAATCAGCTACGACAGCACTTCGGTCCAACCGACATATCCATTTAAGGCCCCCATCTGCAACAACCACAGGTTCGCACCAGCCAAAATGGACGCCACCTTCAAATGGTGGAGACAGGACAGGGGGGACATTGACAGTTAGGGGGACGTTGATAGTTAGGAACTTCTACGCAGACAACAGACTGGCAACACTAGAGGAACTGACAGTGAAGTTCCAACTGACCAGGGGAAACAAATTAAGATATATGAAAGTCAAAAACTTCTTACATGGGGAAACAAAGACATACCCACGGCCACTGCAACACTCGCTATTAGAGGACCTACTGGATGCAGACCCCTTGCGGATTCACCGGGAAGATCTTACTTTTGCTCAGGTTGAGTTTGTAGCCCAAGAAGGTTCCAAACTCTTTCAAACGCGCCATGATTCCCTCCATGCTGCTTTATTGGACTGCGACCCACCTGGTAGAAGAGCAGATCATCCGTATAGAGCGAGACTCTGTGCTCTCTGTCTCCTCTTCGGATCCCCTTCCAATTCATTGCCGTTCCGAGTGTGATCGCTAGTGGTTCGATCGCTGGGGCGAACAATAGTGGGCATCCCTGCCTTGTGCCACTGTGCAGCTGGAACACGACAAGGGAAAAATGGGAGAAGGTCCTTGGGTTTGAAATAGGGTGGGGACTCTGGAATGAAGCACTGCACAGGGCAACTCCACCTCTACTTGTGCAAGACTAGGCTACATGCAGCTGAAAGTGGTACACAGAGCCCACTTATCCAGAACCCAAATTAATGGGTTCTTCACGGGGTGGAGGAACAATGTGAACCATGTCAAGGAGGCTCGGCCAAGCACACCCATATGTTCTTGTCAGGTTCTGGACAGCCTTCTTCGAGGTGATGTCCAAGGTTGTGGGGATGAGGGTGGAGCCATGCCTGACAGTGGCAGTCTTCGGGGTATCAGAACTCTTTTATGGGGAGGTGGGCCAACTCCCTTACCTTTGCCTCCCTGATCGCCCGCTACAGAATCCTGCTCGGCTGGCGGTCAGCAGCACCACCCAAAGCTGCAGACTGGCTGTCTGACCTATCGGAATTTCTCCAAATGGGGAAAATCAAATTCGTCATCCGGGGGTCTGAAGAGGGCTTCTGCAAAATGTGAGAGCCATTCACTCGGTTGTTTCAAGACCTGTTTGTAGCCAACAGCCAATAAGCCAGAGGGAGGGGGGATCGACAGACACAAACATAGAGGGGGGAGCGAGGGGGAAGGAGGAAGGGAGAGAAAAAAAGAAGCACAGAACCCAACCACCCCACACAGGTTCCGGTTGGAAGACCCAACCAACAAAGAAGGGACGCCAGATAACAAGAAGGGGAGGGGGATTGGGGGGAGGAGTTGGGAGCAGGGGACTTGGCCAATACTAGGCACTTGCTGAGAAATATAAATTGTAACTGATATATATCATGAATGGTAACTGATGTATATAGTTTCTGTGTATGTTCATCTTTGCTTTGTATAAAAAGAAAAACCCTAATAAAAACAAAAGGAAAAAAAATACAACAGCAACTTACATTTATATAACATCTCTATTGCAGCAGAATGGGCCAAGGTGCTTCACACAGTCTGACAATGGGCCACAAAAGAGAGAGAATGGCAGAAAGACCAAAGGCTTGGTCAAAGGAGTAGTTTTTAAGGAATGTTGTAATGCAGGAAAGGGAGGGAAAGAGGTTTAGGGAGGTAATTCCAGAGCTTCGGGTCACAGCAGCTGACAGCATAGCCACTAATGGTGGAGCAATTAAAATTGGGGATATTCAAGAGGCCAGAACTGGAGGAGCACAGATATTGCGGGGAGTTGTAGGGATGGAGAACGTTATGGAGATAGAGCCTGACCACGGAAGGGGTTGAAAATACTGATACCAATTTGAAAATGTGTTGCTGAAGTGGGAACCAGTATAGGTCAGTTGGTTCAGAGATGAGAGGTGAACAGGAAAGACACGGAGCAAATTAGGGCACAGGCAGCGAGTGGCATGTTGGATGACCTCAGGTTTACGAAGAATCGGACATGTGAGGCTGGTCAGGAGTGTGTTGGAATACTCCAGTGTATATGTAGCAACAACATAAATGAGGTTTTCAACGTCAGATGAGCTGAGGCCGGGCCCCAGTTTGATGATGTTGTGGAGATGGAAATTAACTGTTTCAATGCTGGCAGGTAAATATGGTTGGAGTCTCACCTTGGAGTCAAATATGAAACCCCATGGGTGAAGAGTGTGGTTCGACCTCATGTCGGTTGTCAGAGAGAGGAATATAACTGATAACCAGGTTGCAGAGTTTGTAGAAGTGGCCCAACACATGGCATCAATCTTCCCAATATTTAGTTGGAGTAAATTTCTGTATTTTTAAAATTCTTTTTCACAGGGTGTGGGCGCTGTGGGTGAGGTCATCATTGATTGCCTGTTGTGATATATGTAGGTATTTCAACTATATTGTACTATAAATATTTGATGAAGTAAAGGTTAAATGTCTGGGAAGAGTGTGTTTGACTGCTGAAGTCATGTTTTAAAAGAACCTTGGTTTGAAAGGCAACAAAGTTTTTAGTAGCCAGAGGTGCAATTCACCATTGTAAAAAGCTTGGGCTAATGCAATTTTGATTTGATGTCAGGATTCGCTGGGAAGTTAATTTGTTTTCAGCTTGGTGAGATGATGCCATTGCTGGGTGGAGCTAAGGCATCAGGTTTCTTTTAGAAAGCACTTTCAATTCTGTTCTGAGTTGAATGAAGCTGTGTTCACAGTGAAGTAGTTTTGCTCTCTCTGGAGGTTCGTTAAAATAGATTACCTGGATTTAAAGTAGCGTAGACTTGTCAGAGGACAAGGGGGAGCTGAAACAAGCCAGTTGAAACAGTTTTGAGACATACAGCAAAACAGTTTTTGAGAGAAGTCAGATATTTTCTGTAAAGCAGTGTCAAGAGATCTCTTTTCAAATAGCAACACTGTAAAGCAAGTATTCCTCTGTGCCATTGGTATTTAACGTGGATCATGTTGTTTAAGTGAGAATAAAGATAGCAATTAAGGGTATTGTATTCACTGTATTGTTTCAGGGGTAATTGTAAGCTATTGTCGGATGTGATGTTAAAGATTTTAATACTGTGTTAGTTTGTTGTAATATACTGTATCCCCGTGTCCTTGTGCAAACACTGCTGGAGCAAGGTATCCTTTCCTCACAGTCTGACAAAATTAAAATAAAATATTGGGGTTTCTGTCCAGTATCCTAGCCACTGTTGGGGTCTGGTCTGGGATTGCAATACCATCCCTAATTGCCCTTGATGGTGGTGAGCTGCCTTCTTGAACCACTATAGTCCATGCAGTCCTGGCTTTGGAAGGTGCTGTTGGAGGAACCTTGGTGAGTTGCTGAAGGGCAGCATGGTAGCATAGTGGTTAGCACTATGGCTTCACAGCACCAGAGTCCCAGGTTCAATTCCTGGCTTGGGTCACTGTCTGTGCGGTGTCTGCACTTTCTCTCCGTGTCTGCGTGGGTTTCCTCCGGGTGCTCCGGTTTCCTCTCACAAATCCCAAAGACATGCTGTTAGGTAATTTGGACATTCTGAATCCTCCCTCTGTGTACCCGAACAGGCGCCAGAATGTGTCGACTAGGTGCTTTTCACAGTAACTTCATTGCAATGTTAATGTAAGCCTCCTTGTGACAATAAATATTATTATTATTATTAACTTGTATATGGTACTGACTGTATGTCTATGTCAGTGTTGGAGAGAGTAAATGCTTAAGGCGATGGGTGAGATTCTAATCAAGTGGGCTGCTTTGTCCTGGATAGTGTCGACTTTCTTGAGTGTTTTGGGAGTTGCACTCACCCTGGCAAGTTGAGGGTATTCCATCACATTTCTGACTTGTGCCTTGTAGATGATGTGTAGGCTTTGGGGAGTCAGGACATGTGTCTCTGATTGCAGGATTCTGAGCCTCTGACTTGCTCTTGTGGTCACAATATTTATGTAGCTGGTAAAATTTAGTTTTTTGTCAATGGTAACCCCACGGATGTTGATAGTGAGGGAATCAGTGATGGTAATGCTATTGATTACCATGGGGAGATGGTTCGATTCTCTCTGGTTGGAGGTGGCCATAGCCTGGCACTTGAGTGGCGCAAATGTTATTTGCCACTGATCAGCCCAAGTCTGAATGTTGTCCACGTCTTGCTGTATATGGACACAGGCTGCTTCTAATTATGAATGATGCTGAACATTGTGCAATTGGCGGTGAATATCCCCATTTCACCCATTACTAGATGTTGAACAGGCAGTCTGCCAATTGGGGTCAAGAGATATAGGGATGAGGTAAAGCTGCAGGTTGTCAGTGTGCATGTGGAAACTAATGATGGGTTATTGGGTGAATTTGCCGAAGGGTAGCAGGTAGATGAGAAATAGGAGAGAGCTAAATGTAGATCCCCCTGGGATAACCGGAAGTGTTGGTGGGTTTGGGCGGGTGGAGGGGTTGTGCAAAATAAGTCATTGCAGGGAATTTTTAGCTACAACCAGCCTTATTATTTACACCTGTATCCACACATTTAAAATCTCTGCCAAAAGGTGAAATCCAACTCCTACATGACTCATGAAATAATGATACTATCATTCTTCCCATTTCCATAACTCTGAACTGGATCTGATAAGAACTTGCTATCATTCCACTTGAACAAAATAGCTTCAGATAATCTGCTAAACTGTACTTATAGAGGGAAACCAACTGTTGAGAAGATGATGGCTTATAATTGTATGTCTTACATTGCTGCTAGAAGGCAGGTGAGTATTTTGCATTGTTTGTGCATTTGTGCCATTTGAAGAACACATAATTTGGGAGCGTTGTGCTAACTGCTGACTTCATGCCTTGGTGATCTGTAAATAATAATTAGATGTGGCTAGTGCAATGTATAGCATTGTGAACACTGCAAAATAAATTTACAGGTGGATATTACAGCTTTTGGCAAACCAGCCATTCCACTGTTTCGGTTTTATTTATTTATGATGCCCTTACCACATGTAATTTAAGGTTTCAATTGTCCAGATTGGGGATGGGTAAGCACATTTACCCATTTTGATTATCTTTGCCAGTTTTCTGCTAGGCCTTTATAGTCAAATAATGCATTAACACTTGCATACAGGGCTTGAACATGAAGAATGAATGCTTCGATGAGTTACTAGAACTCTAAATGAACCTGAGCCATTATCTTGAGGAGAGAAGAAAGGGAACATTATAAAGGGAAGATTAATGATTAAAGGAGATTCTAGGACATGATTTTTTTTGTTGCACTTGGCTATGGAGGGTTTCCTGGGAGCAGTGCACCGTGAACGTTCAGATAGGAGAATATTCTATTGTCCATTCATTCAAATGGGCAGGAAATCAGGCTGGTCCCAGTACACTTGTGTGATCCTCCCCACCCTCTCACCTTGTACAGAAGTCGTTCTGTTTTGCTTATGTGCAAAAAGAGGACGATCTGTTCACAAAGGTATTGGAAATGGCAATTAAAGGAACTGACATTCCTTGAATTTCAAAGGCAAAAGACCAGACCTTGGATGCTCACAGTGGCAAATGTTGAAATATCCCTAGTGGGTGCTTTAGGAACCCTTTGAAGTTCTGACGAGTGCAAGTTTGTTGTAATTGTCTGGTAAGTTTAAATATCTGATGGGCTGATTTGTACTGCCCGGGACTTTCACGAATGTCTCCAACAAATAAACTAAGGGTCGGAGACTTGGATTAGATAAGTCCGATTTATCCAAATACTTAATAAGCATTGTTACACTGTTTAATCTCTGGTGGAACTCGATGATTAACAGCGTAACTCAACCCTCCATCCGCCACACGTAACCCCCCCCCCCATATCCTTAGCAAGACCCAGTTCTCCCTCTTCCTCACACGCCCTCTCACCAGCCATCTGACCAGACCACCCACTCCACCACCCGTACCTGGCAACCCCCCCCCCCCCCCACTCACCCACACTAAACCCCCACGGTCACCCACTAACTCCACTGAAAACCTTTTGAGATCTTTAACCCCTTGTCTGAATGTAGCAGCTGATGCAACTAAAAGGTTGGGGGGGGGGGGGGGGGGGTGTCCTCTGTGTACTTCTCTTCGTTATTCCTCTCCGTTGAGATGGATGTGCTGATGCTTTGTGGTTGCAGCTGGGACTTCCCAATCCAGCTGGAAAGATGCAAAGAGATAAGGGCATGGTGATCTTCTCAGTTAGCGGCGATTGACCGAGCATTGCTACTGGTCAGAAGATCTGGACCAATAAAGTTCATTTGAAGTAGATAGCCTATGACTGCTGAAGAAAGATGTATTTTCTATCCATTCTCCCTATTTTTCCTGCCTTGACATATAAGCCCTTGGAGGCAATTCTCTGACCACGTTGTGCTCGGCGCAAATCCTGTTTTGTCAGGAGAATGGAGGAGAGGCGCAAAATGGGATCCTGAAGGGGTGCCAAACATCGTGCAACGCTCCCGGCGCGGTGTAGCTGACATAGGGCGCAATTTTCCCATGAGGGAGGGGGCAGCACGGTAGCGCAGTGGTTGGCACTGCTGCCTCATGGCACCGAGGTCCCAGGTTTAATCCTGGCTCTGGGTCACTGTCCGTGTGGAGTTTGCACATTCTTCCCGTGTCTGTGTGGGTCTCACCCCCACAACCCAGCGATGTGCAGCTAGGTGGATTGGCCACGCTAAATTGCACCTTAATTGGAAAAAAATGAAATGGGTCCTGTAAATTTATAAAATAAATAAATAAATAAATCTCCCCATAAGGGAACAAAGTCCCACAGCGAGCACGTTTAGCCGTGTTTTTCCCGGCGCTCACACCGCAGAGAAACTCATGGCTACTTAACGGGACTCGCATTGCATAAGGGTCCTGAACAGGGAACGCGTCGCTGAGGCCGCACTTAGGCCTGTTTTATACAGTGGGGAGCTCTGCTCACTGGAACTTACGAGTGTGGCGGGATTGGGAAAAATGGCATCCCGGTCTCCGAGGCCCCGAAATTATCCCCGACACCCCCCCCCACCCCCCTCCCCTCCAGCCCGAACGAGCTATGGGAGGACTCCCGGCGGGATCAGTGCCATGGTGCCAGAGGGCTGTGCTGCAATTTCGCTGACCACACTAGAAATATTTGGGGATAGGGCGGCACGGTGGCGCAGTGGTTGGCACTGCTGCCTCGGGGCACTGAGGACCCGGGTTCGAACCCGGCCCCTGGTCACTGTCCATGTGGAGTTTACACATTTTCCCCGTGTTTGTGTGGGTTTCACCCCACAACCCAAAGATGTGCAGAGTAGCGCCATGCTAAATTGCCCCTTAATTGGGAACAGAAATGAATTGGATACTTTAAATTTCCAAAATGTAAAATAAAAAATAAATTAAATAAATAAATAAAAGTAGAAATATTTGGGAAGAATTGTACAGATTGGCTTTGGCCTCCACCACAAACTCTGTTGCATCATTGTTGATTCTGCCCTTCTCCTTGGCTGTTGGTTTAGTCTGAATCAGTCTATTTGCAAACTCAACATCCTATCTGACCCTCAGCTGAGCATCGTACCTCATACCCCTGACATCACAAAAACTGCTGACTTCTCGCTCCAGAGTATTGCCTGCCTGCATTGCTGACTCAGCGTATCTGTCACAAAAACATGCATCCAATGCTTTTTAAACATCCAGGCTTGACGATGTTCCATTGGCTCGTCTCATATCCTACTCAAAGGTCATTCATAATGCTGCTGCATGTATCCTAATTGCACCAAATATTGTTCACCCTTCCCCCCTGTTCTTTCTGACTCTACACATGTTCTTGATCCACTAATACCTTAAATTAAAATTTCAATCCTCATGTTTAGATCCTTCCATGGCCTCACCCCTGGCCAATCTCTGTAATATCTTTCCAACCCTACAATCACTGCTGCCTCACGGCGCCAGGGACCCAGGTTCAATTCCGGCTTCTCTCTATGTGGGTTTCCTCTGGGTGCTTCAGTTTCCTCCCACAGTCCAAAGGTGTGTACATTAGATGGACTGGCCATGCTAAATTCGCCTCTTAATGTCCAGGGATGTGCAGATTAGGTTCTGGGTTATGGGGATAGGGTGGATTGGCAGGGGAGTGTAAATGGGTAGAGTGTTCATACGAAGGGTCGGTGCAGACTCAATGGGCCGAATGGCCTCCTCCTGCACTGCAGGGATTTTATGATTCTATGATCATCCAGGAACCTCTGATTTCTGCAAGTCTGGATTCTTGTGCATCCACCACTCCCTTCATTGGTGGCTGTACCTTCAGCCTTCCAGATATGAAACTCTACCTTTAAAATTCAATGCATCTGCACCTCTGTCTCCCCTTGCCTTGCAAAACCTACCTCTTTACCCAAGCTTTAGGGCATCAATTGTGATATTTCCTTTGGTTTAACATCAGTTTTTGTCTGATTACCTCAAAGAAGCAACCTGTGAGTTATTCTGCATTAAAAACACTGTAAAAATGCAGATCGTTGTTGTTGGTTGCACAAAGCATTTTCCATCTCCGGTGAAGGTGTTGAGTGGAGTAACCTTCCATCGTTTCCAGTTGCTCTCTGATATTTTCTCCGAGTAACTGATGTTGATGCATGGGCTTCAACAGTGGCAGACCCGTCCATCAAAGAGTAGTCAAGGAGGGGTTGGTGGTTATTACTTTGCAGTCTGACCATCTCCTCTCTCAACTGTAGTGATCATTGGGTATTGGGCAGGAGTTGGAGCGCTGACTAATTTATTGCTCCCTTCTCTATTTGGGCGAGGAAGGTGATAGTTATGGTAGTTGTGGGTGCACTAAAACAAACTTGACTTCCTGTACCATTGCTGAAACTAGCTAGATCTGTGCAAACCAGGGGTCAGTTCTATGACTTCAGTGGCTCTATTGCTTTCTAAACTATCAAGGAAGTAGCCTTATAATTTTAAAGAGGCAGATCTATGTTCTCCAACATTGGGCATAATGTGAGGACAAAAACATGTTATTCAGCAAATTTACAGCAGCAAGAAGCATTATTCATGTTTATATTATTTTAATTATTTTATGACTTAGTGGTAATATTTTCCTAGTTAACCTTCCTGTTTACTATGGGCAGTCTATAATTGGATTTAATACCTGAAAATTTGATTTTGCAAATGGCAATGCTGAAACTGGCATATTATCATCTATGATAACAAAATGTTTTACCCTTATGAAACCAAATTTATCAGAACCCATTACAGGTATTAGTAAGCAAAACATACAGTTGCAAAAATAGATACTGTTTATGATTATTCAACCTAACCCCAGTCCCAAGTTAAAGAAAACTGACCAAAGCTGGAATATACATTTACTGCAAGATCTTCCCCCTTTAGTTACAGCACCAAAGCTTTCAGTTACATCACAAGACAAGCAAAGTCTCTGTTATCCGTCTACTTTTTGCTTGTTTTTTAAATGTTCGTCCTCTTCTATCATCTTCTGTGGGAATCAGAAGATTTGCAGGTCAACTGAACTGTTACTTTGGTACCTCCACTTTGTGAGTTTCAGTTGAGCCACCTATTAAAGAATCGTGCCAAAATTATCTTCTCGGGGGAAAAAAAAATAAAACGGATCATTTTAGAAACACGGATACAATACGAGAATTGTTCTGGGTGCCCAACAGTCTCCGATGCTCTCAGCCTACTCCAGCTGGCATGATCTGGTTCTATTCTCCCAACTCCTGCAATTCTCTCCCCCCCCCCCCCACCCCCACAACCGGCCCAATGCGAAACGGAGACCAGACTTAACGACCACGCCGGGGTAGGGGGGGATTGGAGGCTAAATGCCAATACAAAACAACAATTCCAAGCCAACGTTATCCAACAAAGCATCCAATATTCCATCCAAATGTCAACTAGTTGCCCTTGTACATTCCCTTAGCACGTATCCTGTGGTGCCTATCCTGTGGTGCCTTTGCGGTGCTCCTGCTGTTGGCTTTCGCTGGGGGAGACTGCAGATGGTCTGGCAGGACAACCTGGAGCAGCTCTGGCCTAGAAGGTTTAATTTCAGGTTACAGAGCCTGGGTTCGGGCGGCTGCAGTCCGGGGACACTGACGGGGTGTGACTTTGGAGATCATGAATGCTGTCATCCTGAGAGAGGATGTTGGCTTTGTGCTTCATGGAGCCACTACCACTCCACTGGAGTCTCGCCTCAACAATCCTAGTAATCTGTTGGAGCACGAACTGCTGGATTGCCGTGAGAACCTGCAGGCCCCTTTTGAGCACTGGTATCCACAACCACAGTCTGAGCCTCTGTGGCAACAAGCTGAGGTTTCATGACTTCAGCCTGCACCACTCCGACATTGGGTGGCTTCTGTTTATTCTGTCATGAAAACTGAGATAGCAGCTGTCAGATGCTGCATCACGTGTCAGCAAGTGTGGTGCAATGTGTTTTGGCGATGTGCCTGTCATGGTTGACTAGCTGACAGTGTGAACGTGCTTGGAGTAAAGCTTGCAGCAGTGCTAAGTGTGTGAGGATGAGGTAATGTTATGAATTTGAAGTATGAGCCATGCTGAATGAGGAATGTTAGAAGGCGAGTGATGAAGGTGTAACACAATGAGCAGAGAGCCAGTCTAATGGTGCAGTTGTGAGAATGGGTGGTATTTCGAGCTGAATCCGCTGACCTTGACCACATGGTGTGAGGCCATTAAACTTCTTTCGGCACTGCATCCAGATCATTGAGGATGTCTGCTGCCATTCCCTTCTGAATGCTTGTCTGGAGGGATTCTGCTCCCCTTGTGGGAAGAGGAACTCCGTCCTCCTGTTCCCCTCCTGCACCTAGGGCAGAAGGAGGCCATTCGGCCCGTCGTGTCTGCAGCAACCCTCTGAAAGAGCATCCTACCTCGGTCCACTCCCCTGCCCTATCCCCGCAGCCCCATCTAACCTGCGCATCTTTGGACTGTGGGAGGAAACCGGAACACCGGAGGGAACCCACGCAGACATGGGGAGAAGATGCAAACTCTTTACAGGCAGTCACCCAGGGCTGGAATTGAACCTGGGTGCCTGGCGCTGTGAGGCACCACTGTGCTGCTCCATCAGAGGTCCATCAGGAAATGGGGGAGTCCTCTCTCTGCTGTGCTGTATCATTGTTACTCTTCTGTAGATCAGACACTTTTCTCACTATGAAGAGGTGAGGCAGGATTTAAGTTGTGCCAGCCTCACATGAGCTTGAACCCATTACTAAGACATACAGCCACCAATATTGTGTTTAATGTTGGGTTGCATGCCACAGCCATACTGTTGAGCAGGCAACACAAAGTTTCAAGCAAGAGGAAGGAGGGAGGGTGGGAAACAGGGCAATGGGGAGGTTTGTGTTAAAAGGACAGTTAAATTATAAAATAATTGGTGGTACAAAGCCAAATGAAATGGTAATTGGATGAGTAAAGAACCAAAAAAGGAGGTTGATGGAAGAATGATGATAAACTGCCAGAAAGGAATGAGTTAAATCAAACCTTCCATTGAAAAAGGAAACAAACATGGGCAGGGGCTACTGTCTGAGATTGCTGAACTCAATGTTGAGTCTGGAAGGCTGTAAAGTGCCTATTTGAAAATGAGGTGTTGTTCCTCAAGTTTGTGTTAAAATTCCATTGAAACATTGCGAGGCCTGAGGACAGAGAGGCCAGCATGAGAGCAAGGTGGAGAATAAAAATGATGAGTGACTGTGAGTTCGGAGTCACGCTTGCACACTGGAGGTGCCCCACTAAGCGGTTGGCCACTCCCCAGTGTAGAGCACATCGCATTGTGAGCGGTGAATACAGTACATTAATATGTAAGAAGTACAAACAATACACTGTTTCACCTGGAAAGAGTGTCTGGGGTCTTGGATGGTGAGGATAGAGCATAAAGGCAGATGTTGCATCTCCTGTGTTTGCATGGTGGCGTGGGAAGGGAAGGCGGCATTAGGGTGATTACGGATTGGATCGGGGCATCACAGAGGGAATGATCCCTTTGAAATGCTAAAAGGGGAGGGGAGGGGAAGAGGTATCTGCTTGTGGCATTACACTGGAGGTGTGACGTGGCGGAGGATGATCTGTTGAATACAGAGGCTGTTGGGATGGAAGGTGAGGACAAGGGGAACCCTATTATGGTTCTGCGAGTCAAGGGAAGGGACGAGAGTAGATGTGTAGGAAGTGGAATGGACATAAGAACATAAGAATTAGGAGCAGGAGTAGGCCATCTGGCCCCTCGAACCTGCTCTGCCATTCAATGAGATTATGGCTGTTCTTTTGTGGACTCAGCTCCACTTTCCGGCCCGAACACCATAACCTTAATCCCTTTATTCTTCAAAAAACTATCTATCTTTACCTTAAAAACATTTAATGAAGGAGCCTCAACTGCTTCACTGGGCAAGGAATTCCATAGATTCACAACCCTTTAGGTGAAGAAGTTCCTCCTAAACTCAATCCTAAATCTACTTCCCCTTATTTTGAGGCTATGCCCCCTAGTTCTGCTTTCACCCGCCAGTGGAAACAACCTGCCCGCATCTATCCTATCTATTCCCTTCATGATTTTATATGTTTCTATAAGATCCCCCCCCTCATCCTTCTAAATTCCAACGAGTACAGTCCCAGTCTACACAACCTCTCCTCATAATCCAACCCCTTCAGCTCTGGGATTAACCTAGTGAATCTCCTCTGCACACCCTCCAGCGCCAGTACGTCCTTTCTCAGGTAAGGAGACCAAAACTGAACACAATACTCCAGGTGTGGCCGCACTAACACCTTATACAATTACAGCATAACCTCCCTAGTCTTAAACTCCATCCCTCTGGCAATGAAGGACAAAACTCCATTTGCCTTCTTAATCACCTGTTGCACCTGTAAACCAACTTTTTGTGACATTGTGGAGGGTATTCTTGGTGAAGGAAAAGGAAGACTTCTCAGAAGCATTAGAATGGAAGATTACATCATCAGAACAGATGCAACAGAGACAAACAAACTGGGAGGATGGAATGGAGTTCTTGTGGAAGCAGGGTGTGAGGAAGTGTACTCAAGGCAGCTGTGGAAGTCGGTGGGTTTATAATTAACATTTGTTAACCTATCCCCAGAAATGGAGACAGAGAATTTAAGAAGGGAAGGGAGGAATTTGAAGACAGACCAGTTGAAGGTCAGGGAAGAGTGGAACTTGAAGCAAGTCGATGACACTTTCCAGTTTGGGCGAGGAGCTGGAAATGGCACCAATTCAGACATCAATGGACCTGAGAAAGAGCTGACCACAGTCACCTGAGTTCGACTGGAACAAGGAACGTCCCATATATCCCACAAACAAAGGTGTGCATTGTGGGTTTCCCATCGCAACATCTTTAATTTGAGTAAGGGAGTGGAGTTCAAGGAGAAGCTGTTCAATGGGAAAACAAGTTCAGTCAGGCGGAGGAGGGTGGTGGTGGGTGAAGGTTGGTTGGTCCCATGCTTAGGCTGGATGTGGAGAGTCCTCCGAAAATCCTGTCTGGGAATGGAGGTGTAGAGATACAGTGCCAGGGTGTCCATACTGCAGACGAGACTGTTAGATTCTGGAATTTGGAAACTGTTGAAGTGACTGAGGGCATTGGAAGAGTCGGGGGAGTAAGTGCGAAGAACCTGGAAAAATAGAATCAGAATCAGAAGAAATCAACTCTGTTGTGCAAGAGAAGACTGAAACGACACTCGGGGCGTCCTGTTTGTGGATGGATCTTAGGAAGGAGTTAGAAGTGGACTGTTCAGGTTTGGCAGTCTGAGATTGGAGCCATGGAGGGTAGACATCCATAAGAGATGACGTCAATGACAAATCTAGGGGTGATAGTTTGATGCCCAGTGGTAGCATCATGGTCGAGGGGGAGGTAGGGTAAAGTATCGCAAAGTTGGCATTTGGCTCTGCAGGAGAGAGGCCAGTTGACCAGATAACAACAGCACCACCATTGTCAGCAGGTTTGACAATTTTACTCTACGAAAATGCAATGCTGCAAGTTCAGAGGGAGAAAGGTTAGAGCGAGTAAGGGAAACAGAAAAATTGAGATGGGTGATGACACAGTTGCAGTTCTCAATGAAGAGGTCGAGAGAAGGCATGTGACCAGAGGGAGGGATCCAATTGGAGGGAGATACCAGAGCTGGTAAACTCGTGACCACATATTCAAGGCATCACCAAGACTGTGGGCGCGATCGAATGGCCTCGTTGTGCCCAACTCAGTGACTCGATGAGGTTGGTAAATCTTGTGAGAGGCTTCTCGTGAAATTTGTGATGCTTGGAATGCCTTGCGAGCTCGAAGGAGAGCCATTACACTCATTTAAATATGTCGCCGCCCAATTTTCCCGAGGCCTGGGAACGAACGGCCGTGCCTGGGAAACCTCGCCATGGTGTCGTTTCGCACTGGTCCACACAAGCGTGGACCAGATGTAATGGCACCTGGGGGGGTCTCCCAAGCCACCGGAGGCCCCCGAGTGGTCGGGCTCTGGGCAGATGGTACCCTGGCACACCCATTGGTACATGGACACCTTGGCACTGCCAGCCTGGCACTTTGGTACTGCCAGCTGGCATGCCAGGCTGGCAGAACCAAAGTGCCCAAGCATCATGTTGCCTGTGCCAGGGATCGGGCCTGGGGGTGCCCTGCTTTTAAGAGGTGGGGCGATGGGAGGCTTGGGGACCCCCTCAGAGGTAAGTTAGAGCAGTGGAGGGATCCAGAGGCCATGATGGGGTGTCCGGGGAGCTGGGGGGGTGGGGCGGTTGGGCTGAGGGCATGGGATAGCATTTAAAAATGGCGCCCCAATTTCTTTCATCTTCTTCTTGAACTGGCGAGCAGGGAATGAGGTATGTGTGGCCTCGGCGGGGTGTTCCTGACCAAAGTCAGAAAAAAAAAGAGTCCTGTTTGATAGTGGGGTCGTTCTCAATGCTGCAGGCACCGAGAGTGACCCCACTATACGCACCCAATTCGGGACTCTTATTTTTGCCTGTTAAGCAATGCCCTGTGTGTTTCTGCACAACATTGTTAGTTTCTGCATCTGCCTTTGCTGATCTGCTGCTGAAACCCTCACCCACGCTTATGTTTTGGCTTGGTTTCCGACACATACCTCTCAGCTTGATTTCTCCGACACATTCCTGGCCAACCCTCCACATTCTGCCTTCTGTACATTTGAGGCCATCCCAAACTCCGCTGCCTGTGTCCTTAGTTGGGGTTAGAGTTCACCATAACCTCTGTGCTCACTGATCTGCATTGGCTCACGGTTAAGCAATGCCTCCGTTTTAAAACGCTCATTCTTCTATTCAAAGCTCTCCATGACTTCATCTCTTCCTATTTCGCCTGCAGCCAGTCAGCTCTGTAAGATATCTGTGCTCATCTAATTATATCCTCTTGAACATCTCTGATTGTAATCACTGTCCTGTTGCAGGCTCTGCCGTCGGCTGCCTAGGCTGTAAGCTCTGGAGTTCTCTTCCAAAATCTCTCCACCTTCTGTACCTTCCTTTAAGGCACTTCTCGAAACCAACTCTTCAGTCACCTGGCCTTATATTTCTTTATGCGGCCGGGAGTGTCCCATTTTGCTTTATAATGCTGACGTGAAGTGTCTTCGGGACGTTTTATAACATTAAAGGTGCTATATCAGAACGAGTTGTTGTTGAAATGTGCTCACCTCAGCTCCTATACAATAAGCATTTTCTCTCAACATGTCTTGCAGCGTGACGTTTGTGTTCAGCTGATTAGAGGTATTCTCAGAAATTTTCACAATGGTCCACCTTGAAAATAAATTTGGTCTTTATAAGCAGAAATCAGTGTACATTTCCACTGATGCAACTTTCTTTTATTGAAACAGAGGCTCATTATCCAGATCCTTTTCGACTTTGTCCAAGAATCGCTTTGTGGGAGAGTATTTAGTGATGTTTACTTAAGACCATACGTAAATAATGAATGCTGTAAGAATGACTAATTAACCATCTTGAATGATTTGCATAAAACAGCACCAAAGAGACAGAATCATGTTCCAACGCAGTTTGAGGGCAGAAGGAACAAGAATTTTCTTTTCTGGCTAATGAAGAATTCATGACCATCTTTGTGACGTGAATGGAGGTTGGAAGGAATCAGAGAAGTGACGATCACACGGTGTGAATGTATTGATACCTCAGCTGGGACTGGAGAATGGAAGGGAGTCGGAGGAATCAAGGACAGCTGCTAGTTTGCTGTTAAAGCGATGGAGAAACGTTAATTTGCATCATGATTAACTGAAAGCTGCTCATTGAAGATATTGACAAGGAGGAGCCTTGGACAAGGGAGGCATGGGACAAATCACGCCTGAGCTTCTGTTTCTTGAGTAAGCAGAGATTAGGTTGGATTAGTATTTAGCTCTCCAGTGAGCATTTATAAAGAATGCTGGAGAGAGGCTGATTGTTCATCCTTTAAGAGTTAATACAACTTTTGGATACATGGGGATCAGGCAGAGAGGGAGATTTGAAACCGTTTCGGAAATCAACAGCTAAAGCTAAAGTTAAGGAGGAAGGGAAACTGCCAATGGACAGGAAAATCTTTCAAGACAGAGAGAACGTACAATATGATATTCATGCTTCCCCTGATGAGCTGTTTATGTATCTTGATGACTTGTGCCCGGCACCACTGCAGCGTCTTTGTTGAGCTCAGCAGTTTATCAGAAGGCACCGTGTAATCATGTGGAAACCTCAATGATTGCTGCTGGACCAGAGTGTCCCTACACATCCTGGATAATGGAGTGTCAAAGGAAAATGGATGGGAAAGTTGTGGTTTATTGGCTTCATGTGCTGGTTATAAACCCTAACTAGATGATGGAGTGGAGGGAACTGTAAGTAAATTCAAGCATCTTTTCCTGTATTGATTTACAACAGTTGACTCCGGATGCCTTCATTATATTGGTTATCAATCATATTTAGCAGATGATTCCTTCAGGAGATTTGAAGGAATAAAATAATTGGGGGGGGGGGGATTATTTGAGTTTGCATAAAAATACTACCCTCTTAATGAACCCAAAGAATGTTCAATATTTAAAAATATCTTTTAAACCCCTTCACCAATTTGCAACTGCGACCCTGATCTCCACTGTAATGTTGTAATTTTAAATTGTTGTTGTCTTTCTGATGTCAGAGGTCGAACTCGTTCAAACGCAGTCTGACTGACTTAATGCTGGTTAGAAAACCCAGTGTGTGCATTTAGCTGGTGTTATAATATTTAAGCATTGCTTTTAAGTTGCAGAATCTATTACTTGAGCAAAGTAGTTTAATATTTTTAAATAGCAAAAGTAATGAAAGACTTTTAAAAAATTATTGAAGAGAAAAGAAAAATGTGTATATTTTTTTCTATGAATTCCCGATACTTGACTGCCATGGGTAATCATACTAAACAATCTGTTAGATTTTCTCCAATATGCTTTCAGCTGTAAGAGATTGCTTCATTGAAACTTGCAATAAGCAGCAGGTTAAAGCTTTGTTTGCTTGAATGAGCAGTAGATGTGCAAATGCAGCCTTTACGTCCTGCTTCCTTTCACAGTCTCTCCCTAGGGAAATCCTACACTAGACTTTATTGAAGTAATAATTATTTCATCAGGTCTTGTGTATTTCTTGTCTGTATTTGGATTGGAACCTCCAGAGGCTACAGTTGTCATTTTTTTTACCCAGGACTGACCACTTGCATGCTGATGCACTGTTTGGTAAAGCATATTTGCCCAATTCGAGGCAGAATGCTAACGACTTGGTGCATACTGTAGTTCCTTTTGAAAGTTAAAACTAATTGTGGCCATAAAACGCTATTCAAATAAGTTCCCTGCAGGAACGGGGAGCTTTTAAATTCACTTTACTGTACTGTAAAGCTTGAAGGCGTGATTAGTGATGAATTGACAAAATTAATTTTTCATCTGAGATCTGAAAATGCATTCGTGCTTTCATGTTTTGTTTCATTGAGCTATGCTGCTTTAACGAGCCACTATGGTGCCGAATTATTTATGGGCTGTTGTGTTTGCCTGCTGTTTGCACCTCGTGAGTAGACCAGAAACACGACTGATAGAGTAACTAATGGAAAGCTACAAAGGTGACCATTACGATATATTTTACCAGGTACCGTAGGAATGTGAAACCTCTGAAATGCTAATAACTTGTTAGATTACAATGTATTGTGTGCCCCGAGTAGCCCATCTGGTCTCATAGTGACAGGAGGCTGATTTCAGCTTTTATGGTGTCACTGAGATTTCTGCAGCCTTGGACTCAGCTGCTGAAGCTGTTTGGCAAGTTATAGACTAATTGAAACTCTGCTAGGGAGAAATTAAGTGAATATTGTCTTGGCTATATTTCTGCCTGAATCTGCCTATATTAGTCTCCTGACAGAACAGTCCTATGGAATTTGATTAGAATCAAGTGAGTTGATTTGTTAAACAGGGAATGATGACATTGAACATCTGTTTTTGCTCGGCCAAATTACGTTTGGCTCTCAGTAACACTGCTATTTTTCTCTCTCTCTCTCTCTCCCCCCCCCCTCCTTCCACCCTACAGAGCAGCACAGAAGCTGAATCTCTCCTCCAAGCAGAAGAAAAACCACCCACTTCTCCAGCAGTCACATGAGCTCGCAAACAGCAGAACAAATTTCAGTGGTATTTTGCAAGTGTCCCCTCCCCCAGCTCCACCATGCCTTTTGAGGGCTGTGTGTAAAGTCAAGGACAATCCAGGCATTGGAAAGGTATGAAATAAGTCTGCTGCCAGTTGTCTTTGATATGTATCACTGCCGAAATCTTTGTAAGTATAGATGAATCGAATAAGAGCTTAAGAATCCTGTACTTCTGCTTAATATAATTTTTCAGACACATCGCTCGTAGAAGTTTTAATGCTTACAGATCATTTCATGCTGTTTCCTGAAGGGAGTTTGCCGAAGCTTTTGGAATGTTCCTGGGCCCAAGCTGAAATCTGTGGCAGATGTATTCCTTTTATAGTGTATTTATAGGACTGGTGATGTCCCTCACTTTTCTTCACACAAGGTCCAGACGATAATATATTACTACAACTGGCAATGTGGCCTCAACTTTAACAGTATTATAGTATTGCACAATGTTGGATCTCAGAACACCGGCAGGCAGTGCACATCCTCATAATCAAGTTGCACACTGTTCCATCATGATACCCAACTCACCTGATGAAGGAGCTGTGCTCCAAAAGCTAATGATTCCAAATAAACCTGTTGGACTTTAACCTGGCGTTGTAAGACTTTTACTGTGCCCACCCCAGTCCAACGCCGGCATCTCCTCATCATCTGTTATTTGGTGTTGGGTGGTGTATATTAATGATAATTTCTTCAGTAATGCTAAGTGTCAAGTTTTTACCTGACTCCAATAGTGGGCGGCATCCTGTGCCCTCCCTGTGGTGTGTTTGGTGGTGGTGGTGGTGGGGGGGGGGGGGGGGGGGGGCAAGTGCAGACCCTGCCACCTTCCTGCCTCAATCCTGATCTAAGCCTCTGTTGGGAAAGCCTGTGGATAGTCTTCTAGCCCCTACGACACCAATTGAGGCCTTAAAATGGGCCCACTAAATCCTCCCATCATTGCTATTAAACTAGTAGCAGGTGGGGGGCTCAGCATGACCACCTATCGGGGATGCTTGTGAGCTCCCGGTAGAGGAAAGGGCCCTATTTCAAAGGCACTCCGTGCCTGATCAAAGTTGCTGACCACCCTCCCACTCCATGAACACCCCTCTCATGATCACTCACCTCTGTGTAGGATCCAACAATGATACCGTGCCTTGGGTGGGTGTGGTATGGGAAGCAACCGCCATCTCTCTGGTGGTGCTGTCATTCAATAGAGCTGTGTGCTTCTGTTCTGCCAGCCGTCCTAAGCAAGTAAGACTTATGCCTCCTGGGTCCCAGATACCTGGGATAGGCCTGCCACAGTCCTGTCAAGTGCCCAAGTGGAACAAGATATGATGGGCCTTCCTGGAAGGAGGTGATGCAGGGCGCTGGCCATCTCTCCAGCTGGTAACCCTGTCACCTCCACAAGATTTTGCCAAGTGTCATGACATGGCGACAAAGCAAGGATTTGTATGAGAAGTTTATTCTATACACGCTACTCCAAAACTGCTTTTGTAAAACTTTCTAGAACTAAACTTTTGGTACAAAAAGTGACATCTATTTGAAGATGGGTCTAATATTATTATCATGACCCTTCGAACTTTTGAGGAACAACTTTCTTAAGCATGTAGTATCTATCTGAAAATTGTTGAGTTACAATTTATACAGAATAATTATTAGAATAGAACCCCAGTTACCCCATTCTCTCAATATCTGAAGTCTCATTTATCAATACAGTTCTTTGCACATGAGAGGAGATGAGTCCCTTCTAACCTTAATGGCAAAAATAGCCGGTGCTGGATAGTTGATCTGTCAGCTGATCTTCTTGCTCATGTTGTCCATGTGGTGACCCCAGCTGTCAACCCTGCGAGAGATCTGAGAAAGCAGCTTAACAGGACTCGCTCAACCTACAGAGATGAGCGCTTATGGCTAAATATTCATGTGTTTGCTCTCTCGCCTCTAAGTCAGAGAGCTGTCGGCTCAAACCCCAGTCCAGGATTTGAGCAGACTGACCCTTCGGTGTGTTGAGGAGGGCTGTGTTGTTGTCGTCTCAACATTCAACAAGATGTTGAAATAAGGCTATATTTATATCTTCTAATGGTCATAGTGAATGGTAGAATTGCCGTTGTATTATTTGAAGAGGAAAAGAACTTTTTCTGCTCACTAATGTTCCCCCCCCAAAATCATTTTTAAAAAAAGCTTTAATCTCGTTCCTTCTCAGATTTTGCGATGCGAAAATATTTTGTACTCTTTGATATGGTGGGTGCGATTTAATGGCTATGTTGCGCTTAAGCGAGGGCGCTACAAGTCTATTAGATTGTGGAATGGCCAAAATCGAGAATCACACTGAGCGCTGATCGGTTTGTGATCTAAACCGCCTCCTCTTGTTGGCAAAAATCGGGATCCCGCTGTAGTGAGGTGAGAAAACAATAATCACCACTTAAGCCCAATCTCCATACAATTAATGGGAGCAAACGCCTATCTAACGGCCTCCTGTGGTCCCACGGCCTCCCCAGCAAGTGGTCACGTGGGCGTCGATTAGATCACCATTTTAAAAATGTGAAGCTGGCAGAAGGGCTGCTGTGGGGATCCCAGGAGGTGAGTAGCCATCTTCACTCCCAGGCAATGAACCTAGGGACACTGGAGTTGCTGTCCTGGTGTTCAGAGTGGGGTGGGGAAGTCCTCGGGGGGGGGGGGGGGGGGGGGGGGGGGGGGGGGCCAGCCTCAGCCGGTGTGGGCTGCCATCGGGGGTGGGGTGAGGAGCACGGGAGTGGCCGCCCATGGCCATAGCTGGGGGGGGGGGTGGCATCCAGGACTTCCATGTCCGGGTAGATGGGGCATGGGATTGGTGCTTGCCCTGCATTGCAGAAGAGAATACCAGAGGCATCATATTAGTAAAGGTGAACTATTTTTAATAATTTACACATGGGTCTCCAACAGTACCTGATTGCGCCGCCCCACTCTTCCCACCTCTTCCAGACCCTCCTCCCATCCCTCTTGCCCCAATGCACGCACCCAGACCCCCCCCCTACCTGCCCCGTGCCCTCTCCGTGATCCTCGACCTGCTTAGCCTTCCGTGCTGTACAGCTGTGTCTAGCTGTGTCCCCAGGATTCACATCGAGGTGGAGGCAGCCTGCTGCCTACCGTCTCCCGTGGCCTTCGATACCCCAAATGGGCATCCGCTGGGGGCTCTGGGGCAGGAAGGCCCTGGCACACTTGGCGGCACATGCCCTGCTGTGCCACTCTGTTCCGGGTGCTGATTTGAGATGCGTTGTTGTCAGTGGGATGGGTCATGGAGGAGCGGTGGCCGCCGCCGCCACTCTGTAGGGTGGCTCCAGGTTGGCACGCAGTGCCCCCTCCTGGTCTGTGCCATTAGGGCCCTGGGGTTCACCTCGGGATGGGGGGGGCAGCTGAACGAGCCCAGCTGTCCCAGTGTCACTTGGCTCTGCCAGTGCTGGCAGCTCTCCACTGTCTGCAGCATGGTGTCGACCTCCTTGGCGACGCTCCTCGGTGACTGAGGTATGCTCTGGAGTGCCCCAGAAATGCACATCTGCGACAGGCACACATGTCCCAGCGATTGGGACGATTGGCATTGTCCACCTGAGACTCGTACGTGCTCCACAAGGTCCACATGATACTGGGTCACTTGCTCCAGTGAGTGGGACATTCTGCTGAGGCCCTCAGCCATGGCCATCACTGACTGAGCCACACCTTGGACACCGTGCTGCCGACGTTGTGCACCAGGCTCTCCACTGCAGTCGCCACCCTGGCAGTGTTGGCCTTGGTGCCATGCATTGTTGGCGACATCTTCTGCCACTGTAGCTTCAGGGACTCTTACAATCGGCTGTGGACCTTCTGGATGTCAGGTCATCTGGGTGGGGGTCGGTGGCTGTACGCCGACCTCTACGTTGGTGACATATCTGTCCTCAGCCACCCCCGTGACCTCGAGGGCCCGGTCCTCCTTGGTTTGAGGACTCTAATGCCTGGCATCCCGCTGCTCCTCTGGGCCCTCTCCCACCTGTTGTGGGCTAACTTCTCCTGCGGGGGACACAGAGGGGGCATTGTTAGCCACACATGTCATTCATTGCGGGGGTCGGAGGGTGCTCGAGGGTGGGGGGGGTAGTTTTTGCGGGGGTCTTGGGGAGGTGGACTGTAATAGCTTTCACAGTAACTTGATTTGAAGCCTGCTTGTGACATTAAACGATTTTCATTTCATTAATGGGGGGGAATGGGGAGTATGGGGAATGGGGGCTGGGCTGGTGCAGCACTGCTGGATACGGAGTGGGCCATGGAACATTGCTGGGAGGGGAGTGGTGTGAGGCGCATTCTCGTGGGAGGGTGTTCGGTGGCAACTCACCCCTGCAGTCTGGTGGAGATGGTTAATCTTCTTGCGATGCTGGTCCCCCTGTCATCCTCCCCGAACTGATGGCCATTGTTGCCACCTCCCAGGCAGCTCTGGCTGCCCTGTGGCTTACCCCCCAAGACCCTCGGGGGAACAGGGTATCTCACCTGGTCCCGACTGTGCCCAATAATCTGCCCAGGTCGGCATCCCCGAATCGTGGGGCTGGTCTTCTCGGAGGCATGGCTGTGGGCTGAGTGGGGTTGGCTGTGCAGGAGCGGTTTAAGTGCTGCTGTCCCTTGTTAACAGGGGGCTGGTGAACACGGTCAGCTGGCGGGACCATCATTTGTGACCTGATGCCCGTGGGGCCTCGTTAAGTGGACCAATTAACCTTTATAGCGGTGACAGCCTTGCTCGCTAACACACTTAGAAACTTCTTGGTTAAATTTCGCCTGATGCTATAAAATGTCTTTTCTTCTTCAGCAAAGCTTTCAGCAGCTTTTATTGTGGTGATTTTAGTAAAAGTTAACAGCTGGTTCAGGAACTCCCCATATGCAGTACTAGAATAATATTGTGTTCTAAACGGGCAATATGTAGATTTTTTTTAATCGTCGGAAGATCTGCAATACTGATCTAAGAGGGGGGCTGATGGCATTGCTGAAGCTGAGTGCACGCTGCTTTTGAGGTGCATCTTTACAGCTGTAGAAGCCTTTTGGCTGATGTTAGGATTTGGGGCCTTTTGACTGACTGAAATCTGGAGTCATGAATACATTCATATGATGCTTTGAACTAGTAAAACAACTGGTGGAGTAGGTGTTGCATCATTAGCTGATCTTTGCTGGATTCGAAGACCAGATGCAGCAGTGGACGAACAAGGCAAGTGGTTGGGGAAAGGTGGAAATCACCACATAATTTAGGATTCTCTCAGATACCGGGAAATTCCCAATGCTCAGGAGGGGAATTGGTCAGATAATGTGCTTATATAAACACAGAAAACTGTAACATTTTATGCTCTGCAATTGTATTTTACTTAGAAGTGACAATTTGTGAAAATAATTAACCGTTACCAGAGCCAGGATTTTATATAATCTATATTGTCATTAACACTGCAATGAAGTTACCGTGAAAATCCCCAAGTCGCCACATTCCGTCGCCTGTTCAGGTACATTGAGGGATAATTCAGAATGTCCAAATTACCTAACAGCACGTCTTTTGGGGCTTGTGAGAGGAAAGCGGAGCACTCGGAGGAAACCTACGCAGAAACAGGGAAAATGTGCAGACTCCACACAGACAGTGACCCAAGCCGGGAATTGAACCTGGGACCCTGGCGCTGTGAAGCAACCATGCTAACCACTGTGCTTCCATGCCATTCATCATTTCTGCAGTATGTACAAATCATTTGTGCATGTTTTTCTTAAAACAAAGTGCTTAATTGTTTTAGAGCCCTGTATTGTTGAGAATCCATCCTCTTCAGTTGATTCTAGGTCAATTACTAGGGGGCATAGGTTTAAGCTGCGAGGGGCAAGGTTTAGAGGGGATGTACGAGGCAAGTTTTTTTATACAGAGGGTAGTGGGTGCCTGGAACTCACTGCCGGAGGAGGTGGTGGAAGCAGGGATGATAGTGACATTTAAGGGGCATCTTGACAAATACATGAATAGGATGGGAATAGAGGGATACGGACCCAGGAAGTGTAGAAGATTTTAGTTTAGACGGGCAGCATGGTCAGTGCAGGCTTGGAGGGCCGAAGGGCCTGTTCCTGTGCTGTACTTTTCTTTGTTCTTTGTTATTCTGCTTACGACACCTTACAAAAAAGAACAAAGCTCATTAATTCAAATTTGAAACTATTTTACCCTTTTTTTTATTCCATAAATAAGCAATTGATAATGAAGGCAATTTTCCTACCCACAGTCACTGGCACTTGACATTTGGTGCTTTCTTTTTTCATTCCGGAATATGTCTGCATATAATGCACCAGCTCTACGTGTTTTGTTCTCTGTGAATGTATTGGTGTTAAATCTAAATCAACTTCGACAGTCACAGGGAACAGTGATAATTAACATTGATACAGATCATGGCAAATTAAATTCCAATTAAAGTCTCAATTTTAAAATTGAATTCTGATGAAAATGATGGAAATGTTGTACTTGCATATTGCATAGCTCCTAATATTACATTGGGAGGAAAAAACTCACAAAGTAGAGATCAAACATGATTGTAATGCTGATCAAATGGTTGTCTCAGCAGTTCCATGATCACCTCTCACTTACCGTGCTCATTTGACAGCTTGTCCATGGCGTAGTCGCCAACTTGGGTGAGAGTGCAAAACTGGTGGTCGCAAATCGGTAGCCTGTTCCACATCCTGCCCAGTTTTTCTTTCCAAATGAGAAGGAAAATTGGGTGAAGTGTTTAGCAAGCAGCTAACTGGCTGCTGCTCCTCTCCTGTTCCTGGTGAAGTAGAAAATGACCTGTATTCCTCTGAGCTCGATGTTTGTACAAATCCTCCTTGACTGGCTTAAATGAGCTTGTCTTGGTTGTACTAACCTTTTCTCTTTTTATATGCAATAGATTTGTCAGGTGAAAAGGGGTACATATCAAGCACATATCAACCACCAGCACAGTGGGGCAGCACGGTAGCACAGTGGTTAGCACAGTTGCTTGACAGCTCCAGGGTCCCAGGTTCGATTCCCGACTTGGGCCACTGTCTGTGCGGAGTCTGCACGTTCTCCCCGTGTCTGCGTGGGTTTCCTCCGGGTGCTCCGGTTTCCTCTCACAATCCAAAGATGTGCAGGTTAGGTGGATTGGCCATGCTAAATTGCCCTTAGTGTCCAAAAAGTTTAGGTAGGGTTACTGGGTTACGGGTGTGGGCTTAAGTGGGGTGCTATTTCTAAGGGCCGGTGCAGACTTGATGGGTGGAATGAACTCCTTCTGCACTGTAAATTCTATGATTCCATGAACAGCACTGAAACTACGCATTACTGGCTATTTAAAGAAGAAAATCAGATCTGGCGCTATCTGATGGTCAAATATGTGAGATACGTTTGACCATTTTGATTTAGGACTTCTGATCATGAGGAGAAACTGATTGTCTCTCCATGAATAGCCAGTGGCGCAATGTATTTTTCCCTGATTAATTTGACATTTATTGCACTTGTTCCTTACTCCCCTTAAGTTGGCCTGATACAAAATGATAGTGCGGTCCTGGCTCTCAAGCAGGAACAAGGCATGTCCAAGATCGGAAATTGATGTGGACAATAATATTCAAAAGGGGGCAATTGGAAAAGCCATTTTTTTTTTGCTGTCTGGTTTACTTGGAGGCTGCCATAGATGTTCAAAGGTCCATTTCAAAACTTCTGGTCAACCTTCTCTTCCTTGGTGAATAATACTGCACCAAAGGATAGATGAGAATTATCTGGATTGAATTACTCCCTAATTTTTGCTGCCTTGTTCCAGGGTGAGAATGTCACTAATACTCAGGCAGCCTGAGCTGGAATCGGAAACTGATCATGTCTGGCTCACAGGGATCTATCTGACTACTTTCCAGCAGTTTGTTAGGCTTCCCTAACTTGGGAGTTGCTGCAGTCTAGAACAGAGGCGAGCTTTGTTGATTTGGTTGCATAACTTGAAGGTATTTGGAGCATGATTTGCCTCCGAGGAGAAATAATTAAAACTTAAAAATATACCATGAGAAATTAGGATTTTAAAAAAATATGCTCATGGGGTGCAAGTCCCACTGGCTATATATTTTGAAAGTTTAAAATTACATAATATAATGGATGACATGCAACGAGTTTAAAAATTAATGCGTCTATCTTTAGTTCCAGATGATATTCTGAACTGTAACATCAATCTGGCGAATTCTAAAGATAAACCTGCTTTGTTTGGGGATTTATGGTACTTAAAATAGAAATTTTCTTGTGATTAACGAATGTAGAGCCCAGTATAAGGAATTAGCTAAATCAATTCAAATATTTGTTTAAAAATAAGGATTTAAAAGATATTACTCCTCAAATGGTTTCATGCCTTGTGCAAATCTTTTCAGAGGAACTGCAGTTACAGTTATGTTCCCAGCTTGGAGTGATTTATTTACCCCATGACAAAGATAGACCCCTGTGCAAAGTTTAACGTACACATCGGCAATAAAATTTTGTTTTTGATGGAAAATGTTAGCCACCTGCAAATAAATGGCAGTAAATCACAGTCCTGCCACAATCACATAATGTTTGTGTGAGTCACCCGAGTGACCTTTAGGGCAGCCCAGTCTGTAAGTTTGTAGTGTCAAATTTCCAGCAGCAACACCTCTACCCAGATCCACAGTAGAGTAAACTGCTACGGTGATTTCTTGTGCATAGTTATAGCAAAACAAGACGTCTTGCCAATATATGATTGACCAAGCAATCATCTTTGCCTGTGCGCCAGGGGATCAATAAAACTCAGCTTATTGTCGGTGAGGGGGGGGTCAATAAAACTCAGCTTGCTGTTGCCGAACTGCCTATTTCTACCTATTTTGTTTTTGCATTTTTCTTTATCTACACATGATAATATGTTAATAGATTCAAGGGCAGGTTAATGGAGACATGTAAGAAGAATTCTAATTGATCATTTTGTGGAGCTGTTTTATTCATTTCTGAGATTAATGTGCATATTTTCAGATCAAGCATTTATGAAACTGTAGCATTGCTGAGGTGTATCTCATTATGCCTCTCTTGGACTGCTTTAATGCAGTAGATGATGCCATTTTTTAAAAACACTTTTCTGAACTCTATGCTCAACAAATGTCTTGAAGTGGTGTGCCTCTCTTATGAACAGCAAGTAAGTGCTTTACAATTACAAAGCTTCTGTCAGCTTTTCTGACAGAGACCTCTTACGTGAGACATGTGGCAAAAAAGAAAGGCAATTAAACTCTCTAGTCTGACACACAATGTGCTTAAAAGGGTCGATGCCAGTGAGGTTTGATGCCTTTACTTTTCTGAGTGCAGTGAGAAGCCTTCCACTGCCTCTTTATAAAGTAACTACAAGGGGACAAGGATGTTGCAGCTATTAAACTTGCAAATGTGACATATATAAACTCTCTCATTAGAAGAACACAAGCTATTGAATAGCTTTTTTATCACATAGATTGTGTCAGAAATAGTGCATCCGAGAAGAGTGAAGAGGCTGATGTAATTTAATGATTTCAACTCGCCTGCAGCTTGACCAACAACAGCAGAGCTGCCATATAAAACTAGGATATAGCAGAATTGGAGAAGAGGGCTTTCTGCTTAGGATGCAATTGTTCAGGTACTCAACTGTAACTTAATTTGTACTCACACCCAAACTCATTATGATTTCATTTAATTGAGGGCACTACTGAGATAAGGAACAGAAGTGCTTTGTTTGCTTCTCAGTTACAAAAAGATACAACGCTGAGTAATGATAAGAGTACGCAGATCACAGAAGACTGTCCTTTCAACCTGTAATTTCACAACGATAGGCCAATGACACGAGGATGATGTCGTGAGTGGCTGGCTTCATCCCTTTGATATAGAAATCTCATTGGGCAGGGGGAGTTAGGTTAGTTTTGTTAAGCTTAGGCAGTGAGAGCTGGAAGGGGGTGTTAGGCACTGAATTATGCTTACATTTGTATTGGTATCTTTTGTTGTTATCAAACCATAAATGCCGTCATAAAATGTTTGTTTAAAAAAAAACTCATCTGGACACAAGTTCAAGGTGAGGGGCGGGGGGTTCAAGGGGGATGAGGAAAAAGCTTTTTACCCAGAGGGTGGTGACAGTCCGGGGGGGGGGGGGGGGGGGGGTAGTGTGCTGATAAGTACATTGTCATCTGTATGTAAGTAATAATATATGTATTACTGTTGTAGTTTCAGCATCCGGCCATCAGGTGAGTATGCCGACCGGTGACCCGGACACACCGTGGACTGGATTCTCTGCAGTCCTGCACCAAAATCACGTTTGGCATGTGTGCGGAGAATCAAATCTCCTGGCGAAATCTGGCCCGTCGCCGGCCTGGCAAATCTCCGGGCCCCGGAAATCCGTGCATTTGCGAATTACTCCGCGCGGCTCGGGGGTGCCATTGCCAGAGGCCCACCCAACGATCCTCCGCTCCTGGCCGGCCAAGTTACCGGCGGCGTGGTTCTAATCACCTATTGCCTAATCACCTGGTGGGGGCGGGGGGGATCGGGCACCGGGGGGCCTTATGGGCGGCCGGGGCATAGATTGGGCCGGTGCGATGCAAGGACGCACGGCCGATCGGGGGAGCCTACATTACGGAACTGCCTCCGCGGTCCGAGTCCGCCATGGCACTCGGTGCGGCCGCTGGAGGCCGCCACTGTGCGCATGCACGGACTCGAAACCGGAAGTGCTGGGGCCCGTATCCGCATCTAAAGCTGCATGAATCACTCCGGGTCCCTGCTAGCCCCCTGAAGGTGAGTGAATTGACTGTTATTTTTTTGAGGAAACCCGGGAGTGCAACACCAGCGTTTTTACACCGGCGTGGGGACATAGCCCCATTTTGGGTATCCAGTCCCATGTCTTCCAGGAGAAGCTGTTAGTAAGGAGTTTGTAGCAGTCGCATATCAGTAGCTCTGTAGTAGTGTAAGTTAGTGTTGGACCATTATTTCCAACTGTATTAATCTTAGACATTTTTCTAATTCGTTTGTATCGTGTTAGTAAAAAACTAACATTGTTTATAAAAAAGTTTAATGTTCTTTGTTCACACTACAATATCAAGATTCAACATCAGCCCAATCAAAGAACATTACAGGTGGTCGAGGCCTCACGGCCGCGATTCTCCGCAACCACGATGGGTGGGAGAATAGTGGGATGTCCGCTCCCGCACCTCCCGCTATTCTCCCACCCCCCCCCAAAATGGCGTGTTCCGACACGCCGCTTGGAGAAACGCGGGCCGCCGTTTTTCACGGCGGCCCATGATTCTCCTACCCGGATGGGCCGAGTGGCCTGCCGTTTCCGACCTGTTCATGATGGCGGCAACGACACCTGGTCACTGCCGTCGTGAACATAGCGCGCCAGGTAAGTGTGGGGCCTAGGAGGAGCGGATCGGGGACCGAGCACCACGACCGTGCTCGGGAGGGGACTGGCCCGCGATCGGTGCCCACCGATCGTCGGGCCGGCGTCTCAAGGGGGCACACTTTTTCCCCTCTGCTGCCCCGCAAGATCAAGCTGCTTCGTCTTGCGGGGCGGCTGAGGGGAAAGACAACAACAGCGCATGCGTGGGCTTGAGCTGTCCAACCCGCGCATGCGCAGCTGACGTCATTAGGCGTCGCCGCGGCGTCATTCTTGGCGCGCCGGGCCTTGAAGCCAGGGACAAGGTCCAGCCGCCAAGTTTCCCGGTACGGCCCACCTATCCCCCCCATGTAGGGGAGAATAGGGGGCTGGGAGAGGCTTCCGACGCCGTCGTGAACCTCTCCAGGTTTCACGACGGCGTCGGGCCTTGCGGAGAATTCCGCCCCACATCCTTTAAAAAGTACCTGGATGAGTACTTGGCACGTCTTAACATTCGAGGGTATGGGCCAAGGGCTGGCAAATGGGATTAGGATTGGCAGATCAGATGCCTTTCATGCAGCGGTGCAGACTCAATGGGCCAAAGGGCCTTTTCTGCACTGTATCTTTCTGATATTCTGGTGTAGCATCTCAAGCTGAACAGTTTTGGGGATGAAGTCGGTAATACAGCTGTGTGTTCGTGAGTGAGTTCTTCTCGTGCTGTATTTTACTATCGAGTAGTTTCATTCCATCAAAACTAAGGCTACAGATATTCGCAGGATGTCGTGGTTTTGATGTTTGGTTGCTTGGATTAGAGATAACATTAACAACAATGAAAGTAAATCAGTTAAAGCCACCCAGCTTTTAATTGGCAGATTGGTAAAATTGTAGGGGGTGATTCTCCAAGCTCCATGCCGGGCCGGAGAATCGCCGCAACCACGCTGCCCCGATGCCGGCGCGCGATTCTCCAAGGTGTGGGGAATCGGCGCCATTTGAGCTGGCGCGTGTGGCACCGGCCACGGGCTGCTGGAATCGGTGGGGCACAATCTCAGGGTGGGAGCTGATCATTTCAGACTGAGATGAGGAGCAATTTCTTCACACTAAGGTTTGTGAATCTTTGGAATTATCCAACCCATTGTGGACACCCCATTGTTGAATGGAGAAAGGCAGATTTCAGTCACTCGCGGGATGTGGGGGACGATCTGCAAATGGAGTTGAGGCAGAGGATCAGCCATGCTCATATTGGCTCAAGGGGCAGTATGTTCTACTCCTGCTCCTATTTCTGATCTTTTGGATTTTGTAGTCTGTAATGAAGCAACGGCCGCGCCGATACGACAGAGTCCCGCCGGCGCCGTTCACCCCTGGTCGCTGCCGGCGGGAACTCTGTGGGAATGGTCGGGGCGGGGCCTGTAGGGGGGGGGAGGGCTCCTTCACCAGGGGAGGCCTCCAATGGGGCCGGCCTCTCCCCCCGGCCCCCCCACCGACTCCATCTTGAGTTGGGGCCGGCACGTCAAAGAAGTCCTTCGCTCATGTGCAGGAATTTGGCGTCGCAAAATGAGGCTGGAGCGGCGAGAACTGCTCCAACGCCGTACTAGCCCTTTGTGGGGGCCAGAATCCTATGTAACTGGGCCCGGTTCACGCCGTTGTGAAACGCGACGGCATTCACGACGGCGCAAACACTTGGGCCGAATACTGGAGAATCACCCCCGTAATGCTTCCTGGAAACTTGCAGCTTGTTTGCCATTTTTTAATAATACCAATATTTGGGAGGTTTTCCCAGTACTGTATTGATCATTTAGGACAAGCCGGCCTGTGGGAAGTTTCTGTCATGCAACACCATAATGATTATCAGGCTGCATGTTGATATCAAAGCCATTAAATGATCATTAAAATAGATTACAGTTAACTGAAAGCAGATGTGAGGAAGAATGTGAGGAGTCTGGTATATTTACAAGGCGTTTGAAATGTTTTCTCAGTCGATACACACACAACAGAATTGCAATGTTAAGGCTTTGTTTTATTGGCCTGGAGTTTGCAGTGGTGATGGTGGTCAGCATTTCAATCGCTACTTCACTGAAACTAACAGCAACTTTGGGAGTCTGCACTGTAAAGAATAACATTGAAATTCAGAGGTTGATGGCAGTAATTTATGTTCTTTCAGAGATGGTTTACTACTGACGTCCTCTCCAGAGTGCAATCCGAAAGTAACCTGCAATCTTGGTGTAAAAACCCTTGAAAAGGTTACGGGCAGAATTCTCCGCTCCCCACGTGGCGTGGGAGAATCGTGGGAGGGCCTCCCGACATTTTTTACGCCCCCCTGGCACCCCCAGCGATCCCCCCCCCGGCTCGGAAAAATCTCTGAGCCCGATGGGCCGAGCGGCCGGCCCTTCACGCCAGTTTCAACACGGCAGCAACCACACCTGGTTGCTACATTCATGAAACGGGCGCCAGATGCCCGTTTGGGGCACCTTGGGGCCCGATTAGGACGGGAGCACCGCAACTGTGCTCCGGAGGGGACAGGCCCGTGATCGGTGCCCACCGATCGTCGGGCCAGCGTCTAAAACGGACGCACTCTTTCCCCTCCGCCGCCCGGCAAGATCAACCCGCCAGGTCTTGCTGGGCGGCGGTGGAGAAAGACGGCACCGCGCATGAGCGGGTTCGTGTCATCTGCGCGATGAAGTCATCCGCGCATGCGCGGATTGGAACCGGCAACCCGCGCATGCGCAGATGACTTCACATTCTCGGTGTGCCGAGGTCGCTGCCGAGAAAGACGGAGGCCCGCTCCTAGCCCCCCGAGTGGGGTGAATTAGGTGCGGGGAGTGGGCTCCGAGGCTGTCGTGAACCTCAGCCGAGTTCACGATGGCCTTCACGAATTCGGCCCCCTGCGGAGAATTCCACCCTTGGGTTTTAGTTGCACACTAACTGTTGCCAACCACCCTCAATGGCCCTCAAAAGCTAATTTTATATCTATGAAATGTCAAGTATCTTCATTATGATAAAATTACACTTTCCATATAGCACATTTAAGAAAAATGCTTGATATTTTAATTTCTATTCCAATCATAATTCAGTTACCAAAAATTTAAATCAAAAGTAAAGGATCATTAGTGCATTTAATTTCTGGTTTGCTGTCTATGAGAATACTTAAATGTTATTGGCTAGTTATCCTTCATGCTGTTGGATGACTGGGGATCCCTTTGACTTGGCGCCACTTTTGAACTGACATCGGAAAAGGAGAAATCTAGGCCACAAGAGGTGGCTATCTATCGTGGAGACATTTCTTCAAGGTTCATGGCGAGCGCCGTTGCTTCATTACAGACTACAAAATCCAAAAGATCAGAAATAGGAGCAGGAGTAGAACATACTGCCCCTTGAGCTGGTCATTCAATATGATCATGGCTGATCCTCTGCCTCAACTCCATTTGCTGATCGTCCCCCGCATCCCGCGAGTGACTGAAATCTGCCTTTCTCCATTCAACAATGGGGTGTCCACTGGAATGGATAATTCCAAAGATTCACAAACCTTTGTGTGAAGGAATTGCTCCTCATCTCAGTCTTAAATGATCAGCTCTCACCCTGAGATTGTGCCCCTGTGTTCTAGATTCCCCAGCCAAGAGAAACAACCTTGCAGTGTCTACCCTGTGAAGCCCTGTAAGAAACTTGTGTCAAGGTCAACTATCATTCTTCTGAACTCATAGAATCATAAAATCTCTACAGTGCAGAAGGAAGACATTTGGCCCATCGAGCCTGCACTGAACCTCTGAAAGAGCACTCTACCTAGGCCCCAGTCCCCATCAACCCCATAACCTCACCTAACCTTTGGACACTAAGGAGCAATTTTAGCATGTACAGTCTACCTAACCTGCACATCCTGTTTTAGGAAACCGAAGCAGACATGGGGAGAATGTGGAAACTCCACACAGTCACCCAAGGTCAGAATTGAACCCTGATCCCTGGCACTGAGTGGGAGGCAGCAGTGCCAACCACTGTGCTGCTCCAATGAGGTGGAGAGGTGTACTCCAAAATAGCTCCAGAGAGGTACTCCAGAGAGTATAATCCCAATTTACTCAGTCTCTCATCATAGGACAAGCCTCTCATCCCAGGGACCAAAAGAGAACCCTTGCTGTATTGCCTCCAATGCAACTATATCCTTCCTTAAATATGGAGACCAATATTTAGCACAGTGCTCCAGGTGTGGTCTCACCACCTTGCAAAATTGTAGCAAGACTTACTTATTCCTGTACTCCAATCCACTTGCAATAATGGCCGACATGCCATTTGCCTTCCTAGTTGTTTCAGTACCTTCCTTGTGAGAGCACAGCCAAGTCTCTCTGAGCATCAACATTTGTAAGTTTTGCGTCTTTTTAATAACTAGCCTACTTCTCTATTCTTAATATCAAAGTGAACAGTCTCACACCTCTCCACATTATATTTAATCTGGTCTCAGCAGAGGCCGGCACCGACTCTCCACAAAGTGGGTAATGCAGCAATAATACATTGGAAAAAGTCTACCTCGCTGGGTGGACACTACTTACGTGCATTTGGAAAAGTGAGCGTTCTGATTTCTCACTGGCAGGGAGTTGAATTTGGTGGGGCGACCTAATTCCGGTGAAGTGGCCTTTTAATGAGCAGGCAAGACTTGCTAATGCCTGCAGAAGGACTTCCCAACATCGTCTGACATCAGCTGTCGGGGAAATGCTGGAATCTATCATTGAGGAATACTTTGGGAAATTGACTTTTGGCCTCACGTCAAATAAGTTTTGCCATCTGCCGAGCTTCTTTTCAGGAGAAGACCGGAAGATTCTACCCCGTGTCTTCACAGCTTAAATTTACAACTTGCTGTGTATCATCAGCAAATTTAGGTACATCTTTGACAAAGCCATTAATATTGGTTGTAAACAGCTGAAGCCCCAGCACTGATCATTTCGGTAATCCACTAGTTACATGTAGCCTGCCAACTTGAAAATGCCCTGTTTCTCCCTCCCCTCTGCGTCTTGTCCATTAATCAATCCTTCATCCATGATGATATATTACCCCCAACTCCAGAAGCTTTTGCCTTGTGAATTGATCTTTTGTGTCACATCTTATCGAATGGTTTTTTCAAATCAAACTGCATACTGGTTTCTTTTTATTCATCCATCCTCAAAAATACAATTAAAATGCCAAACATATTTTCCATTTTGTAAAAACATCTTGACTTTGTCTGATTATGCCACGATTTTTATGTGCATCGTTAAGACTTCCTCAATAACAGATTCCAGCATTCCTTCCGACAACTGATGTGTGATTATAACTAGTCTGTTATTCTCTGCTATATCTCCATTCTTGAATAGCGGTGTCACACTTGATAACTCAATCTGCTGGGTTAATTCTAAATTCTAGTGAATTTTGGAAAGATGTAACCAGTGTATCCACTAGCTGTGCAGCCACCTTTCCTAGCCCATAGGCCATCCAGTTCTTGGATTTGTGTCAGCTTCTAATGTCTTAAGTTTCTCCAATACTTTTTCTTTGCTGATATTAATTACCTGAAAGTTCTTCACTCTTATTATTCCCTTGGTCACCCCCTATTTCTGGTTATTCATGAAGGCCCCACCTTCTCAACCTTGCCCCTCGCCTGAGGTGTGATCCTCAGGTTAAATCACCACCAGCCAGTTCTCCCCCTCAAAGAGGAAAGCAGCCTTTATTATACGTTTAGCTGCTGTTGTGTAACGAGTCAAAGGTTCTGCTCCTTTTCCACAAACACCTTTAATTTACTTCAACAGACTCTGCACAAAACTCTAACATCACATCACCTGACACAAAGGCCACCTGAAGCCCCTTTACATAATCAGTCTCAATTATTGGATACTTAACATAAATGAGACAACTAATTGGAATGTCTCTTAACCCATTACTTAACAGCCTATGGTCATCTAGAACTATGGCGACTTTACCGTACCTATTTCTGGTATATCATTGGTGTTGTCTATTGTGAAGAACAATGCAAAATATTCGTTCAACATCTGCGTCATTTTCTTATTACCCCTGGTCATTTTTCAGTCGCTATCTTGAAGGGGTCAAAGCTAACTTTAGCTACCATCCTTTTTATATACACGTATAAGATCTTGTTTTTATATTCCTGGCAAGATAACTCTTGTTTTTGAGTCCCCTTTCCATCAACATTTTGGTCACTCTCTTTATTAGTTTCTAAAATGCTCCCAATCCTCAGGGTTATTACTCTTTGCAACTTTATAAGCACCCTTTCAAAATCTAATGCTATCCTTAACTTCCCGTGTGAGCCACAGATGGATCTATTTTGCTGAGCTGCTGGTTTTTAGTGGAATGTATTTTTATTGAGCAATTTGGATTGTTTCTTAAAATGATTTACTTTGTTTCACATTTTCACAGATGCTCTTTTCCCCATTTGGGGAATAGTGGGAAGGCATTTATAGGATTAGCAGACTGATTTGTCAGCCTGTTGAACCACATCATAAACATTCCTTCCATGGCCAATAAGTGCTGGAGTGGGATGTGAGCCTGGAGCTCGGAGGCAGTGATGTTAACCTGCGAAACCGCAAGACCTCGGTGTTGATGTACTACCATAGCTTTTATTCTATTTCCCTAATCAAGCTTATCCAGCTTCCCCTTATACCCATGTAATTGGCTTTGTTTAAATTTAAGATTCTTGTTTGGGACGGGAGTGTGTCACTTTTAAGCTTAATATGAAATTCAATTGTATTATGGTCACTTTTTCCCCAGAGGATCTGATACTATGAGATCAGTAATGAGATCTGTCTCATTGCACAATACTAGATCTAAAATAGATTTATCTCTAGCTTATTGTTCCAGGAAACTGTAACAAAAGCTTTCCACAAACTCATTTCCCAGACCAATTTTATGAATTTGATTGGTCCAGCCTATATGAAGATTAAGGTCCCCCACAATCATTAAATTGCCTTTGTTCAAGCTAAACGTATTTCTTGCTTAATTCTTTTGTTCAATGTATAATTACTGTGTTGGTGGTGGGTGGGGGAGCGGTGCTATGAACTACTTCTTATGGTACTTCATGACCTTTGTTATTCCTAATAATCTATCCATTCTGATTCCACGCCCTGACATATTGAACCCGGATTTTTCTTCTGACTGTCCTTGTATCATCTATTCCAGGGCTACCCCACTTCCTTTTCCATACGCCTGTCTTTTCAAAATGTTGTGTACTCTGGAATATTTATTTCCCAACCTTGCTCACCTTATGATCATGGGCGGAGTTTTCCCATCCAGTCCCTGGCGGGTTTTGTTGTGGGCAAGACCAAAAAATTTGGAGCGAGCCAAAACTCGATTGGCTGCTGTTGGGAAAAGAGTTTGGAATTCTCCGCTCACCATGCTTTTGTGGTTGGTGGATTGGGGGTTGGGTTTCCCGCAGCAACCCCATTTGTATGGCATTATCATCTTATGAATGCTGATTAAAAATGCAGCCCACCGGAATTACGAGGCCTCTCCCAATTACTTGAGAGGTCAGTGGGAAATCAGGTTGGTCTGAAACACGTTTGGATATTATTGTCGTGCAGCTGATGGTCCTCACTTTGCCCATGAGAAGAGGCGAGTGCATTATGTGGAGCCTTGTTATAGCAGCACCACCTCGGGGGTTCTCCCTAAAGCCAGTGACGCTACACTGGCTGGGGGACGCTACACTGTAGGTTTGCTCCCCCCACTGACTTCCTCCATTGTTCAGAGGATATTCTTTGGGGGCTGAGGCAGGACAGGTACCTGGACAGTGATCAGCATTGTGACCTGTGGGAATGGGCTGGTGATGAGAGACAATGGGCAAGGGTGGGGCTGGCGGGTGGGACGATGGCAGGCAGAGGGAAGACCGAAGGTGGAGCCCCAAGGCAAAGACAGGAACGCAGACACAGTAGGGGGTGGAAAGGGACCTACACGAATTGGAGGGAAAACACGCAGACTCAGGAATACAAGGACGGGGGAGAGGGGGGTTGTTATTGCATCATGAGATGGAAGGTCATGGTAGACTGATGGAAATGGGGGAGGTGAGAGGAGTGCACATGAGGGAGGGATTTCACAGAGACTCATGGAGGTACACTCTGTCGTCAGCAGGCAGGAAGGAATGGTAGAGCAAAGAGAAAGACCATCATAGTTGCTAATCGCGGGTCAAGTAGTGAGGATGTCACAGTGAAGTCAGTCCTGGGGCCTTGCTAGCCTTGCGACAGTGCATGGCATGCACTTCATAGTCCTGCTCCAGGTAGGGGAAATGACTTTGTGCACAATTCAGAAAAGACACAGCTTGATGTTCAGGAAGTGGTCATCGTCCTAATGTCACTGGCCTTGGTGTTGTCTTGCATAATACTGGGCTGCAGGTGGGATGTCCAGAGTGAGGGGACACCTGCAATCTGTAGAGTGGGACGAGGTAATACAAGGGCCGGCGGGGAGGGGGGGAAACTTTCCTGTTGGACGGGTGTCAGCGTTGTATGTTACCATGTACACAGCCTCGAGATGGGATGGGATGAGATCCACAGTGGACATTGGGAAATTGGCAGTTATAGGTTCAGATGGGTGGGTTGGAATATCCACAACAGTAACTGTCGGGTCCAGGATTGGGAGAGGCTGGAGAATGACGGGTGCCACCTTTACCAGCGCATGTGGCATTCCAGGAAAATTAGAGGCACAGTCATAAGAAAGGGTTGAAGCTGGTCTCAAAGTGAAATCGGAACATCACTGTGTTCAAGAGTCGATTTAATGGCACAGGCAGAAATCAAACTGGAAAAAAACTGGACGGGAGGGACGGAGTAAGTGTGGGAAGAGCCCAGGGCTGGACTAGGGGCCTCTTTTCATGGGGCAACTCCAACCTGCTTGCACTCAAAGCATTGAAATGTCGTCAATACTGAGAGAAAAGTGGAAGATCTCCTTGAGAAGGTTCCATTGGAGCCATTGCCATTTCTAGTATTATAACAAGAGACAGCTGGAGTCATGGGCTTAACAATATAGTCGCTCCATTCCAGCATTAACACACAAGGCTGTGAAAAATTGGAATGCAGGCAACCGTTAAGGAAGCACAGATGCAGCGTGTATGCCTGATATTAGCTGAAAGCATCGAATGTGCCTTCTCCAATTGGCATGGAAAATTAAAGTCAACTTTAATCAGATCTGCCAGATCTGAGATTGGAGCGGTGTGTTTGATAATCTGGCGCATGTCATTAATGGCGCCAAACCTTTTCCGACTTCTATGAGATTGAGATGTGAAGTGTCAGTGATGACATCTTGTTTACCTTATTCTGTGACTTTGCACTCCACTACAAGGCAGTATCAGTGGCAAGGTTGGTAGCGCAGATGCAGCAGCCATGACAGTGGCGTGCTGTTTGTGAGTAGAGCTTAGCCATCTTTCCCCATGATTCATTAATCTGTTATATCTCTGAAGCCAGAATAGAGTCAGGGCTCACTGCTGGCTCCTTGATGGTGCTCATGGAATTGAGGAGGAGGATAAAGAACCAGCGCCACCGAGTACAGCTTTATGAGGAGACCCACACCGAGGTCCCGGGTCCAGGGGAGCCTCAGCAGAAAATAGAGGATGAGGAGAGTTGGCCCATACCATGGAGGTAACTTTATTGACCAAGGGCCTACTGACGTTGGCTCTCCTATCTGCAGTTGAGTGAGAGACAAGGCTGTGCTTCTCTAGTGATCTGGTGAATCACATCTACCACCTTTTGTCACTGTCTGTACGGAGTCTGCACGTTCTCCCCGTGTCTGCATGGGTTTCCTCTGCATTCTCTGGTTTCCTCCCACAAGTCCAGAAAGATGTGGGGCGGAATTCTCCGCTCCCCACGTGGCGTGGGAGAATCGTGGGAGGGCCTCCCGACATTTCTTACTCCCCCCCCCCCCCGGCGCCCCCACGATTCTCCCCCCCCCTCGGAAAAATCGCCGCTCGCCGTTTTTCACGGTGAACGGCGATTCTCCGAGCCCAATGGGCCGAGCGGCCGGCCCTTCACGCCCGTTTCACCACGGCAGCAACCACACCTGGTCGCTGCATTCGTGAAACGGGCGCCGGATGCCCGTTTGGGGCATCCAGGGGCCCGATTGGGACGGGAGCACCGCGACTGTGCTCCGGAGGGGACAGGCCCGTGTTCGGTGTCCACCGATCGTCGGGCCTGCGTCCAAAACAGACGCATTCTTTCCCCTCCGCCGCCCGGTAAGATCAAGCCGCCACGTCTTGCCGGGCGGCGGTGGAGAAAGACGGCACCGTGCATGCGCGGGTTTGCGTTGTCTGCGCGCTGATGTAATCCGCGAAGCGCCGTTCGGGCGTCATTTCTGGCGGCCGAGGTCGCGGCCGGGAACGACGGGGGCCCGCTCCTAGCCCCCCCGGGTGGGGGTGAATTAGGTGCGGGGAGCGGGCCCCGAGGTCGTCGTGAACCTCGGCTGAGTTCGCGGCTGCCTCCGCGATTTTTGGAGCCGGCGGAGAATACCGCCCGTGCTATTGGGTGAATTGGACATTCTGAATTCTCCCTCTGTGTATCCAAACAGGCACCGGAGTGTGGCGACTAGGGGCTTCTTGCAGTAATTTCATTGCAGTGTAAATGTAAGCCTACTTGTGACATTAATAAAGATTATTATTATTATTATGTAATGCCCTGTGGAGTGGGAGGACATACCTGCCTGTGGACCCATAGGTCACTGCCACGCTGAATTTCCTTGCTTGTGGCTCATTCAGCAATCCACACAGGTTCGGTGTGCCACCTTGCAGGCTGCCACACACAAATTCATCAAGGATGTGACAGATGAGCATCCAAGCGCTTAATCAGGCGCTATTTCTTCCAATCCAACAAACAGGAAATATACTACGGAACCCGTTTGCCACAGCACTTAATTTCAAAAATGGAAAATTCCACTGATTAACAGGTTAAAAAGGTGATCATACAAGATTTCACCATTGCGGAAGGAATAATTCAAATAAAAGAGAAAATAGTACCAACAGCAACAGGTTAAAGTCTTAAAAGTGCATTTTCTGCCATGTTCCCTTTCTGGTTCTTGGGCCTTGATTTCATGTCATCACAGTTACAGTTCTTAGTAATTGCTCAGCAATGATTATTTTCCTCTCATTCAGATACCAAAAACTCTGTGCTGAAGTTTATGGTTTACTTGCATTTTTAACTTGGGAAAAACACAATGAGGGCCTTCTGTTTTTTTCTCTCTCTCTCTCGTTTATGCTGTCTGTCCTGATCATTTTAAAGAGAAACTCTTGTCTCCTGCGGGGTGGTATAATTCTGATCCAGCTTCTGCCTTTCTACTGCAGGTGGAGCAACTAGTTCTGGGTGTTGTAGCCTTTTGCATATCAGGTGACTAGTCAATAATTTGATACTTCTCGCACAAATATTGAAATCAGCAGGGAAATTGAGATTGAAGTCTCACTTGAGACTTTGTGGGCAGCACAGTAGCATTGTGGATAGCACAATCGCTTCACAGCTCCAGGGTCCCAGGTTCGATTCCGGCTTGGGTCACTCTCTGTGCGGAGTCTGCACTTCCTCCCCGTGTGTGCGTGGGTTTCCTCCGGGTGCTCCGGTTTCCTCTCACAGTCCAAAGATGTTGCAGTTTAGGTGGATTGGACATGATAAATTGCCCTTAGTGTCCAAAATTGCCCTTAGTGTTGGGTGGGGTTACTGGGTTATGGGGATAGGGTGGAGTGCTCTTTCCAGGAGCCGGTGCAGACTCGATGGGCCGAATGGCCTCCTTCTGCACTGTAAATTCTATGATCTATGACCACATCATCCCCAGAAAGGCCGGGCAGGAGAATTTCGAGATATGTTTGAGAGATCTGCAGAACTCGGATAACGAGAGAAATGTTGCCGAGCATACCCCACCAATAATAATCAGGCAAAAAGGAACAGAAAGATGGAGAAATATAAAGAAGCCAAAGGAGGTCAGTAGATAAAGTTAAAATGGAGGCACTCAAAAGGTGAAACAATCGTCCAGGAGACAGGTTAAGAAGGTAATTCGAGTTTTTAAAAAATATATTTTTATTCTCCTTTTTCACATTTTTCCCTGAATTTATACCCACCAATGATAAACAATAATCAGCAACAAATATGTCAATCCCTATAACAATAACAACGATCCCATCCTCCCACCAACCCCCAAACATCAGCCCGCATGTTTACATAAACAAATGACAAAAAGGAATCAGGGATTACCCATAGTCACCCTTGGTACACCCAGCCCCCCTCCCCCCAACCCTCCCACCCATCCCCCCCCCAACTAATGTTCGATGTTATCCAGTTCCTGAAAGTGCATAATGAATAATGCCCATGACTTGTAGAACCCCCTCCGTCCTTCCCCTCAGTTCAAACTTAATCTTCTCAAGGGTCAAGTATTCCAACAGGTCCCCTCACCACGCCACGGCACAGGGTGGAGAGGCCGCCCCCCCCCCCGCCCCCGCCCCGCAACGCTCTCACACATCTTCTACTCCTTCAAAGAATCGGCTCATCCTCGCCCTCGTGAGGTGTGCTCTGTATACCATCTTCAGCTGTATCACCCGCAGCCTCGCACATGAGGTGGAGGCATTTACTCTCCGGAGCACCTCATACCAGACCCCCTCCTCTATAACCTCTCCCAACTCTTCCTCCCACTTTGCTTTGACCCCTTCCAGTGGTGCCTTCTCCTCTTCCAAAATAGCTCCATACACCGCTGACACTACCCTCTTCTCTAGTCCCCCTGTCGTCAGCACCTCCTCCAGCGATGTGGAGGCCGGTTCCTCCGGAAAGCTCTGTATCTCCTTCCTGGCAAAATCTCGAACCTGCATGTATCTAAACATTTCTCCCTGCTCCAGCCCATACTTCGCTTCCAGCTCCCTCAGTCCTGCAAACCGACCCCTAAGAAACAAATCCTTTAGCGTCTTAATCCCCTTTTCTTCCCATTTCTGAAAACTTCCATCCCACCTCCTTGGCTCAAATCTGTGGTTCCCCCGAATCGGCATTTCCCTTAACCCTGCCCTCAACCCTAAGTGTTGGCGAAACTACCTCCAGACTTTCAATGAAGCTATTATTACCGGACTCCCTGAGTATTTCCCCAGAGCTATCGGGAGCGGCGCTGTTGCTAGCGCTTTCAGTCCCGACCCCCTGCACAAACTCTCCTCCATTCTGACCCACTGGGAATCAACCCCTCTGACCCAGCTCCACACCTTCTCCACATTTGCCGCCCAGTAGTAGTACATCAAGTTCGGGAGACCCAAACCCCTGCCTACCTTCCCCTCTGTAGCAGCACCTTTCTCACTTTGGCCACCTTCCCTCCCCATATGAACGAGGTAATCCTTCCTTTAATCTCCCTGAAAAAAGCCTTTGGCAGGAAAATCGGTAGGCATTGAAAAATAAACAGAAATCGCGGCAACACATTCATTTTAACCGCCTGCACCCGACCCGCCAGTGACAGAGGGAGACCATCCCACCTTGCCAGATCGGCTTTCACTCTCCCCACCAAACTAGTGATGTTGTACCTGCGAAGCCTCCCCCCCTCCCGGGCAACCTGCATCCCCTAAAGTTAGTCCCTGCCCTACGGAATGGCAGCCCCCCAACCCCTGCCCCCACCCCCGGCCGAGAAACCATAAAATACTCACTCTTGTCTAGATTCAGCTTGTACCCCGAGAAAGACCCAAATACTTGAAGCAGCTCCAATATTCCCCCTATCGACACACTTGGTTCCGATACATACAGCAGCAAGTCGTCGGCATATAAGGACACCCTATGCTCTATTCCCCCCTGCACTATTATTTTCCATGCTCCCAAACTTCTTAATGCGATGGCCAACGGCTCAATCGCAAGTGCAAACAGCAGGGGGGACATAGGACATCCCTGCCTTGTCCCACGGTGGAGAGAAAAGTATCTCGAGCTGATATTGTTTGTGCGGACACTCGCCCTCGGCTCCTTATATAATAGCTTTACCCAGTTCACAAATCTTGGTCCAATCCCAAACCGCTCCAGAACTGCCATCAAGTACCCCCATTCTACCCGGTCAAATGCCTTCTCGGCGTCCAATGCCACAACCCCCTCTGTTTCCTTCCCCTCCACGGGTGCCATAACGACGTTCAAAACCCTCCTAATATTTGAAAAGAGCTGCCTCCCTCTCACGAACCCCGTCTGATCCTCACCTATCACCTTTTGGGAGGCACTCCTCCAGCCTACCCCCCAGTACCTTTGCCAACACTTTTGCGTCCACATTCAGAAGTGATATGGGCCTATACGACCCACACTCCGTCGGATCCTTATCTTTTTTTGGCAACAGGTAAATCGATGCCTGCCCCAAGGTTTGTGGCAACACCCCCTTCCCTATCGCCTCTTCAAACATCCCCACCACCAGGGGTGCCAGCTTATCCTTGAATTTTTATAATATTCAACCAGAAACCCATGCGGCCCTGCCACCTTCCCCGACTGCATCCTCCTCCCAATCGCATCCTTTATCTCCAGCTCCACTATTGCTTCTTCTAATGTAGCCCTGTCCCCCTCCCCTAGCCTCGGGTACTCCAACCCATCTAGAAATTCCTGCATCTCACGGTCTCCCCCGGGTGGCTCTGACCTGTACAACGTCTCATAAAACTCCTCAGAAACCTTGTTAATCAGCTCCGGGGCCACCACCAACTTCCCTGCCCTATCCCTCACCTGAACAATTTCCCTTGCTGCTGCTTCTCTCCGGAGCTGACCTGCTAACATACTTATCCCCGCCTTATCTCCATGTTCTTAAACTGCACCTCTTGCTCGTCTCAGTTGGCGCACCACCTTCCTGGTGGACAGTTGGTCGAAGCTCTCCTGTAGTTCCTTCCTCTTTTCCAGCTTCGCTGGGTCCCCATCTTCTGCATAATTCCTATCTATCTCCAACATCTCATCTATTACCCTCTGCCGCTCCAACCTCTCCTCTTTGTCCACCCTGGCCTTAAACAAAATTACCTCACCCCTCACCACCGCCTTTAGAGCCTCCCAGACAACTGCCTTCGACACCTCACCCGTACAGTTGAAACCTACATATTCCTTAATTACCGTTTCAATTTTCTCACAGAACAATTGGTTCCCCAAAAGCCCCACATCCAGTTTCCACCCCGGCCTCTGTGCTACCCCCTTCTCCAGTGCCATATCCACCCAATGTGGAGCATGATCTGACACTGTAATTGCAGAGTATTCCGACCCCTTGACCCCAGCCAACAAAACCTTCCCCACCACAAAAAAGTCGATCCGCGAGTATACCTTATGGACTGCTGAGAAAAACGAGTACTCCGGTTCCCTCGGGTGCAGAAACCTCCAAGGGTCCACCCCTCCCATTTCCATTATTAGCCCAGCATGCACCTTCGCACTCCCCCCCCCCCCCCCCCCCCGCCCCACCCCGATGGGACCAGCGAGCGTGGCCGTCACCCGTCCAACCTTAGCTCCTGCACCAAGTTGCAATCCCCCCCCCCCACAATCAGTTGTCATTCGAGTTTTTAAACATATGTATCCATTTCTCCCTCTTGAAACCAGTGAGAGAAACGACCAACCAGTTCCATATCCAAAATGCTATTGTGTGAACCTAATACACTTCGATCTTTAAAATGCCACAGCTGTACCTGACTGTGTTTTCACAAAATGTTCACATTCAGATGGGTGCATTCTGGATGCAGTTTCCAGATGGGGTCAGTGTACGCTGATTAGCAGTGGACTTCAGATGCTGATTATAACATATTAATTGTTGCCCAGGCGAAAATCGGCTAACTCTGAACTGATTGGAGTTTGATTTGGGGATTTTCTGGCTTGACAGAATTGTTCTACTTCATTGGAAATTGGACCTTAAAGTTACAGTGTTATCATCATGGTTAAACATTTTGTTCATAAAATCTTATCCTCTGCTAAGTACTCCCTGCGATGGAAGATTCTAGTATCCAATTATTTCATAGCTACTACAGTTCCATTTACAGCAGCACTCTCCGGCTGTGATAAAAATCACTATTTTCTTCATGGAATGTGATCATCGCTGGCAAGGCCAGTATTTATTGTCCATCTCTAATTGTCCTTGAAAAGGTGGTGGTTGGCCACCTTCTTAAAACACTGCAGCCGATGGGATGAATAATATGTAAGAGTAGGCTGAGAGGTGGGGGAAAATCAGGAGGGAAGGTAGGGGTGGAGTGCCCATGGGTCTCCTGGCACCATTGCATTAGGCCAGCTGTTTGGAATGTGGAGGATGGGCCACCTGATGCCAATTGTGCCAATTAAGTGGCCAATTCCATCCCTCACTTCTTCCATCAGACAGGAGATACAAAAGTCTGAGAACACGCACAAGTAGTTTAAAAACAGCTTCTTGCCCGCTGTTACCTGACTCCTAAACAACGCTCTGGGGCGGGATTCTCCCCTACCCGGCGGGACGCGGGGTCCCGGCTTAGGGGAGTGGCGCCAACCACTCCGGCGTTGGGCTTCCCCAAAGGTACGGAATTCTCCGCACCTTTGGGGGCTAGGCTCGCGCCGGAGCGGTTGGCACCACGCTGACTGGCGCCAAAACCGGCACCAGCGGCCTTTGACGCCAGCCGCCCGGTGCCGGGGCTAGCCGATAGGCCTTCGCCGATTCGCGCATGCACCGGTGGTGACGTCAGTGGCAGCCTCCGCCGTGGCAGACACCATGGCGGCGACGGAAGAAAAAGAGTGCCCCCACGGTACTGGCCCGCCCACCGATCGGTGGGCCCCGATTGCGGGCCTGGTCACCGTGGGGGCACCCCCTGGGGTCCGATCGCCCCGCGCGCTCCCCAGGACCCCGGGGGCTCGCTCGCGCTGCCGATCCCGCCGCCACCAGAGGTGGTTCAAACCTCGGCGGCGGGAGAGGCCTCCCAGCTGCGGGACTTCGGCCCATCGCGGGCCGGAGAATCGCCGCAGGGGGTTCGCCGATCGGTGTGAGGTAATTCCTGTCCCCGCCATTTCCCGGGTGGCGGAGAATTTCTGCCACGGCGGGGGCGGGATTTTCGGCGGCCCCGGGCGATTCTCCGACCCTGCATGGGGTCGGAGAATTTCGTCCCTGATTTAATACTACACTCCTGTATGCTTCACCCGATGCTGGTGTCTGTGTATTTACATTGTGTACTTTGTGTTGCCCTATTATGTATTTTCTATTTCTTTTCTTTTCATGTACTTAATGATCTGTTTGAGCTGCTCGCAGAAAAATACTTTTCACTGTACCTCAGTACAGGTGACATTAAGCAAATCCAATCCAAACAAATCGAATTAAGAACATCATCACGCCAGTGGCGAGTAGGCCCTCTGCCACACAGAATCATAGAATTTACAGTGCAGAAGGAGGCCATTCGGCCCATCGAGTCTGCACCGGCCCTTGGAAAGAGCACCCTACCCAAGTCCATAACTCCACCCTATCCCAGTAACCCCACCTAACCAATATGCAGAGCCTGGTGAATCCTTTGGCCTCTCTGAGGGTTCAAGGGATGGGTCCTCTTAATCAGGTGCTCTCTGGCCTATACAAGACACCCCCAGCGCCCCTCCCCCCACGCCTGGCAGCAGTGGTCACCCTCACAGCAACACCTTCCTGCCCTCACTAACCAACCTCATGGCTGGGTTTTATGCTTTTGTGTTTTATCTCTTTGAGGAAACTCACAAACAGCTACTGAGAAGCAGAAAGATGGAGTTGGGCATTTAGAAATTTACCAATAGGAAGGAAATCTGACAAAAGATTGATACAGATTAATACCACTTGTAAATATTGATTTTAATTTGGAATTCCGTTAATTTGTCACTCTTTTGTAATAGAGGAACTGTAGTAGCACAAACACGAGTTACAAATGGTTCATTGTGGTGTCATTCAGTTCTGAATACATTGCAAAATTCAAATGGTTTTTGATGTGTTGGGTAAGCTGGGTCTACGAGGACTGCGTTTACTGCAGTAGTGAGAGAGACAGGCTTCCAACACTTGAAGAAATGCAACTTGATTTTATTGAACACTTAACTATAATACATGCTTTAACTATGGGTTGACACTACGCTAACTTGACTGGAGACCTGAGGCTAACCTGACCAGACTATCTTGCTACCACATGGTATTTGTTCTAGTTGCTGCTCACGAGCTCTGACTGTCTCAGAGGCTGGATCCCGAGAGAGCGGGAAAACTAGTGCCCTCTGGCTTTATAGTGGTTGTGTCCTGTCTGGTGATTGGCTGCTGTGTTCTGTGTGTTCACTGGTCATCCTGTGTGTCAATCACTGCCTGTCTGCACACCATCATATACATGGATGTATATTATGACAGTTTTGACAGCGATTATTGCCTGTAAATTAATAATCTGTATGCTCCCCAAAGTGGCTGACTGTTGAACGCAACGCGACTGCAAAATAAGTGCAAATTAAGTAGGGATTAATCCTCTATGTTACTGCTAAACACTCTTGGTGTGTAAGATGCTGAAGTTATTTAATACCTTTGCAAAGATTAAAACAGAATCTTGCCCTGAAAGTTGCAGTGTACACAAACAATCAATGTGTAAGTGTGAGAATGAGCAAATTAATTTGTAAAGTAATACACATCTATCAGTTCCAATTAAGTGCATAGTAAAATTGCCTCTGAAGTGAGACCTATATAATGTGATTTACACTGTGGTGCAATAATGTTGGATCTCATCAGTGGGATTCACAGCAGTATTAATTGAAAGTTAATTAAGTACAATACTTTCCTTGCTAAAAAGTCCCAGTCTGAAAGTCTGAGAATAGCTGTGTAATAAGCTTATTGTCTGATTGCAGAATATATGTGTACTTAATCCTTCTGGGTACCAGGCAAAATGAACCTATTATCAGAGTGGTCAGCGGTTGTTATCAAGGTACATGTGGGAGGCATAATAATTATGGCTTCAATGTGTTGATCTTTATTGTGCGGGATTGAGTTCCTTTATCAGTTTCCAGCAGTCTCAATGTTAAGTTATTTGTAGCAGCTACAGCAGAAATGTACCAGAAGCTAGATGAAAAAAATAATTAGTGTAGGGAAACACTCGCTCGCTCATTTAACTAAGACAAGACCACAATACATCAGCCAAATAAATTGAAAATTATAATTAACACAGAGTTAATTGGATGAATTGGAATTGTATAGCAACATGGCCTTTCTGCGTATAGGCGAACAGTTCCATTCAGCAACTGCATGCCTGTGCAAAATGCTGTGAATTATAAGCCTGGCTTCATTCAGCTTTTTACAAGTAAAGGAAGTAAAGAAAGCCTTGAATCTGCTATTTCCAAGGTCCTTACTCATTCACAGTGGCTGTTTCATTTATGTTAAGGTTTGCTTCGTTTCTAGGTCTGCCGTTGTTTGCTGTGGGGTCAAAATGGAAATCTTTCCTTGATATAAGACACGGGTACTGAGTGTGGGTAGTGGTGAAAACGTGGAGCGCATGAGACACCTGATGATATTGATGTCCTTCATCTGCGCCTTGTAGGTTCTGAGGAATTTGTTCCATGTCTGTTTTCTGTTTTCTCTGCATTTGTTGGTGGGGAGGGGGGGGAGGGGGGGGGGCTACCAAGAGATTGTTTCCATCTGTGAAATTGGTGAAAGTTAAAACCACTCCAGGCTAGCCAAGGAGACCTGCCAAGTACCGTAAACGTTTATGTATATGTTAAGCTTTGAACCCTCAAAATCGCTCCTCAAAAGGGGCTCACTGAGACGCCAAGTATAAAAGTGAATTGCTGGTGTGCGTGTGGGTGTTCGTCATCTTTATTGTTTGCCACATGTTGTCTGCACTCTTGTGAGTGCATCTTCGTAAGACAGCACATATCAACTGCTAGATCCCTTTCACCCAATAATAAGGTCCTAGGAAGTAAAACAGCCAGACATGGGGTGGAAGATTGAGGCTGTCTAATAATTCACATGTAGCACGTTGTGACTGGAAAGAGTCACGGGGGCGGGGCGGGGAGCAAATGCTGAGTATATGAAAACGCATTATTTTTGGACTGGAAAATGAGGTCATCAGGAGATTATGCATCTATTTAACATTCTACTTCCAGGGTTTCCATAGAGGAATATTGGATAAGATTTCTTGAGTTTATGTTTATATGTACTTACTGAGAAATGATTGTTCCCAACACTGCCATACCAACTTAACATTGTTTCTGAAGAGCTTTATTTCCAACAGTCCTGAATTCCAAATTAGAGGTACCAATATATTTTGTAGAAGCATAGAACCATAGAGTTTCTACAGTGGCAGAAGGAAGTCATTTGGCCCATTGAGTCCGCAGTGAGGGTACAGGGAGTTGCCTCTGAAAGACCGCCCTACCTAGGCCCATTCCCCTGCACTATCCCCATAACCCCACCTAACCGGCACATCTTTGGACTGTGGAAGGAAACCGGAGCACCTGTAGAAAACCCACGCAGACATGGGGAGAATGTGCAAACTCCATGTAGACAGTCACCCAAGGCTGGAATTGAACTTGGGTCCCTGGCGCTGTGAGACAGCAGTGCTAGCCACAGTCCCACCACGCTGCCCCATTCGATGAGCTTTAATCCCCATTAGCGACCACCCATCCAGGGTGGAGCAGCGTAATTTGAAAAAATATGGGCCGGATTCTCCCAACGGGAGTCTAAGTGCCGATGCCAGAGTAAAAACTGGAGTGTTTTACTCCGGCGTCGGCGCCTGTATTCTACCCCCTCCGTGGGGTTAGCAGGGGAGCCGCGCGATTTACGGGGGCGTGGCCTCGGTACGGCATCACAGACCCGGCGCCGCGTAAAAGACACGTCGCCTTGGGTCCCGCGGATGCGCAGTTGGGCTGGCGCCAAATAGCGCATGCACGGTGGCCGTCCTCCCCAGGCCGACCCACACAAAAATGCCGCATGGATCCAGGCTTGCCAGCGGAAGAAAGGAGGCCCGCCGGCAGAGAGGCCGGCCCGCCGATCGGTGGGTCCCGATCGCGCACCAGGCCACTCCGGAGGACCTCCCCAGGGTTGGAACCCCCCTCCCCCCCCCCCCCCCCCCCAGAGGCCGCTCCCGTCCCTTGAAGCCCCAGGTCCCGCCGGCCCGAGAGCAGGTTAGAATGGCGCCTGCGGGACTGTCATTTTTTTCGCTGGCCGCTCGGCCCTTCCAGGCCGGAGAATCGCCGCTCGCCGTTTGCGCCGATTCTCCAATCGGCCCGGCGCGATTCGCGCAGCACTGGTTTCGGGGGGGGTGGGAGAATCGTGTGCGGGGGTCGGGGCGGTGTGGCGCGATTTGCGAGGCGCCCCGACGATTCTCCCACCCGGCCCGGGGGGGGGGGGGGAGAATCCCGCCCTGGATCCTTAATTCTGGGTTGTAACTGGTGAACAAAAGGCGAGAGAGAAGAACCACCATGAGACAGACTTGAATATTTCTATTTCTATTTCCAACTGCAAAACATTGCTAGTCACCATTATTTTATTTTTCAAAAATAAATTTAGAGTACCTAATTCTTTTTATCCAATTAAGGGGTAATTTAGCGTTGTCAATTCACCTACCCTGCACATCTTTTTGGGTTGTGAAGGCAAGAGCCAGGCAGACAAGGGAAGAATGTGCAAACTCCACACGGGCAGTGACCTGGGGCCGGAATCGAACCCGGGTCCTCAGCGTCGGGAGGCAGCAGTGCTAACCACTGGGCCACCGTGCCGCACAGTACAGTCACCATTATTAAGTGAGCAACTAGGGAGCACAGTGAACATAGGAAACTATGGGAACACATTCCACAGTCAGCTAATTAAGCATGGTGGGGGGGGGGGGGGGGGCGCAATCATTTTGTACATTACCTAAATAAGAATGGATATAATGCAGTATATATCCAAATTGTATGTGATCCCTGCCAGAAAATAAAGTACACTTCTTGCAATGTACGCTTAATGCTTCATTATGACTGAGTCAATTAAACACGTCAGAGGACCATTGAAGGAAGAGGGAAATGTCGTGCTTTGAACAGATAAAATATATTGTGCCGCCGTGAATTATACCTTTCACAATCACTGTACAGGTGCATTTCTGAATCATCCCTGAATGATATCTGAAATATAAACCAGCATTTCAGATATTTACATTTGTTGGAGGAAGTGATCCCAATGTTGACTACCTTCATTAAGCTCCGTTCTACCAATGTGCTGCCTGCTGCATAATAATGTCCTAAATAGATGCTTCACCGTGGACCTATTAGCAAGCAGTGGAAGATCAAGGTGAGCCACTGCAGTGAGGGTACAGGTGTGGAACTTACTCACTGGTCAGAGCTTCCTGAGAGTTCTGCATTTATCCAGTATAACTTTCAGACTTTTTAAAGTAGAATCAGACAACTGCGATTACTGGTTGTGCCTACATTTTGAAAAGATGTCTGTGCTTTGCCAGCCTTTTATGCGATGGCAAAGTGCATTAGGAATGACAGAAGTTAATTTAGTGACTGACCACACATGGTGTTTCGTTGCTTGTCCTGAGAGTTTTCAATTGCGTTTCTGATCTTTTTTAAAGTACCTTGGTGATTTGTTAATTTTTATGTACTGCATGTCCACGTGCCTCACACTTCAGTGCTCCCAATGCTAAGGGACTAATGTTCTATTGCCATGGTGATTGAATGGTGGGTTCAAAACTACTGCTGTCATTATTGTCACTTAACTGTTCTTGTGCTTCTGTGCACATGCCACAGACAGAGACCTTCACTGTATGAGGGTCAATGATTAGTTTGAGTATTCCATGATGCATGTGGATGAGGCCATTCAATCCCACCCTGTTAATTATATGCACTGTTTAAGAGAGTCAAAGTCAGCCATGGTTGGTCTTTGTAACATGGACTTCAAAGCATCCACAGCAGCAGTGATACCATTTATGGAAGGTGCCTTAAGATCTGTGTAAATGGTCACAATTGCAGTTACTACAATAGTTGCCTCTTCTTAATGGCAGACCAAGGACACAAGTGTCTTCTCGACATTGTGCAGGAGTTTTAAGATCCACTGGTCAAAAACAGGCACGCTGGAGGTGTGTGTTTTGATGCAACGCAAAAGGGGCATTTGGCATACGCTGCACGACCCTTCACGTGTTGCTCCCTTAGCAACGGACGCAGCTGTGTCCCCTTCATTACCTGGGCCTCCACTTTGTGACGTTTCATCTACATCACTGCATAATGGCTGTGAAGTGAGTGTATTGGGTTGCTGAATGATTCATGTGCTTCACATGATGCTTGGTGCTCTGATGAATGCTCTCAGCTGTGCTGAAGATCACAGCCTTTTCTCTTCAAGCTCTGTGAAGAGAGTAAATAGAGCATAATTAGTCACAAAGCACACTTTCCCAACTGAGCATCTTGTTTTCATTGCATGAAATATAAAGCACTTGTTGCACATGAAGTATTGAAATGGCCTTGCCCATAAATTTGGGATTTAAAACCAATGCTACAGTAATGTGTAACAAACGAGTTACATGCTAGACCATTGTCTGAAGGTCATGTTTTAGAATTCTGATCCCATAGGAGAATGATATGGAATCTTTGGAATATGTGTTTTTTGATCTGCCCGCAAAGAGAAAAATAAGACTAATTAATTATCCAAAGCTGATTTTATGAAGCAAACTGATCATTTTGGTTTCCTTTTAGGTAAAGGTCATGGTACGGATTTGTCCTTCCCAAGGAGCGAATGATACATCAGAGTCCATGTCTTTCCTGAAAGTAGACTCTCGCAAAAAGCAGATAACCCTTTACGATCCCTCAGTGAGTGGCCATTTCAGTTCCGCCCACAGACGAACAGCTGTTGCTGCTCCAAAAATGTTTGCATTTGATGCAATTTTTACCCAAGATGCCTCACAAGTGAGTGGAAGGAAAAGAAATCAGGAGCTCCTGATTACCGGCTTGTATTAGTATTACATTAATTTCTACTTTCATTTATGTGCACATGACGATCAGTGTTTTTTATTTGCTTATCTTAACATTCCCAGGCTGAAGTTTGCTCAGGAACAGTGGCAGAAGTCATTCACTCTGTTGTGAATGGCGCAGATGGCTGCATATTTTGCTTTGGTCATGTCAAACTTGGTAAGCGCCCAAATTTGTTACTGTTAATTACAATGTCAGGCTGGTAATTACATGCTGTCAGCTTTTGCAACAATAAACCTGATAGCATGCGACTAGATTAGAGTTTGCTTTCAATTACTTTGTAGACTCACTGAATTCTGTTTTTATAATCATTTCTTGAAATGTTAATAAGACAGTAGGAAGTGCAGCAGTAAGGGCGGCATGGAGCACAGTGGTTAACACTGTTGCTTCACAACACCAGGGACCTGGGTTCGATTCCCGGCTTGGGTCACTGTCTGTGCGGAGTCTGCATGTTCTCCCCGTGCCTGCATGGGTTTCCTCCGGGTGCTTCGGTTTCCTCCCACAAAATCTGAAAGATGTGCTTGGTAGGTGAATTGGACATTCTGTATTCTCCCTCTGTGTCCCCGAACAGGCGCCGGATTGTGGCAACTCGGGGCATTTCACAGTAACTTCATTGCGGTGTTAATGTAAGCCTACTTGTGACACTAATGAAGATTATTATTATAAAATGGGATTTTCCATTTTTGCCATGCCCTGCTTTCCTTTAAGCTACGAAGATGATTTCCTTGCAATATTTACCAACCCCATTTCCCCTTTTAATATCACTCATTTTGCTCCAGTCCCGGAAAAAACAAACTCTTGCCCCTAAACATTTACTACACTTCCAAACTCTCGATTCTCCATTCTTCACAATACTTCTGCAGCTGCCAGTTTGTTCAACCATTTGTTTACCCCCCAAGTCTGGAAATTAACACTCCCTTCAGGTAGGTACTGAGGCAGTGGGGGAGGAGTGCAAAATTGAATGGGGTAGATTCCCTCCGAGATCTCGCCTGCCCCTACACAGACACAGTTTTTAGGGGGGGGGGGGGGGCGCAAGAACCCAGGTTCCTATTAAGGCCCTTTAATGGACACTTAAGGGCCTTTCCCACCCAGCCTCACTTTTTAGGCTGGCAGGTGTTAGTTGAACAAGGGTGCCAAATAGAAAAGGTTAACAATCATGATCTCGGGAGGGAGAGAGAGGGGGGAGCAGGGGCCTCAATCTGAAGGCTCCTTCAGATTTGTGACGTCCTCCCCTCAGGGATCTGGGAGCTCCAGCTCCCCATGCCCGGCCGCCCCAGCTTACCCCTCGACACCAAGATCATACCCTTTGTGCCCTTGGAACCCGGGTACGTACCTAAACTGTGGCCCCAGGGCTTGGGCTTAGGCACAGTACCTCTTCTGGCCACTGTAGTGCTGTGCCTGGAGGTACTGGAGTGCTTTCAGCCAAGCTGATTGGCTGACCGCCATCCAAGGTAGGACATCTGTTCAAGGGTGGATTGAAGTGCCATCCTTCTGCCAATCAATGCTCAATTCAGTGTAAAATGGCAGCGGGCCTGCCAGAGGTAGCGGGGATGCATTATCGTGTTATTGGACCCCTCAATCCCCTTTTAAAACTACCCCACACTTAAGGTCATCTTGCAAAGATAATCTCAGCATTTTTTCTCCACTGCCAACTGACACCATGCACCTCTCCTTCCCCATCTCCTCCACCTTACATAATGGGAGAAGAGCTCTTGGACGTCTTTGCCACCAAGATTAGTTGTCTCTGCTTGACTTCCATGGAAATCTCCCCCGAGCTGCCTATGTCCTATTCCTGAACACTCTCATTTCTCCAATTTCTCTCCTCTGTCTCTCCTCGTAGCCTCCCCAAACGCATCTTGCAGATGGGATCCATGCCCTGAGTTTCAACCTGATTTCCACTCAACTCCTGACCACCCATGTTACTTTCTTGCTACATGACATTGGAAATGTTTTTCTCTCCCTGGATACTATTCCCACCCTTTCAACAGAGTCGCGTCTCCTCTTAAACTCCACCTTTCTACACTCCCATTACCAATCAAGTTTCCTCACCGAGGCCTCAACTACCAAAGATGTGGTCATTTTCCTTGAGCTTTGTGCTGGAACTTCTTCAGTCAGGTTTCTGCTTCTGCCACAGCACTGAAACATCCCGAGCTAAAGTTTCAAATCACATCCTCTGTGACTGTGAACATGGTGTATTAGCTTTTCAATTCCCACCTGACGTCGCTGCGGACTTTGACATATTGACCACATGTTCCTTTGCTTCTTTGTCTAGCAAGTCTTTTGTTGATCCCACTTTTATTCATAGACAGAGCAATGGTTTGTCTTTCCACTCCTGCACCATTACTTCTGGAACCTCCCGAGGATCTATCTTTAGCTTCCACCTTTTCCTCATCTACATGTGATCACTTGGCGACAATCAACCTGTTTCCACATTTATGTTTTTACTCTATTGCAAAGTGTCACATCAATGCAATTTGTTGCATGCTAGAAATGCGACTTGTGTAGAAATGAATTATTTAAGATGCCTAAGCACTTAAATCTATTGCTGAAATTGCAACTTCAAATTTTTAAACATAAATATTATGTGATACATAAAAATATTTTTCATGTGTTAATTTTCAGTAAATCAAAACCCCCCACTCTAACCCTGACCACCAGTGGGAACCATCTAGACAGGAGGGTTAAAAGGTGGTGCGATTCTGGATGATGTTTTCCTCATGCATTTGCACTGGCTACCATTTTGATATCCAGGAGCATTCAATTGCAGATTGGCAGGTCTTTCAAACAGTTCAATGTTGGCTCATGCGATTCTTAATTAAATTCAGATTGGGACCGACATTACATTATTGAACATGGATCTCTAAAACATTCACCAGAACTGCCATTTCCTGGCGTTCCAAGTGGTGTCACCAATGGCTGTGTGTGTTCCATCCACGGTTGCAACCTCCCCTAGCAAAGTGATCCCCTATTGTGCCCGTTTCTGACATGTGGAAATTTGTAATCAAGAGGACATTTAACAGTGCATCAGGTTGACTTAACCTGTCAACAAGAATTTTTTTGTTCATGGTCTTTAAGGGATATGATGTCAGATTCTGCGAATGGTACTCATTTCCACCATGGGGATCTAGGGGAGGGGATTTCTGCAGAAATCTTCCACTTGTTACTGGGTGTTAGTTATTTCAGAAAGGATAGGAAACGAGGAAACGGTGGTGGGGTAAGGAAGACATTTGTACAGTGGTGAGAGACAATCTTAGTTCAGAAGATCAAGATGTAGTTTGGCTAGCGATAAGAACCAGCAAAGGTAAGCAATCACATATGGGAGTAGTTTACATGCCCCTTATAGGAGTTATGTTGTAGGTCAGGGTATACAGAAAGAAATGGATGGGAACTTCTAAAAAGGTACTGCAAAATTCATGGATGATTTTAATCTTCAGATGGAATGGATTCAGATTGACAAAGGTAACCTGAAAGATTAATTCATTGAGTGCATTTGGGCCAATTTCTTAGAGCAGTATGTTCCAATGCCAACCAGGGAGAAGGCTATTTTAGATCTGGCAATGAGATAGGATTAATTAATGCGCTCCGAGTAAAGGGGCCTCTTGGCAACAGCGATCATAACATTTCAGAATTTCACATTCAGCTTGAGGAGGGGATGTGTAGTGTCTGTACACTGTGGCTTCACAGCACCAAGGTACCAGGTTTGATTCTCCACTGGGTCACTATCTGAGCGGAGTCTGCACGTTCTCCCCGTGTCTGCGTGGGTTTCCTCCGGGTGCTCCGGTTTCCTCCCACAGTCCAAAGACGTGCACGTTAGGTGGATTGGCCAAGATAAATTGCCCTTAGTGACCAAAAAGGTTAGGAGGGGTTATTGGGTTACGGGGATAGGGTGGAAGTGAGGGCTTAAGTGGGTCGGTGCAGACTCTATGGGCCAAATGGCCTTCTTCTGCACTGTATGTTCTATGTCTTAAACTTAAATAAAAGGCAGTTACAAGGATATGAGAACAACATTGGAAAATAGATTAAATGGTAGGATAGCTGAGAGACAGTGACATACATTTGAAGAGGTATAACCATAGCAAAGATAGATTTCATTGAAAAAGAAAAGACTATGAGAAGCTTGCACGATATATAGCAACCTGGCGAAGTTGAGGATCGTATCACATTGAAAGAAAAATTTACAAAACTGCAAAGATTAGTTTTTTTTAATAAACAATTTTATTGAGGTATTTTTGGCATATAAAACAATGACATTGTATAGAACTGTCCAAAAGGAAAGCAAATAACGCATCATACAAATCACAACTCCATTCTCGCAAGGACCTGCCTAAACCACCCCAACTGCAAAGATTTGTGATAGATCAGAAGATTGGACAGATTTTAGGAACAAGCAAAGAATGACATAAAAAAGGGAGAAATTCAATGTGCTAGAATGCTAGCTAGAAATATAAAACAGACAATAAGAATTTCTATATAAAAAGGAAAATAGTGAACGTCGGTTGAGAATGGGGAATTAATAATGGGAAACAAGGAAACAGCAGACATGGTGAACAGGTATTTTGTGTCTGTCTTCACTGCTATGACATGTCTCGAGGATATTGAAAAATCTTACGGAAACTTGCAGGATACTGAAGAGGCCTAGATAGAGTGGACGTGGAGAGGATGTTTCCACTAGTAGGAAAAACTAGAACCCAAGGTCACAGCTTTCTTGCCCCAATCCAGATCATCTTGCCGCTGCCTCTTGGGGACAGCCATCAACTGCACTATCCCACTTGGCTTGGCAAACGGCCTTAGTTTTCTGACGTCTGTTGACGTCTTCTACAGTCTTCATGAATTACTAAGAAGGGGATAGAGCTAATCTCTGGGATAGTCAAACTCTCGTCTCCAGTGCACCTCTCATTGCCTTCATCCCATCATTGGTGACTGAGCTTTAGTCCTCCAGGCACCAAGCTCTGGAATTTACACCCTAATTTTTTCCAATGCTCCACTCCTCCCTCCTGTTTTAAGATTCTTCTTAAACCTACTTCTTATGCAAACATTTTAGTCATCATCTGAATATCTCCTTTGATTTGGAGTCAATTTTAGTTTTGTTACACTCCTCGGAATTCCTTGGGATACCTTCCTATGTTAAAGTTGCTATGTAGATACACGTTATTGTGGCTGATATTTATTTTCATGAAAGAATATCTGAGTGCGACATGAAATATTTCAGGTCCCTTCTACTAGTTTATGGTTCTACGTTTGTTTCAGCCTCATGATTCTGAGTATTTACCAAGGCCTGACAGAGATAACTGAAAACCTGCACCTGAAAATGTTACAGCTGTACTCATGTTATGAGAGTACAATCTGAGAGATTCCCCTGCAAATAGTTCCATTAAATAAGCCTTCAAGCAATGCCACTAGATGCATACCCGGAATATCATTGTTGATAGAGTCCTAGATTACAGAACTAGCTCTCTGTCATGTATCCAGAACAGTCAAAAGCAACTGGTAGACGTGATTTAAAGTAGGTGGCCGGGGTCTTGCCCAATGGCCGGAGAATTGGTGGCTGCCCCACATCACTTATTTCCAGGAGGCCCCACACTATTTAATTCCAATCAGGCAATTACCTAGGGAGCATCGGGCCTTCAATCCGATCATGCCCCCCGTAGGGTGGAGGACCCACACCCAGGAGTTGTCTGCCAATCAGAGGCGGCAGCTCTCTGGTTCTGGCAGTGTCACCGGGAGAGGTGGGGCCTGCAGGAGGGATCACCGACGGATTCCTATTTGGAGACGATTGTGGGTGGAAGGGAAGGGGGTGGTAGTCAAAGCAAAGACATGGGTCTGGCTTCCTCAGGGACCCTCCCTTCCCAATATAGTGAACCTCAATTTGGCACGGTGTCTGTGAACGCAGGACATTGCCTGATAGAACAGTGGAAGAACCTGATTGGAATCTCTGGGCAACCTCCCTGGGTGGCAAGCCCCTGCTCGCCACTTTTTTGAACATCAACAGCAGCAGGATGAGGCCTCCAGGCGGGAAGGCCAAAAGCAAAACCTCCTGCCCTGGACTTGATCGGTCGGAGGTGGAAATGCATCAGGATCTCCAGCCATGATCTCATCCCCAAATCACACGAGCCCCCCCCCCCCCCCTCTCCCCCCTCCCCCTCCGCCTCTGCACTCGCCTGAGGATATTAAATTCTGCCCGCTATCTTTTACACTGGCTGATAGCAAAAATGCAAATCTTTATTTGCCATTAGGATTGATAGAATCATCGGTATCATATTCTGATTTCTCTTCAGTATCATTTGGCCAGTGATCTCCAGAGTGCTGCCCCATACAGTATTAGTGGAGTTCCTTGTGCTGGAAGCCTCTCTGCGGAGTGGCTGAGTCAGTGTTTTGACAGGCATCCCACTAGCCTCCATTAATAAGCAACTTCCTTTTGTGGCTGGAGACTACACTTGGAGAGCAGATGGTCATAAGACACATGATCTTGCTAACAATCACAGTCGCACATTAATATACAGGAATTAAGAATGGTGTGTTTGACCTTATGACACTTGTTAAATTAAATCTGTAGCCCAGTATTCAGACACACAAGACTGATATGGTTACATGAGTGGACAAGCAGGGAAGTGCAACACATTGTCCCTATATTTGTACCACGGAGATCGGACACTGATAATTAAGGCACTTGGGAAGCTTTTCCCTAACTATGCTGGTTACAAATTTGATAGTAGCTCCACGGAAAATAGAGCACCATTCCATTTCTGCTCCCAATCTAGCCACCACTATCTGTGTCAGCCTTTTTAAGATGCTTATTAGGGTCTGCTGACATACAGATATGTTGGGAAGACTGGAGGAAGGAGCCTACGTGTGCACACCTGGGTTTAACAGCAGTGTAGTCCGCGAGGACCAGAAACTATCCATTTAAAATAATTTTTGAGGGGGCGAGGAGGAACAGCGTACTTCTCAGAGGCCCACGTGAATTGTGAGAGCTGCCACCACCCTGAGTGCCCCCCCACGCGCACACACACACAATCAACCCAGACTGGATCCCCTGGATGTACCTTGCTGCTGGCTGATGTGGCCTCCAGGATGCCTGATGTTGTGCTGTTTAGCAGGTGGTGGGCTTCGGGTGTCTGTTCGGTGACCACAGCCCAACGGCAGTATAGTAATGAGGACCAGCCCTCAAAATGTTGCATTTGAGAAAGCAGGGTAGCATGGTGGTTAGCATAAATGCTTCACAGCTCCAGGGTCCCAGGTTCGATTCCCGGCTGGGTCACTGTCTGTGTGGAGTCTGCACGTCCTCCCCCTGTGTGCGTGGGTTTCCTCCGGGTGCTCCGGTTTCCTCCCACAGTCCAAAGATGTGCGGGTTAGGTGGATTGGCCATGATAAATTGCCCGTAGTGTCGTAAAAAGTAAGGTTAAGGGGGGGTTGTTGGGTTATGGGTATAGGGTGGATACGTGGGTTTGAGTAGGGTGATCATGGCTCGGCACAACATGAAGGGCCTGTTCTGTGCTGTACTGTTCTATGTTCTATGCTGTACTATTCTATGTTCTATGTTAAAGCCTAAAAGTGTCCAATCTATACTTATATAAACTACTAAAGAAACGGAAACAGCCTAACGTCCAAACTTACCTTTCAATTCCAGGAAAAACGTATACTATGATTGGAAAAGACAATTCAATGCAAAATCTTGGCGTAATTCCCTGTGCAATATCTTGGCTTTTTAAACTAATAAATGAGCGCAAGGAGAAAACCGGCACTCGATTCTCAGTCAGGGTGTCTGCTGTGGAGATCTGGGGCAAGGATGAGAACCTTCGGGATTTGCTATCTGAAGTGTCCACTGGCAGTCTCCAGGATGGTCAGTCTCCTGGTGTCTATCTCAGAGAGGATCCGATCTGTGGAACTCAGGTATTTATATTCTAGTGTATGGTTATACCATTTACAAGCACATTGATATCGTCCCTGTGCTCACTGCATTTCCATTGTGTACTGAAGGGCGTTTGAAATGCTCCAGTTATATTTAAAATGTCACTGCCACTCTCTTCTTGGCTTTGCTTATTTTTCATCTTGCTCCCTTGGTATACATATTTTGTTACTAATTGCCCCAGAGAGCTAATCTGTTGAGCAGAAATGAAATCCTCTTCCAATTAGTAATATATTTCTCTTCGTATTCAGCTTCAGAATCAAAGTGAGCTGAGAGCCCCCACAGCAGAGAAAGCTGCCTACTTCCTTGATGCAGCAATAGCCTCCAGAAGGACCAGTAGGCCAGACAGTGATGAGGAGGATAGAAGAAACTCCCATATGCTCTTTACCCTTCACATTTACCAATATCGAATGGAAAAGAGTGGCAAAGGGGGAAGTACGTTAACTCTCGATGAAAATTCTGCTCTATAAAATTCATGTATCCTGCTAATATGGTCGATGGTGGTAGATGAAGAAATGTAATACACATAAGTGATGATTACTATCCGATTTGACAGGAATTCCTGCATTCTGCCTGTCATTTATATTTAAAATAGACACCGGCTTGTTGCATTCCTTGTCTGTTAGTTGAACAAATTCAGAATCTCTTAACAGTGGCTTTGTGCATCTTGCTATGTTTTCGCAGTGTCGGGAGGACGTAGTCGTTTGCACCTGGTCGATCTGGGGAGCTGTGAGAAGGTTTTAAGCAAGAGTCGGGATGGTGGCGGCGGCCTCTGTCTGTCACTTTCAGCTCTGGGCAATGTCATTTTGGCGTTGGTCAATGGTGCTAAACATGTTCCATACAAGTAAGTAACGTGGAGGCTGAATTGCGTGTGAACTCCTGAACAAAGCATTTGATTCAGGAGTTATCAGTTATGAAGACATTGGACGGGATTTAGCGGCTGTTCACGCTGCCGGGAAATTCCGGCCCACGCTGATGTGCTGTCACCGGGAAATCCCGTTGACAATGGCGGCGGCGGCTGTAGATCCCACTGGCGGGCTGGCTCTGCTGCTGAAAAACACGCAGTGGGGTGGTCAGTAAATCTTGTCCCAAAGGAGTGATCATCACTTATGGATGTCTAAAGTCAAATAGAGCCCAGTATTTTTGGATCTAATGCCCCTTCCTCATGTTAAAAACGAGCTAAAATTGGCAGCTTTTATTGCGGGTCTCCACTGTAGCGCGCGTTAAACCATGGGTGCGATTGAACAGCCTTGTCTCGCCCAATTCGTGTGATGCGATGAGGCCGTTAAATATCACGGCAGGCCTCTTGAAAGATTTGCAACATTTGGAACGCCTCGTGAGATCCAACGTGATCTCCCGAGGTGTCGCAATCTGGATCTCCCCCTTGCTGGCCGAGATCCAGATTAATATATTTAAATCAGCTATTAGGCTCATTTAAATATGTCTGCGTCGTACTATCATGGTGTCTGGGAACTAACAGCCTTCTCAGCGAGGCTACGGCCAGGCGCTGTTTAGCACTGGTGCACACAGACGTGGACCAGGCGTAATGACATCTGGGGGTTTGGGGGTCTCCCGGGCCATTGGAGACCCCTGGGTGGTCGGGCTTTGGGCAGGGTGGTACCCTGGCACTTTTTCCATTCTGCAAGTGCCTCCCACACACTACCAGGGTGCCCCCATGACACTGCAAGGCTGGAGGGGACACTGCCAGGATGCCAGGCTGGCAGTGCTAAGGTGCCCAGGTTGTCTGTTCCAGGGATTGGGCATACAGGTGTGCTTAAGGAGGGGTGAGGCAGGCTCCAGGAGTCCCCAAGAGGCAAATTAGGGGACTCCAGAGGCCACGGTGGGGTGGCGAAGGGGGTCGCGAGATCGGGGCGACATTTAAAATGACGTCCCGATCTCTTCCTGCACTGAGGCGTTCCTGACCAAGGCTAAGAGTGGGGTTGTTCTCGGCGCTGCAGGCTATTCGCTCCCAAATCGGGACCTGTATTTTTTTTGTTACATCACGCTCCGTGACCCAATCTTATACCCAAAAAGATGTGCAGGGTAGGTGGATTGCCCACGCTAAATTGCCCCTCAATTGAAAAAAAAAGCTAAAAAAAGATCTATATATTGATTAGCAAACTGTAAGACGAGAAGAATTTACACATTTAATAATTAGCTGTTTAGTGCTACTATTGCCATGGACCACGGAGATTCTTAAGGCTTGAACTTTGTGTTCAATTAGCAGATCTCACAAGGGGACACACTGGGCTGAATCTTGCTGGAACATAATGACATTTCAGTGATGCATGCTGTTATTATAATGCAAATAGGACAGTAAATTGAGATGAAAAGATTTGATGTGAGTTGTCAATCTCCAGACCTTGATGGTTGATTCACGCCACTCAGATGCAGGTTTTGCACAAATGGCATCCTGTCCTTAACCTTCCTGTTATATTTAGAGGATTGAAAGATTTTGAGCATCATTCGATCATTAGCCAAAAGTTAAGGATGGTGATTAAGCGCCCAAGTACTCCTTGAACAACATGATGATTGTTAATGCAATGCCAATCAATCTCTCCAGCCTAACAAGGGAACAATTAAGATTGTCCAATCTCTTTACAGCTGCAGTAATTACTTCCAGAAAATCTAAAGCATTTCAAATTTTGACCCTCTGGATGCTTTTGTTCCTTTTGTTCACTGCACCTTTCTTCACTGTTCTTTATTTCTATTTCTGTATCTCATTTGGCTATGATCCGCTCTACTTTCATTGTCCCTCTGGTCCTGCCATTTATTGAGGTTTGCTCAATAAATAAGTGTTGCTCCTCTTGCAATGCCGTTATCAACTTGGAAGTTGTGGTGCAAAAGACCCCTTTCCAAGAGTAATATGGCTGCTGTTTTCTGCCTGCCATCCCCCCAGCCCGGGGCAGGATCTTCCAGTTTCGCCGATGGTGAGCTCATGGGGCACATTCCCCAGTGGCAGAGGATACAGGGCACACAAAACCCCATAGACAATTGGCAGGACCAGATGATCTTGCTTCCTGCCAGTGGAGGGTCGTCTTCACCGTCTGAGATTATGCCGCGGTGGAATCGGAAAATTTCTCCCAATTAATCCAATATTTGACGCAGTTATCTTCTTTTTCTTGAATGTGTTTTAATTACCAACATGTATCAAAACAGGTTGCACGTAAACACCCCGGGAAACATACATCCCACCAATCAACTATACAGCCTGTACAAATCCCCCCCCCCTCCCCTCCGTGATGAACAGCTCCTCAAACACGGTCACAAACACCCCTCACCTTTTCCCTGCAGAGCCCCTAAACTCATATTTTATCTTCTCCAACCACAGGAAGTCGTACAGGTCACCCAACCAAACTGCTACACCCAGTGGCGATACCGACTGCCACTCCAGTAAAATTCACCGCCGCGCAATCCGAGAGACAAAGGCCACGACATCGGTGTTCCTCCTCTCCATGAGCTCCGGCTTCTCTGAAATCGCAAATATGGCCACCGAAAGGTCCAGGTCCACCTCCTCCTCCACTATCCTGGCTAAGACCGCGAACACTCCCGGCCAGAACCTTCCCAATTTTTCGCAACCCCAAAACATGTGCGCGTGATTCGCTGGCCCCCACCGACACCTCTCACACTCATCTGCTACCCCCTGAAAGAACCCACTCATTCTTGCCTGAGTCATATGCACCCTGTGACCCACCTTAAACTGTATCAGGCTCACCTTGCACAGGCGGGGATAACACAATTATCTTCAATAACAATGCAGCAATCTGGGGTTGAAATTCTTTTTATTGATGATTTGAACGTAAAAGCCAGCATGCTGATGAATAGAAAGAGGCATGAGAACAAAATGCTATTGTTGCGTTCTCTATAATTTTAATTTAATGTAAACTTTATTGAGGAGTTACTGAAAGAAAGATAACTTTACATAGTTGGATGCAAATCCATTGGCATTTGGCACTATTTTTCTGAGTTAATCGCCAGCAGCCACATATCGAGGCCAGCCAGTGAACATTTTCATTACATTTGTGGCGACAATAAAAGCATCTATTTATCTTCTTAAGGAAGGCTTTACAATTATGCTAAACATGGGCTTTGTAATTATCCTCAGTAACACTTACTCTGCTTACATTTGTTTGAAGCCACATGAAGTATTCTCCAGACAAGGATATACTATCCCCATTAAAAATAAATGAAGCTAATGTTCATGCCTGAAGAGGTTTCATTGTGAAACAAGTTGCTTTAGTCATTTTGAACAACAGAATTACATGTTGCTGGATTCGGTTCTTCTGCACCCAAACTAAAATGTGGCGTTAAAACCAATCTGATCCTAATGATATTTTGAATAAGAAAAAGAACAGAAATTGAAAACTCTGTTTTAAAGTGGATGGATGAAATAGATCATCATCTTAAAATGCTTAATCCATCACTTTCTTTGTACCCGAGTGTATTTCTTTTTGTTGTCCAATTTAGAGATAGCAAACTTACTATGCTGCTGAGAGAATCACTGGGGAATATAAACTGCAGGACAACCATGATCACCCATATTTCTGACTCTCCGGCCAACTATGCAGAAACCCTTACAAGCATTCAGCTTGCAGCAAGGATTCACCGCATGCGGAAGAAAAAGTCCAAGGTCAGTATCTGCTTCAAGTCGAATATCAAATTATGTTAGTTTCAAACGGGAGGCCTAGAAAGCATCCCTAACCCCGTTACTATAAATAACAGTGAACTACTTTCCATCCAGTCTTGTAAAATTTACAAGTCAAATTTTTGCCTCTGTTGAATTTCTTTTAAATTTGTGATTCCATTGTCTGTGTACAATAAGCGCTTTTCTGTTTGAACTAGTATGCCTCAAGTTCATCAGGAGGAGAAAGTTCTTGCGAAGAAGGTCGGATTCGAAGGCCACCCCACTTAAGACCCTTTCACTCGAGGACCACCGCTCTTGATCCAAATCTTCCTGCGTTAGGAATAGCCAGTGATCCAGATTATTCGTCAAGCAGTGAGCAATCATGTGATACCGTTATTTATGTTGGTCCCAATGGTGCAGCACTGTCTGATCGAGAGTTAACCGATAACGAGGGACCGCCAGAGTTTGTCCCCATAATCCCTTCTCTGAACAAAAGGTATGAAACCAAGAAAGGCAAGGAAACGGTAATTGTTGGTAAGAGGACTGAAAGGGACTATTTCAAATGCAACACTTTCGCCGAATTGCAGGAGAGGTTAGAGTGCATTGATGGAAGTGAGGAGCCCATCACATTTTCTTGTGAGCAAGGACTTTTCATCTGTAGTAACAGTCCAGTCCCGACAAGAATGGAAAATGTGCAATGTATAACAGTGCAGGAGATGACCCAATCTGCCCCTGCAACTGAGAAGGTACCAGTGTCTTCTCCACAAATATATCGAAAGCTTTCCTCAATAGAAATGGTGTCACCTAAAAAAGGGCAGAGCCCACATAGTCAAATTCCTGTGCAGCAGCCAAATGGATCTCCAGTGAAGAGTCCCTCTCACTCGATAACAAGTGAACACTTCAAACTGCAAACCAAAGCTGAAGGAAACAAAGCGGAATTAAGTAGTGATACTGGAATCGATGGAATCAAGGAGACAATCACAGCTTCCACAAACGTGCCCAAATCTAACAGCCCGCAAGCTCAAAAGCAGGGACAAGCCACACCTGCGCCCGCCGTAAGAGAAAAGATGTTTTTCAATCGAAGGCCTCTGCCAAGCCCCGCGCCACCACCCCCCCAAACAAAAGATAGACAAATAGCCTGTTCAGAATCCATCGGTAGCTGTGTGATTAGAACTCCTCCAGTCGGAATGAGCCATCAGGTGACAAATAAGCCGGAGTCCATTGTAACTGGAAGCGCTGCTGCACATTGCAGAAGCAAATATAAGCCATCCATGGCGTCAGATATAAACCGCTTAAGGTCAGCATTACGGAGCGATTGTATTGAACGAGACATGTTGACCACTACTGTGACTTTGCAGAAGCCTGTGGAACTGAATGGAGAAGACGAATTAGTATTTACTGTCGTGGAAGAACTGTCGTTCGAAGGGATTTTGGAAAGTGGCCGACCCGCCAGTATTATTAGCTTTAATAGCGATTGTTCACTTCAGGCCTTGGCCTCAGGCTCACGGCCTGTCAGCATTATTAGTAGCATAAATGATGACTTCGAAGCTTATACCTCACCAGCAGCCACTGCTGGAGCAAACATGGACAATGTTGTGCCACTTGCAGATGATTCGTTTTGCAACAGTAGCAGACGATCATCAATTAGCTCCTGGCTCAGTGAACTGAGTATCTGTGCGGTAGAAAGTGATGGGGCACAGCCCCCTGACACTTTTGTTGTGCAGTCTTGCTACACTTTTGGTGAGCAGTCTTTGGGGCCTTTCAATTTGGATTCACCTGACATGCTGCAGGCCATGTGTGCACCACTGACACAGGCTCAAAAAAGCACCAATACTGATAGATTCTGCTGTTCTGAACTGTGTGAGGAAAGTACCAGTTCAACGAGAGCTCTTGTCAACAATAACAAAGGTTCCAATGCCTTAAGTTTATCCAAAGTGGTTTCTGGCAAAGTTGTGACTGGCACTAATAATTCATCAGCAACTAAAACGAGCACACCAGTACATTGTCATGTCCCAGTAATTTCTGAAGAAGATCCTATTTGTGATATTAGTCCTCCCAGGAAAATAAAACCTACCTCATCTGTGAACCGTAGCGGCAGCACAGTAGATTGGGGAGACACACAACAACAAGAAAACGAGCTTGAGGATCCTTGGTTACAACGCACAAATAACCAATTGGAACCAAAAGTCGAGGATCAAGCACTTTCCGAGAACCCATCACCAAAATCCGGTACTAACAATCAAATAAAACAGCAAATGAAAACCCCCCAAAGTACTGGGACGATTCCTAGGCTTAACAAATCTCAGACAACTGTTTCTTGTGCGCAGAGGGTTGTGTATGGATGTGAAGTGGCAAATCAATTTGATGGGGTAATTGGTGCGAACACGAGGAAAAATGATGTGCCGGCAAAGGTATCACAAGTCAAAAAAGGAAATGCAATGGTTGCCACAATGCCAGTAATGCACACCAGTGTTACTGCTGGAGCTATACCCAAAGACCAACGAGATTTTGCTTCAGTAACGAGCAGCTTAAAATCAACAGCATGTAAGAAAACGTCAGTGCCCAAATCAAGCATGCTACCGAGACTCAATGGGATACCTCCAGCACCTCCAGTCCGTAAATCTAGTCTAGAGCAAAAGAACAGAGTTACTCTACAAACCCATGCCCAAAAATGTGCCAATCCAGAGATAGTTAAAGTAGCACCACCAAAATCAGAGGATGAAATAGATGGGAGACTAAATGTTGCCTCTTATATTGTTGAAGGTAACAATAACCGATCAATAATCATCAAGCCTGATCAGATGTCTATTAAAAATGTTTCAACTTCAAAATCCAAAATGCCTAAGCCTGACGCTGTGCATCGCTGTGGGAGTCAGCTATCCCTTGAAAGAAGTGATAGCCTTACATCAGTGGGATCCAAGCACAGCGTGACTAAGGAAAGTGTTCACCTTGTCAACAACAACAGCAGAACAGGTCGATCAGTACCGAGGCTAGGTGTGTCACCGTCAGCTCCTGTAATGTCTACTTCACCCGTACCTGTAGTCCCTGTGCCGGGCAAATCCAATCAAACCAAATGTACTTCCAATAGTAAGGTTGTGGCGTCAGGAAATAAATGTCGAAGCCTCTCTTCGAGTGGTGCGAAGGGGTTAAGCACATCTGTCAAATCATTAACCCAGTCAATGGGTCGCAGTTCCAGCGTGCCATCAAATGGAAAAACCATACCTCGTTCGACGCAGGTGGCAAATTGTAAACCTGGCAAAGGAACAATCATGGGAACAAAGCAAGCTGTGAGGGCAGCAAATAGCCGTGTCTCCGAACTAGCATCTGGGGCTTCTTCCAGTAAAATGGGCCATCTGAGGGGATCCACAGATTCTGACAGTGGGAATGACAGTGGGGTTAACCTCAGTGATGAAATATCACAGATACCAGTCTTGCCTTCTCCCTACAGTAAAATAACTGCACCAAGACGACCTCAACGCTACAGCAGTGGGCATGGTAGTGACAACAGCAGTGTTCTTAGCGGAGAGCTGCCTCCAGCCATGGGGAGAACAGCTCTATTTTATCATAGTGGTGGCAGCAGTGGTTATGAAAGTATGATTCGTGACAGTGAAGCTACAGGAAGTGCGTCATCTGCGCACGATTCCCTGAGTGAAAGTGGAATGTCTACATCTGGCCGCAACAGAAGTTCGAAGTCTCCCAAAAAGCGAACAGCTGGTAAGCTTTATCCGTCTATTGATCATAGTATTTGGCTCAAATTTTTAAGAAGGGAAAGTTCAAAAACAGGTTTTTGAGGAATGATGCCCTTTAATTACCTTGTATTCATTTGTGGGATTGAGGTGTCATTGCCCAAGGCCAGCATTTATTGCCCGTCCCTAACTGTCCTTATATAAAACAATGAAAGATGAAGCTATGTTGTGTGAAGTTGCATTGTGTGTACATTTTATGTATTTTTCAAAGGCTTTTTTTGTGATATTTGCAAAGTATAGTTCCAGGTTTCTTTATTTGTAACCTCAGATCATCATTTAGTTGGTATTAGACATTCACCTTCTCACAAGTAAGGCTATGGTGTTATTGTCACTGTTCACTAACAATTGAGTTATCAAAGGTAATTTCTCATATACTTTTTCATCTCCTTGCTGATTATTTCTGCACCCCATACCCTGGACTGGATTTTAACCTTTTCCACTGATGGATGTGAAGGCAAGGGGTCTCGTTAAATTCAACCGGCCCTTTGTCCCCACTACCCACTCGCCTCTGCTCACACTGCAATAATATCAGTGGCACGAGTGACATTGGGTTACATGTTTGTAATAAAATACATTAAAAAAAAGGAGTGACATTGGGTAGACAGCAAATCAGTAGACCAATTAAGATCTTTAATGGCCATTATAGGGCCTCATTGTCCACGATGTAACAGGTGGCAATAGAAACCCACGCCTTGTACCCAGCCAGGCAGATTTCCTTGCTTATGTCGGACAAGGAGTTCCCTCTTTAATAGGCCCATCGGAGGCCCCCTTAGGTGTTATCCCCAGACCCAAGATCCATTCCTGCTATTGCCTCTCAAACCCCTGCAAACCACCTATTCCCCCCACTCACCCCACCGCTCTTACTGGGCCCTGCCAACTTGACACCGACCAAGACCCCCACACGCCTACCCAAATCCTGATCCAGTGTCTCGTGCGTCTGCCTGTGCGTGACTTTTAGCTCCCTGAGGACATAACATAAGAAATAGGAGCAGGGTCATTCAGCCCCTCGAGCCTATTCCATCATTCAATAAGATCGTGGCTGATCTGATTGTGGCCTTAACTTTACTTTTCTGCATGCCGTCCCCATAACTCTCGACTCCTGTCAATCAAAAATCTGTCTAACTCTATATTCAATAATCCAGCTTTCACTGCTCCCTGGGGAAGAGAATTGAAAACACTGGCCACTGCCTGAGAGAAGAAATTCCTTCTCATCGTCATCCTAAATGGGAGACCTCTTATTCAGAAACTGTACCCCAATTCTAGATTTAGGAACAAATTCCTCTCAGCATCTACCCTCTCAAGACTCCACCGAATCGTTCAGGGCAATCACCCCTCTTTTTCTCGACTCCAAGGAGCGCAACTCCAACTTGCTTACCCTTTCCTCATAAGGCAATTCTTTCACCCCAGGAATCAAGCTGAGTGAACCTTCCCTGAACTGCTTCCAATGCAAGTATTTCCCTCCTTAAGTAAGCTGACCAAAACTGTACAGCATTCCCTGAAGAACAGAAATCCCACCTCCGGCCTATTAACAACTAGTGGCCATGAGGCCACTGGTGTTCCCCTCACTGGGCTTCCCGCAGACTTTTTAACAGGATAGGTATGGTGGGGTGGGGCTGGAAATTCAGCGCCTCATATAATTCAGCCCCCTAACTCTTCCTGGCCACCATAGAAGACATTGATTCCTTGCTGGTTAGAGTTCCAGTTTCAAGAAGTATCTCACCAAGCGTCGGTACTCATATGTAAACTTTGACAGTGAGCCTCAGCTGGCTAATCAACGGTCAGCCAGTTGCCATCTTCTAAAATTGGGATGAGTTCAAGTCTTTGATTTTGGAGATAATCAGGTTTACAGGTGCTAAATTTATGAGCTCCGAAAGCAAAAAAGTCATCTGGGTGGACAGAGTCAGAATTCAGTTTGTTATTGGGTGATACTGTGTTCCTAACCCTGTTAATAACTGGGAATTGTAATTGAACTGAAGATTGGTGCATAAAATGGCTGCACCTAATGGAGTGGTCATATTATAACAGAATACAAACATCATGTGATAAATTTCCCATTATTTGCAGCATGGTGATGCTAGGTGCAAAGGGCGCCAATGCATCTCTGGCATTCAGTGTTGTTTCAGGCCTCGGGGAAAATTTAAATGGACAGTTTTGCAAAGGGAATCTGCTGCAGAAGGACTGATGAATGAGTGGCAGCAATAGAATATTTTTTCTTATGTTGAGTCAAGACCATGGTCCCATTTATGCGGCAGCGAGGCACCAATCAGCATTGTAAATGTAACAGGTGCCGGGCCTCCAGTATGTAAATATCTCTGAACCTGGGTCAGGGCTACATCCATGGGGGAAATGTGAAGGTTACAGCCCACCTCAAAACTGCCTCCAAAAAGAGCCTCTCGCAGAGTAGATACGCTGTAGTTGTGGTTATAATTCTTGGAAATTAGTATCTAATTTACTGCCAGTAGCAACTTGAGATACCCAGTTAGAAGCCAGTTGATAACCTCATTAATATATTAAATAATAAATGCAAGTAAAAGTAACATCATAAGCTGGTGATGATTATGCAAAGTGGAGTTCAGCAGGAGACAGCAATGGCCATGTTTCACCAAGAGAGTTATTATTCTCATCAATAGTTTACAAACATCAAGATGCTTTATTTGGATCAGTCACTTCGGTACCAACATCCAATGAGAAATTAGCAACACCGCCACCTTGTCAGAAAAGAATCAGTGACCTGAAAAGGCTTGTGAGAAAAAATTGTTCAAAGGTTGAAAGGACACTGTTGAGGTGCTATGCTCCTGAAGAACTGGAAGAGACACAGCAATCACCAAAATCATTCTAGAGGGGAAAACACCTATCTTGGAGGCCCAGATAATATGGTGAGTTTTACATTAACGTTTCTCCTGCGCAATCTACCATTGTGCGTAACTGAATTTAAGCTGAATACTATAAATAAAATCTTTAATGTTAATTTGCAAAAGGAGATTGCACTCTGCCTGTGATTGAACGACCTGTTTGCCATTCTTTGGCACATTCACATGTAATTAATAGCTTGTATATTGTCCCTTTCTGTCTCCACAGATGTGTTGCTGTTCTTCTTCATTTTCTACAGCATTCACTGCAAAAGGATTGGTCATCCCTGCAAGTATAGCTGAGACACCAGACAGCAAGGAATCCTTTAGTGGGAGGGAGCCTTTGGGGCGGATTTTCAGTTTTCCACCCGGGTATATTTCAATGAAAATGAAAGTTGGGTGGTGGCTACCGTGAGGGAGCTGATCAGCAGCAAGCTGTAAATGTGGCCTATTAAACTGGCAACAAGCATCGTGGGAATAATTCCCCAATTTTGGACAGCCAGCTGTGAGCTTCACCTGCCAGGAATGCACATCTGACACTTGGGTACATGTTAGTCATGATTTGCCAACCATTTAAAAGGAAAGCGGAAAATTACGTGCTGTATGTGACTGAATGTCATTGTAATGGCAAAAGTTGGAAACCATAGACCCAAGCTGAGGGCATGATCTGCCATTGAATGGAAGGAAAACACATGCCTATTACCTGATCCAACGCAGTTTGGGCCTGGAGGTAGCTCAAAATTCAGCTGTTTCACAGTCAAACAAGAGGGGCAAGGAAAAAACAAGAGGCAGGTGCTGAAATTCATTATGACCGGACATCCCAAAGCAGCGTGGAAAGGGGGAACACATTTCCTACCGTGTATAATGGTCACATTGGTATTAAGGCATTAAAACCAATTTATTCGGTATTAAGGCACTTTGTCTATCAATGTGTTGGAAGTTTAAAGAGATGACATTATTATTGAACAAAGATTGCAACAGATCAGTATTGAAACTGTAATCCCACACTATTTAAAGTGGATTCAAAGTAATTGGATCTTAATGAGGTGCTATTTACTTTTTGAACATGTTTATTATTGTAGTCAGTGCTGAGCAGTAACCCAACACCAGTTAGAGGTGGTTAAGTATACAAGGGAATTGCAACTTAACGAGGTGTGAGCTCTCAGTAAACACCTGTTTCTGCCCAAAATACATGGAGTACTTGACATGTTGCCAGTGGCAACTTAGTAATTAACTATAATGAAAATGGTAAATTGGCTAGTGCTTGTGGATGATTTAGAATGATTGTCTGATTGAAACATGGCTAAAATGAAATGGCGGGGACTTTTCTGTAGCTGCTGAATCACAACATTTACAACACACGTGCTATTGTGTGATCTATGAACACATGTTGCACATTGCTACGGGTCACCTGGAAATATTGCGTAGTTTGGTAGGACAGAGTTAAAAAAGTGTCATGGGTTCTCTAGTTAATCTACTGCTGTAAAATTAGCGACCCTCCTCCATGTTATTCTGAGATGTAGCCACTCTCAGCTTTCAGAGAAAACTGAAAACCTTTCCCAGGGGAGCAGCATTCGCTCAAACAGCAGACCATCCTTCGATGGACATGACCTCCAAAACCCGACCAGCTAATTTTATTTTCTGCAAAAATATGAACAAGAAGCCATGTGCTGGTTGTTTTTGGTATGGGGACAAAATTGTTGCTTCCGTTGTTAAAATATTTTTGCACAGAAATGGGAAGTAATGGTAGAAATTGCACTTATAACATATCCGTATCATGTCCATATCATCTATACAGTTGTACAATCTATCTAAAGATAGTAATGAGAATAACTACAGTTAAATGTAAACTACTTTTATAATGAGTAATAACTTATTCATTTGTAATATTTTTCTAGTTCCATAGTAAAGTAGGCCTATTCTACTCATTTATGGTTCCTGTGTTTTATTTTTGAAGTCTCTGTTGTCTTTTTATTCTTTCTCTAAGCTAGTCATACGAATGGTTTGAATCCTTCAGTAGATGTGGAATGTTAACAGTTTCTCAATTGCTTTTGGCATGGTTCGTCTCAGGGTCCTGACAATATTATGATACATGTGGAAGGTGTTCTCCCTGGTGCCAGTAACAAAAGCATAGTAACACAATCTACAAATGTGAGGTTGATGCACTTGCAGATTAGTACAATATTGTAATACTCACAGTTGATTTTCGCCACAGGAAAGATGCCTGCCAGTCAGCTGTTTGGCTGAATGATGGCTGCTCACACATCATTATAGCGCAGTTGCCCGTTTTCAATACTGCCATATTTTGTATAATTAGAAACACAGGTCATCTCGGTGACTGGTGCTAAATGAAGGTTTACTTGACTGTGACTAAACCATCCAGGTAAATCAACCACATAATAATTGCCTGGCTGAAGGTAATTGATTCCATTCCCCAATAATTAGCTTAATTGCTGCTTTTCATCAGCCATCCTTAAAAACTTAACCGCCCGGTTAAAATGATGGAGGAAATGTGAATTTGATTTGCCACTGTTAAACAATACCTTTACTCCTGCCCAAAATATTATGTAGCTACGGTGGGTGCTAAAATTATGGCCAGGCTCATTATCACTCCCATTTTCTTCAAGGAAAATGACCGACGGTCGACCAGTCGCCCATTGAGTCTGAGCTTGGCCAACCCCTGAGGTCAGAGGGAAATTAGAAACAGATGGAAATTGATTTGTCCATGAATGTTACTGAAATCCTCGTACCCACCTCCTTCATCTCTAGACGAGACTACTCCAGGACTCTCCTTGGTGTCCTTTCTCCATTTTCCAAAAACTTCAACTCACAATGTTGTAACACTCGTCCTGATTCCGTACACGGAGCAGTTTCCTCTCACTGGCTTGCTGGCACTCATCCCACAGCACAATTTAAAATTATTGATCTTTTCTTTATCTCCCTTTATGGCCTTGCACCACCTGATTTTTGTTTTCCCCTCCACCCTGTTGTTTATTTTCTCCCCACACATCCAGTGTTTTGCATATCCCACCCCTACACCTAACCCGCACATCTTTGGACTGTGGGAGGAAACCGGAGCACCCGGAGAAAACCCACGCACACACGGGGAGGACGTGCAGACTCCGCACAGACAGTGACCCAGCCGGGAATCGAACCTGGGACCCTGGAGCTGTGAAGCATTTATGCTAACCACCATGCTACCGTGCTGCCCCAAAATGTTGTAAATGTTGCAAGTGGAGATCAGGGGCGGGATTCTCCGGGGTCGTCGTGAATCCCGCCCCTGGGTCCTCCGAATTCTCCGGACCCCCAAACATCGCCCTGACGTGAATCGCTTTGCCCACCTCGGAGAATGGCGGGGACCGGCACGACTCAATGGGCCCCCAGACCGCCCGAATTCTCCGGTCCGTGATAGGGCGAAGTATCGTCCGCTTTTTGCCAGTCCCGCCAGCGTAAATTGGAGTAGGTCCTTACCGGTGGGACCTGGCGGCACGGGCGGCCTCCGGGGTTCTTGGGGGTGACACGGGGGGATCTGGCCCCGGGAGGTGCCCCCACGGTGGCCTGGCCCGCAATCGCGGCCCACCGATCCACGGGCGGGCCTGTGCCGTGGGGGCACTCTATTGTTCCGCACCGACGGCTGTAGCGGTCCACCATTGCAAGTGCGGAAACGAAGCCCTCTGCGCATGCACGGGGATGACGCCAGCACACGCTGGCGTTCCCGTGCATGCGCCAACTCGCGCCAGCTGACGGAGGCCCTACGCCGCTGGTTGGCGTGGTGCCAAGCCCTTCTCCCGCTGGCTGGCGAGGCGCAAACCACTCCGGGGCAGTCCTAGCCCCTGAAGGTGCGGAGGATTCCACTCCTCAGAGCCGGGACCCCCCGCCCCGCCGGGTAGGGGTGAATCCCGCCCAGGTGTATAAATATTTTTGCATGATATTTCACTTCAATAAAAATAAGCGCTGGGGCTATAGTAGGAGGGCACTAAACAAGCAAGAATCATTGAAGGGGCTGTTCCGATTTATCTATAAAAAATAGGCCAATAGTGATTCATTTGCACCTGTCTCCTTGAAGCATAAAACTTCCATACAAAGATTGTTTTACACTGTTTTAAATGTTTTTAAAAATATTATTGACAAGACCTCAAAATGGTTCAGTGTCATCTGCTACACCACTGAGGCTGCCAACATAAATAGGTCTTGGGTTCAATCCTTTGTTACGCTGCGTTAGGTGATCAGTGACCCAGCCGGGAACCGAACCTGGGACCCTGGAGCTGTGAAGCATATATGCTAACCACCATGCTACCGTGCTGCCCACTGCTCTCTTCTGAAATCCTCATTAAGCACCACGTTTTCCATTACTGCTCCTCATCACTGCCTTCCTGTCTCATAGAAGCATAGAATCACTACAGTGCAGAAGGAGGCCATTCGGCCCATCAAGTCTGCACCAACTCTCTGAAAGAGCACCCTACCTCGGCCCACGCTCCCACCTTATCCCTGTAACCCGGTAACCCTGGGCAGCACGGTAGCATGGTGGTGGATCTTGATTGCAGGGGAAGGCCCATCGCTAGCCTCACCACTGCCTCATCTCGTCCGGCAGGCCTTCCTGGAAAGAAGTAACGCAGGCAATATTCTGTCCTACATTCCCATTCCACTCAGACTCTGTTGTACACATCTCTCAAGAAGGGGATGGACAGTTAGAACTGGTTCAACCTAATCTGGCAATTTGGAATTCCTGGATATTAAAATCCCTTTCATATTGAATGAGAAAGAAAATAGGAAACAATGCACTTTTATATGTGATTAAAACAAAAGCATGTACCACAAGACACAGTGTGAGTGCTAGGGGATGTCACCCCTTAAAAAGTGATAAGTAGAGAGGCAGAGTGATTTAGGAAAGGAGTTCCAGGAATGAGGGCCGGGGAAGTTGAGAGCCTAGCTATGAATGATGGGATGAAAGGAGGGACGATACACAGCATGGAAAATTTTCAGGACGAGGTGTTTAACCAGGGAGCTTAAGTGGAGTGAGGTCGCAGAAGGATTTCAGGACAATAACCAGAACTTGGAATTCAATATTTCCGGAGTCAGTAAATCAATCTAGGTCACCGCAGACAGGAATGTTATGAAACCGGGACTTTTTTGTGGTATGGGATATGATCAGCTGTGCTTGAACAAGTACAGTGAAAGGATGGAAGGTCAGCTGAAGGGTTTAAATAGAAAGTTTGGAGAGAATTTGACATGGAGCTGGGAGGCGAAGATATATTCAAGAATTTGAGAAACAAAGGGAAGTTTGTGATTGGGTTGCAGGAAAGGATGAATGTATGGGGGTTGTGGGGGCAGATATTTCGATGAGGATAGATTTTAAATGGAAGAGAAATGCAGTGTCTGCAATGGGGATGACCATAATGGGTTCATTATCCATCATAACAGTCTTCAGTTTGAATATAAAAATACCTCTATGTTCGGCAAACCTGGATTTAATTTCTTTCCAAGGGAATTATTGGGGTGGATTTCAGCAGAAGTACTCCTGCTGAACTTCGACAACGCAGAATTGCCGAGCAAAAACTTATAGCTAAGTTCCGCACGCATGAGTGCGGCCTCAACTGGGATCTTGGATTCATGTCGCATTACATTCACCCCCCACCATCTGGCCTGGACTTGCAAAATCCTACCAACTGTTCTGGCTTGAGACAATTCACACCTCTTTAACCTGTGATTATCCCTCTCTCTGGATCTGTAATGATTTGATTACCTGCAAATGCTCGCATTCCAAGCATTGTCCGGCATCTCTGACTTTGTCTATATAAATGTTTCTGGAACATACCTCGCCATTCACCTGAGGAAGGAGCTGCGCTCCGAAAGCTTGTGTTTGAAACAAACCTGTTGGACTTTAACCTGGTGTTGTAAGACTTCTTACTGTGCTCACCCCAGTCCAACGCCGGCATCTCCACATCACTGCTGAACTTCAATATAGGAGGAGTGCAAGTCCCCTTCGTCGTTTAGTACTTTCCCAGAGCGGAGAAACTACGACATCTTCTTCGCAGCCTTCAACATGTCATCGATGAAGACGAACATCTTGCCAAGGTCATTCCCACACTCCCACTACTTGCCTTCAAACAACCACGCAACCTCAAACAAACCATTGTTTGCAGCAAACTACCCAGCCTTCAGAACAGCGACCATGACACCACACAACCCTGCCATGGCAATCTCTGCAAAACGTGCCAGATCATCGACATGGATACCACCATTACACGTGAAAACACCACCCACCAGGTACGCGGTACATACTCGTGCGATTCGGCCAACGTTGTCTACCTCATACGCTGCAGGAAAGGATGTCCCGAAGCGTGGTACATTGGCGAGACCATGCAGATGTTGCGACAACGAATGAACGGACATCGCGCGACAATCACCAGGCAGGAATGTTCCTTTCCAGTTTGGGAACACGTCAGCAGTCAAGGGCATTCAGCCTCTGATCTCCGGGTAAGCGTTTTCCAAGGCGGCCTTCAGGGCGTGCGACAACGCAGAATCGCCGAGCAGAAACTTACAGACATGTTCCACACATGAGTACGGCCTCAACTGGGACCTGGGATCATGTTGCATTACATTCACCCCCCACCATCTGGCCTGGGCTTGCAAAATCCTACCAACTGTCCTGGCTTGAGACGATTCACACCTCTTTAACCTGGGCTTAGCCCTATCTGTGGATCTGTAAAGACTGAATTACCTGCAAATGCTCGCATTCCAAGCATTGTCTGGCATTTTTGAATTTGTCTATATATATGTTTCTGGAACATACCTCTTCATTCACCTGAGGAAGAAGCAATGCTCCGAAAGCTAGTGTTTGAAACAAACATGTTGGACTTTAACCTGGTGTTGTAAGACTTCTTACTGTGCTCACCCAGTCCAATGCCGGCATCTCCACATCATCAGTCCCCAAAAAGGCAGTGCTTTTTGTCCAGAGTTCCCTTGGCTCTTCCACTGAGGTTAGAGTGGATGAATGGAGAACCGTATTGAGAATTCATCTTCCTATGTGTTGAAACAAACTTTCTTGCTAATTCCTTTACAGACATACTGCCTTATTTTTTGTCACACATTTAGTGGATTTTCTTGGGGCTGCTGCTCAAGAAGGGGGTGAGGGAAGGTTGGGACCCTGTGATTGAGATTTGGAGGCAGCCAAATTCCACTGAAATTATTTGGAAAGAGCTTTGTTATTAGATGGGGTCTGAGTCAATGAAGTAAATGATTAGGAAATAAATGACTGGATTATGTTTATGTTATTAACTGTAAGCAAATCAATAAAGAAGTAATTTGTACTTCATAGAATTTACAGTGCCGAAGGAGGCCATTCGGCCCATCGAGTCTGCACCGGCTCTTGGAAAGAGCACCCTACCCAATGTCAACACCTCCACCCTATCCCCATAACCCAGTAACCCCACCCAACACTAAGGGCAATTTTGGACGCTAAGGGCAATTTATCATGGCCAATCCACCTGACCTGCACATCTTTGGACTGTGGGAGGAAATCGGAGCACCCGGAGGAAACCCACGCACACACGGGGAGGATGTGCAGACTCCTCACAGACAGTGACCCAAGCCGGAATCGAACCTGGGACCCTGGAGCTGTGAAGCATTTGTGCTATCCACAATGTTACCGTGCTGTACTCTTATAGGAAAGCTACAAAACTAAGTAAATTTGTGAATAAATATCCCGTCAGTTCTGGACCATGCGGTATGGGGACCACGGGGCAATTATTGATCAGGATTAGCAGGAATCCGAGGTAGCCCAGACACTTTGACCTGAGCTAGCTCATTGGGAGTAAGGACCAATGAGAATATCTGTGAGAGAGTGTGAGTAACTGGGGCAGGATTGTTGATCTCTGGAACTGTAAATAAATGTATTTAATACGCATAAATTGCTTTACTGTGCAGCCCATTGCAAATACATTGGCTCGAATCATAATGAAAAGCCTCTCCAATGTGGCAGAAAGTTGGAAGCACCTGAAAATCATGTCCCACGCCCCCCAAACAGGGCACTTCCTATTTTTATGGGGCATGGATTTTGCGCATGCCAGGTTCATGGAGGCAGTGGCAAATTAAATCAGCAGCTGCCTCTACTGAAGTCGGATTTTTGTACCGCAGGAGAGTGAAATCCAAAGTGCCCAGACCCAGAGTAGACCCGGAAAGAGCAGCGGCGGGATTCTCCGATCCCCCCGCCGGGTTGGAGAATCGCCGGGGGTCGGCGTGAATCTCGCCCCACCGTCCTCCAAATTCTCCCGCCCCCCCCAAAAATCGGCCCGGTATGTTTCGGAGAATGGCGGGCACCGGCGCAACTCAATGGGCCCCGGGGCTCCCTGAATTCTCAGGCCCGCGATGGGCCGAAGTCCCGCCCGTTCTTTGCCAGTCCCGCCGGCGTAAATTGGAGTAGGACCCTTACCGGCTGGACCTGGCGGCGCGGGCGGCCTCCGGGGTTCTTGGGAGTGCGCGGGAGGATCTGGCCCTGGGAGGTGCCGCCATGGTGGCCTGGCCCACGATTGGGGCCTACCAATCCGCGGGCGGGCCTGTGCCGTGGGGGCACTCTATCCTTCCGCATCAGAGGATGTACCAGTCCTCCATTCCTGGTGCAGAAGCGAATCCCTCTGCGCATGCGCGGGGATGAGGCCAGCACACGCTGGCGCTCCCGCGCATGCTCCAACTTGCGCCGGCCGGCGGAGGCCCTTCGGCGCCGGTTCGCGTGCTGCCAAGCCCCATTCCCGCCGGCCGGCGGGTCGCAAACCACTCCGGGGCGGGCCTAGCCCCTGAAGGTGTGGAGGATTCCGCACCTTTGGGGTAGCCCGATGTCAGAGTGGTTCACCCCACTCCGTCCCGCCGGGACCCACCGGGTAGGGGAGAATCCTGCCCCCAGTCTCAATTTTGTGCATTTCTTAAGATCAGAAATGCAGGGTACCCTTTTGAGAGTTAAGGTACCCCTTTGGATCCGGGACACCTCTAGCGGAGGTTAGGTGCGCTTTGGTGGAAGTAAAGGTTTCCTTTAGAGATGTTTAGTGCTCTTTAAGGGACGTAAGGTGTCTTGGAATTGTGAAAAGTAGGCATGAATATGCGTAAAAAGTACCTGAACCCATTTACTGTCAAGTTCATGGAACTGTAAACATCCCTGTCAAGTCGATCTGTCAAAATAGTCAAAAAGACCTGTCAAAAGTGTCAAGAGGACATGTCAAAAGCATCTGTGGAAGGAAGCTGTTAAGCTGAGAAGTTATTTAAGGAATACTGCCCTTTAAATCATTGAATAAACTGTCTGGAGTGTTAAAAACACATTGCTCACTATTTCATCCTGTCTGTTGACATGTGTTGATTATTAGATTACTGCTACATGACTGATCATCCATTATTACAATAGGGTACTTGCCATTTCACAAGTTGATTAACAGCTACATATTGTTATAGACTCTTTGAACTGGGACAAATTCTAATGCTGGTTTTTATAAGGGATTGTGCACTTGAATAAAACGTCTGTTGTAATAAAGGCTTTATGTAGTTGAAGGAATGTAAATATAGTAAATGGATTTTTACAAATGAGAGTTTTTTTCAATATATTGAAATCTGGAAAAAACACTTCGGCCAGGATTTTCCAGTCCGCCCGCGGAATGTTTCCGATGGTGGAGGCGGCTTGCCATTGCCCACCGGCAGAATTACTTGGTCCCCCGAAGTCAATGGTGATTTTTGTTGCTCGCTTGCCCCGCTGCCGGGTAACCTGCCACGGGGGGTGGGGTGGGGTGGCGGGGGGGGGGGGGGGGGGGGGGGGGTCACCTGCGATGGGACTGGAAGATCTCGCTGGCAGGAAGACCCGGAATATCCCATTCTTCGAACTTTACTTTATAGAACTTTACCGTAGCTCGATGGGTGCTGAGGTTTTCCAATGGTGGATACTGGATACGTTGGCATGGTAGGTGCAAGGGCAAATGTGGTGGTTGGGGTGCATGGCTTGGCACTGAATTGGCATAACAGCTATAAAGGGCCATGGGGGTACAGGGGCATAGGATTTCATGGAGGGCATGAGGGGTTATGGAATTGGGTACAGGGCATGAGGTACACAGGTTGGCATGGAGGATGTATGAGTATACCTTGCTGGAACCCCAAGTCAGACCTTGCACCCAGCCTGTTCCCACGCCCACACCCGCATACTCTTCACTACTTCCAGGTCCCCTGCCCCAATTCTAATATAGATTGTCACCCTCTCCCCACTTCGCTGAACCAAAACTGATGTCTGGGCAGCCATTTTTAAAAGTCGGGTTTGGGAAGCGGAGAATTCTCCTTCCTTTGCGCACTTGACTCAGGGATGACTATCAAAACCATTGTTTGCACAGCTTTTACTTCCAAAGGTTACTAGTTAAAAAGTTTAAAGGCCAGATCTTTTGCCCCCCTGTCAAATGTCCAACAAATTTGGGGAAAGTCCTGGCCTGGGGCATTGTTCTGCTGCTTTGCTGTTTTCGCTCCCATTTACAATAGGTGTTTTTGAAGGCCTAAAATACATCCCCCCCATGTTTTTGGGCAAAAGAAAATTAAGCTTAAATTAAGGAAATACACCTTATTCCTTGCTATATTGCCTGATTAAACGTGGGTTGTGGGGAGTTACTGTTCATGGAAACGGCCCTGTTTCCAATGCTGGCCATTTTTGGCCAAGGTTGATTCAGGGCAGCTCGCCAATTAGGTTCACTAACAGTCTTATTAAGGACACTCAATGAAACCAACTTGGACTTTCCTGTTGGCATCCAGTTTCACAGCACGGGTGGGTGGCTGGCCAACTGCCGAGAGGCAGACACCGACTCGTAAGCTCGGGGCCAATTATCTAGGCAGGCGAACACGCTCACCTTGCTTAAGCCAAAGGCTGCCCTGTGGAGGGATTTCAGTCCATCCTCCTAAGGAGTAGCCGGGCTGCTTTTTCTGTTCCGATCCCAGTTGATGTTATTATTTATTTAATTTTTTTTGCAATTAAGGGACAGTTTAGTGTGGCCAATCCACCTACCCTGCACATCTTTGGGTCGTGGGGGTGAAACCCACGCAGACACGGGGAGAATGTGCACGCGGACAGTGACCTGAGGCCGGGATCGAACCCGAGCCCTCGGCGTCATGAGTCAGCAGGGCTAACCACTGCGCCACCGTGCCGCCTCCCCAGTTGATGTTATAACCGGACGTAAATATTCCAGAATGGAACCTTGACTCTGTGACTTTTACTTTGTGCAGGAACAGTCGCAGGACCATTAATTAATTTTAATAACAAGAAAAATAATCCCATTACACATGTAAAATTGGATGATGATACAATACCCCTTTACTCCTCCCTTAGCTTAACAAAAAGACACATATTTTAAGATTAACACAGATTACAAAGTATATCGTAAACTACAAAGATCTTAGTAACAGAATATCCCTTTAAACACACAAGATAGCCGTGGTTAAATACACCCTCCACTCAACCCCAGGTGAATGTCTATGGCTTTCTCCTCAGAATCCCCCCCCCCCCACAGAGGATTGCCCATGAGAGTTTCCAAACTCCACACCAAAAAACACACTTTAAAGTAATTTTTCACAGTGTTGCTTTCCATCAGTAGTTTTGCATTCCAAAATCCAGATCAGGGGCGAAATTCTCCCCTACCCGGCGGGGCGGGGGGGGTCCCGGCATAGCGGAGTGGCGCCAACCACTCTGGCGTCGGGCCTCCCCAAAGGTGCGGAATGCTCCGCACCTTTAGGGGCCAAACCCTCACATTGAGGGCTGACTGGCGCCAAAACCGGCAACAACGGCCTTTGACGCCCGGCGCCGGGGCTGGCCGAAAGGCCTTCGCCGGTTCGCGCATGCGCTGGTGCGTCAGCTGCTGCTGACGTCACCACCGGCGCATGCACGTTGGGGGGATCTCTCCCGCCTCCACCATGGTGGAGGCCGTGGTGGCGGCGGAAGAAAAAGAGTACCCCCACAGCACTAGCCTGCCCGCTGATCGGTGGGCCCCGATCGCGGGCCTGGGCACCGTGGGGGCACCCCCCGGGATCCGATCGCCCCGCGCCCCCCCCCCCCCAGGACCCCGGGGGCCCGCTTGCGCCGCCGATCCCGCCGGCACAGAGGTGGTTCAAACCACAGCGGTGGGAGAGGCCTCTCAGTGGCGGGACTTCGGCCCATTCGGGCCGGAGAATAACGGCAGCACAGAAACCCGTATCCTCCCGCCGGCCCCCGCCATTCTCCGAGGCGGGCGGCGGGATCGGCGGCACGCCGACGTTTTGCGGGTGGGAGAATTCTGGACATGGCGGGGGCGGGATTTTCGGCGGCCCCGGGCGATTCTCCGACCCTGCTGGGGGTTGGAGAATTTCGCCCCAGGTTTTCCAAATGACTCTTTGAAACAAGCTTCAGATCCACTTTTAACAATAAACACAGCGTCCAGGTTTTACCACTTCCCCATCAGGATTATTGAAACTCTTGACTGTTGCACAATTTGTTCACAATTGCTTTAACTATCGATTCCCAGACTCTATTTAAATGGGATAAAACTTTTGATTTGCCTCTGAAGTCTGCTTTTCCACTTTAATTCTGGTTACTGCAACTCTCTCTTTAACTCAGAGAAGTTTGCTTACATTTCCCTTGAATTTTCCTGAACTTTGGTCTCTATTCTCTTACCTTCAATCATCCTGAAACATTCTCTCTGTTCTAATTCCCTGGTATTCCGGACGGTATCTGGTTCTTTGGGAAGTCTGCCTCTTTGCATATTCCTTGTCCTGTCCTGCATTTCTTCTTCTGGCAGAGTTGTGAGATGTTTACTCCCCGGTGTACTATCTTCAACAGCAATATATCCAGTGAAAATTAAATTTTAAAGACCTTTCTACTTTAAAAGGCCCCAGTTGCTGAGCAATGGTCAAATGAAATGAAATGAAAATCGCTTGTTGTCACAAGTAGGCTTCAAATGAAGTTACGTGAAAAGCCCCTTGCCGCCACATTCCGGCGCCTGTTCGGGGAGGCGGGTACGGGAATTGAACCTGCGCTGCTGGCCTTGTTCCGCTTTACAAGCCAACTGTTTAGCCCACTGTGCTAAACCATACCCTACATCTGCCTTTGATTTACTCTTCATGCCGTAACCCTCTCTAAGCACAGTTGGAACTGAAACCAACCCCCACACATACAAACATCTTTGTCTAGCATGAATCTAACCATAGATTTTACCTTTCCAGGCATGGAAACATTAAAATGAACCCACATAAAACTATACTTTCTTTCTAATGCTTACCAGTACAAATATAAATCCCTTAAAATTACCTTTATTTTCCTAACATTTCTCATAAAATTTTTTTATAGGTTGGCAAGCACGTGTCTTCATTTTGAAGTGGTGTTTCATTACATACCCTTTATGGAACACTGTTGCTCCTTTCAAGCTGGAAGGCTCCTGGCTGGCCATGAAGCTTTGAGCTATGAAGCTTTGAGAGCACCCTACTGCCCTTAATTGGACATGGAGCCTGTCTTCATGTCAATTAAGAGGGCATCTCTGTGGATATCCAAGATCAGTGATTGCTTTCCCTGCCACCTAAGAGGCAGGTTTGGGGCTGGTATAATGTCCCAGCTTCTGTTTCCTGCCCTCGACACGAAGATTCAGCTAACCTGTGTTCTGCTACCTTGCATACATTGTTCATCCAGCCGGAGAACCCTGGGTTCAAGTTCCAGCTTCTCATAATCAGACTTACCTCCAATTGAAATGAGTATTATGATCTCCATCGAAACCAATGATTTTTAAAAAATGACTTGAACTTCAAATTACTGACTGAAAAAGTGGCAGGAGGAGTGAAATTCTCCATTGGGAGACTTTCTCTTGCTGGAGGTGAATTGCACATGATTTGAGCTCCCGATAGGAGAGCAAATCAGGGAGCGATTCCCAATCCTCAGCCATGCACGTTTAATGCATGGCGAAGATGACCAGTGATTCCCTACCCACCATTTTGAGCAGGTGGCTGATAGAGAGGTTCTGTGGTTGTCCACCCCCCCCCCCCTCCCCGCATCACACATAAACTCTCACGTTCTCCATTTCACAAATCAGCCCCCATCCCCCAAGTACGGGGGTGACTCAACTTGCCTGCCCCTCCCAGAGACACCTAAATAGGGGGACCCCCCACAGTGACCTCCTAAATAGCGGGACAGTGTAAAAAGACCCCCTAAAAATGGTGGAACCCCAGAGACACCCTAAATAGGGGCACCCCCCCCCCCCCCCCCCAGAGAAACCCGTTAATAGGGATCCCCCCATGGATACCCCCAAATAGGGAGATGCCACAGACCCCCCAGAAGTGAGGCCTTGTCAGGAAGCTCCCCAGAAAAGAGAAACCTGTCAGGATGCCCCCCAAAAATGAGACCCCATCAGGAAGTTCGGCAGAAAAGACAAATCTGTCAGGAAGACCCCCAGAAAAGAGACCCCCGTCTGGAAGCTAGAGAGCAGTCCCGACAGAGGCAATGAAAATAATTACTGTTGTAACCCTCACCTAGCCATACACCTGCTGGTTCACATGGAGGAAGCACCACCAGTTCCCTCAGCCCTCGCGGAAGCCCCCCCCCCGCCCCCGGCCAACAGCATGGCTCCTGCCTGACTGTGGCGGCGCTGGACACAGTCCGGGTTCCCAACCGCTGGGACCACACATCAACTGCAGGTCTTCAACTTCTACCACATTCAATTGGTGCACGGTATTAAAATAATATCATGATCCAGCTTTAAGTAATTGCAAAAGTGATTATATTTTGATGCAACTACAATGGTGAAATCTCTTCAGAAGAATGATTATGTTTGCCTATTTGTCTTCCTTGTTCGACTAACTGTTATATTATTACAACAATAACTCTCATTTAAAATCCCACCTGCAGATACTAAGTGTATACAAATATTTTTTTTAAATAAACGTTTTATTGAGGTATTTTCGGTATAGTAACAACAACAAAATAAACAATATACATGAAACCATAAACATAGTATAAAAGCCATCGTACAGGTCCCACCCTTATTGACCCCCTACTCTAATCTAAAATACTCCCCCCCCCCACTCCCCAGCTGTTGACGATTAATTTCCCGCAAAGGTGTCGACGAACGGCTGCCACCGTGAACCCTAACAGTGACCCTCTCAAGGCAAACTTGATTTTCTCCAAACAGAGAAAGCTAGCCATGTCCGATAGCCAGGTCTCCGACTTCGGGGGCTTTGAGTCCCTCCATGCTAATAGTATCCGTATCTGGGCTACCAGGGAAGCAAAGGTCACAAAGGTCTGCCTATTTTTCCTCCTGAATTCCCGGATCTTCTGACACCCCGAAAATCGCCACCTCTGGACTCAGCGCCACCCTTATTTTTAACACCGTGGACATGATGTCCGCAAATCCCCTGCCAAAATCCCTTAAGCTTTGGACCTGTCCAAAACATGTGGGCATGGTTCGCCAGTCTTCCCGCGCATTTTACACACCTGCACAAATCTTTTAATGGTAGAATTTTCACAATTCATGCAGCGCACCATTAGAAACTCAAATGCTTATTACATGCTGTAATGTTTTTTCATTCAAATATAATGTGAGATGCAAATCACTTTGCTGGAATATCAACTGCCATGGTTTGAACTATTAAGTAGAAGTGTATAAATGGTAGAAAATGGCAATTTTCAAGCATGCCCTTTAAAAATTTTCATGTCTATCTGTTAATTGTTGCTAAGAAAGACAGACCAAGAGTTATTTCCTGCTATTACTCCACAGCTTTGAAGATAAACTGCATGGTTTAAAGAGACAGCACTTTATTGTTGTCTTATTTACCTTGAGACTTTTAGTCCATGGCCTTTCAGTCTTATTTACCCTGCCACGGTTGGTGGGCAATAAATAACTGACGAATGTAAATTGTGTGGAACTGGCTCCTCAGGCATTTTCTACGCTTGTTACTTCTGCCCATTGCTAATCACCTTGAATCAAGTGTATACAGACAACATTTTTTTTTCATACATCTGGACAAAGCTGGGAGAGGAAACTGCTCATTTTATTGGTTCCAGTATATAATCTGCTCAAGGTTTTGGATGTGTTATAAGCAACACTTACTCTGGAGATTGGAAAGTGGAATTCTGGGTTGCGACAATTGCAAGTTTAAATCGTACAATTCTCACCTCTGGCTGAAGGGAAGGGAAATGTTTATCATCTACCGTTGGGGCAAGGATTTGGACTGACAAGGTCAGATAATATTCTTCTGTCTAATGTCTAAGTGAAAGGTGTTTTGGTACTCTATTGGGATGCCCAGTACTGCACAAAATAATACATATATTTTGTTTTTAGTGCAAATTCACTCAGAACAACTGAAAGACAGCAATGAGAGAAAATGCTGCGGTGATGATTTAGGAGAGAAACTGAGGCAACTGCTCACTGGGATAGCTTTGGGAATGATAGCAACGGATGAGGAGATTGGTGGGAGCAGGGGTTCATTCTGGGGTTGGCCGGGAGGTCAAGCTGGGTGGGGGAGGAGTTGTTCCTGGATGAGTGGGGGAGGGGTTGATCCCGGGGCTGTGGCCAATTGGGAAGGCAGGAGGGGCGGTTGACTTGGTGGGCTGTTAATCCCAGGACCTGGCGGAGTGGTTGGGTGGAATCAGAGATCCGTGATGGGGTGCTCCAGGGAGGGGGTGATCAGAGGCCAGGTGGTAAAGGGGACATTCTGGGTCTATGTGAGAGGAATTAAGGCCTGCTGAGGTGGATCAGACCCCTGGTAAGGATGTGGTCAGAGGGAGGATGAAGGGAGTGGTGGTGGTGGTGGGGGGGGGGGGGGGGGGGGGGGGGGGGGGGTGGCTGGCAGGATCTTCTCTACTGCAAAGGTTTCCTCAGACAGGAATGTTATCTGGAAGTGAGGTGCAAAGACGCTTACCTGCTGGATCAGCCAAATCCTTGGCCTGAATGTGGCTGCCCGTTTCTCTGTTGCTCAAGAAACCCAGCCAACTCACAGCCTCATTGTCATATATGAAGTGCCGACCTGCCTTCTTTGAGCAAGTTGGCGGCCCAGCACCTTCTGGCCTCCGTTAAATTGGATTGTGATTTTTAAGACCTTTGCAATAACAAATTCCAATGTCTTTCGCAAAGCTTGTTGTGAGATGCAGTGCTCCCCCCACCTTTTCCCTTAGCTTGTGATAACCTGGTTTTCACAGCAAGGCTGCTTGGTATGGAAGAGATGTTAGTTGGAAAGGCTCAGCTCCCCATTTTTTACACGACAAGGAGGCAGCCAGTTCGTCTGCCATTTTTACATTCCAAGCAGAATCTATTATGTATTAGCTGTTGCAACGAGCAACTGCCACATGTAGTATTGGGGAAAAATATGTTGGGTGGGGGAATCATAGTTGCCGGTACTGGAAAATCCTGCCATGTGTTATGTGGAAAAGGGATCATCATAGATTTTTGACCCATCCTTCGCCTAGTTCATATGTTTACATGTTTGTCCAGCCAGCAGGCAGTGTGGAGTTTACATGTATGTCCAGCCAGCAGGCAGTGTGGAGTTTACATGTATGTCCAGCCAGCAGGCAGTGTGGAGTTTACATGTATGTCCAGCCAGCAGGCAGTGTGGAGTTTACATGTATGTCCAGCCAGCAGGCAGTATGGAGTTTACATGTATGTCCAGCCAGCAGGCAGTGTGGAGTTTACATGTATGTCCAGCCAGCAGTCAGTGTGGAGCTTACATGTATGTCCAGCCAGCAGGCAGTGTGGAGTTTACATGTATGTCCAGCCAGCAGGCAGTGTGGAGTTGGAGCTGTGGAGGTCTCTGAGGTCCATTGTAATCTTCATCGTCATTTCTTCTGCTACGGAGAAATATTAAATTTAGGATCATAATCAGAACATGTGAAGCAGAGTGAATATCTCGAGACATTCGGAGAATTATCACTTCCATAAGTAATAACTTTGGTGATCAAACCGAACGCATGTCTTGTCTCTGTTTACAGCTTCTTGTGACAGGTTGAGTAAGTAATTCATTACATCTCCATTAATTAACATTTGTAACTGATGATATTATTTGTCATTGATTATATTCTTTGTAATTGATTGAGCAGGAATGAATATGTAAAAGCAATTATGGAGCAGCAACCTTGTCAAGGAGATCAGAGAAGATAAATCACTGTAGCTTTATTCATTGGATGCAGTTCTAAAATTGCTCCCATTCTGTGACTTGTTTTCCATTTGACAAATACTGTTATCGCAGAAATGACCAGAAACCCTTGTGTCGTGTAGTTAGTTAAAGTGTGGCTAATTAAACTGGATTAATTGGATAGTTCTTTGATAAAGCCCACAGACACAACAGCCTGAGAGACATTCTTCTGCTCTATAAGGTTAGATGATTCTATTGCACCTTATCAGATCACTCTGGCATGCTGCAAAAGGCTTCATGATGAGGCACATTGAAGTGTAGTGACCGTTTTCATGTAGAAGAACATGTGGGCCTTTTATCACACAGCAAGGTTTCACAGAAAGCAATTCAATGAACTACAAACTTTTTTTCCAGCACTGTTGCATGATGAGCAGGATAACAGGGTAACTCACTGATTTTTATTTGATAAATGGCATAGGATCTTTAACTGAAAGAATAACAATGGCGGTGGAAGTGTTTCAAGTCGGGCTAATCGCTATGAACTAGGTGTCCAGAAACAAGGAAGGAATTTCTGGTAATTGAGCCCTATGGAAGACCCAGTTACAGATTAGAAAACTGAAATAGTGTGATTTTTTTCATCTGTTGGAAGCTCCGATTTGAATGTCACAAAATGTCTGGGTCAACATGCTGGCATGACCTCCAGCATTGACCCACCCTACCATCCTCTGAACATTCAGGGTCAATTAAAGAGAAAAGGGCACATTTCTGCTACCCATTTGTGCTGTGTTGCCTCAAACTTTAGTCTTGTCTGCCCTTGGGGGAGTGGGAAGTGTTGAGACAGAGGGGCCAATCTGATTGCATTCATGCCCGTTCCTACGTGCCAGGCTACTTTGCAGGCATGTACTCACCCTTGGGTGCACATGTGTCTTTAGAGCTCACCTCACCAGCTGTCATGCAAATACCAGATTCCAACTGAGGAGCAGGGATCCCCAGCTGAGTCAGTCCTGACCCTACCAAGGGGTAGATAGAAGCTGCTGCAGAATGGTGGAGGCTGAAAGCTGCAGCAATAAACTCAGAAATGACAGGAATGGAACTAGAAAATTGAGGAGTTGATATAATAGCTGACTGATCTATTTGGTTGATATATGTTAGGTTCCGCAGGTAACCCTGTAATAAGAGCTGGAAAGCAAGACTTGACGTCTTCAAGTTCAAGTTTATAGTGTCCCGACAATCACTTCTCCATCATCACCACAGTGCCACCTGTATCCCCTTTATATATACATATGTGCAGTCTATCAAACAATAAGTGTGGTCTATTGAACAATTAAAGCTCAAATTTTAACTCAAGTACTGGAAAACATTAACTATTTCCTAGCATTATACTGGGTAGTATGTTGGAAATCTACCCCATATAATTTTTTTTAAACCAAAACTTCAAATGACATTTTCACAATGATGCTTTTTGCAATAATTGCCAGTCATTGACTGCTACAGTTCAAACTTGGTGATGGTTCTATTTAAGACTTAGAGACGGGCTCTCAATTTCTGAATGAAATATCCCGATCTTTTGGCATTGATGCCGTGGCCGGGATTCTCCAAGCCCACGCCGCTCGGAGAATCGGAATTGATGGCGAGATGGCCGGCGACGCCGGTCCGATGCCGGAACGCAATTCTCCGGCGATCGGAGAATCAGCGGCAGTTGCAGGCGCACAATCGATGCGGCGCTGGTCGGCGGCCATTGAAAGAGGCCCCCGTGGCGATTCTCTGCAGTCGACCGGCCGAGTTCCTGATGCCGTGGTTCAAGTATTGCTCCACCTAGCGTGAGCTCGGCGTCGCAGCTGCGGTGGCTGCCCTGGTGGGTGGGCGGGGGATCAGTCTCCGGGGGGGGGGCCTCCACGACGGCCAGGCCCGCGATCGGGGGCCACTGATCGGCGAGCTCACGTGATCTGGGGGGGGGGGGGGGGGCAACCTTCTTCCGCACAGGCCCGCTGTGTGGCTCCGCCATGTTGCGCGGCCGGCTGCCGCGCACATGCGCGGACCCGCGGTGAACAGTGCAGGGCCGCGTATGGCAGCTGGAGCAGCGCGGAGCACTCCAGTGCCATGCTGGCCCCTCTGGGCAACAGAATTGCTGGGCCAAGAGGCCCATTGACGCCAGCGTGAAACACTCCGGTGTTTGAGCTGGCGTCAACACTTAGCCACGTTTTTAGAGAATCCCACCCCATATTTCAATGCGATTTCACTGATCATTGCTGACATTATGGTGGAGGTTTGGGATGAGCCTCTGGAAATAAATTCGGGCAATCTTATCACCCGAGAGGTTTTCAGGAGGGACTGAATTTTTACAAGGTTCTCCCCTTCTCACTTTGGTGAAGCAACATGGGAAATGGCATAAGCTCACTGACATTGTTTCCTGGAGTTTATATGACTGATTGACTGAAGTTACAATGAGAGAGTAGTGGGTAAATCATTGTAATTCACCCCCTTCCCCTTCTTCAAAATTATTTTAAACCACAGTTACATTGTGTGAATTGTTTTTGGTGACTGCTCGGGATATGATGAAATATAATGAGTGCTGCAGTGAAAGAGAGGTACAGGGAAAACATACAAATGAATTCAGAGAATGCTTTTATCCTTGCGAAGGAGCTGATCTGAATGGTACAGCAAGGAATGTAGACTGATTGCAGATTTGATTTATCTGTAAAGGCATGATCAAAAACTGTGATAGCACTTGAGGCTAATTTTCATGTTTAAAAGGAAGGACACTTGGAGGCTTTTGTGCAAAATAACTGTAAGAATGCATTTAAAATATCCCAGTATTTGCATGACTTCCATATTTGACATGTTTGACGGTGATGTGCGCTCCTGGAAATGGTAATGTTCACTTTTGTTGTGCAATTACCTAACACAGTTCTGATCTATTTAAATGTGTCATGCCGTGTATGCCTTCTTGAATATGCTTAACTCTTCTTAGTGTTGCTTCAATTCTTCAAAATAAATGCAGATTAGAGTAATTTAGATGACGTTTGTTTTTGCCTCACTGATGTGGTGCCGAGAACATATTTTCCATTGTGCTTGATGTTATGTACAGACATAGGAGGTTGATGGGCAGGAAAAGACCACCTAATCTCTCACGCCTGTTTCACGCCATGTTGCCCGCAGTATTATGAGCAAACACTTGCTCTCTGTCCTTACCGTCCCTGCACCCTGCTCTCCTGTAAACTCCTGGGAGAGGCAAGAAACCCCATGGCCAATAATGAAAAATGTACTCTCAAAAATTCCTTTCCTACCCCGTCAAGTGATCGAGACCATTTTAGGAGATCACTTGGAGTAAGTGTTATCTATAATGGCTCTTACTTTCCATCTGATGCAATCTGTGCGCCAGTTAGGAACTGGCCCAGCTCCTTCTTATAGGTTTGCAGAGAGTTAGTATCCAAACCCCAGCCAGCAATGTTACGCTCAAACCTAACCAAGCATTTGATACCAATGGCTATTGAACTCGACATGTGCCTTGACAGAAGAAATTGGATTTTCACAATCTACAATTTCCGGTTGTCCAAAGGGAATTCACCATGGATCGTTTTGGATTGAGAGAAAAAGAAAAAGGCTCCTCTCACATCTGGACATCTGAAAGCACTTTATGATGGTGTATTTCTGAAGTGCAGTCACTGTTGCAATGTAGGAAACACTGTAGCCAGATTGTACACAGCAAGATCCCATTTTGAAGTGCAGTCACTGTTGCAATGTAGGAAACACAGCAGCCCAGATTGCGCACAGCAAGATCCCATTTCTGAAGTGCAGTCACTGTTGCAATGTAGGAAACACAGCAGCCCAGATTGTACACAGCAAGATCCCATTTCCGAAGTGCAGTCACTGTTGCAATGTAGGAAACACTGTAGCCAGATTGTACACAGCAAGATCCCATTTCTGAAGTGCAGTCACTGTTGCAATGTAGGAAACACAGTAGCCAGATTTTACACAGCAAGATCCCATTTCCGAAGTGCAGTCACTGTTGCAATGTAGGAAACACAGCAGCCCAGATTGTACACAGCAAGATCCCATGAGATAATGATCATATAATCTGCTTCAGTGATGCGGCTTGAGAAATAAGTATTGGCCAGGCCACCGGGGTAATTCCCCTGCTCTTCTTCAAATGGTGTCATGGGATAATTTATATCCACCTGAGAGGGCAGACAGTCCCTTGGTGTGGCATCTCGTCTGACGGTGCAGCACTCCCTCAGACCTTCAACCTTCTGACACAGGGACGAGAGTGCAATGACTGAGTGAAGGCTGACACCTACTTGATTAGATTTCTCATAATCCAGGGCAATGTGTCAGTGAGCTGAAGTAATTCCGAGCAGCTGATATTGCCTCCATAGCAAGTCAAGGCGGATGATGTGATTCCATTGCCTTTTGCAGTTAAGCTGCCAAAAGAAATTAATTATGTTTTCCAGATTACTCTGTCACACACAGATTCAAAAAAAAGAATTTGATGTGATGATTTAATGAATTGACTATATAGGCTTCCATCTTGAGAAATATTTTTAGATTTGAATGAAAGCAATTCAGTGTTGTTATTTGTGGGTTAGATCTTTAGGTTTTCATCACATCAACCACAGATAAGAGCATCTCTGATTGCTTCTTTGTAACACTCCACCGACATCCCCCTTCCGTATCCCAACCATTCCTTCGTCCCTCACCCCCGGAAAAAATAAATACCCCAGCTGACTACAACTACACGTTCAAATCCTCTTTTGCTGCTTTGTTTGTCATAAGATTCCTGCAGCTATTGATTTTTTTTAACTACATAATCACCCCATCATTGATGCCCTGGTCAACTATAAAACCATTACTCTCTCTCACCCTCATCATTACCCTAGGCATGCCTCTCTTTGCCACTTCCTTGAGTCCAAGGATGCAGTAATGGTGGATAACTGATTTAATCAGTCGTTGCCAGACCTGGCTGGACCACATAAAGCACTATTAGATCCTACTCTTTCTTCATAAGAACATGGGAACAAGAGCAAACCATTCAACCCCATTGAACTCTGCCATTTAATACCTTTTGCACCCACTATCCCATGGCCCTTTACGTTAATCAGAAATCTATTAATCTCTACCTTAACCATACCCAGTGCCTGGGCTTCCACAGCCCTCTAGGGTAAAGAACTCCAAAGATTCACAACCTTCTGTGTAAAACAATTTCTCTTCATCTTGTTTTAAGATTATGCCCCCTGGTTCTACACTCCCCAACCAAGGGACACATCTGCCTGCAACTACCCTGTCTATTCCTTTAAGTATTTTGTAGAAACTGCTTTCTTCATTGATTCATGGGATGTGGGCATCACTGGCAATGTCAGCATCTGCTGCACATTAGAAATTGTCCTTGAAAAGGTGTTGGTGTGAGTTGCTTATTGAACCAAGCCAGACAATTTCAACACCCACAGTGCTGTCAGGGAGGGAGTTCCAGGTTTTTGACCCAGTGACAGTGAAGGAATGGTAATATTTTTCCAAGTCAGTCCAATTGGAGGGGAACTTGCAAATGGTTGTCTTTTCATTCACCCTCCATCTTGACTTTCAAGGTGGTCGAAGTCATTGGTTTGGAAGGTGCTGTCAAAGGAGCCTTGGGGAGTTGCTGCAGTGCATCTTGTAGATGCTAGACTCTGCTGTCCCTGCGCATCCTTAGTGGAGTGAGTGAATAAGTAAGGTGATGGATCAGGTGCCAATCAAACATGCTGCCTTTTTCAGGCCGGTGTCCAAGCTTCTTGGATGTTTTTAGAGCTGCGCTTATACAGGGAAGTGCAGTGCATTCCATTACACTCCTGACCTACACCTTGTAGATGGTAGACAGGTGTTGGGGGGTGAGTTACTGCAGAATTACCAGTCTTTGACCACAGTATTTATGTGACTGACCAAATTAGGTTTCTGATGAATGTTAACATTCAAGGTGTTGATAGTGGTGGATTCAGCTATGGTAATGCCATTGAATGATGGTGATTTATGGTTAGAGTCTCTTTTATTGGAGATGGTAAATGCTTGGGAAGTGTGTTATGCAAATTATACTTGCTACTTCGCAGCCCAAGCTGAATGTCGTCTTGGTTTTGCTGCATGCAGATACAGACTTCTTCGGTAGCTGAAGAGATGTGAATGGTATTCAATACTGTGCAATCATCAGCTAATATCCCTACTTTTGACCTTATGATGGACAGGAAACCATTGATGAAGTAGTTGAAGATGGTTGGGCCTAGGACACTACTCCTGCGGAGATGTCCTGGAGCTGCGATATTTGGCTTCCAGCAGCCACAACCACCTTCCTTTGTGTCAGGTATGACTCCAAGAATTGGAGCGTTTTCCACCTGATTCCCATTGATATCAGAGCTCCTTGATGCCTGGTCAACTGCTGCCTTGATGCCAAGGGCAGTCACTCTGGAATTTAGCTCCTTTGTCCATGTTTAAACCATGGCTGTAGTGAGGTCTGGAGCTGGGTTCCCCTGATGGAACCCAACTGGTCATCTGTGAGCCGATTATTGGTGAGTAAGCTCCGTTGATAGCACCGTCGATGATGCCTTCCATCACTTTGCATGCTGCCTCTCAGTGACATTACCCAAAATCATAGCGTTAATTTTCACATGCACACTGACGACATTCAGCTGTATCTTGCTACAGCCTCTTTTGACTCCACCACTGTAACTAAATGTCCGTCGCTTAATCAACATGTACTGGAGGAGCAGAAATTTCCTCCAATTAAATGCCGGGAAGATTAGAGCCATCGTCTTCAATCCCTGCTGCAAATTCTGTTCCCTTATTTGCGACTCCATCCCTCTCCCTGGTACCAATCTAAGGCTGAAGCAGACTGTTTGCAACCTTGGTGCCATATTTGACCTGAGGTGAGCTGTTAGCTATAGTGCCATCACTAAGACTATCTACTTCTGCCTGTGTAATATCACTCAACTCTGCTTCTGCCTCAGTTCATCTGTCAGTGAAATATCCATACGTGTGTGCCCCCGAGGGTTGACCATTCTAAAGCACACCGAGTCCGCCTCCCACATTCCACTCACTGTAAACAAGAGGTCACCTGCAACTTTGTTGCCCATGTCCTGAATCACACAAAATCCCGTTCACCCAATACTCCTGTGCTCGCTAACTTACATTGGCTTCCATTCAAGCAAGGCCTCAGTTTTCACATTTTCATCCTTTTTTCAAAAAAAATGTTTTTATTGAGTTTTTGGCATACAAAACAAATATGAACAAAAAGTGGGTGTTAAACAAGAGAGTATAAGAAGTAAAACTAAAACTATTTACACATAGATTAGCTTTGGCTATTTACATAGATACATCACAGTTTCCCCTTTATTTTTAAAATTTCTGTCCTTACAGTGTTTGCAGTGGTGAGTGTGGTGCCCTATGTTTCGCTTCCCACCAGTTTTCCCTTTGCTTTTCTTCCCCTCGGTTCAGGTTGTTGTTGCACCCCCCCCCCCCCCCCCCCCCCCTCCTTACTGTGCTGCGGTTACCCCCTCCTGATCTTTGGCTTCCTAATTGTTGGCTACAAACAGGTCCTGGAACAACTGAGTGAATGGCTCCCATGTTTTGTGGAAGCTTTCGTCCGACCCTCGGATGGCGAATTTAATTGTTTTCCATTTAGAGAAATTCGGTTGGAAAGCCAGTCTGCAGCTTTGAGTGGTGCTGCTGACCACCAGCCGAACAGGATTCTACGGCGGGTGATTAGGGAGGCAAAGGCAAGGGCGTCCGCCCTCCTCCCCGTGAAGAAATCTGGCAATTCTAATACACTGAAGACTGCCACTCTCGGGCATGGCTCCACCCTCATCCCCACCACCTTGGACATTGCCTCGAAGAAGGCTGTCCAAAACCCAGCGAGTCTGGGGCAAGACCAGAACATGTGGCATAGTTGGCCGGGCCTCCTTGGCACCGTTCTCATCTGTCCACCACCTCCGGGAAGAACCTGCTCATTTGGGTTCTGGTCAAGTGGGCTCTGTGTACCACCTTTAGCTGTATTTGGCCAAGCCTTGTGCATGTGGAGCTGGAGTTGACCCTGTGCAGTGCTTCGCTCCAGAGTCCCCACGCTATTTCAAACCCCAAGTCCTCCTCCCACTTCTTCAGGGGCTGGTTTATCTCACTGGGCTAAATCGCTGGCTTTTAAAGCAGACCAAGCAGGCCAGCAGCATGGTTCGATTCCCGTATCAGCTTCCCCGGACAGGCACCGGAATGTGGCGACTAGGGGCTTTTCACAGTAACTTCATTGAAGCCTACTCGTGACAATAAGCGATTTTCATTTCATTTTCATTTTTCCTTTGCCTCGTCCAGTTGGGTGTTGGCCCCCCTTAGCAGTCGTCCTTACACATCACTGCCTTTCCCTGAGATGTCCACGTCGAGCAATTCCTCCAACAGTGATTGTAGTGGCGGTCGTAGATACGTCCCTGTCTCCCGTTGTAAGAAGTTTTTGATTTGTAGATACCTAAGTTCATTTCACCCCGTCAGCTGGAATCTTTCAGTCAGGTCTTCGAGCGTTGTTAACCTGCTGTTGGTGTAAAAATCCCTAACTGTCAGCTTCCCCCCGTCCTGTCTCCACCTTTTGAAGGTGGTGTCCATAGTCATCGGTGTGAACCTGTGGTTGTTGTAGATGGGGGCTGTCATAATCTACACACAAGTGTATGATGGTGCATAGACACACCGACTGACACACTGAAAGACCAATCAACACACACAACACAGCAGCCAATCACCAGTTAGGGCACGGTCACTATAAAGCCAGAGGGCTCTAGTTTTCCCGCTCATTTGGGATGCAGCCTCTGAGACAGACAGAGCCCGCAGTCAGTAGCACAAACATCCACCATGTGCTGGCAATGTAGGCTGGTCAGGTTAGGCATAGGTCTTCAGTCAATCTAACATAGTGTTGACCCACAGTGCAAGTATGTTTAACAGCTCTTAGTTAAATAAAATAGAGTTGTACTTCTACAAGTGTTGGTAGCCTGTCTATGTTACTGCTAAGGTAAACGCCGTCTCCACAGATCCAGAGTACCCAACATATCAGTGGCTTTATCGGACATTGCTGTTGCAGTTGGTTCCACGACTGGCGTGCTGCTACCACCATCGGCCTTGTTGAATATTTATTAGGTGGGGATGGGAGTGTCATCGTGGGTATCACGGAGGGAGGTCCCTCTGCAGAAGCCCTCCTCCGTAAGCACCCACCCGGCTTCTGGTTCCTTTATCCACCCTTTTATCCTCTCCGCGGTCGCTGCCCAGTGGTAACATTGCAGGTTTGGGAGGGCTAGGCCACCCAAGGATCTCATTCTCTGCAGTACTCTCTTTGGGATCTTTGCATTCCCAACCCCCACCGATTACATACGCCATAATCAGTTTATCCAGTGAGTTGAAAAAGGCTTTGGGGATGTAGATCGAGATGGATCTAAACAGGTAGAGGAACCTGGGCAGTACGGTCATTTTGATCGTCTGCACCCTCCCTGCCGGGGAACGGTGTTCCATCTCTGCAGGTCCTTTTTAACTTCCTCCGTCAGGCTGGTCAGGTTTCAATTGTGGACCCCTGTCCAGTTGTGAGTGATTTGGATCCCCAGGTAGCGGAATTTGTGCCGGACCTGTTTTAAACGGCAGACCCTCCAGCTCTGCCCCTCCCCCTTTGCGGGTTCACCGGGAAGATCTCACTTTTGCTCAAGTTAGGTTTGTAGCCTGAGAAGGTTCCAAACTCTTTCAAGAACACCATGATTCCTTCCACGCTGCTTCGCGGGTCCGACATGTAGAGAAGCGGGTCATCTGCATAGAGCGAGACTCTGTGCTCGCTGTCTCCTCTCCGGATTCCCTTCCAGTTCTTTCCCGCCCTCAGTACGCTCACTAATGGTTCGATCGCTGGGGCGAACAGCAGCGGAGATAGCAGCCATCCGTGCCTTGTGCCCCGATGCAGCTGGAAGGACCTAGATAGTGGCATTTTTCTGTAAGCTCGCCGTGGGGGCGTTGTTCAGGAGTTTCACCCAGGAGGTGAATCTTGTTCCAAGCCCAAACTGCTCCAGTACCTCTCTGATGTACTTGCATTCGACTCTGCCAAAGGCCTTTTCTGCATCCAGGGAGATGATGACCCCGGTGTTCTCTCCCCGATGGACTCATGGGGCGGGATTCTCCGACCCCCCCGCCGGGCCGGAGAATCGCGTGGGGGGGGGGGGCGGCGTAAATCGCGCCCCGCTGCCCCGCGGGAATCACGTTGCGCCTGTTGGGGGCAGTTTGCAGCTACCCCCCTGCTGATTCTCCGTCACTTGATGGGCCGAGTGGCCACCCGTTTTTGGCCGGTCCTGCCGGCGTAAATCAAACCAGTACGGGACATGGCTCTGTGTGCGGCCTGCGGAGTCCTCTGGGGGGGGCGTGGGGGGATCTGGCCCCTGGGGCCCCCCACGGTGGTCTGGACCGTGATCGGGGCCCACTGATCCGTGGGTGGGCCTGTGCCGTGGGACACTCTTTCCCTCCGCGCCGGTCACTGTAATGGTCCGCTATGGCTGGCGCGGAGAAGAACTCCCCCTTCGCATGCGCTGGCATTCCCGCGCATGCGTCAACTCGCGCCGGCCTGCGGAGGCCCTTCGGCGCTGGTTGGTGCGGCGCCAAGCTGTTCGGCGCCGGCCTAGCCCCTGTAGGTGTGGAGGATTCCGCACCTTCCGGGCGGTCCGATGCCGGAGTGGTTCAGGTCACTCCATGGCGTCGGTACGGCCCGCCCCGCCAGTTAGGAGAGAATCCCGCCCATGATCACGTTCAGTAGGCGTCTGATGTTCGATGTTAGCTGTCTACCCTTGACAAAGCCCGTCTGGTCTTCTGCAACCACCTCTGCTACGCAGCCCTCCAGCTTTTTGGCTAGGATCTTGCCAAGTATTTTTGCGCCAACGTTTAGAGACGAGATGGGTCTGCAGGAACCGCATTCTATTGGGTCTTTGTCTTTTTTAGGTATCAGCGAGATTGAGGTTTGTGCTAGTGTAGGCGGCAGTGTAGCCCTTGCCAGCGAGTCTGTGAATATCTCCCACAGGTGAGGGGCCAGTGCTGTCGCAAATCTTTTATAGAAGTCCCCCAGGAAACCGTCCGGTCCCGGCGCCTTCCACACCCGAATGGAACTAATACTCCCAGTTATAGCAGTGCTTCGAGGCCCCGTTTCCTGTCCTCCCCCACGACTGGCATGTCCAATCCACCAAGGAACTGTTTCATCCCCAAGTCCTCTGCTGGGGGCTCCCTGGTGTATAGCCCCTGGTAGAAAGTCTCAAACGTTTTGATGCCTTGTCCGGTTCTGCTACTAATTTGCCTCTGGTGTCCCTGGGGCGGCATTCTCCCCTACCCGGCGTGACGGAGGGTGCCGGCGTAGCGGAGTAGCGCCAACCACTCAGGGATTCTCCCACCTTTGGGGGCCAGCCCCGCGCCGGAGCGGTTTGCACCAGAAGACTGGCGCAAAAAACCGGCGCCCCCGGCAGCGGGGCTGGCTGAAAGGCTTCCGCCGGTCGGCGCATGGCCGCTGACGTCACTGCCGGCGCATGCGCGATGTGGGGTTCTCTTCCGCTTCCGCCATGGCGGAGGCCGTGGCGGCCGCGTAGGAAAATAGTGCACCCAGGGCACTGGCCCGGAGTCTGAGCGGGGGGCCCTGATCGCGGGCCAGGCCACCGTGGGGGCACCCCCCGGGGTTCGATCACCCCCCCGCCCCCCCCAGGACCCCGGGGCCTGCTCGCTCCGCTGATCCCGCCGTTCCAGAGGTGGTTTAAACCTCGGCGGCGGGAGAGGCCTCCCAGCGGCGGGACTTCGGCCCATCCGGGCCGGAGAATCACCGCAGGGGCATCTCCGATCGGAGTGGCGAGATTCCTGCCGCCGCCACTTCCCGGGTGGCGGAGAATCTCTGCCACGGCGGGGGTGGGATTTTAGGCGGCCCCAGGCAGCGGGGTCGGAGAATTTCGCCCCTGATCTGTGCTAATTCCCTCTTGGCTGCCTGCTTTCTCAGCTGATGCGCCAGCAGGCGGCTGGTGTGCCAGCAGGCGGCTGGCCTTGTTTCCACGCTCATTTGGGTCCCCCATGCCTGGAAGAGTAGGTGCACTGATTTCCTTGTTGCGAACAGATCAAAGTCCATCTGTAGCTTTTTCAACTCCACCAGCTCAGGGCCTCGGAGTATCAGCTGTTTAATTCCAGTATGGAATCGACTAGCTGTTGCCTGGCCGCCCTCTCTTCCCTATCTCTTCGTGCTTTATAAGCAATAATTTCACCCCTGATCACAGCCTCCAGCGCCTCCCAGAACGTGGAGGGTGAGACCTCCCCATTCGGGTTATTAGGGTGGCAGGGTAGCACGGTGGTTAGCACTGTTGCTTCATAACACCAGGGTCCCATGTTCGATTCCCGGCTTGGGTCACTGCCTGTGCGGAGTCTGCACGTTCTCTCTGTGTGTGCGTGGGTTTCCTTCGGGTGCTCTGGTCTCCTCCCACAAGTCCTGGACATTCTGAGTTCTCCCTCTGTGTACCTGAACTGGTGCCGGAATGTGGCGACTAGGGGCTTTTCACAGTAACTTCATTGCAGTGTTAGTGTAAGCCTATTTGTGACAATAAAGATTATTATTATTATTAATGTACTCGTCTGTGGACTGTGATATTTTCTCGCAAAAAGCCTCGTTGGCCAGGAGGGCCATGTCCAACCTCCATAGGGAGCATTGTGCATGGCCTATCGACAACCTCGCATCCATATAATATGGAGCATAGTCGGAGATTACGATTGTGCGACTTCTAGCCCTGGAAGCACCGATTTCCTCACTACAAAGAAGTCAATCCATGAATAGACGTTCTGTACTTGGCAGAAGAAGGAGAACTCCTTCTCCCCTGGGTGGGTGAATCGCCATGCCATTCCCGTACCAGCCTCCCCTGACAGGCGCCGGAATGTGGCGACTAGGGGCTTTTCATAATAACTTCATTGAACCCTACTCGTGACAATAAGCGATTTTCATTTTCATTTCATAGATCCACCGCCCCATCTGCTGCATGAATAGGCATGAATAGTTTCTTCGCCATGTTGGAGGTCTTTCCAATTTTGGGGTTCGTCCTGTCAATCTGTGGATCCTGTACACAGTTAAAGTCCCCCCCCCCTCCCCACACCGCTGATCAGTCGGTGCGAATCTATGTCGGGGATTCTCCCGTGGTCTTCTTTATAAACTCCGTGTCGTCCCAGTTGGGAGCGTACATGTTAATGAGGACTACCGGTGCCCTGTCTAGGACAGCACTGACTGTGATGTACCGCCTCCCTGGGTCCGTAACGGTCTTTATCGCCGTGAACATCGTCCGCTTATTTCGCAAAATGACTACCCCCCCGGCCCTCGCCCCACAGCAGGAATGGTAGGTCTGTCCCACCCAGCCCTTTCTTACCCGCAGTCAATCCTTCGCCCTCAGGTGTGTCTCTTGGAGGAAGACTATGTCGGCTTCATGTTTTTCAGATGGTGAAGACTCTGGATCTTTTCACTGGGCAGTTAAGTCCCCCTGACATTCTAGGTGACTATCCTGATGGGTTTTTTTGTCCCCCCCCCCCCCCCCCCCCCCCCCCCCACCCCCCAGCTCCTGTGAGGCCCACCATACTTACCTGGTGGATGTGCCCCTGCACTCGGACTTTCCTTTGTCCAGGGGCCACCAAAATGGCCGCCAATTGTGCGTTCGCCATGTGGATGAATCCCTGCACTCCGGGGTTTCCTTTGTACAGGGACAATCCCAAGCAGTTGCTTGCAGCTCCTTTTTTGTTTCCAGTCACCACATGTAGCCTATTGTAGCCAGTCTAATGCCCTCCCATCTTTCTTCACCTATTTCCCCCTTATGATGTCTTCCCTCTCCCCAACCCCCCGTCTTGTTTGCCTTGTGTCGCGACCAGCCTTACCATCTCCTTATCCGGTGGCCCTGGTTCATTGCAGCCCTCTCCAGATCTTTAATTGTTGCTTCCTGGGCCTCCAGTCGCCTTTCGGCTTTGTCCAGAGCCACCCGCATGGCCGCCAGAGCTTCGGCCACCAGAGCTTCACCGCAGCTTGTATGTCAATTTTGTTTCTTCTTGGTGTTCCTTTAACTCTCTTGAGAGGAAGATCCTCCACCCATCCCCTGTATAGGGCGGGGGGGGGGGCATCTCGTGCGGTGAGTGGGTTCCTGTCGCTGTGGCAAAGTCCCGGGTTCCGCTGCCTCGTGCACCAGTCGGTTCAGCCGATTGCTGTTTGTCCAGGCTTTTTTCCACTCCTGGTCTCCACTTCGGCATCCTTACTACTTTCTTTGTTTTATTAGTGGTGTGGGGATGATTTGTATTGTTTGCTGGTGTTCTTCGAGCAAAAGGTGCCTATTTTTCAGGGTCACAGGAGGAGAGCCCCTGATGTGCGATTTCTCAGCCTATCCCCATCACCGGAAGTCCTTTCATCCCTTTTTTTAAGTTCCTCCCTATCTCTGTAATCGTCTGCAGCTCCACAATCTTTCATGATATCTGGATTCATCTCATTCCAGCCGCTTGAGCAGTCCCAATTATAATTGTTCTGGTGGACCGACCTTTAGCTGTCCAGGTCCTAAGATCTGAAATTCCATTCCCCCCCCCCCCCCCCCCCCCCCCCCCCCCTTACAGCTGTCCTCCTCCTTCCTTTACGATGCTTTTTAAAACCTTTTTTCACCGAGATTTTGGCCATCTGCCGATTATCTTCCTATGAGGCTCAGTGTCAGACGTTGTTTCATAATACTCCTGTGAAGTGCCTTGCAATAGTTTATTCCATTAAAGATGTTATATACTAGTTGTTGTTCCAGAGAATGGTGGAAAAGGGAGAAGAAAGGGTATGAGTGGCACGGTAGCATAGTGGTAGCACAGTGGTTAGCACCGATGCTTCACAGCTCCAGGGCCCCAGGTTCGATTCCCAGCTTAGGCTACTGTCTGTGCGGAGTCTGCACGTTCTCCTCGTGTCTGCGTGGGTTTCCCCCGGGTGCTCCGGTTTCCTCCCACAGTCCAAAGATGTGCGGGTTAGGTGGGTTGACCATGCTAAATTGCCCTGAGTGTCCAATAATGTCAGCTGGGGTCATTGAGTTGTGGTGATAGGGTGGAGGTGTGGCCTGAAGTGGGGTACTCTTTCCACTGCGGACTCGATGGGCCGAATGGCCTCCTTCTGCACTGTAAATTCTATGATCTCTGATCTATGAGGAGTGGGACTAATTGGGCAGTTCTTTCAAAGAGGGTAGAATGGCCTCTATTTATATGATTCATTGAGACATAAAATGCTTTATGCACCAGTATTATTGATATAATTCACAGACAAGCTTTCCAACATGTTAAAGATTTCGATAACGGAGTATGAATTACATTTGAATAGATTTATGGCTGACCCATAAAATTTGACTTTGTTGTGGAGAGTGCAATCATAGTTCAGCCGTCAAGGTGAAGGCATTGCCTTCAGACTTCCTGACTTGCTCGCCTGGTCTGAATGAGCTTTTGTCACAAAACCTTTCTAATTTTGTTGAAAGGTTGTTCTTTGCTAAGCGTTGTGGGTCAATAGGAATCTCGCAAGAAATCTTTTGTTTAATAAACAATGGTTCTAATTTTTTTATTCTAGGCACCCAGCGCCGTCGGTTGATTCCAGCCCCTCTGCCCGACACTTCCTCCTTGGGAAGAAAGCCAGCCAGCACCACTGGGCAATGGGTGGACTTGCCACCTCTGCCAGGCACCTTGAAGGAGTCATTCGAAATTAAGGTTTACGAGATTGATGATGTGGAACGGTTACAGAGACACAGGCAGGAGGAGACTGAGGTCAGTACATTTAGTACAACAAGTTTAGACAATCTAAATTATGGTATCAGTGAGGAATGGCTGCTTAAATAGAGACAGAGCACAATTACATCCAGGAGATTGACTGCAATTAAATTACTATAATTATTAATTTTACAACGCATATGTTGGAGTGCCCTTACAAAGAGGAGATAAAAATAATTACTATTCACAATTAATCTTGCTTAGCCAGGAGAGGTGGTGTAACTGAAGAAAATCTATGAATATATTATGAATGAACCTTTACCGTCTTTGCCTGCTTTATCAAACTTTATAGCCGTTCTATGCCAGGATCATTAACTCCTTTACAGATGAGGAAAGGTGTGCTCTTTGAAATTATAATGCATCAGCAGTATTATAATCTGATTTGTTCCCAATTAACTAAGGATTATGCACAATATCTACGGTCATCTTTCCACAGACTTTGCCACCTTAACTTTTTTTTTCCCCCTTTCTTCCTTGTCCTTTGTCATTAATGCCGTAGGAACCTTTCCAAGATGTTGACAAGGTGAGGACCTCTTGCAGATTTCTTGCGCTCAATCCATTTTGTTCCCTTTGTGACTTCATCAAAATGCTTAAAACTTAAAGAGTTGGAAAATTCAAAACAATTTGCAGCTATTCTGTTTGACCTGCAACAGAGGGTGATTTTTGTGTGTGCCGACAGGGCCTGTTGTACGTCAACACGAAACTGAAGATTCTGGAGAAGCGACAGCAACGCATCAGGGAACTAAAGGCAAAGCATGAGTTATTGATAAAGGAATTGGAGGATACAAAGAGCAGGCTTATGATGGATCCTGAGAAGTGGAAATCAGAGTGTAAGTACACTAGATAGCATTCTCTACTAACAAAACAACAGAACGGGCAAGGGGACATAGATGTGCATTCTTTATATCAATGCAAAGTTGATTTACTTTGCAATCAAAATGCAAATCGTAACTTAAGCAGAAAATATACAATGTTATGCTGGGTGTGAAATATGCACACATGTATCGAACCCCAGGAGGGAAACTGAATAGGTAAAAAGGGCATGCCTAATTGATTCTTTGGTTTTGGAAAATCATCATGTCATGGACTGGTGAATTCAGGTGCAAACCTCCGTCTTAGTAAGCATTCACTTGTCAATACGTAAGGAGCAAACTGAGGATTTTATGTAAATATGATCAATCTGGTAGATTGTTTCACAGTGGAAGAGCTCTCATGCAGACATCAACAATGAGCAGCAAAGAGAACAGTTTAAACATTAATACTGCATGTAAAGTGGACAGTCAAACATTCTTAATCCAAGAGATCAATTATGATTTTGAAAGAGAACTCTGAAATCTGCCAAAGCTAAATTCTGCAGCTTTTGTTGAGATGTCTCAGTGGATTCCTGGTTCTTCACTGTGGAAAAATGTTAGTTCTGTTTAATAACTGCAAAAAAATAAATATTGATGCTTGATTCAAGAGTTACGGAAGGGTAAAATGTCCTGCTGCATCAATAATCGGCCCAAGAATCTGTGGGCCCATTGTGATGATGTAGGAGAGGTTGAGTAGGCACCTGTGTGCCTGACATTGCCAGATTATACAGGGTTAACTACTTACCTTCATGCCAAGAGTAGTCCTTGTTACAGTAGGGGGTTTTCTCGGCAGTCTTAAATGGGCTGAGACAGTGGGGGTGATAAGGGATGACGGCAGAAAAATCCACCAGACAGCCTCATGAGAATTTGAGACAAATGATTCTGCGATCTGGCAGGCCATAACTCAGATTGTACACCTCAATGGTCTGAATCTGAAACGACCTGGATACGAGTTTGTCATATCAGACCAGATTTTGAGTGGTTAGGGAATCAGGTGCTATGAGGTTTCCAGTGGGGAAGCAGTCCTCCCTCCTCGGAACGTCTTTGGCCAAGTTTGGGACGGATGGTGGTATCGCTTCCTGCAGGCACCATTGAACAATCCCTCTTCCGATCAGGTATTTTCCTGCCCCTTCCCGGGATTCTTCTGCCAGAGTTATCTGCCACCTCCTCGACCAGGGGTTCCAAGGAAATTCAGACCAATCTGTTGGATGAAGCCATTGTTAATATAGCATTCATTGAAGCTGCCCTGATAACTCAGTTGACTTGGAAAGTAGATGAGCCATTAAGAACAGGAACATTCCAGGTTCAATTCCCAGTCTGCAATTAATTAGGCTCCAAGGCGGTGTAGTAGTAATGATGGTAAAGCGAGCTTAGAACATAGAACAGTACAGCACAGAACAGGCCCTTCGGCCCTCGATGTTGTGCCGAGCAATGATCACCCTACTCAAACCCACGTATCCACCCTATACCCATAACCCAACAACCCCACCCCACTTAACCTTACTTTTTAGGACACTACGGGCAATTTAGCTTCTCTCAGTTGTTTCACTTAGTTAGCCATTAACCATCTGTAAGGCTTGACATTGGCTTGTGCACCTGCAAAACCTCAGTGAATCAGTGAGCTCTCATGCTTTTTATTATAAATGTTTTTTATTGGGTTTTTGAACAAAGTGTATTTGCCGTTATGTACACAGGATATGATATATCTATATATATATATATTTTATATATATATAGATAGAGAGAAGAGAAGGGAACACACAAACATATCACAAAAAAAGAGAAGTAATAATAAGAAACAAATAAAAAATCAAATAAAGTAACAGATAAGGTATTATGCACCAGCTCAACAGCAGCAACTCTGTACACTTGGCAAAATTATTTACAACACATAAGTAGGCATCTGTTGGTTTGGGGGGGGGGGGGGGGGGGGGGGGGGGGGGAGAGAGACTGGGGGGGGGGGGGGGGGGCGGGGTAGATATACATTTGTGTGCCGGAGAAACAATTACAGAGGGCAATACTCAAATGGGTCTGGTGTTGGTGTTGTCACTTGTTTCTCCCGGACGGATTTCACTGCCGTTGTCAGCTCTCATGCTTTTTAGATGGCACACATCAGGATTAAGTAATAGGCCTCAGAACCTGATGAAACATGTCGAAACATAGCACCCAGCTGGAATGGAAAAGGGTCCTTAACAAAATATTAAAGAATTGTGATGCATTGATCGTATTTATCTTACAAACTAATAGTGAAAAGTAGTGTTGCTAATTTAATCTGTACGGAGGGCAGTGCAGAAGGAGGCCATTCGGCCCATCGAGTCTGCACCGGCTATTGGAAAGAGCACCCTACCCAAGGTCAACACCTCCACCCTATCCCCATAATCCCACCCAACACTAAGGGCAACTTTGGATACTAAGGACAATTTAGCATGGCCAATCCACCTAACCTGCACATCTTTGGACTGTGGGAGGAAACCGGAGCACCCGGAGGAAACCCACGCACACACAGGGAGGATGTGCAGACTCCGCACAGACACGCAATATATTCTACTCCCTGTTAATGATTAATCAATGGATGAGGCATGCTAAGTCCCTTTATGTAACTGTTGCGTGGAAGATGATGAATTCAAACATATTTACACCAATTTATATATGTATAAGAGCCTTTATTTCCATTGTCATTGGTCTTCTGCTAATTGGCCTGGATATACTGCATGGATAAAGAATAAAGCTAAATAGAATAAATAATTGAATGATGTTTCCTGCACAGTATAGAAAATATTTCCTTCAGCAAGTGATTCTACAAAGGATTTACTCTTCCAAGTTATCTTTTTTTAAAACTACCCCATGATTTTGTATTTTAAGAAAGGATTATGTAGAATTTCTAATGGGGGGAGGGGGGTGTTGCCTGGCACCTGCTATATATTCAATAGAAAATTAGCAGAGCTACTGAAGGAACGGTTGTAAATGGTTAAAAATGTTCCTTTAGGACTTGACATCACAGGTGTGTAATAAATCCATGGAGGCAGAAAGAAGTCCCTTCACCAGAATCTCGGGTGGGATCTCCGACCCCCCGCCGGGGGTCCTCCTAATTCTCCCGCCCCCCCAAAAAAACCTTCCCGGCGTGAGTCGCGCCACCTGCCTTGGAGAATGGCGGGGTCCAGCTTGACTCAATGGCCGCCGGGGCTGCCCGAAAGCTCCGGCCTGCGATGGGCCGAAGTCCCGCCCATTCTAGTCTATTGCTGGTCACGCCAGCGTAAATTGGAGTAGGTCCCTTACCGGCGGTACCTGGCGGCGCGGGTGGGCTCTGGGGCTCTTGGGGAGGGTTGGGAGGGGGGGGGGGAACTGGCCCCGGGAGGTGCCCCCACAGTGGCCTGGCCCACGATCGGGACCCACCGATCCGCGGGCGGGCCTGTGCCGTGGGGGCACTCTATTCTTCCGCACCAGAGGCTGTGGTCCTCCGCCATTCCCGGTGCAGAAACAAATCCCTCTCCGCGCACGCGGGCATGACACCAGCACACGCTGGCGCTCCTGCGCATGCAACAACTTGCGCCAACCGGCAGAGGCCCTTTGGCGCGGCACCAAGCCCCTTTCCCGCGAGCCGGCAGGGCGCAAACCACTCCCGGGCGGGCCTATCCTCTGAAGGTGCAGATGATTCCGCACCTTTGGGGCGGCCCGACGCCAGAGTGGTTCACGCCACTCTGTCCCGCCAGGACCCCCGCCCCACCGGGTAGGGGTGAATCCCACCCCACTTTTTACTAACAAAACCAACAGCAGTACAACCAGGTGCATTCAGCTTGCGATCTACACTGGGAGTGCAGAGGATTTGACACTCCCTGTTATATATAAAGAAGAGGTTCCCTGATTGGCCCACTAATTAGGGAACTCGTATTCCAATTGGCCAATCCCAAAGGCCTGTTCTAAGTCATTATAGGTTGATATTGGTCTTTTGCCAAAGTTACACTAGTATTGGCTTGGTGCAAAGTGCGTAATAAAAAGGAATTGAGCCCATTTTTATCTCACCTCTCCCGTACATATGCCAAAAGAGGAACCTTACCATACACTCTGTCACGGTGAGTCGGGGTGTTGCCGTTGACCAATGCGTTTCCAATTGCCAATCTCAGCTGTGTCAATGAGCAGAGGTTAAGGACTGGAGGAACAGGTGAAATCCTAGCCATTTGTGCCTGCTCTCATGCACCATTTAGTGGCTGATTACAGAAGACTATTGTCAGAGAGTGTGTCATGCCAACTCCTGCTGCAGATTAGTAAGTAGCTAAAGAGAAGGCAAGAAATGCATTTAAAAAAGGGATAAAGAAAAAGAGACTGACCGTCCACAGATGCTTCATATATTTGTTTAAAATGCAAAAGTCATGGTTTTGAATTACAAATCCTTGTGCACTTGTCATCTGTTGTTTGCTTGAACTGCTTCCACTTTCTCTGCTAACAGTCGAGGTTGACCTGGACCTGGATAAAGAGTCCCTCGAGTACCTGGAGGCACTGGAAGAGGTAACAGAGGAGCTTGAACAACGTGTCAACCTATGCAAGGCAAGGATAATGATGGTGACCTGTTTTGATATTGGCGTGATCGCTGAAGTGAATGATGGACTGAGGGAAGTGCAAGTTTAAAGACGGCCACTACTGGGAAAGCATAAAAACCAGGTCATTACACCGTGAAAGCAGCCAGCGCGTGAAGCAAAAAGATTTTTAAGGAATTGGGTTTGTGGGGAGTTTGGCAATGTGGAGACAGAGGAAGGTGGCAGAGAATGTTGAGAGAGAGCTGATGTGGTGGCAGTGAATCTTGATGGTGAGCTGTGTAAATCAATACAGTGCCTCAGAGCTTAAACAGAGTGAAAGCTTAAACTGTTCATGCGAACAATTTCCTTTCCCTGAAGGAAGAAAGAAGGCAACAGAAACCAAGAAGAACAAAGAACTGAAAAACCTTAAAGTGCCTTTTAGATCCACTTGATTTATTTGCATTGGTGCTAGTAAAGAAACCAGCATACCTAAGTAAACACTGAAACAAATTGCTTATTTTATATTGTATATTGTATTTATATGACATGTAAAAAATCCATTGTAGCAAAGCAATAAGTAAATTATGTTCACATCTCGGATTTTGCCTTCTTGTTTGGAGAGCCGTTTATATGTTTTCGATTGTGGAATATTCCCACAAGCATTAATATTCCACCTTATTCTGTTTTGTCAGCGTTTTCTTTTTGAAGTTTCATTAATTGAGGCATACTATAAAATGAAATGATTTTTGGGAGATGTTTTTTATATGGAACCTTGTCTGTTTTTGAGCCACTCCTTTGTACACACTGCTATTGAAGCAGAAGGGCGGAATGAAATTCCTAGTTTTTTAAACCAGTCATAAATAAATCAGTAGAGAGGTCACTGTGCCCAATAATGGGATGTAGTGCTAACAGCAGCAATCCAGTGTCACCACAGAGTGACTCTGCATAGTGAATCCAATATTGTAAGTTATTGACGATGAAATTTATATACTCTTTTTTAGAAACCAAAAACAGGTTTACAAAATAATAACAGTATTGATTTCTGAAACGATTAATATGTTGTTTAAAAATATTGCATCTCAGGATTCTGCAAAATAGCAACAAATTTGATAGAAGAGCTATTTGAACATTGCATAAAAGTTTGTGTAAGTTTTTTTTTTCTTTTTAGTACTGGACAACAGCAACTATTGTGATGAATTATTGCCAAACAAAAACAATTTTGCGTGAAGAAATAATAAATACAGTATCGCAATTCATTGTGAATGGTATTTTCTGGCCATTTTATTTGTAAAAGGTTTTTTTCAGAATCTTTGTATAAATGTATATTATGGTAGTTGCATTAGCTTTTACTCTGTGAATAAATGACATGTCCACTGGTGTTAATGTTTCTGTTTCATAGTTCAAATTTTACAACGAGAGAGCATTAAGATACATATTTAATATTGCACTGACAATCAAAGATGATACAGCTTTTTAAACCTATGTCTAGTTCTAGTTAAACTGTATTTTTTTATCTATTGTGAGTAACTGGAACAAAGTAAAATTCCTGACCACCTGAGATTAAGCTGAGATTAAGATCTGGGTGGAATATTCTGTTCCCCTCCCCCCGCAGCGTGTTTTATGGCAGTAGATGTGCCCCATCCTTGGCCAGTGATATTCCAGTCCAGCTGCTGTCAGTTTCCTGTTCTCTGCACCCACCCCTGCTGGGAAACCCATGGCGAGGGGTCAACAATCAAAAGGCTCAGAAGATCCCGTCAGCGGTAACGGGCAGAAAGCCCCACCTTAGTACGTTTGGAAGGATCTAGGTATAAAAAGGTGAGGAATGAAGTGTAAGAAAAGTTAAATTACAGGAAAGGTCTGTTGTAATTCATTACTGTGTGTAGCACTCACTGTGGCCATGATTCAGCGTCCGTGCTGGGCACTACCGATAAATCGTGCGAGAGCCCCAAATTGGGCTCCTTGCCAGGTCGACAGCGAGGCACTCCGCCCGGCCTAATCTGAGTCTCGTCTTCGCTGGGCGAAATCCAGATTTTCATATTTAAATTAGCCTAATGAATCATTTAAATACGTGGACATCGAATTAGCTGGTGCCCGGGACTCAATAGCCGCGCCTGTGAGCCCTCACTAGGGTGCTGTTCAGTGCTGGTTTGCACAAATATGGACCAAGTGTAACAACACTTTGGAGAGGAGGGGGGTCTTCCAGGGCTTTGGAGATCCCCGGGAGGTTGGGGTCAGGGCAGAATAGGACCTGGGCACTCCCAAGCCTGTTACCCTGGGCACTCTCATGGTGTCTGGGTGGCATTGCCAAGGTGCCAGGGCACTGCCAGGGTGCACAGTGAAAAGTTGGAACTGCTAGTGGTTGGGACCGGCGGGGGGAGGGGGGGGGATGGCTTGCCAATTGCAGGGGGTGTGAGGGGATTCCCAGGGGCCTTGACAAGGTTGGTAGGGGGGGGGGGGGGGTGGCAGAAAGCAGGGGCGTCTGTAAAGGGGGGGGGGGGTGGTGGCAGAAAGCAGGGGCGTCTGTAAAGGTGGGGGAGGGGAGATCATGGCTGCCAATCAAAATTGCACCCTGATCTGTGAGGAGCTATTCTTGCTCGCAAGATCAGATCACAAATATTAAATTTGGGTCAGTAAAATAAGACAGAAACCAGCAAATAGTAAATAAAGCCACAGGCCCTGAAACCAGATTCCTAATTTTGGGTAGTTTTAGTCAGCATCGCAAAAGGACCAGGGCCAATGTCCTCATGGGGAGGTTCATTAGTGTGGAGGGTTTAAACTAATTTGGCAGGGGGGTGGGCACTGGCATATAGATGTATACAAAAGGGTAAGGTGCATAAAGGAATGATGAACTTGTTGGGTAGTACTAGAGATGGTGTGTGGCCTGGAAGGGAAATTTTAGCTGTGGAGCGTCTACTGCCCTTGTCCTTCTGGATGTTAGAGGTTGTAGATTGGGTGGGGGGGAGGCTGCTTTGCGATGTGTGTGTGTGTGTGTGGGGGGGTGGGGGCAGGTGGTCGGCCGTGGGACATCGCTGATCAAAATAAAAGGTGACAGAGATTCACTGGCTGACAGGAAACAGAAAGTATACTTGAATGGATAATGATATGGTTGGTAAAGTGCGACAAGTGGTGTGCCACAGGGGTTCGTGCTCGGGCCTCAATTCTTCACAATTTGTATAAATGACTTGAATAAAGAGACCGAAGATGTGGTTGTTAAATTTGAAATGAGTGGGCAAAGATATGGCAAATGGAGTGTGATGTGAAAAAATGCCCATTTTGGCAGGAAGAATAAAAAAGAAGCATATTATCCAAAAGGTGGAAAATTGTGGGGTTCGGAGTCGCAGTGGGACCTGGGTCTTCTCGTGCATGAATCACAAAAGGTTACTATGCACGTCCAGCAAGTAATTAAGAAGGTTCGTGACAGAGTGTTTAGCACTGCTGCCTCGCAGCGCCAGGGATCCAGGTTCAATTCCAGCCTTGGGTCACTGTCTGTGTGGAGTTTGCACTTTCTCCCCGTGTCGGCATGTGCTTCCTTCGGGTGCTCAGGTTTCCTCCCACAGTCCAAAGATGTGCAGGTTAGATGGGGTTGCAGGGCGTGGACCTAGATGGGGTGCTTTGTCAAGAGGATCGGTGCAGACGCGATGGGCTGAATCGCCTCCTTTTGCACTGTAGGGATCCTATGATTCTATGATTTATACAAGGTTTTGATGAGTCCACGTCTGGTCTATATCGGTCTCCTCATTTAAGGAAAGATATAAATGCGTTGGAAGCAGTTCAGAGAAGGTTTACGAGGCTTGGAATAGATAGATTGTCTTATGAGGAAAGATTGGGCAGGCAAAGCTTACATCTGGCGAAGTTTAGAAGAATAAAAGGCAATTTGATTGAAACATGTAAGATCCTGAGGGGTCTTGGCAGGGTGGATGTGGCGAGAATGTTCCCTCTTGTGGGAGAACCTAGAACCAGGGTCACTGTTTAAAAATAAGGGGTTACCCATTTAAGACCGAAATGGGAGCCATTTTTTCTCACAGTCATGAATCTTTGGAACTCTCTTCCTCAAAAGGTGGTGGAAGCAGAGTCTTTCAATTTTTTTAAGACAGATGATTCTTGATAAGTAAAGAGGTGAAAGGTTATGGAGGACGGTGAGGATGCAGAGAAATCAAATCAGCCATGACTTAATGAATGGCAGAGCAGGCTCAAGGGGCCGAATGGCCTACTCCTCCTAATTCATATGTTTGTATCCTTCACTCCCAAGGTAATCACTTTCAGACACCCACCAATGCAATCTGATGTGGGGAAGGGGGGAGGTTTTCGTAAGAAGGAATAAAGGGCTGGTTTAGCTCAGTGGGCTAGACAGCTGGTTTGTGATGCTGAACAAGGCTAGCGCGGGTTCAATTCCCGTACCTCCTTACCCTAACAGGTGCCGGAATGTGGCGACTAGGGGCTTTTCACAGCAGCTTCATACTTTTGACATTAAAAGATTATTATTATTATTATTAGAGGTGTCCATTGATCATAGAATTTACAGTGCAGAAGGAGGCTATTCGGCCCATAAAGTCTGCACTGAACCTTGGAAAGAGCGCCCTACTTAAGCCTACACCTCCATCCTATCCCTGTAACCGAGCAACCCCATCTAACGTTTTGGACACAAAGGGGCAATTTAGCATGGCCAATCCACCATATCTGCATATTGTTGGACTGTGGAGGAAACTGGAACACCCAGAGGAAACCCACGCAGACACGGGGAGAATGTGCAGACACTGCACAGACAGTGACCCAAGCCGGGAATTGAACCCGGGTCCCTGGCGCTGTTAAGCAACCGTGCTAACCACTGTGCTAGCGTGCCACCCGCAGGGGCAGGGGATCTCTTCCAGTTAAAAGTGCTATACGTTAGCAATCATCTACAGGGCACACAGTTCCTGACCACAAAATGTGATTCAGGCTGCCAAAACTTTAATTGTGCATTGCCCATTTTAAATTGCTATGTCAACATTTCATCCACCATTTTGTTATTTCAAATGTCATGATGGAAATGCAGATTCTAGCCATTAGATGGCATGATGGAGCAAGAATCTGCAGCTGCTCCCCATTCTGCCACTGTCAATGTAACAAAAAACTTGGATTAACCAGCTGATCATGGGCACTGACACAGATCATTTACTAAATGTACAACTGTTTATGATACATAAGAACATAAGAACTAGGAGCAGAAGTAGACCGTCCGGCCCTTCGAGCCTGCTCCGCCATTCTATAAGATCATGGCTGATCTTTTCGTCGTCTCAGAACCATTTACCCGCATTCTCGCCATATCCCGTAATTCCTTTATTTTTCAAAAAAACATCTACCCTATCTTTAAATATATTCAATGAAGTAGCGTCTACTACTCCTTTCGGTAGGGAATTCCATACTTTAACCACCCTCTGAGTGAAGAAGTTCCTCCTTGATTCGGTCCTAAATCTGCTCCCCCTAATCTTGAGGCTATGCCCCCTTGTCCTACTTTCACCTACCAGTGGAAACATCCTTTCTACTTCTATCTTATCCATTCCCTTCAAATTTTATATGTTTCTATTAGATTCCCCCCCCCTCAACCTTCTGAATTCCAGTGAATATAATCCCAATCTACTCAGCCTCTCCTCAGCCTGATAAAGACGATGATCTATGTTCTAGGTTCCGTCCTGTTCATTGCTCATGTTGTTGATCTCAGTGGTTGGGATACTATAATTGGCCTCAACGATCATGGGTTAGCGAGGGAAAGAATTAGCTCCCGCACAAGACTGGCATCCAGTGATCACAGCTGGAAAGTCCCCATGTGTGATGTGTGAGACCAGGCTGACTGTAATGTCCCATACAGTTAAATTGCATTAATTTCCTGAAGCATGCCGACTTAAGTGACGTACCAAAGGCAAGTCAGCATCTGTTCATCTCTAAAACAGCATGCCCAAGAGAGGAGAGGCGGAAAAATAAAGCAAATCTGGCATTTTGGCTTATCAAAAGCTGTAACATGTTACATTTGGACAATATTCTTTGTTTATTAACTCACCACTAAATAACAAGATTCATAACTGTTTCTGGCATAGCGTACAACATGTTTTTCAGCCAGCGCATTATATATCCATTACACAGGCAATGCATGGCCAGTTTGTGACTAATTAGTTGTTGTCGATATTTGGCTGTTGGCTGTTTACCCAATACATTCATGTTTCTGGATTCCACTCTGTCACCATTTGGTTCGTTTATTATGAAGATAATGGTGAAGTGTAGTTCTGTACTAATGCATTTAATATACTGATGCAGGAGTTCTGACAAAGCTTCCACAAATGATTATAGTGTTCTTTGTGGTTAATTTTCATTGTTCTGCAGTGATTCAGAAATTAATTATTACTGTGCAGCATATTTTAACAACCTCTAATCTCTGTTCTTAATTGTCATATTGCTGAGCCACAAGAATAAAACGATTATATTAGGACAAGAATACTAAGTAGATTGTAGACCAAAGAGGAAGCAAAATTGTTGTCCTTATATTTCCCCTACAAGAGTGACTTGCGCTTGACTCTTTGGCCTGGTAATAATCCCAAGGCATATTTGTGGTGTGGTAGGATGGTGGTGGTGGGGGGGGGGGGGGGGGGGGGGGGGTGCAATATTGGGTGCAAACCCCCAAGAAATCTTAGTGCATAGGTTTGTGCAAGTTCACCAAACCCACTTCATTAAATCATATTACTTCCAAGCTGGCCTCTCTGGTACAGGAGGATGGGCATGGTACAGAGCCACATGGCTCAATCTTAACTGGAGCACCTCACACTCACTGATCTATACTGTTCCTCCTCTGGCCTTCCTCACTTTTCCAGCCACTAACCTGTTCCTTCTGCAATTTGATGCCTTTCCCTGATGGTCGCCCTCACCGAATACACTGCATCGGCGAATACATGACATTGCAGTCACCCAGAAATCTATTTGACTCCCCAGTATAGGAAAAGAAAGTACAGGGAAATGGGGAGAACCAGAGCTGGTCTTGCACAGATTTCCCAGTTGAGGGCTGCGGAGGAGGAAGCAATGAAGCTTCACCACATTTCAGTGTTCCTGACCATCAGAGATAGCAAGCTTGGCCCCTCCACAGCTACTTGGTGACCGATTTAAAGATCAGTATCATACTGCATTTGGTTTCACCAGGCAATAAAATATGATGATGTTCTAAATGCTTAGTTGCAACTTCCCCACCTTGTCAGTACTCATACATAACCATCCTATCCTCCTGGCCTTCAGTTGGTAGATTTCCCGGATGTGGAATCCTTAGAGGATTCCTCCCGAGGGTTGCATTATCATAGCACTCATATTGACCATGATTTATTGTCCATTACTAGTTGCTCGATGGCAGCTTCATGTAGCATCATTCTTGGACTTCATTGGTGAGGTTCCATAGAGGTGTCATCAGCCAATTTTGAATGGGGTATCTTTTTCTCTGACCAGTCGCTCTTTGAGTTTACTTACAGGTTCAGAGAGGTGAGGGACCTTGGATTGTCGGATATTGAAAGTATGACATCTTCCTGGGAATGCGGGGCACGTTGACATAAACCTTTGCACAGCAGCTGAACAATGATGGAATGGAATCTCTTTTAGTTTATCAATACTACCGGATGATATGATGGTGCACAGATTGATGCCTGTTCATCCCGACTCCTGGAAAACCACCATCTGCCAGCTCCCCTCCAAGTCACTCACCATCCTAACTTGGAAATACATCGCAATTCCTTCATTGTCGCTGAGTCCAAATACTGGAGCTCCCTTCCAAACAGCACTGTGGGTGCACCTACACCATGTGAATTGCAGCGAATGAAGAATGCGGCTCACCAGCATTTTCCGAAGGCAATTAGGGATGGGCAATAAATGCTGGCAAAGCCAGCGACACTCACATCCAGGGAAGAAAATAAGTTACCATCACATTTGATGTCATAACTGGATGGGAATATCCCAGAATGGAATCCTTACTCAAAAGATCGTAACCTTTACTTTTTTTCTAATACATGGAGGAACATGGGGCGGGATTCTCCGCGAACTGGCGGGGCGGGCCACTCCGGCGCCGAGGAGTGGCGTGAACCACTCCGGCGTCGGGCTGCCCCGAAGATGAGGAACCCGACCGGCGTGCTGCGATTCCCGCCCCGTCAATACCCCGTCGCCGGATAATTCGGCAGCCGGCAGGGGCGGGATTCACATTGCCCCCCGGCGATTCTCCGACCCGGCGGTGGGTCAAGAATCCCGTCCATTGTCACAAGATCACTAATTAGTTTTAACAACAAGAAAAAAACATTTATTAAACATGAAAAGTTGAATTTTTATACAAACCTCCTTTGGGCAGCAGGGTAGCATGGTGGTTAGCATAAATGCTTCACAGCTCCAGGGTCCCAGGTTCGATTCCCGGCTGGGTCACTGTATGTGCGGAGTCTGCACGTTCTCCCCGTGTCTGCGTGGGTTTCCTCCGGGTGCTCCGGTTTCCTCCCACAGTCCAAAGATGTGCGGGTTAGGTGGATTGGCCATGCTAAATTGCCCGTAGTGTCCTAATAAAAGTAAGGTTAAGGGGGGGGTTGTTGGGTTACGGGTATAGGGTGGATACGTGGGTTTGAGTAGGGTGATCATGGCTCGGCACAACATTGAGGGCCGAAGGGCCTGTTCTGTGCTGTACTGTTCTATGTTCTATGTTCTATGTTCTATTCCCCCTCAGCTAACAATTACACGCAGGTTGTAGCATTCACACTGATTACAAAGTACATCTTAAGTTACAATGGTCTCCTTAACACACAAGATTACTGTGATTAAGATACACTCCTCTCTGAATGTCTGAGGATTTCTCCTCAACATCCCCCCAGATGATTTTTGTAACGTGAGCCACCTTGGCCTGGATTCTCCGTCCCACCAAGCCGGAACAGCGGATGGCGATGGGGCGGAGAATTGGCCATCTGGTGAAATCGAGGTTTGTGCCTGCGCTGAACCGGTTGCTGTGCTCCGGCCCCCTGCTGCCGGCGGGATCAGGGTTTGGCCCGCACGGATGCTAATTGGTCATTGGCGGGCCGGGCACCGGATTTTCCAGGCCTGCATGATTCTCTGGTCCTCTGGGCCAAGAATCACGTGGCGCGGATCACTACTGGTATTTACAAATGTGGCCCTGACGTGATGGACCTCACCATGGGCCAAGGGAATAACCGCTTAAGGGGATTGCCCCAAAGTCTGACCCAAGGACCACCCTCCACCCCCCCACAATACACAACCTGCCCACTGTGCCCCTACCAAAGCTCACCCCCTCCCCCCCCCCAAGACCCTCTAAAACAGGAGACACCTCCAGAGATCTCTAGTTGGGGGACAACCCCCAGAGGCCCTTAGATAGGGAGACTCCCCAGAAATCACCGAGATATGGAGACCACAGAGACACCCTAGATGGGGTAATCCCCACAGAGAACCCCTAGATAGACCCCCAGAGACCTCCTAAATATGGAACACACACACACAGATCCCTTAGACAGGGAGACACCTGCCAGAGATTCCCTAGAAATGGAGACTCCCAAAGAGACCATCTAGAGAGGGAGACTCCTCCAGAGACCCACTAACTAAAGGGACCTCCCAGAGGTCCTCTAGCTAAAGGTACTCCCCACAGATGCCACATAACTAAAGGGACTTACTCAGAGACTCTCTAGCCAAAGGGACACCCTGTAGGGACGTATTCACTGAAGGGACTCCCCCCCCCCCCCCCGCTGCCCCCACAGATCCCCAGAAAAGAGACCCCTGAGCTAGAGAGCAGTCCAGTCAGAGGCAGTGAAAAAAGACTTGTTGTAACACTCACCTGGGCATAGACTTGCTGGCTCAGACAGAGGAAGCACCACATGTCCATTCCTGCAAAAAGAAAAGCAAGAACCTGTGGTTAAACTTCTCATATCCTTTAACTGCAAGCACTTATTAATTTCTCTTAGTGGGCTGTGATTGACAACTTCCACAAACACAGCTGTGAGCCTGCTTCATTCATCTCACTTCATGGATGAGTAATTCTGAAGTGTTGGAACCACAATATTTATAAATATCAATCACTTCAAAGAGAATTAAGTGCTGTCAATTTCTAGCTCAGCCCTTCAAAATCTCTTAAGCGTGAAGGGGGATTATTGGAATGCACTTAACTTTCTTTGAAATGGTTGATATTTATAAACATTGTGGTTACAGCACTTCAGAGTAACTCAGCCATGAAGGGCGATGAATTGTGCTGGAGACCTTGACAAGCTTGAGTTCCTTATAAGCACTCCAGTCCCCACACAGTCTCATTCTAGCCAAGAAGGTGGTTCCATGTTTCCCGGATGCAAAGTTAGACCGAATGGCAGTTACAGTGGAGGAGAGGCAGGACACCCTCTCCCCCAGGGTGGGCAAGAGACTACCACTCACTGGCCTAGGCAGAGGTGGTCAGTGCAGTGAGCCCCACAATGCAGACTGGCATGCAGATGAACAATCTCCTTAGGTCCACTCGGATGAGCCACCACCTCTGTGTCCCTGGATTCATTCCCATCCCTCACTCCTCACATTACCCCCCAACTCCTGTAGAGGTCAGTCAAAACCCATTTACCTGCATCCACCTTACATCCCACTCTGCACCAAACCCCAACACCTGTATTTTCCTCTCTGGCTAGTTCTCTTGCACACACCTGCCAATAGCTACAGGATCCCCATGTAACTTGCCTCCATGTGGCTCGCCATGTCCTTTAAGTGTCCCTTGGAAAAGACGGTCCACAATGGAAGGGAGTGGGAGAAGACTGGACGGGGTGCCCCGGATCCCTCGACTCATACCCCCCGCTGAGCAGAGGGCGGTGATATTATCCGGGGAGATGCAAGAGAGGACTATCTCCGAGGCGGGACAACAAAGTGAGCTCTAATCCAAAGTGATGCCCCTATAGTAAGTTAGTCACCCACCTTTCCCCAGGACACTCCTTCCCATGATCTCACAGCTGACTTGACTTTTGTCTTGCATGATCACCATCAGACTAAGCCAGCCTGCCTGGGCTATCTTGCCCCCAACCACAACCTGAGCACACCCTGAGGACCAGTCCGGGAATGACATCGACTTCTTGGCACTGCATTCACCTGCATCATCCATCCCAGAGACTATCACTTTTTAAAAAACGTTCCTAATTAAGGGACAATTTAGCATGGCCAATCCACCTACCCTGCACACCTTTGGATTGTGGGGGTGAGCCCCACACAGACATGGGGAGAATGTGCAAACTCAACATGGACAGTAACCCGGGGCCGGGATCGAACCCGGGTATCCCCAGAGACTATCACCTCGGTGGGCCTTGTTAGTCAAGGGGCTCCTGGGTCACCACCTGGTGAAAACATCACACATGCTGCTCCACATCAGGTGGGGGGGCAACCACTTGTGAGGGAACAGGCAGTCGGAGGGCAGCCTGATCCCGGGAAACAGCTGTAATCTGAACAGGTGTAGCGCTTCGTGTAAAAGATGATCCTATCACTGATTGAGATTCAGACACAAAACCAGGGTTTACAGGAAGGGGCTTCAGCAACTTCCAGCACCTGTAGGTGCAATTGGAGGAGTCCAGCCATCTTCAGGTGCAGGAGAAGGTGCAGAAAATGGGTTCTACCCAGGCCAACACCGAACGGGAAGCATCCGCAGTGGAAGCCTTGGGTCGATAAGTGACGGCTGTGGGTCAAGGCGCCCAAGGCTGTGCAGTCAATGGCAGTGGCTCAGGATGGGGGAGCAGTCACAGGTAGCCATGTACCGGGCACACGTGGACATTGCTATGGCACACCAGAACGTGGCTCAGTCACAAAGGGCCATGTCTGAGGGCATCAAGAGCATTGGTCGGGTGCTGACTGACCCAGGCCAGGAACAGAGGGACCTGGCACTGTGCCAGAGGGATATGACCAAGGTGCAGAAGAGCACGACTGAGGCACAGAGGGAGATGGCTCACTCGCTGAGGGACATGTGCCAGTCTCAGTGCTCCAGGGTTGAGGGCATCGAGTCCCTGGTTGAGACGAGAGCAGGCCTCCAGGACTGTCAGCACCAGGTGATGGTGCAGAGTCCGGAGCTCACTCTGGCCTCACCTTCATCCCATGGTCATCAGGCACCTCGAAGGAGGAGGACATGATGGGGCCGGTGCCGATGCCTCCTTCAGGGGAAGTGCTGGCACACTTCAGCACTTTTGAATCCTCCCCCACCTGACACTGGTGCATCTGATGGGCAGCAGGCAGAACAGGCTGGCACCTCGTCACCTGTGACACCCGGAAGTCGGCTGGGTCCTTTCAGGTCCAGGTCCTCCATAGAATGGCAGCCAAAGGCATCTCAGGTCAGAGGGTGAGATATCAGCAGGCCACCTCCATGTCTGATGTGCTGTCTGGGGTCACAACTAGGAGGATGAGGCCATGTATGATAAGCAAGTTTGTGACCAGTTAAATTGGCATGGGTGCAGCACGTAGGTTCGAGGTAGGGGTCAGAGCACAATAATGCATATAGTCACTATTAACACCTTTTCACTAACATTCCAAACCTGCTTCAATCCTCTTTCTGAAGGCTGTTCGGAAGCTGGGCTGGGTGGAGAGGGCGTGCTGTGTGCGAGATGAGGGAGGTTGATGGTATGGGGTGTGGGTTTTGGAGGATGGCTCAGGGCAGGGTCCCCGAGGCAATTGGATGTTCCACCTGGGCTCACACTCAGAGGTGGCAAGGAACAGGGCCAACGTTTGAGGGCGCGGTGTAGGACAGCTCACCCAGTCAGTGACCAGTTTGGCTCATCATCTCCATAACTGCACCCAACCGCGCCCCTCTCCCTACACCTCCAAAGGATATGGGAGCCTTTGAGATGGAATGGCCATCACACATGCAGTGATCATCCGGCGGAGAGTGGAATGTCTTCCTGAAGGTAGGAGTCAGATTTTGTCAAACTATGAGGAGCACCAGAACTCATCTCACAAAGTCTTGTCGTCATCCTCCATCCCGTGGACAAGACCCGCTGATACTGCCAACCCAGGGCCAACAATCTGTTGTGATGCTGGTAGGACTCATGGAGGGGTAACTGGGATGATGGGATGGAGTAAAGTGATGAGTGACAAGAGAGGATGTCAGTGACCTTGGGTAAGGGGGCATCACTTGGAAGGGGGTGGGGGAGAGTATGGAGGTGTGGGACAGGGTGGCGGAGCTATCGGTGGCCAGGCCTCCTAGTTGGAGAATCTGCAGGTGATGAGGTTTCCCCACATGTGGCAACTCTGTAGTTGCACGTTGGGAGACCTGCTCTGCCAGTTCAGGTTCCATGCCCTGTTCTTCTTGGCCATCATCCTCATCTTCCTTGTAGGATGAGGCCTGCCGTTCTTCTTCCTCCTCCAACAGGTCACCACTCTGCTGCGCGATGTTGTGCAGGATGCAGCAGGTCACCACAATGTTTGAGACCCTCCAGGAGCTACATTGGAGAGCCAAACCAAGGTGGTTCACGGATCAGAAGCATATCTTCAGGACACAGATGCATTTCTCAATGACACTCCTGGTTACTGCAAGGGCATCATTATAGCGGTTCGCCGCCTCAGCCTGGAGTATCCAGACAGGTGTCATTTTCCAAGATCACAGGGGGTAACCCTTGTTGCGCAAGAGCCAACCACTCACTTGAGGGGGCGCCTCGATGTGTGCGTTGTGCGCGCTGCCCGGTTATCGGGCACAGATGTGCGTGATGTGCAGCTGGTGGTCACACACCAACTGGACATTCAGGGAGTGGAAGCCCTTCCGATTGATGATGGACATGTGCCATCAATCACCCCCTGGACCTGGGACATGCCAGCGATAGTGGCAAATCCTGTTGCCTGGACAGCCTGGTGGGCCTGGCCTAGATTGAGATTTATGCAGTCCGTTACCTGGGCAAATGGAGCATCCGTCACAGTGTGGGTGGACCTGTGTTTGGATGTCTGAGAGACCCCAGACTCGTCCCCGCTCGGCCCTTCGAAAGATCCAGAGGCATAAAGGTTCAGGGCGACCGTCACCTTGACGGCCATTGAGAGCGGGTATCCTCGTCCACACCCCTGCAGTGCCAGGTGCGCCATCATGTGGTACAAATGATGCACGGTCTCCTTGGTTAGCAGAAGTTTTCAGTGGCTCACATGGTCTGGCAGGTCCTCGAAAGACAGGCACCGATGGTATAAACGTGGCCTGATGCGGTGCCTCGTTCGCAGCTCCTCCTCGGCCTGTTGGACGGTTGGCTCTCCAGCCTTGCTGGCTGGCTCCTGCTCCTCTGGGGCAGGCCCCTCTTGCGCAGGGTCCTACCCCAGCAGGCCCTGTGCCTCCATTCTGTGCGTCCGCAAAGGCAGCTGCAGGTAGACAGCGATCATTGCTCCAAAATTCTTTCTCTGCCGTGGAGGGAGAAGAGAAGACATGTTAGTAAGATGAGTATTCCCTTGCCCATCCAAAGCCAACAGGTTACATGGTGATCCTGAGTTGCACTTCAGCTCCACCCTCCACATGTCCCCCTCAAACCCACCACCAACTCTCAGCCGCTCCCGCTGATATGTTGCCTTTCAGACTGTCGCCCGGTCCCCAGCAGTGAGTGGCCCAGGGAGCCTCTAGCCTCACCACCTGTGCTTGTCTAGTGGAGTATAGTATGTCAGAGATAGGCCCTGCAGCCTCTGTCCTGTCTCCCCAGTGGGGTCTACAGTGGGTGTCCTCATTGGATGGGCTGTGTGTTGTCCCACCAGCAGCGTGGCACCTGGCTGTGCGGTGTGGAAGGTCAGTGTATGCTACCAATCGCCTCCATGCTTTGAGGCTTGTGTGTGGGCCGGATTTACAGATGGAGCTGAGCAGGGAAGTGTGCATCTTCTGGGAGTGTGATGTGGGTCCTGGGTGTGATGCACAGGTTGTAACAACCTGTCTAGGGGCAGGATGGGTGGGTGGAGGGGCACAGTGGGCAGACAGGGCTTGTAGACAGCTGGTGGTCCTGCGGAGTGGGCTAGCTGATAGTGTCACTGGTGAGGCCTCTACCCTGAGAGGGGCGGTGTGTCAGGGAGGGTGCCAAAGGCTACGGTACATATGCCCTTTGTTCGGGGTGAGCTCTGCTATTCCCCTGCTTCCCCTGCAGTGGGGCTGTGCTTCTGCTGAGTGCACTGAGGAGTGGCAGCACCTGGTGGGCCACTGATTGAGCTTGGCCACGCCCATCCCATTGATGGGTCAGCTGGGGTCTGAGGGTTTCCAGAGGGGCGGCCTGGGTGGGCTCCCACATCACCCAGAGGCTCTGTGAACATTTACAGGACACAGTGAGCAATCAGCAGTGTGAGAGAGTGAGCAGCCAGGGGCCTGTAACTTTTACCAAATGGGTGCATTTAAAACAAATACAGCAGCAATGGCAGCTTAAGCCAGGCCACCCCGAACCGACCAAGCTGTCCCCAAGTCGCTCCCTGCTAATTCCCCACCCTGACAGCCACCCCCTAGCAAGCGCTCTAAATTTTAACATTTTAAATTACTTTTCTTACCTTCTTTTTCTCCCTCAGCAGCCATGACGCCCAGTCCCCGCTTGTAAATACGTATAGTAAACCCCGCCCGTGTGACTTCTGTCCGAGAGGGGCGAGCATCGTGGAGGCCCGGAATATACAGGGCCAAACATGCCCAGTCATTTAAATGAATGTAAATACGGGTTTTGCATACCGTCTCCGGCACGGGCTGCAAACCTCGTTACTGCCATCAGTGAGGGACCAGAGCATGGCGTTGCTATTCCCACCTGTACATCCTGTTACCTGAATAGTACCTGCACTATTCCCCACAGCAACCTGCTGCTGTTGTAGCTGATTTGATTCTTTTCTGAAATGTGAGCATCACTGGCAGGGCCAGCATTTGTTGTTCGTCCCTAACTGCCCTTGAACTGAATGGCTTGCTAGGTCATCTCAAGAGGGCAGTGAATAGTCAACCACATTACTGTGGGCCTGGAGTCATGTGTAGGCCAGACCAGGTAAGGGCGGCAGAATTCCCTGCCGAAAGGACATTAGTGAACCACATGGGCTTACCTGCTGCCTTTGAGATACTAAATGCTGGTTAGATCATTGGCTTGTCAGGAACATCATGGGCGCGATTCTCCGCAAATGCGGCGAGTCGTAAAGGCTGCCGTGAAACTGGCCGTGTTTCACAGCAGCCTCCGCGCCCCCTCCCGGGACCCGATTCTCCCCCCCGGTTGGGGCTAGTATCAGGGCCGGGGGAATCACGGCGACGCGGAGTTAGCGAACGTCGCTAATTCTGCCCGCCAAGAGTCACGGCGGCTGACGCGCACGATGACGTCAGCCGCGCATGCGCGGGTTGGACGGCTCCAACCCGCGCATGCGCGGATGAAGTCATCACGCCGACGCGTCAAACCCGCGCATGCATGGGCCGTCATGCCCCTCAGCCGCCCCACGGACTGATCCTGCGGGGCGGCGGAAGAACAAATAGTGCGCGGGTATCGGACCTGCTGCCCGCGATCGGTGCCCACCGATCGCAGGCCCATTCCACCCTTGGCACGCCGTGGTGCGGCCGTGCCAATCGGTGTCATGGTTGTCCGGGACAGGCACTTTGCGGCCGTTTTCACGAATGCTGAAAGCAGGTGTGATCGCGGCCGTGAAAACGGCCGTAAACTCCGCGGTATTCGGCCCATCGGCCTGCGGAGAATCACTGTTCGCCGTAAAAAACGGGGAGCAGCGATTCGTGTCGGGGGCGGCCGGAGGGGGGGGGGGGGAGAATAGCGGGAGGCCGTGAAAATTGTCGGGAATTCTCCGCTATTCTCCGACCCGTCGTGGGCAGCGGAGAATCGCGCCCATATGTCCTTGAAGAGTAAGTATTGTGTCCTTGGCCCTTGGCTAAGTCTCCGGGAGCCGATGGCATTTTCACTGAAGTGCGGAAGAGCTCACGTGGCTAGGAAACTCACTCGCCTCTTGTTAATCTCGAACCTGGGAATTGTGCTGAAGATTACAAGGATGGTCTATAACTCACATGTACAAATGGAAGGGAAGCAAGTCCCTTCATGGTATCACTATGGTATTTCACTTCTCTCCACAGTGGGAAAAATTGTTGCAAAGTTATTTTCAACAGGATTGTTCCTCGTCTGATAGATTGGTTACTTGGAATAACAGTCTGGCTCTTGTGCTAGGAGAAACAGTCGAAATGATCTTTGCGGCACGGCAAATTCAAGAAAAGTCACACCAATGATTTTTGGCCTGACCAAAGCCTTTGACACAGTAAGCCGTGGAGGCATCTGGAAGGTGCTGTACATTATGATTGCTGCGATGGCCTGTGTCCTTTGTGTGTTTGGGGGGGGCTAGATTTTATGTTGGGGTTTTTTGGTTCCTTTAAGAAATGAGTTTCGGTAAATGTTTTCCGGTAAAGCAACTGCCTTATAATAATCATTATAGGAAGGATGTGGAAGCATTGGAAAGGGTGCTAAGGAGATTTACCAGGATGCTGCCTGGATTGGAGGGTAGGCCTTATGAGGAAAGGTTGAGGGAGCGAGGGCTTTTCTCATTGGAGCGAAGGAGGATGAGAGGCAAATTAATAGAGGTTTATAAGATGATGAGGGGGACAGATAGAGTGGACGTTCAGAGACTATTTCCTCAGGTGGATGTGCAGTTACAAGGGGGCATAACTATAAGATTCGGGGTGAGAGATATTGGAAGGATGCCCGAGGTAGATTCTTTACTCAGAGAATGGTTAGAGTGTGGAATGGACTGCTTGCTGTGATAGTGGAGTCAGACACTTTAGGAACTTTCAAGCGGTTATTGAATAGATACATGGAGCACACCAGAATGACAGGGAGTGGGATAGCTTGATCTTGGTTTTGGACAAAGCTTGGCACAACATCGAGGGCCGAAGGGCCTGTTCTGTGCTGTACTGTTCCATGCTCTATGTTTACAATAATTGATAATTTCATGGTCACTGTTACTGAGACGAGCTTTATATTCCAGAGTTTTGTGAATTGAAGTTAATTTCCACCAGCTACCATGGTGGGATTTGAATCCATGTCCCCAGAGCTTTAGCCTGGGCCTCTGCTACCTCCTCCCCCAAATGTTCATCTTGCTCCACGTATGAAATGTAATCTGAGGCAGTCACAATGCCACTCATCCTTATCTTCTAATACTTAATTTCAGAGGCAGCAAATTACCATCTTGTCACAAGTAATCTCAATGCATCCTTTCCTCGTAAGAGTTAAGGAAGCAGTCATAAACATTAGGCATTTACTGATGTCAGTATCTGTGACTTAATTCACCCCATGAATTTCCATGCAGTCTTCTTGCCTTCCTTTCAATGATAGGGTACAGGAGGTCCAGAAAACTGGTGTTAAAGGTGCTAAATTTAAATGTTGGTCACAATCCCATCAGAATTGGCTTATTTAAATAATTTCATAACCCACTTCTCCGAAGGACACAGCCATCAAAGCACATCTTCTTTGACAGCCAACACATTGGACTGGCATCCGGTCGTGCTGCCATTTCCCCTGATTTTACGAATCCTCATGAACCCTAACCCAGGTGCTCTTTACTGGTAAATTCTCCTATATTTCCAATTGTTTCAAGGTTAAAGTTTTCTCACAGGAATAGATTCGCTTCTGGTCTGTGCTTGCTCTATAAGTGGTGCCCAGGAGCAATTTCCTCTCATTGGCCATGCAAATGTATACATGGCAGGGAGCTCGCTGGATTCTGTTGGAATCGGGCATTAGGCCGCCATTTTGAGTGGACAGTCTGATAACGAGCTCCAGAGGCGGTCCTCCCTTTCCCCCACAATGTAAATCTTGCCCCCCTGCTGTCAAGTAGGGGCATCCTCCTCCCCCTCCACCACGGGAATTACGGGTCACCACCCCACAGGACGCATGCATGAGGGTGACCTGCCCCCCCCCCCCCACCCCCCATCAGATACTCCCACCAGCGACCCCCATCAGAACCCCCCCTTATCAGAGACCCCCATATCAGAGACCCCTTACCAGAGGTTCCCCAAAAGAGATCTTCACATCCGTCACTCCTGCCTGGAAGCTAAAGAGCAGTCCAGACTGAAACAGTGACAAATCACTACTTTTTCACTTGCCAGTCCCTTACTAAGTGTTGAAAACCACAGCTGTTACAGGTGTCCTAGGCTTCATAGAAAGTCAAAACACACCAAAATACTTTAAACCCCCTCAGATCCTTTGATCTGTGAGACTTCTTTTAACTTTCAAAGAGGAAATGCTTTTAGTGAGCTGTAATTGACAGGGTAACAGCTTCCAGACAGCCAGGTGTCTGAAGTGTTTATTTTCACTTCCCTTCACACTTCAATGCACCTCAAGTACCCTGCTTTGAAGATGACACAGTGCTTATAAACAACTAGGTGATAAGTGCTTTCACTTATTTTTCTCAGCAAACAGACCTTAAGTTCTTTTGATGTGGTCAGGAGCTGTCAATCATAGCTAGATGTTTGCATTGTGGAGGAAGGGAGCCCTCCGATGTACTTTGGGGACACTTACGTTACAGACGTGCCCCCTTGACCTACCACCGGATGCGCCGCATCATGGTCACGCTTGGAAATACGTATACTGGTCTACGCCTGCATGACTCTCGGCCTAGAGGGCTGGAGCATCACGGGGGTGTGGAGAATCGGGATTCCAGCCATTAAGCCAGATGCAAATTGGTTCAATGACCAATTTGCACCCTCCCGCCAGGGCAGGCGTGTAGTTTGCTGTCGCCGCTGGCGGAGACCAAAGCATCGGAACGGGATCGCACTTTAGCCCGATGCGTGATTCTCCGCCGCATTGAGAACCTGGCCACCGTCATCGGGTGGCGGAGAATCCACCCCTACATATATCTGTTGCAGCCATTTCCAAGCTGTGGAAGGTGACTGGGATTTGAAAGGAGTAGAATTAAGGCTCAGCAGGAGTGACTGGGACATAAACACCGATGTCTACATTTCGTTACATTGCCATGTTTTGAGCTTAATTCAGTTCATTTCACAAGCTGTCCAGTGCAAGATGTGTTTAAACATGTTTGCTTGGTACATTGAAGATGATCCAGTTTGAGCAATGTGTAGTCGGATGGTGGGCAAAGAGTTGTGACAAACTATTCTCTGATTGACTGGATTATTTTCTGCGGTAGTAGGTGGATTGTGTAAATGAAAACAATATAATTTTAAACTGAGCAGCAAAAGGGTCAGTCTCGTGCGATGAGAAGCCCGCGGAGTGTGAATTACCAGAAGAGTGTAGTTTAGCTTCAGTGAGAGTTCAGATTTAAGGTTGGACAGGTTTTAACCTCAATTTGTGATGTCACTGGGACCTGACTGGAATGTGAACTCGACTGCCTGAGTGGGAAGTGCATTGAGCGTCCGCCAGACCAAACCAGGGGTAAAGAGGATTGCGGCCAGAAAAGATCAAAACAGACACACTTTTACAAAAGCTTTCTTCGTGGGACCAGGTGGAGTGGGAACAGAAGAAAGCATACCCTTGCACACTCTTCTCCCCTCCAATTTTCCCCTGCCCATGATCACATTTACCCTTGTCGGATTGTACAGTGCCTCATCTTACCCCTTCCCTGCTGTTGGCGGGTGGCCTCTGTACCATGCAATTTTCCTAACACCACATGATTGGAGTGGGTGGAAAGTCAGATGGTGTCATAGAGTCATACATGTTTACGGCATGGCTGGTCCATGCTGCCCAGTTTCAATCACTAAGCCTGCATTTGGCCCATATCCCTCTATACCCACCCTGCCTATGTAACTGTATAACTGCTTTTTAAAGGACAAAAGTGTACCCGCCTCTAGCACTGCCTCTGGCAGCCCATTCCAGATGCTCACCACCCTCTGTGTGAGATTTAAGTGATTAATTAAAAAAATATTTTAAATAATCCTTTAAAATCAACTAGGCCTCATCTGGACATGGGCAGGTAGGGAATTAACTTGCTGCTGTGGTTTCAGGGAACAAAGCATCCAGAACAAAATCAACGAGTTAGCAGCTGTAACACCTATGGAATAATACCCTAGCTATAGTGGATACATGATTTGGATTGGTCTGGGAGCTTGAGGAGAAGCTAGAAATCCCTTCATCCAGCAAAAACTGTGAGGAATGGAAGTAAAAACACAGAGATTTCTGCTCATCCCGGTGACCATTTTAACACTAATGTTTTCTTGGGTAGTTGAAGGTTTCATCTGGTTTAAGCGGGAAGGAAAAGGTCATTAGAATCCCAAAGGAACTCTGATTGCCTTCGGAGTGGTGCGCATGTTGTGTTCAGCAATATCTGGTGGACACCGAGTGGAGGTCTGGTGAGGTAAATTCAACGTTTGAATGTGTGAGGCTTAAATATGTTGGGGAAATGGGCAGTTATGTGGAAAATGAAATTTAATGTAGTTAATTGGGAAATGTTACATCTTACATGGTAAAGCTAGGAATAAGTGTCCACACTCAACAAAAGGATGCATCAAGACTGACGAGTTCATAACACATATTTCTGCAAAACTGACTGCATGTACATAAAACCATTAAATAGGAGGCAGTGGTGTAGTGTTATTGTTGCTGGACTGTTAATCCACAAACTGAGGATAATGCTCTGGGTACTTGAGTTTGAAACCCACCATGACAAATGATGGAATTCGGATTTCACCATGTATAGTGTATAAATTGGGGTTGGGGGTCATAGGAGGGGTGCACAAGGTGTTTACTTATTTTTAAATGGTGGTAGCGCACAGTATAATTATTGTCTGAGATGCAGCTAGAGAATGATGCTGTAAAAGGAAAGTTAGTTTTAAAAATCTGAAATTAAAAGTCTAATGATGATCATGAAACCATTGTTGATTGTTGCAAAAAAAAAAAAATCTGGTTCATCAATGTGCTTTAGCGAAGGAAATCTGTCATTCTTACCTGATCTGGCCTACATGTGACTCCAGATCCACAGCAATGTTGTTGACTCTTAATTGTCCTCAAGGATGAGTAATAAATGTTGACCAGCCAGCGACACTCACATACCATGAATAAATAAAGATAAAATGGGCCCAGAGTACAAGAGTAAAGAAGTAATGATAAATTTGCATAAAATATTGTTTAATAGGCTATCATTGCCATTGTCTTGAGCTCCTATAAACTCTGTAACTTTACTATCAACCCCCATCTCCCTCCCTGGGCAACTGTTGTTTAAGCTTTCATCACCTTTATTTTTCACATCCAGATTCTTCCAATAGTAATATTTTCCTGACTAGCCTCCCATAATAATAATAATAATAATAATAATCGCTTATTGTCACAAGTAGGCTTCAATGAAGTTACTGTGAAAAGCCCCTAGTCGCCACATTCCGGCACCTGTTGATGGAGGCCAGGACGGGAATTAAACCCGTGCTGCTGGCATTGTTCTGCATTACAAGCCAGCTGTTTAGCCCACTGTGCTAAACCAGCCCCCGGCCCCTATCGTCCACAAACGGGTAGCCCACCGAAAATTGCCAATATTCCATCTCCGCAACTTTCCCATTACTCCCGTCCTTGCTAACTTTCCTCGGCTCCTGTTTCCCCCCGGCTCCTGTTTCCCCCAAAACCACAAATTTAGAATCCTCGGGCAAAATTCTCCAACCCCACACAGGGTCGGAGAATCGCCCGGGGGCGCCGATAATCCCGCTCCCGCCATGTTCAAAATTCTCCCACCCGCCATAAAACGGCGTTCTTCAAATCCCGCCGCCCGCCTCTGAGAACGGATGCCGCCGGCGGGATGCCATTGTTTTTTGAGGCTTAATTATTCCCCGGCCCGGATGGGCCGAAGTCCCGCCGACATGGCCACGGGTCACGTCGGCGAAAATCAAAGTTGGTTTATAACGGCGTCAACCATTGATGATGGTTGATGCCGTTCAGCTTGGAGGTGGGTGACAGGCCGGGGAGACAGATAAATTACCTACTTCGAGTGCCGGGGGTAGGGGGGGGTTGGTTGGGGTGGGGGTGTGGGGGTGTGGGGGTGTGGGGGTTTGGGTTGGGGGGTGGGGGTTGGGGTTGGGGGGTTGGGGTGGGGGGGTTGGGGTGGGGGGGTTGTTGGGGGTGGGGGGGAGTTGGGAAGAGAGAGAGATAAATCACTTACTTTGAGTGCCGGTGGGTTGGGGGGAGGGTTTGTTAAGAGAGAGAGTGAAATCACTTACATCGAGTTCGGGGGGCTCAGGGGGTTGGGGGGGTTGGGGGTTGGGGAGGTTGGGGGGGTGGGTGGGGGGGGTGGGGGTTTGGGTGGGGGGGTGGGGGTTGGGGGGGTGGTGGGGTGGGAGTGGGGGGGGTGGGGGTTGGGGGGGGTGGGGTTGGGGGGGTGGGGGTAGGGGTGGGGGGTGGTTGGGGTAGGGGGGAGTGGTAGGGGTGGGGGGGGTGGGGGTTGGGGTGGGGCATTGGGGGTGCTATTTATATCATGTTTCGCCGGGCGGCGTTGATGATGTCGTCCGACGTCAACCGACGCGCCACTTCCGCAGCGGGTGAAACTGATGCGTACAGCGTCACTCCACTGCTGGCCCTTTCGGGACGGGAGATTTCAGGCTGATAAGCGGGCCCCGACGCCTGAGTCACCAGCGCCGTTTTTGCCCGCCGGTCAAGGGAGTCACGATGGACTTCGGTGAATTTCGCCGCTGATTGCACTTACGGATGTTTTTCTCTCTTAATATGAATGCAAGGTGTTTCTGTTGCTTTGTCCGGGGGGGGGTTCATTACAGAAGAAAACATTAAAGCTTCACATGACGCCTTACTGCAATTAGATAGAACCTTGGTAAGACAGCACCTGGAATATAGTGCGCAGTTTTGGTCTCCTTACCTCAGGAAAGATATACTTGCCGCAGAAGGAGTGTAACAAAGGTTCACCAGACTAATTGCTGGAATGGAGGGATTGTCCTATGAGGAAAGATTAAATAGACTGGATCTTTATTCTCTGGACTTCAAGAAAATAAAAGGTGATTTCTTTCAAACCTGCAAAATTCTTTCTGGTCTCAACAGAGTAGATGCGGGAAAGATATTTCCCCTGCTTGGGGAGGCCTGGAACTAGGATAAACCATCTCAGAATAAGGGGCCGGCCTATTTAGGACCGAAATGTGGAGGAATTTCTTCACTCAAAGCGTGGTGAATTTTAGGAATTCTTTGCCCCAGAGGATGTGGAAGCTCAGTTTTTGAGTATGTTCACGACTGAGATTGATAGATTTCTACATATTAGAAACTTAAGGGATATGGAGACAGTGCAGGAAAATGGTATTGATGTAGAAGATCAATTATCATCTCATTGAATGACAGAACAGCCTCGAACGGGCTGAATGGCCTACTCCTGCTCTGATTGCTTATGTTCTTACTTAATACGTAAGCATTGATTCACCAAAATGTTCCAGCAATGGGCAAATTAGATACGAGGAAGGACTTGCAATGAGGGCGTTGTTTTCATTGGAGTACAAAGGTTGAAAGATTTAACTTGGACTTCCGGTTGTGGCCCTGGAGTGAGTGGTCATACACAGGGCAGCTCCTGCTTAAAGGCACAGAAAAGAGCTCTTTTTACCCGATACTGGGTGGAATTTTGATGAAAAGGTGTAGGTGAATGTTGGAGGAGCAGTTTTCCCCTGCAGTGGTATGTCTGCTGGCTATCGGACCCCGCATAAATATTTAACTTATGAAGGGTTTTGAGAGTGAATAGGGAAAACTATTTTCTTTGCCTGGTGAGCCAGTGACGAGGAGAAATGAATGAAAGTTATCACAGAATGTGTGAGGAGAGCTTCGGACAATTTTTTCAATGCAAAGGATTATTGTAGGATGGAATGTTTTAACACAGGAAATTGGTTGATGCTGGGCTCTTTGCATCTTGTAAGGGAAGACTGAGATTTCTGAAGCAAGGGAAGATACAAAGTTTTGGGGAGCGCACAGGGCAGTGGTGCTAGTTTTGGATTGCTCTGGGAAAGTGTCAGTGTCGGCGTGAAGGACCCAATGTCTCCATTCTGTGCTATAAAACTCCGTGATTCTAACTCCACCTGAACTAATTTCTCTAGCCCACCGTACATCTCTATCAGTCAGTTACCATTCTGTGGTCTGGGTTTTGCCAGCCACTTTTTGATTCAATTGCTGTTCATGTTGTTTCTAATACACCGGTATCCAAAGAATATACACTTGCATTTATACAGCATCAGTACATCCCAAAGTGCTTTATAGCCAGTGATGTACTTTTGAGGTTTAATCACAGTTAAAATCTAGGAATACAACAGCCCATTTATGTACAGCAAAGTCTCACAACAGTAATTTGGGAATGGCCAGACCTGCCTAAATTTAGCGATGCTGATTGAGGGATAACATTGGCCAGGACACATTATGCCAGCACACTATCTACCCTGGCCAGTTCTTCCAAGCCCATCAAAATCATCACCAACGGCCAGTTCATCCAAGGCCACCCACACTCTGATTTCTCTGAGTGTGATTTTACTTACACCAGCCGTTTCCTTTTACGTCTGGCTGCATTCATCAGTCCCGATTTCCTCAGGGACTGACTGTGTCCATTCCCTGATTGATGTCTGCATGACCTCCAGTTTGCAAGAGCAAATTACTTTTTAAGAAAGTGTGACTTTGCCAGGAAAAGCAAAATTGCTAATATAAAAACAGTCCAAAAGTTTGGAACCAGAAGGTAGGAAATAGCATAACAAGTGAAAGAGGCATAAGTAAATGAACAAAAGCCAATGAAATTCTTAAAGCAAATGACTTGAGGAAACCTTCATGACTTATATAGAAACCAGAAGAGATAGAAAGAAAGATGTTCATCAAACTTTGCAATGTATTCTGATTGCTTTAATACTTGAAAAGAATACAACTTCTTTTAGTCATAATTGAAAGCCAGCAATCTACAAATTCATGAAGTTAAACACTTCAACGTACCACTACACAATTGCAATAGCCTATATGACAGCAATCACTTTACTTGAAAGAGAATTTACTGTATGAAACACTTTGAGATATTTCATTGAAGAGAATCAATATAGGTTCTTTTTAAAGTCAGTTACAATGAAATATGATTGATTTTAATATCCTTTAATTTCATGCCACCCATTTTGCAAGCTTCCTTTTTACATATCAGCAGGGGAATTAATATTCTGGAAATACCGTCATAAACTCTAACATTATTTGGCATCAACCGTGCATGTTAGTCCAACTGCCTCAAACTATTCGGCTTCCGAAATAAATTCTTCCAACGGTATAATTAGCATTTGGCCACCAAACCAAAATTCTTCGATAAAGTATCAGCTGAAATGGGACAAAAATACTCATGTTAGCCATAATCTTTGTCGCATATTTGAGATTTACTGTTCAAACAATAATAGGAAACATGAATTATACAAGATGTAATTTATGTTTTCCCAGCAGATTACATTGAATACTCCATTGCAATGTCGGTCATACAGCATAATTTAATTGCAAATACAGAGAAATAAAATGCAGCTGCAAAGAATACTGGGGTGGCCACACTGGAGCCTGGTTTGTGAGGATGACCCAGAGCCATCACACTTCATCTCACTGCTCAACAATACCAAAGGCTTCTAAACTCACTATAATCTGTACACAAATCACAAGGCAAACATGATTGTAATTCACTAGAAGATCAGAAACAGGAGGCCATCTCCGTGAAAGAATTTAGAAGGGAAAGGTTTCTGACCCAGGGAATAACTGAGACCAAACGCAATTGCAGACATGATTCAATAAATTTGCACTAATAACGTGGTATAATATGTGATAATTTAATTTTGAGAGAGGAATCATTAAAGTAAAATATTGATCTACCTTTACTCAGTCATAATTCATTTTGATCTCAACGTTCCACAGTCATGGAACCATTTGTACTTGTGAAGTGTAATGCGGAGAATGGTGGTCTCTTTAAATTACAGCATTTGAAATAATCAAAATTGATTAGAGTTGTTAAGAACCCGGCTGATGTTACCTCCAAGAGTGTTCAAAACCCCTTGAAACACTGTTTCCTGGTGGTGTTTATTTGTTTCGAATAATGTGAGGAACTATGTAGAACTCAGTGAAAAAACAGTCCAGTCATTGTGTTAGCAATTGACAAAGAATATTTATTAAAGTAAATGAAAAGAAAAAAGCACGACAAAAGACTAAGAAACACTATGACACATAAGAATATGAATAACTAAATACACCGTGTTATTTGCAGTTACTTCTTGTTCCCAAAATACCCACGTTCCCTGAACTCCCTGAGACACACCTTTTCCCAAGCAATATCCAATTTAGTAACTCGATATAGGTCAAATCTAGTTAATAGTTATCACACAATACCACTTAGGTGACCATGTCTGGGGAAACACCTCTTCCTGGTTCAGCGAAAGCACGAAACTATGGGCAGGATCTGGTGCGGCTCGCCCCCTGGATTCTCTATCTCGCCAACCAGCCAATGGGGTTTCCCATTGTGGGCAGCCCCATGCCGTCGGGAAATCCCCAGGCTGCCAGCGCAATGGAGAATCCCAACAGTGGATAATCCAGCCCAAGGTCTTTTAGAAGAGAATATCTGCAATCTTCCGTGGCTCTGAATGTTAGATGGACCAGGCCTACACGGCTCGGATCATATATGGAGCTGACCTGTCTCACTGTTGGATAGAGAACTAGCCTGCTCCCCCTATGAGAGTGCTATCAGTTATACTGTTCAGTCTCTTTGATGTTCCCCTCTGTGGATTCTGTTGTTTACCTCTCTCAAAGTCCTTGCCATTAGAAGCTATCACTGATCTCTGGTAAACAATGTTTCTGATGTGGCCATTCGCATCTCAATGTCTCTGGACACCTGCTAATCTTGTTACTCAGCAAATTACATCTCATCATTCCTCTAGATGCCTGCTAGCCTTTTTCCTCATCTGTTATTTTGTTTTAATCTCAAATTCACTGTTGACCTAGTTAATTCCCCGTATTCCCAGCACAGTGGTTTCACTTTAATGCCAATAAATGAAAACAGAACTAATAACATGCAAAAATCAAATGAACATCTTATAGGTAAAACTATTTTATACCTCAAAATAAACAGTCAAAGTATTATTGCTTAAGTACTTATTTTAACTTTATTTTAGCTTATTTAATCATTGTTTTAATTTCAGCATATTATTAATAATCTTTATTATTGTCACAAGTAGGCTTACATTAACACTGCAATGAAGTTACTGTGAAACGTCCCTAGTCGCCATATTCCGCCGCCTGTTCGGGTACACTGAGGGAGAATTCAGAATGCCCAATTCACCTAATAGCCCATCTTTCGGAACTTTTAGGAGGAAACCAGAGCACCCGGAGGAAACCCACGCAGAAAGAGGGAGAACATGCAGACTCCACACAGACAGTGACCCAAGCTGGAATTCACCCCGGATCCCTGTTGCTGTGAAGCAACAGTGTTAGCCACTGTGCTACCATGCCACCCAAAACAAGCAATGCTTTCATAAATTGCTTTTTAATTCATTGCGTGGTTTAATGTTTAATTATTTTTATACAAAGTTCTTCTTGTTAGTCCATTTCAGTGTGTTTATCTAATGAAAGAACTTATTAAAGATGATGGAAGATGAAGCTTAAAGTGTGTTGCACTGTTGAAAATGAGATTAACATTTACTCTAGAATTGTTTGATAAATAAACACAATGCCCTATAACTTCGAGCAGGGTGGGAATCTCCAGCAGGTTGCCACTCTCGCCAGACTTACCTTCGCTGGGATTCTGAACCCACTGTCTGGCCCACCCTTCCTCACTCAGGCTAGGTGAGATAGGAGCAGCGAAGCTGCCCCCCAGCAGAATTATCGTGGAGTAACTGAGATGCAAGGAGGTAAGTCGCTCCCGCTTTTACTGCAGTAGCTGCTGTTCATCAGATTGATTCCGGGGATGAAAGGGTTGCCGTATGAGGAGAGATTAAACAGTTTGGCCTTATACTCGCTGGAGTTTAGAAGGATGAGAGGGATCTGATCGAGGTATATAAAATACTAAGAGGAATTGATAAAGTAAATGTTGACCAAATGTTCCCTCCTTGTGGGGAAGTCCAGAACGAGAGGTCACAGATATAGGTTGAGGTGGTAGATTTAGAACTGAGATGAAGAGTAACTACTTCTTGCAGAGGGTGGTGAATTTGTGGAACCTGCTGCCCCGTAGTGCGGTGGAGTCTAAGTCATTAAATGGCTTCAAGAAGGAGACAGATATATTTCTGATAAAAAAAAGGGTTAAAGGGATATGGGGAACAGGTGGGGAGGTGGGTTTGAGACCAGGAAATGATCAGCCATGATCTGATTGAATGGTGAAGCAGGCTCGAAGGGCTGAACTGCCTACTTCTGTGTCTGACTCCTATGTTCCTAAAGGGAAGGTTAAAGAGACAATTTACAGGAAGGAGGTAAGTTATAACATTGAGGGAATGTGGGGAGGGCATGATGCTGGGGGTAGGGGGGTGGGGGTTCAGTTGAAGAGAACGTTTCGCTTGAGGAGTTCTTCAAAATGTTCTCTCCAGCGAGCACCGACTATCTCCTTGTCCTTGAGGAGCTCCCTTTTGTGCTTGGCTCCCAGTGGGGTAGGCCCTTGGAGTGCTTGGGCCACAGAGTGTCCTGACAGTGCTGAAGCATGTCATTGGTGTTCATGAGTTGTTGGGTCTCCAGCAAAAGCTTGCTTGCAGAAATTCGCTGGAGCAATAATCACTCAGATCAATGCAAAGGTAAATAGTTCACAAAATTACAGGCTAACAAATTCCAGTTTGAATAGTTTGTGAAACTGTTGCCTTTAATTCAGCGGTTTTCATATCAGTTGGCCTGAAAAATATGTAATGACGTTAGATTAAGCTGAAATAGTTACAGGATGGGTTTGAATACTGGGAGGGTGATCCAAGAGGGAAAATACACACATTGGGAATGAGCCTGCCGATTAAGATCTGCAGAAGAATGCCTCATTGTCACCAGCTAAATGGCAACATGGTAAAACTTTTCTCAAGCTTAAAACGTTTTTTAAGGCCTGGGGCGCAATTGAACACAGCGCCCGAAAAGCACATCCCCGCGGCGCAGTGTGGCCGATAGATGTACCCAGCTCGCAACGTGATTTCGCATGGCGTTGCGATGTAAATCCAGCCCATTGTGGGTGAGATTACTTTCAGGCAAATTTGCATATTAAACCGAGACAGCCAGTCTCACTTTAATGTGCAGATTCCTGAGTTACCGGAGGTGGAGGTGGTTGGGGATTGTGTCGGGACTTTGGAGATCGGGATGCCATTTAAAAATGGCGTCCTGATCTCTTGCTATACTGAGGAGCTCCGGCGAGCGGAGTGGAAAACGGGGTTATGTGCGGGCGCGCGTTCCACGCTGAGACCCGTTTTCTAATGTGAGTGGCGTTTTATAGCCATATGTTTCTCGGCGCTCCGAATACTGGGAAACAAGCGGCTAAACAAGCTCGCTATGGGACTTTGTTCCCTTTGGTTAAATTGTGGCAAGTTCTATGCAAGAATCTGATGCACTGACTGCGCTGAAAATGGGAGAGTTTTAGCTGTGCAATCGCTGTCCGAAGATTTTGCACTTTAATGAATAAATATAGAAAAACTTGTGATAAGTGACATGATAACTAATGTCCATCATTAAATCACAAATTATGTCAGATGCCGAGTAACTGCAATTTTTAACAATGCATCCACGCACTGCAAGTTAAGTGATGCTACACTTGGAGTGTAAGTTAGCTGTGAATGCCTGAATTGACCGCGAAGTGATGTGGACTGGGACTCACAGCCACACTGTTTCAGTACATAAAGAGCATCTTGGTAGGACAGAACCTGAATATTGCTGAAAAGAGGACACGTTTCCAAAGCTCTTAGTCTTCCACTCATCAGGACAAACACAGGAGTGCCAAATTTCAAAGAACCACAGCAATTTATAGTACAAGAGAAAAGGGTGCTGACCGATTGGCAAGCTGAATCAGATTGGCCATGTCACTGCCATGAGAAAATAATGGGGAACAATAGGCTCACAAAGTTCCTGCGTCATTTAAAAAAGGCACAATGTTTGAACATATTCCTTTTGTTTGCAGAGAATGGGTTCCTGCTTACGAATGTGTGTCACTTGTAATAAGTGTAAATGAGCCATGTTACGAGCTCAACTGATTTGGGCAGCATGGTAGCCTTGTGGATAGCACAATCGCTTCACAGCTCCAGGGTCCCAGGTTCGATTCCGGCTTAGGTCACTGTCTGTGCGGAGTCTGCACATCCTCCCCGTGTGTGCATGGGTTTCCTCCGGGTGCTCCGGTTTCCTCCCACAGTCCAAAGATGTGCGGGTTAGGTGGATTGGCCATGATAAATTGCCCTTAGTGTCCAAAATTGCCCTTAGTGTTGGGTGGGGTTACTGGGTAATGGGGATAGGATGGAGGTGTTGACCTTGGATAGGGGGTAGGGTGCTCTTTCCAAGAGCCGGTGCAGACTCGATGGGCCGAATGGCCTCCTTCTGCATTGTAAATTCTATGATTACTTTAAATTGATGGTTGCTAGTGTAGCTATTGGCACACTCAGGAAGACTGCACTTGCTCACTAGAAGTGGCACACATTCATACACAGGGAATTGTTCTCCACAAACAAAAGGAATATGTTCCAGCCTTGTGCCTTTTTGAATTACCTGGGAGCTTGGGGAGCCAATAGTTCCCATTGCTTTCTTCATGGCAATGTTTTGGCCAATCAGATTCGGCTTGTCAACCAATAAACGTCTTTTTCCCCTGCAGTAAAATTATTGTGATTGTTTGAAATTTGATATTCTTGCAATTGTCCTGACTAGTGCAAGATGTAAAGTTTCAGCGACATGTCTCTCTTTTTCAGCAATGTAGTGTAAATAATAATAATAATCTTTGTTGTCACAAGTAGGCCTACATTAGCACTGCAATGAAGTTACTGTGAAAAGCCCTTGGTCGCCACATTCCAACGCCTGTTCGGGTACACAGAGGGAGAATTCAGAATGTCCAAATGACCTAACAGCATGTCTTTTGGGACTTGTGGGAGGAAACCGGAGCACCCGGAGGAAAGCCACGCAGACACGGGGAGAACGTGCAGACTCCGCACAGACAGTGACCCAAGCTGGGAATCGAACCTGGAACCCTGGAGCTAAAGTGAAACAGCTTCACTTCTGATATTACAGCTTAGTGTAAATTCTCCCTGAGTAGCACATGGGGCAAACTAAATAACTATAAAAGGGTAGTTCATTAGCAATTTTTGGAAATACAACAAAAGAACACAGGATGCCGACAATAAACCTGGTTTTGTTTCTGCTTGATGCTGTCTTATACACTAAAAGGATAAAGAATAGTTTTCCTTCAAAATGAATTTGCTCTTCAAGTGGGTGCGGGTGAAGCAAAGGCCCTATTGAAACCGCCCATTAATGGATTGTTTTTGGAAATTTAAGTTGAGAAAGATAGGCCCGGTACTTAAGTAAACAAGGTGCAAGATCAAAGAATTCCACAAAATGGCTACACACTCATTAAAAGGGCACTTTCAGAGTAGCTGTTCGTTACAGAAACTGAAGGTCACTAAGGAAGGAGGCTGGGGTTATTCACTTCCATCCTGCCAGTATAATTAAGGGTGAGAGGTAACTGAAAGTCACCAGCTATGTATGGCCTTCTAATGAATTCTTAGGATTGATTATAAAGGAGGAAATGATGGATGCCTCATAATGATTGAAGCTAATTCTAAAATAAAATGCCATTTTCCTAATTTTGCACCAACAAAACTGGCATTATGGAACAAGAAAATATTTCTTGCTGAATATTTAATCTGGAAAGCTACCAGTTATTGCCTTCATCCTCCCAAATAGGATTTCCTTGTAAAATAATGACCAGAGGCAAAACTGTTCCACTTGCAGTATCAGCTTGAGTTTCATCGATGTGTATCAAGCCAACCAAGGCGAGCTTTATAACAGCCCACCTATTCTTAATTTCAGCAGAGTTAATAGAAAATTTAGGGAACCAAAGAGGTGGCATTATAAAATATGCTAGAGGCAGTTTATGCCTCTTAAAATATTCAGGAAAAGGTGCTGCTTTCGTCTCGGTATGATTGTAAAGAGCATGCTGTGACTTTATGTTTAGCAGCGCCCATAAAACTTCCCCAAACCCATCTACTAAATCCAGTAATTGAAACAAGCTGGTGTATAATGAAGCAAAATGCCAGGAAATGGATAGATTTTAAAACCCCTACATTTACGCTCGAGGCAATAGTCCTGCGATACCTCTGGGGCGGGGGCTGTAAATATAAATGATCCGATAAAGGGGTAAAGCTCCACAAGTGGCCTCCTCTCAAAAAGATATTAAAATTGTTTTGACATACATGTTTAATTAACTGCATAGAAGCTCGTGGGTCTAAATTGTAATAGCTTGTGTTTGAATTAGCCTCTCCTGGGTTATTTTCCCTGCTGAAATGCTGGCATTTTAGCCGCGGAAGAAAGTCCAAGGTGGCCAGGATGGAATCTTGAGCTGCATCTCGAACTTGTCTTTAATGCGAGATGCCACTTTGGTAAGTGTCATAACCCCCATGAGGTCCATGGGCAAACCATTATTCACCTCCTTGTGGAGCCCGTGGAGTACGAGTTTCCCAGGTAAGGGGCAGAAGCCACCCACCTGGGGCCCATTAGAACATAAAACTGGCCCAAGCCAGTTGGTTGTCCCAAGGGGTGATTGTGGATAGTTACTGCTGTGGGAAGATTATTGTAAATAGTTAAAATAAATCTTTGTTCCCTACCACTGACCTTCTTGGTTATTAAACTGGCGCCGAGGACAAAGAAGACTCCGGACTCGCTTGTGGAAACTTCCAGCTGTCCCGGACAATTACCATGTAGGATCATGAGGATATAAAGTTTGAATATGCTGCTGTTTGGTAAGCTGGAAGTTAGGAGCCAATACGCTGAATATATGAGGTACTTCTTCCAGGCCAATGGCATCTTGGAGGAAGCCCATCACTAAGTGCCCCTCCTTAACACCTGCGGGGACCAACATTTGGAATTATAAAGAGTCTCATTTACCCAGCTGCACCAGACTCCCAATCATTCTATGAGTTGGTTGCACTCATGGCTGACATTATGATTCTAAACCTTCCGTTATAACGTTACGGTATAGGTTCAAGGTTCAGCTTGCAGTCTCCGGGTGCGATGGTCGCTGACCTTTTGACCCGCCTTAGGCAGCTGGCAGAGGATATTGAGTTTGGGCCGTCCCTCTCAGAAATATTGAGGGATCGTCTGGTTTGTGGAATAAACAACACGGCCACTCAAAGGAAGCTGTTGGTGTAGCCCATAGTTTGGCCCACCCACCATTTTGGACTCCCGCTGAATCGCAGGGCAGTGTCGGACTACCAGATCACCTCCGAAGAGGCAGCCCAAGGCACAATTCCGCAGCCGGGACCAATACTCGGGAGCCACTGCAGACCTGCAGGGTACCAAAGGGGAGAGCTGGCCCCATTGCCAGATTTGTGGTGGGAGGGCACGCGATGGTTAGAGTTGCCAGATCCGCTGAAAAGAATGTTGTCCAGGGCAGCCGCTGAGATCAGCATGAGCCTTGGCCTTGCATGTATCCCCTCCAGATGAAGAGGACTATACGAGGCATCCTTTAGTAATGTAAATGGACACTGGAGCTGCAGTATCAATTTTAGACCAATAGACCTTTTGTCGGCTTCGCGCAAGGATCTTGCCGCTGACATTGCAAGACACCAAGGCGAGTTTGGCAACCTATACTGACAAGCCATTGAGCATCATGGGGACTATTGTGACTCCTGTGACACAGGGACAGTAATCGATCAGACTTCCCTTGGTCGTGGTATGGGGACCGGAGCCCAAACTGTTGGAGCATGACTGGTTGCAAGTCCTCCATTTTAACTGGCAACAGATTTTCCAGAAGGTTACCGGAAATTTATGTATTGTCTTGGGCAAATACCCTGAAGTGTTTCAGGAGGGTCTGGGCAGGGGCCAAGCCTCGTATCTATGTGGACCCTGAGGCTCAACGCAGATACTTTCGGGTGAGGTTTGCTCCCTACGCATTTCTCGCCAAAGTTGACATGAAACTACAGCACCTGAAGGATCTGGGAATCATATACCTAGTGCAGTTTGAGGAGTGGTGCCGGTAATGAAGCTGGACAAGTCTGTCCGACTCTGCGGAGATTGCAAGCTCACAGTAAATAGCGCTTCGCGACTGGACCGTTCCCCAATACCCACAGTGGAAGATTTATATGCAAAACAGTCTGGGGTGTGTTCGTTTATGAAGTTTGACATGAGCCATGCTTATTTACAGATGGAACTGAACCCCGCATCCATGAAATCTGCGACTATAAACACGCATAAAGGGTTGTTTGAGTACAACCGCCTCCCGTTCAGGATTGCATTTGCGCCAGCAATTTTCCAGCGAGTGATGGAAAAAATTCTTCAGGGTCTGCCGAAGGTGGTTGTTTGCTTAGACGACGTGCTCATCATTGGTGCCACCAATAAGGAGCACATGGACAACTGCCAAGTGGCGCCTGGCTGGAACAGAGAAAGTGCACGTTACGTGGGGTACAGGTGGACAGTGATGGCTTGTGGAAAAAAAGGTTTGTTCCATAAATGGGGCCCAACACTGAGGAACGCCACTGAACTCCAGTTATTTTTAAAAGTAAAATGAGAGTACCCAATTCACCTACCCTGCACATCTTTTTGGGATGTGGGGGTGAGACCCACATAGACATGGGGAGAATGTGCAAACTCCACATGGACAGTGACTAGGGGCCGGGATCGAACCCGGCTCCTCAGCACTGTGAGGCAGCCGTGCTAACTACTCCGCCACCTTGACGTCCGAACTTCAGTCATTTTTAGACTTGGTGAATTATTATGGGAAATTCATCTCCAACTTGTCCAACTTGGCCATCCTATTGGTACACACCACATACGACTAAAGAAAGACCAGAAGTGGGTTTGGTATGCCTTCCAGGACAAAGCGTTCTCCAGGGTAATAAAGCATCAATCGTCCATGCAGCTCCTCATTCATTATGACCCAACTCCGCCACTAACCCTCACATGCAATGCCTCCCCCTATGGCATTAGGGCGGTTCTGGCCCACAGCTGGGACAATGACACACAGCACCCCATTGCTTTTGCTTCACAGAACCTGGGAGACGCGGAACAACCGTATACCCAAATAGAGAAGGAAGACTTGGCGGTGGTATTTGGAGTCACGAAATTCCACCAATATGTCTATGGGCAGCACTTCTTCATTGTGACTGATCACAAGCCTTTGCTGGGCCTCAAATGTTAGGGAACATAGAACATACAGTGCAGTGGGAGGCCATTCGGCCCATTGAGTCTGCACCGATCCACTTAAGCCCTCACTTCTACCCTATCCTCGTAACCCAATAACCCCTCCTCACCTTTTTGGATGCTAAGGGCAATTTAGCATGGCCAATCCACCTACCCTGCACGTCTTTGGACTGTGGGAGGAAGCCGGAGTACCCGGAGGAAACCCACGCAGACACGGGGAGAACGTGCAGACATTGCACAGTGACCCAAGCCGGGAATCGAACCTGGGACCCTGGAGCTGTGAACCAACTGTGCAACCATGCTGCCCATAACCCCCACGAGGTCCAGGGGGAAACCATTATCGACCTCCCTCTGGGGCTCGTGGAGTACATGGTTCCTGCGGCCCTGTGAGATCACCTTTTTTTTGGAAAATATTTTTATTGAGTTTTCACATTTTGTATTCAACAACTTACAAGACAATGTTAAACTAACACATATATTCACAATAGAAGAGCATTCCAATAACATATGTGGCCATGACCCCCCCCCCCCCCCCCCGTTTAACAGGTGTACTTTTCCTACATATTTGATATTCTTCAACATGGGGCAGCACGGTAGCATGGTGGTTAGCATAAATGCTTCACAGCTCCAGGGTCCCAGGTTCGATTCCCGGCTGTGTCACTGTCTGTGCGGAGTCTGCACGTCCTCCCCGTGTGTGCGTGGGTTTCCTCCGGGTGCTCCGGTTTCCTCCCACAGTCCAAAGATGTGCGGGTTAGGTGGATTGGCCATGATAAATTGCCCGTAGTGTCCTAAAAAAAAGTAAGGTTAAGGGGGGGGGGGGGTTGTTGGGTTACGGGTATAGGGTGGATACGTTGGTTTGAGTAGGGTGATCATTGCTCGGCACAACATTGAGGGCCGAAGGGCCTGCTCTGTGCTGCACTGTTCTATGTTCTATGGTGAAGACACATATTTACAGACACTGTATGCAGTTTGGTTCAGGCTTTAGCTTGCCTGTGAGTCGGTGCTCTGTGGATTTTGTCCCTCCTGCTTGACCCTCACGTTCCGCTTGTGTGTGTTCATCTCCCCCTGCTCTCTTTCCTCCCCCCACCCCCACCGATGCCCGGGCCCTTTCCCCCTCCTCGCTTTCTTTCTCCGCTCTGTTCCGCGGCTGGTCCCATCTCTCGCCCACCCCCTCTCCCCTACTTTATTGGTTGCTGGCTGCAAACAGATCTTGGAACAAGTTGGCGAACGGCTTCCATGTCCTATGGAAGCCTGAATCCAATCCACAGGTGGCAAATTTTGTTTTCTCCAGCCTTGGGTGGTGCTGCCGATCGCCGGCCGAGCTGGATTCTCTGGCGGACAATCAGGGAGGCAAAGGCTAAGGCACCAGTCCCCTTCCTCATAAAGAGCTCTGCCTGACCTGACACGTCACTTTTGGGCATGGCTCCACCCTCATTGCCACAACCCTGGGCATGGCCTCAAAGAAGGACGGGCAGTACCAAACAAGTCTGGGGCAGGACCACAACGTGTGGGTATAGTTGGCCGGGCCTCCTTTGCACTTTTCGCATATGTCCTCCACCTCTGGAAGAACCTGCTCATTTGGGCTCTGGTTAGATGCACTCTGTGCACCATCTTTAGCTGCGTTAGGCTCAGCCCTGTGCACATGGAGGTGAGCTTTTCCCTGTTCAGTGCTTTGATCCAGAGTCCTCCCCCTATCTCCATGCCTAGATCCTGCTCCCATTTTTTCCTTGTCTCATCCAGGAGTGAGTATGTCCTCCAACAGTCTCCCATACAGGTCCGCACAGCTCCCCACACCCCCCGCTCCCTCCCCAGTCACCCGCGTCCAGCTGCCTTCATACTAGTGAGTGTCCTGGTATCTGGGGGTACATCCTTATTTCTTTGCAGAAGCAGTTTATGACAAGAATATATCTCAGGTAATTTCCTCTCGGGAGCTGGAACTTGCCCCTGAGTTCCCCCAGGGTCACTACTCTACCGTCCGTATTCATGTCCCTAAGGGTCAAAGTCTCCTCGTCCTGTCTCCACCTCTTGAAGGAGGGGCCCATTGTTGCGGGAGTGAACCTGTGGTTGTTGCAGATGGGAGCCAGGTTGGACATTTCGGTTGGACCAAAGCGCTGCCTCATTTGGTACCACATGAAAAAAATGAAAACGAAATTGCTTATTGTCACACGTAGGCTTCAATGAAGTTACTGTGAAAAGCCCCTAGTCGCCACATTCCGGTGCCTGTCCGGGGAAGCGTGGTTACTACCACTGGGCTAGTCAAGTATCTAAACGGAGGGAGATGGGAGTCCTGTTGTGGCCAGCGCTCGGAGTGATGTCCCTGCACAGGAACTCTCCACCACCCTCACCCACTCTGCTCCCGGTTCCTTGACCCATCCCCGTATTCTTCCTGTGGTGGCCGCCCAGTGGTACAACTGTAAGTTCGGGAGGGCCAGGCCTCCCACATTTCTCCTCCTTTGTAGGACCTTTTTTCGACTACACGTGTTCTCCCCCCCCCCCTCTCCCCCCCCCCCCCCCCCCCCCCCACTTCCCCCTCCACACACACACACAAACGCCATGATGTTGACTGCATCGAAAAAGGCCTTGGGGATGGAGATTGGTAGGGACCTGACCAGGAATGACCAGGAAACGAACCGGGGCAGCACGCTAATTTTGATTGTCTGCGCTCCCCCTGCCAGGAAGAGTGGGAGCGGCCCCCATCTCTGCAGTTGCGGGCTATTTAGATCCCCCGGTAGCTGACTTTAGTCTGGGCCCGTGTGAATGACAGTCCCCCCAGCTCTGTCCCTCCTCACTGAGGGTTCACAGGGAAGATCTCGCCATTGCTCAAGCTTGTAACCTGAGAAGGCTCCAGACTCCTTTTGGAGTTTCATTATCCCTTCCATGCTGGTTCAGAGGATAGAGACACAAAGGAGCAGGTCACCTGCATCGGGTGAGACTCTATGCGCTCGGTCTCCCCTTTGGATACCTCTCCACCCCTTCACCAGTCTGAAGGTGATCACCAGTGGCTCGATTGCCAGGGCAAACAGTAGAGGCAATAACGGGCATCCCTGCCTTGTGTCTCTGTGGAGCTGGAAGTATTCAGAGCTGGTGGTGTTTGTCCGTACGCTCGCCATGGGAGCACTGTGCAGTAGTTTGACCTAGGAGGGGATCCTTGCCCTAAACTGAAACTATTCCAGTACCTCTCTCAGGTATTTTATCTGACTAAGTCAAAGGCTTTTTCCGCGGCCAGGGTGATGATCACTTTTGGTGTTCTCTCCCCGGATGAGGTCATTATCATGTTCAGCAGGCTCCTGATGTTCGCTGTTAGTTGCGTGCCCTTGACAAAGCCTGTCTGATCTTCAGCTATTACCCCTGGCACTCAGTTCCCCAACTGCCTCACCAGGGCCTTCGCCAGGATCTTTGCATCCACATTTCGGAGTGAGGTGGGTCTGCAGGACCCGCATTCCTTCTAGTCTTTGTCTTTTTTTTGGGTATCAGTGACCTTGAGGCTTGGGCCAGTGTTGGTGGCAGGGTGCCCCTTACTAGCGAGTCTGCGAACACCTCCTGCAAGTGGGGGGCCAGTGCTGGCACACATTGTTGCACGTTTTACTTGAGTATAATTCGCGTTTATTGGAGTGTATTAACACGCCTCCGTTTAAAGGTCGTGTGCTTAACACTGCTAGGCTCTATGTATGTATTTTCAGCTCGGGAGTCGCCAGGTGCCGTATCTAGACACCTCACAAATATTCCAAGGTCAGGTTCAAAGTAATAAAACGATACACCGATTAGTAAGTTCCAAACGATTAGTATTTATTATTACAAATATAATAAATACGCATGCACACGCTAAGGGACTAAGCTACAACTAAACTAAGTGATCAGAATACTTAACTAAACAGGAACAGGCAAGGTCAGGGAGCGAGGCCTTCGTTTCGATCTTGCTCTGTAACCTTCAGAGAGTGTGCTGGTCGCTGGGGGTCTAGTGGGGCTGGTTCGCGTAGCGAGCGTCGTATTGTCACTTACGGTTCGGCGGCTGTTGCTCAACGGCTGGAGTCAGGATACAAGTCGAAGTTCTGGGTCGAAGTCAAAGCCGGAGCACGAAAACAACAGACAGGACCATGTGTGGGGGTCTATCTTTATAGGGCCCCAATGTCCGTGCCTTTTTTTGGGGCGGGCTTTCACCTTCAGGTATCGATTGGATCAGATCCTAATCGATATCTTTTGAATTCCCCCAATGTGAGGGTCTCTCCTCGATGGAGGGGGCGGTCTCTATGGTGGATACTTCTGGTGCCGCTCTGTCTGGACATCCACTTAAAGTATCTATTCAAACCCAAATGTTGCCATTGTGTGTGCCCAGATCTGGATTGCCTCATTAATATGCAAAGCGTTTTGCTATTAACACCTTTGGTTTGAGATCTTCCACCTGGCCAGAAACTAGTTTTGCTGCTTGCAAAATGCTAATCAGTCTTTGCAGACTGCTTGTCTTGGCTAAACTGCTTTTTCCCTGCAGTCTTAGCAGTTCTCCATCTTGTTAGCCCAGTGTCCATCTTAGGTGGCTACATTCCCTCCTTGTGATCCTCACAATCAAAAATATTGTGAAGGATCACCTATGCACGTTGCTTTGAGTGCTTCTGGGTGCCTTCTTTGTGTTCCCTGACCTCGGCAAGCTCCTGAGCGTCTACTCTGTCCTTGACTATGGGAAGAAAATTTTTTACCTGACATCTCTACTTGGCGCTATGTCAAAGGGGACATGCATTACCAAAAACCGGGAACCTCTACCTATCACAACTATCCTTATCTTACCTTAAACATTTCAATACAGACTAAACCTCATCCATTCATACCACATCACATAACATTTCCTGACTCGGCAGTCGAGTTCAGGACAATATAATACATGGGTATATTTTATTTTATTCACACAGTGCTTTTTATTCATTGAGGGGCTGGGGGGATTGGTGGAAACCGAAGATAGGAGATTGGACTCCATAGACGGTTGAGGGGCAGGAACGGGAGGCTCTCCTCTTCCACTTCCTCAACCTGAGGGTCTGTACGAGTATGCAGAGGATTGCAATCACTAGCAGTGATTCAATCACATATGACATGGAGTACCATGTCATAAATTTTGTGCACCAGGTCTGAACCTCACTGATCAGAGCTGAGCACGGGGGAGTTGCTGTGAGTGAAACATTTACGGCGGGGGTTGTGGGGGAAACGTGTCTTGCTTTGACATAAACAAATACAACATTTAAGAGCAATAAGTAGGCTTTCATCATCTTCTCTTCGTTCTTTTTCTCTTCCTCCTGTATGGCTGATCCTTGCTGTGAACCCTGTTTCGTCCTTCGAAAGCTATGGGATCAAGCACAGTATCTGTCAATACAGTTTAATATCCGTACTTGTTAGTGTATCTGTCTTTCAATTCCAATTGACCCATTAAAATGACTGGCCAAGTCACACCCTGTGACTCCCCTCATTTTTCTTTTTTCAAAAGCGAATTTAATGAACACTATACACCTAACAACTCTCCTCCTGCGAGCCGTCTCGCAGACTTTGCTCATTTACCATCCGAATGTTCCTGGATGTAAATAGCATGTGGGATGGCGGCCTAAGGGCTGCCTAACGAAAAATGAAAACAAATTTGAAAGAAAAGGCCGAATGGGTTGCGTATGGGCCGCTACGGGTACGATTTGAATGGGATCCCCGGGTAGGGCGTGCTGTGCCATACCCGAGCTTGGCTGACCAAAGTCGGTTCTCAGACAGGGCGGGTCCTCAGTGACGTTTGTCCACTGCCTGAGTAACCTGGAGTAAACGGGCAAGAATGTGTTTACCGTGGATTTGCAGCCTCTATTCGCCGAATAGAGGGGCACCTAAAAACCAAGGGAGGAGCCAAGATGCTCCTTTTGAAAAATGAGCTGGGCTTCAGACATTTTAGACGATAGGGTGAGCTGCTCACCATAGAAAGTTCTCAGAGGTATCTGCGGACAAACTAAAGTGCGTGCAAGGTGGTCACAATCTTTTCAGCTGAAAAGAAGGTGTCCAGCCTCCAACTGAACCAATAATATTCAATACAAACAACATAAACTGACAAACAAAAACATACGTGCAGGTTCCATCAGTGGTGGCGTGGGGCTGTGAAAAGCTGTTTAAATTTAAACACTGAACATTTAACAAACACATACAAACAAACATGCAACGAATATCGTACAGGTTCCATCAGAACAAAGGATACTGTAAATTACATTTGGCTTGGGGTGTAACTAGCATACGGAGCCAGTGCAGTGTGACCGAAGAAGAGGGGAAGGAGAGAAACAAAAATGAACTGGCATTGCTGAGGTATCCCTGCCATGAGAAGTGGTGGGTAAGCGCTCATAGTTTGCATGGGGCAGCTGGGACCTTGTAGCTGCTGTGGGTGGTGTTCTCTTTCATATCTGGGGGCGGGTCTAGCTGGTGCTGGGTGTCTCCTGCAATCTCGGGAGAAGTGTCCTGGCTGCCTACAGTTGTAACATGACCCCTGAGGCACATAAGGCGGAGCAGGCACTCTGGTGCATTGTTCCCTTGTGTACTGTTCCCTGAGAGGGGGGTCTGGGCTGTTGGTTTCATTGCTGCTTCGGGGGCATTGGTGGGCTGATTCTGTTGCTGTTTCGGGGGGGCTTGACATTCTCGAGCGTAATGTCCTAACTGTCCACAATTAAACCATTCCTTTGACTTGATCTGCTGTGGGCTGTTCCTTCCCTCATTTGCACATGCGGGGTTTTGATATGTTTTAAGTGGATTCATGTCTGCATCTGCCTGCTCTTCGGGATTTATAAATGCTGTTTTATTGTGGACGGATTGCTGCCAAACGCGGGACAATCTTTTCAAGACCCATTTTTCATTATGGGCCTCTTCTGAGGGGTCATAATTGCTGCAAGCACTCTGTCCTGCATCTGTGGCATGGGAAATTATGGTGCGCGTCCATTTAACCATATTTTCTCGGTTCAAATGGGCTCTATTTAAATCGCCAAATACTGCGTTAAAATGGATCCACAGTCTTCCTGCGAATGCTGTGGGGTGCTCAGTTTTCTTCTGTCGGCACTTGTTAAGTCCTTCTACTGGCTCACCTCGATTATACCCTATGGCATCTAAAATGGAGGTGTGCATTTCCTCTAGGGTGCCTCCGCCAACATTCTGTGGGTCGGGGAGGGCTGCTACTACCGATTGGTCCAAACTCAGAACTGTGAGTTTAACCTGCTCTCTCTCGTCCAGGGCGTACATGGTAGCCTGTTGCTTTACCTTTGCGAAAAACTGGTGGGGGTCTGCGGTGGGGAGAAACGGAGTGATCTTTTCACACGCGTCCCTTAGTTGGGTTACAGTTAAGGGGGTGGTGTAAATAATATCGGGTGCGCCTTCTGTGGTCGCTTTTCTCTGGGTGGTGACTGGATTCATTGGTACGGTAACTATCTGATCTGTGGGGGGTTGGGGTGCTTGTCTTTTCTGCTGCGCTGCTGGCGCACATGTTCCCTGAACATAACGCTGCGCTGTCTCACTTAACTCTTTCCAGTCTGGGGCATTCTCCTCATCTAACTGCGTTCCAAAGGTGCTTTGGAACCCATTTTGTACTGAAAGCAGCGATTGCAGCTCCGCAATCTGCTTCCTGCATTTCGCATGATCTACAGTACTCTGTCTTTGTTCTGTGGTGGCAGCATGGAGTGCTCTCAAAGCTGCTTTAAGGTCAGAGCATTGCCTCTGCAAAGCCTCTACCTGCTTCTCTGATTCTTCTCTTATCAGGACGGCACGTTGCACGTCCTGATAGGCCTTTTCGTACTGGGTCTGGGAACTGCTGAGATGGGCTAGACAAGACTGATGTGCCCTCTTGGCATCATCCACCTCTCTACCTTTCTCTGCCAACTTCCCTCTAAGATCCATATTTTCCTTCTCAATGTCCCTGACATCCACTTTACTCATTCGATTTCTCTCCTCTAATTCTGCCCGGAGCGTCTGAACGACCTCCTCTGTGCCTCGCAATTGTGCCAAACAGGACACAATCGCCATCGGCTTACGTGCTTTACTCATATTTTTCTTGTGAATTTGAGAGAGGTTCTCCCACCAAGTATGTCCTATACTTCCGGGACCTGTCTCCTCATTCAAACAAAACTCTTTCCAAAGGGGCCATCCCTTTCCTTGCAGATACTTGCGGAGTTCCAGCTCCCACACGGGACACTGACCTACTCGGCTACTGCTGGTCGCTGCGACCACAAACCGTTCTGGGTTCATGAGGCGTTCCATTGCCTGCATGGCCATTTTTCTGACTCACTTTAATTTGGAACAGGGGGTGTTGAGGTTATGTCTCACGAAACGGGTAAGGCTTACGCTATGTTCCGTTCACAAAACTACCGAAAGTTTGTTGCAACAAAAATGCTTTCAGGTTTTCCTTACAACCCTGTTAGTACGCATGCACTAAACACACTTCCGAATTACGTTTATTCCTTTGAACACCTTGAATATTTGTGATTTCTTTCCTTTTTCTTTACCAGATTTCTAATTCAAATTTCAGGGTCCTCGACGGAGTGGGGGTACCACTTATAACCGTGTCCCGTCGCGGAGTCGCCACTAAATGTTGAATTATTTTACTGGTGTGTAATTCGCGTTTATTGGAGTGTATTAACACGCCTCCGTTTAAAGGCCGTGTGCTTAACACTGCTAGGCTCTATGTATGTATTTTCAGCTCGGGAGTCGCCAGGTGCCGTATCTAGACACCTCACAAATATTCCAAGGTCAGGTTCAAAGTAATAAAACGATACACCGATTAGTAAGTTCCAAACGATTAGTATTTATTATTACAAATATAATAAATACGCATGCACACGCTAAGGGACTAAGCTACAACTAAACTAAGAGATCAGAATACTTAACTAAACAGGAACAGGCAAGGTCAGGGAGCGAGGCCTTCGTTTCGATCTTGGTCTGTAACCTTCAGAGAGTGTGCTGGTCGCTGGGGGTCTAGTGGGGCTGGTTCGCGTAGCGAGCGTCGTATTGTCACTTACGGTTCGGCGGCTGTTGCTCAACGGCTGGAGTCAGGATACAAGTCGAAGTTCTGGGTCGAAGTCAAAGCCGGAGCACGAAAACAACAGACAGGACCATGTGTGGGGGTCTATCTTTATAGGGCCCCAATGTCCGTGCCTTTTTTGGGGCGGGCTTTCACCTTCAGGTATCGATTGGATCAGATCCTAATCGATATCTTTTGAATTCCCCCAATGTGAGGGTCTCTCCTCGATGGAGGGAGCGGTCTCTATGGTGGATACTTCTGGTGCCGCTCTGTCTGGACATCCACTTAAAGTATCTATTCAAACCCAAATGTTGCCATTGTGTGTGCCCAGATCTGGATTGCCTCATTAATATGCAAAGCGTTTTGCTATTAACACCTTTGGTTTGAGATCTTCCACCTGGCCAGAAACTAGTTTTGCTGCTTGCAAAATGCTAATCAGTCTTTGCAGACTGCTTGTCTTGGCTAAACTGCTTTTTCCCTGCAGTCTTAGCAGTTCTCCATCTTGTTAGCCCAGTGTCCATCTTAGGTGGCTACAACATTGACTATAGAAGTCCGTCGGGAATCCATCTGGCCCTGGCGCCTTTCTTGCCTGCAGGGAGTTGATACTCTACATGACTTCCCCCAGTTCTAGTGGTGATTCCAGGCCCTGTCCCCTATCTTTACCCATGTCCAGTCCATCGAGGAACTGCTGCATCATTGAGTCCTCCTCCGGGGACTGGAGTTGTACAGCCCTCGGTAGAGGGTTGCAAAGGCTTCATTTATCTGTTCTGGCTCAGCGGCTAGCTTGCCGCACCTGTCTTTGACATGAGCTATTTCCCTCGTGGCTGCCTGCTTCCTCAACTGGTGAGCCAGCAGGCGGCTGGCTTTGTCACCATGCTCATAAAAGGTTTCCCATGTCGGCTGGAGCTGGTGCACTGTCTTCCCGGTGGAGAGCAGGTCAAAGTCCATTTGTCATTTTTTTCCTTTCTGCCAGTAGTTCCATGGTTGGGGCCATGGTGTACCGCCGATCCACCTTCAATGTGGAGTCGGCCAGCTGTTGCCTGGCTGCCCCCTCCTTCCTGACTTTGCACACCTTGAACGCAATAATTACCCCCTTGATCACCACCTTCAGCGCCTCCCAGAATGTGGAGGGAGACCTCCCTGTTCCAGTTGTTGGTAACGCACCCGTCTATGGCCTGTGATATCCGATTGCAAAATGCCTTCTCGTCAAGGAGGGCCATGTCCAACCTCCATGGGGGAAGTTGAGCACGCCCCGGCTCCAACCTCACATTCACATAGTGTGGAACGTGCTGTGTGATCCCTTTGTTAAGACGGATGGTCAACATTGTGGTTATTCATAGGAAAAGGAAACATCCTCAAAATCACAGGCCTCAAAATATCCTGGGCCAGAATTTTAAAGCGCTTGAGCAGGCACGCACCTGTGAAATTGTGCGAGGAGACATGGGGTACGTGGCCTGATGCCACAGCACCCTTGCACAATAATACGGTTGGCGGGCGCACACTGGAGTTGGAAGCGTAAAATGGTAATTAAGACCATGAAACTTGCAATTGTTCCAAATTTTACACAGCCCATGTGTTTTTACGGTTGGCGAACAGGCCAATCGCCCAAGTTGCATTCATGTTTTCTCACCAATCCCGATCCAGGGTGGGAGAGAAAGCCTGAATATGTGCATATTTACAATGAGGAGCCTCAATCCACTTCCCGGCATTGGTTCCAATGATTTTGGCATGACTCTTAAAGCCAACTGCTCAGATCACTCGTGTCAATTTTGTCCTCTCTTGATAGCCCCAGGATATCTGTTTGAACTTGTATCTGTGGGACCCCAGAAGGACATTTCAGATGCTTCTTGCTGCAGCAGGATAGATCTGCATCAGCATGGTCAGCAGTGCCTCCTGGCCCGGCAGGTGGTTGGACTCCTCCAGCTGCACCTGCAGGAGTTGGACGGTTGCTGACAACTCCTCATAGAAACATAGAAAATAGAAGTAGGATGAGGCCATTCAGTCCTTCAAGCCAGCTCCGCCATTCATTATGATCATGGTTGATCGTCAAGTTCAATACCCTGATCCCGCCTTCCCCCCATATCCCTTGATCCCTTCAGCCCCATGAGCTATATCTAATTCCTCTTGAAATCACACATTTTGGCTTCAACCTCTTTCTGTGGTAACGAGTTGAGCAGATTTACCACTCTCTGGGTGAAGAAATTTCTCCTTAACTCGGCCCTAAAAGATTTACCCCTAAACCTCAAACTATGTCCCCTAGTCCTGGACTCTCCCCCCCCCCCCCCCCCCCCATCGGGAACTTGATTTCTGAATCTACCCTGTCTAACGCTGTTAGAATTTTGTCAGTTTCTGTGAGATCCCCTCTTATTATTCTAAACTCCTATGAATATAATCCTAACTGATTTAGTCTCTCCCCTTACGTCACTCCCGCCATCCCAGGAATCAGTCTGGTAAACCTTTGCTGTACTCCCTCTGTCCAGCAGGGTCTCAAGCTCTGTGTCTGCAAACAGGCATGTCGCTCTCCTTGCTGCTGTCCTGTTGGCTGGGATGGTGTTTGGGGGGAGCTGAGTGCTAATATGCGGCTGCAGCTTGTCAGCCTCTCGAGTGGCAATTCCGACTCTGGCAAATTGGACTAAATATTTAATTGGAATCGATCGAGATTGACGTGGCGCTGGTGTTAGCCCATTAATGGATCGTGATTTGCACCAGGTCCAGCGCAAATTTAGTTGTTGTGGAAGTCCACCAATGCAGACCCGGCGTCGGTACTTAGGACTGGATTCTCCGATTTTGAGGGATGTTTCTAGTTTTACGACCAAAAAGCTGGTGCCGCCCCCGCACCGATGCTTCGGCAGATGGGCCAGCAGCTGCACCACGTGAAGCCCCCGGATTTACCTGCAGATACGGAAGCAGAAATGACGCACATGCGCACGGCGGCGCCCTGCGGCAGCCGTGCCGTACAACATGGCGCCGACTGCACGCGTGCCCCGCCTTCCAGATAGTGTCCCCCTGCAACCCTCCCCCTCGCCACTTCCGGACCACCCCCCCACCAGTCCCTCCAGCCCCCGGCGAACCACCCACGGCTAGCAGAATGGCTCCAACCCCCCCCCCCCCGCAACTGTGGCGGCGCTGGGCACAGTCTGCAGCCGCTACGCGAGGTCCCCGAAAACTGTGAGCACATGCGACCGATGCTGTCGGGAAGGCCGCCCATTGTCGGAGGGCCTCAAGTGTCGCACTGAGGCCGTCCCAACGGCGTGCGGCATACTCAGCGATTACGCTGTTTATAAGGAGGCGGAACATCTGAAAACGGTGCCGCCCCCATCTGACCAATCGGCAAACACGATTTTGGTGTCGGCAATCGGAGAATCCCGCCCTTAATTTCTGAAACGAAGAATCACGGCCAGTGTGTTTCGGGTTTAAAATGGCTCTTCATCAGACAAAGATTCTGAAGAAGCTATGAAGAAGAATCATACAGTCTCGAAATGTTAACTGTATTTCTCTGTCTAAAGATGTTGCCAGACCTGCTGAGTTTATCCAACATTTTCAGTTTTTATTTCAGATTTACTGCATCCGCAGTATTTTATTTTTATTGGATGGGACTACGCCCAGACCTGGTCTAACCCGATAACGGCAAGGTAGCACAGTAGTTAGCACTGTTGCTTCACAGCGCCAGGGTCCCAGGTTCAATTCCCGGCTTCGGTCACTGTTTGTGCGGAGTCTGCACATTCTCTCTGTGTCTCGCTGGGTTTCCTCCGGGTGCTCCGGTTTCCTCCCACTAGTCCCGAAAGACGTGCTGTTAGGTAAATTGGACATTCTGAATTCTCCCTCCGTATACCCGGACAGGTGCCGGAGTGTGATGACGAGGAGATTTTCACAGTAACTTCATTGAAGTGCTAATGTAATTCTCCAAATTAGTTCTCAAATTTAAAGAGAGAGATGTAGGGTACGTTGTAATGGAAACATTTCAAAGTGTCATTTTGGGCACATTTGGCAGGGTGATTCTCGACGGCCACGTTGGCGAGATTGTGGCACGCATTCAACGGCACTTGAATGAGCCCCCACAAGATTCTTGCAATTATTTGCTCCCTTGCCATTTGATTTGCCTGAATTGTGCCTCAGTGTCTCACCAATAACAAGGGGGAGCTGCATTTAAACACTCCCTCACAACTCACTCCCAGTCAATACACAATCGCAGCAGTGCGCGGATATGTTCCACATTTGGAGATGCCGGCCTGGACAGGCTTCATGGCGCTGAGCATGAGAGGTGGGCCGCTCTGTTCCCCTGAGGGGGTCGGAGATTCAGCAGCAAGGTCAGCAATGCCGTCTGGGCAGCAGTGACAGCGGCTCGCAGCTCGGGCAGCAGGCCAAGGATGACCACTGTCCAATGTTGGAAGAAGACCAACGATCTGCACCGAGCTGCAAGGGTAAGTTACCACCTCTCTCCTGGCATCAGTTCTGCCTGCGACCGCTCAATTTCTCAAAGCCCCCCTCCTCCCAAAATCACTGGCTGACACCTCGCACTCCCCCCACCTCTGGTTGTTGTTGTATTCAACGACAGCATGGGTGGTAACATGGTCCTCATTATATTAGGTCTCCGTATCGGTCTCAGGCCTCAGGACTGGCACCATCAGTCTGAATCTCAGCGGATATCCCTTCTCCCCCACGAGTTGGGGGAGGGGGGGGTGTGTGTCCTCCTCCTCCACAGGGTGCCAAATCCACGAGCACATGGCACAGGTGCCACACTGTCTCTCTGCTGTGACGCAGAGTTCTGCAGCACATGGCGTCTGTCAGCTCACTGAATAACCAACGACACCTATACACCTTGGGCCATCGCTGGCCTCCCCTTCTGGGTCCCTCCTCAGCCTGATGGGCGGCTAGGTGTGCAGAGTGTGTGGCGGCCCCCTACACATGGGGTGCCACCTCCAGCGGGCGTTGTCACTGCTGCCTTCTATGCTGCCTGCCTCGGTTGCCACCAGCAACATGAGGGCAGCCTCTGCGGGATCACCACCAGCAAACATTTTTTGGGTTGGAAAGAATTGGAGAAGGAGAGAGACCAGCAATCAGTTCGAGCCTTCATCCTAAGACCCCAAATTCCCCCAAGCTTTCCCCACCCTTACATGCCCAGCCTTTTCTCAGAGTGCCGTCCAGCAAGCCAGTTGCATTGGCAAACCTTGCTCTGTACACTCACCCCTGGCCACATCAGGAACCCCTAGATCCCAACCCCAGGCCTCTGCTGGAAACATAGGGACATACACCGTTCAGGCATCAATGTTTGCCGAACATGCTATGCACTAATTATCCTCTGAGATATGGCATGTGTAGGCAGTTGAGAGTTGAGAATATTTTGCTGATTAAACGGTCAACAGTAGCAAAGATTTGAAAATCATCTATGTAACATTCCACATATCACCCTTACCATTAAACAATAAGGAAATGTCATCATTCCATATTGGTACCATTACAAAGCTATGTCAGCTCATTTTCACAAAAAAAACCCCACACGGCATCACCGCTACAGGCTCCTCAACAGAAATGGAGGATAAGCCTGAGAATGTGTTATCATGTCCAAAGCTATTTCGAGAAATGATCAGTCCATCAATGTGTGACTTGTTCTATGTATCAGTGCCATTCTCCGTCTAGGAGCCGCAGCTGTACAGGCCCTCCCACACGGCCCAATCTCACCGGAATCAAATCCTGGCATCCACATATTCCACTGGTGCTCAAGGTGCAGTTGCACATCTTGACTTCCAGCGTGTTTAACCCGCGGTTACGTGCCAGTGACAGGCAGCACTCACCACACCAGCAACAAAGGCATCAGCAATCTGCAAAGGCATTTCTTCAACAGCATTAGGAGGTGCCCCATTTGGAACAATGTTGTGCACCAGGGCCCGCAGCATCAAACCAGATTGCCTTCTGAATTCACAGGTCCCCCTGAGACCTGAGTTCCAGGACCCAGGTATCTTAGAACAAATTGGCCTTCTCTCCGGCTCCAAAAAAAGGAAGGAAACAGCAACAGCAGCCTCCAGGCATCTGCAGCCACCAAGGGGAGCAGCAGCAAACACAACCTCAGCTGTGAAGTGCCGTGACAACTAACAAGGCTAATTCCTCGTTTGCAATAGCCTTCAGCTGTGAAGCTAGAGGCTGCTCACAGTCAAAGGGAGTGAAATTGACTTTCAGGATAGAAGCTATAGCAGGGTTCTGTTCACAAAGTGTTTGGTAGGACAGACAGGCTGTAGCTCTGGTTGGACCTGTTATGGGTCTCCACAATATTTTATTTTATTTTTAAAAAATAATTTTTATTAAGGTTTTCACAAAATATAAACAACAAAACAATATTAACAAAACAACCATGGTAAAAACCCAAGAACAACACCCACCCAACTACAAAAGCAACTACTAAAACGCAAAAAAAAAGCAAGCAACAAAAAAGAAAGAGATAACACCCGCCACATCCAACAAACCCATGTACACAATTCTCCCTCCCACCGAACCAACCCCCCCCCCCTCCCCCCCACCCCCGGGCTGCTGCTAATGCTGCATTCCTACAATTCCACCAGGAAGTCAAGGAAAGGCTGCCACCGCCTAAAGAACACCTGTACTGATCCCCTCAGGGCAAATTTCACCTTCTCCAATTTGATGAACCCCGCCATATCATTGATCCAGGCCTCCACGCTTGGGGGCCTCGCATCCTTCCATTGAAGCAAGATCCTCCGCCAGGCTACAAGGGATGCAAAGTCCAGAACACCGGCCTCTTTCGCCTCCTGCACTCCCGGCTCCACTGCAACAGCAAAAATTACGAGTCCCCAGCCTGGCTTGACCCTGGATCCCACCACCCTCGACACCGTCCTTGCTACCCCCTTCCAAAACTCCCCCAGCGCTGGGCATGCCCAAAACATATGGGCGTGGTTCGCTGGGCTCCCCGAGCACCTAGCACACCTGTCTTCGCCCTCGAAAAACCTACTCATCCTCGTCCCAGTCATGTGGGCCCTATGTAGCACCTTGAACTGTATGAGGCTAAGCCTCGCACAAGAAGAGGAGGCATTCACCCTTTCCAGGGCATCCGCCCACGTCCCCTCCTCAATTTCCTCACCCAGCTCCTCTTCCCATTTACCCTTCAGCTCCTCCACCAAGGCCTCATCTACCTCCTGCATTACGCGGTATACGTCCGAAATCCTCCCTCCTCCAACCCACACCCCCGAGAGCACCCTGTCCCGTACCCCACGTGGGGGCAGCAGAGGGAACCCCTCCACCGGCTGCCTGGCAAACGCCCTAACCTGCATGTACCTAAACATGTTCCCCGGGGAGAGCCCAAACTTCCCCTCTAACTCCCCCAGGCTCACAAACCTCCCATCCACAAACAGGTCCCTCAACCTCCTAACCCCTACCCTGTGCCAGCCCAGAAATCCGCCATCGATGCTCCCTGGAACAAACCGGTGGTTCCCCCGTATCGGGGACTCCATCGAGCCCCCCACCTCCCCCCAGTGCCGTCTCCATTGCCCCCAGATTTGAGGGTAGCCGCCACCACCGGGCTCATGGTATACCTCGTTGGAGGGAGCAGCAACGGCGCCGTTACCAGCGCCTCCAGGCTCACACTGCAGAGGGTCCTTGTCCTGCTTAAGGATCAAGGAAATCAGCGCCCGTGACATAGTTGGGGGCAAAGCCCCCCCCTCCCTTGCCTCATTAAAGGTCCGAACCAACAGGGGGCCCAACAGGTCCGCATACATTTTAGAAAATTCGGCCGGAAAACCATCCAGCCCCAGCGCCTTCCCCGACTGCATGCTCCCTATCCCTGTAACCAGCTCCTCCAGCTCAATCGGCGCCCCCAGTCCCTCCACCGTCGGAAATTGCAGCTTGTCCAAGAAGCGCCCCATTCCCCCCCCTCCACCGGGGGTTCAGACCGGTACAATTCCCCATAAAAGTCCCTAAAGACCCCATTATCGTCTACCCCCCTCCGCACCACCTTCCCATCTCTATCCTTCACTCCCCCAATCTCCCTGGCCGCGTCTCGCTTTCAGAGCTGGTGTGCCAGCATCCTACTCGCCTTCTCCCCGTATTCATACACCGCTCCCTGTGCTTTCCTCCACTGAGCTTCCGCCTTTCTGGTGGTCAGTAGATCGAACCTGGCCTGAAGGCTACGCCGCTCCCCCAGCAATCCCTCCTCCGGAGCCTCTGCATATTTCCAATCCACCCTCACCATCTCCCCCACCAATCTCTCCCTCTCCCTCTGCTCCCCCCTCTCCCTATGGGTTCGGATGGAAATCAACTCCCCTCTAATCACCGCCTTCAATGCCTCCCAGACCGTCCCCACTCGGACCTCCCCGTTGTCGTTGGCCTCAAGGTACCTCTTGATACACCCCCGAACCCTCTCGGCCACCTCCTCGTCTGCCAGCAGCCCCACCTCCAAGCACCAGAGCGGACGCTGGTCCCTCTCCTCCACCAGCTCGAGGTCCACCCAGTGCGGGGCATGATCCGAAATGGCTATGGCAGAGTATTCAGCATCCTCCACCCTCGAAACCAGCCCCCTGCTCAGGACAAAAAAATCAATCCTGGAATAGGCCTTATGCACGTGGGAGAAAAACGAGTATTCCCTGGCCCTTGGCCTGGCAAACCTCCAGGGATCCACCCCTCCCATCTGATCCATAAACCCCCTCAACACCTTAGCCGCCGCCGGCCTCCTACCCGTCCGGGACTTGGATCGATCCAATGGGGGATCCAGCACCGTTTTGAAGTCCCCCCCCCATGATCAGGCCCCCCGCCTCCAGATCCGGAATGCGGCCCAACATGTGCCGCATAAACTCCGCATCGTCCCAGTTTGGGTCGTAAACATTCACCAGCACCACCCGCTCCCCCTGCAGCTTACCACTCACCATCACATATCTCCCGCCACTGTCAGCCACCACATTTAACGCCTCAAACGACACCTTGTTCCCCACCAGGATCGCTACCCCCCGTACTCTTCTCATCCAGCCCTGAGTGAAATACTTGGCCCACCCACCCCTTCCTCAGTCGAACCTGGTCCGCCACCTTCAAGTGCGACTCTTGGAACATGGCCATATCTGCCTTCAGCCCCTTCATGTGCGTAAACACCCGGGCCCGCTTGACCGGCCCGTTCAGCCCCCTCACATTCCAGGTTATCAGTCGGATCAGAGGGCTCCCTGCCCCCCTCCCCTGCCGACTAGCCATAACCCATCCCCTGCCCGCCACTGGCCAGCGCCCCTCGCTCGGCCTGTTCCCCACGGCGGCAACTCCCCACCCCCCCAGCAGGGACCCCTACATACTCCAGCTCCTTCCTGGCCATTTCAGCAGCAACCCGGTACCCCCCCCCCCCCCCCCCCACCCCCTCCCCAGGCTAGGACCACTCCTAGCCGCGCCCCCCCTCCATAGCACTCCCGTGAGCCAGCTAACTTCTGCTGACCCCAACGCCTCCCGCCACACCTCCGACCCCTCCCCACGTGGGGCTAATCCTCCTCCTCCGTGCCCATCAGCAGGCCTTTCTCCCCCCCCTCCCCGCCCTTGCGCGGGAAAATAACAACCAGCAAAGGCCCGCGCTGCTCAGCCCCGTCCCTGCCCCCATCACCCCACAGCGCGGGAAACCAGAGGAAAGCCCGCGCTTTCGCCCTGCCCAACCCCGCCTCCTCTAGGGCAACTCCCATTGCCGGTCCCCACCTCCAGCTCCCCGCACTCCCAGTTTACCTCCCTGCCCGAACCCATCCACCAGACCCATACAAAAAGACATAACGACATCGCCCCACCCACCCTAAAGCCAACACACATCCTGCATGAAACAGAGAAACCCCCCTCCAAAGAAAAAATTAGACACAGTTGCATTTACATACAAAACCCCCCTCCCTGACCCTCAGTTTGAGTCCAATTTCTCGGCCTGCACAAAGGCCCACGCCTCCTCCGGGGACTCAAAATAATGGTGACGGTCCTTGTCGGTGACCCACAGACGCGCCGGCTGCAACATGCCAAACTTTACGCTCCGTCTGTGGAGCACCGCCTTCGTCCGGTTGTACCCGGCCCTCCGCGTAGCCACCTCCGCACTCCAGTCCTGGAAGATCCGCACCTCCGTGTTCTCCCACTTGCTGCTCTGCTCCTTCTTGGCCCACTGGAGCACGCACTCCCGGTCAATGAACCGGTGGAACCGCACCAGCACCGCCCGCGGCGGCTCGTTCGGCTTGGGCCTCCTGGCCAGTATTCTGTGGGCCCCCTCCAGCTCCAGGGGCCCCTGGAAGGATCCAGCTCCCATCAGCGAGTTCAGCAAAACGATCACATAGGCCGCCAGGTCCGACCCCTCCAGCCCCTCCGTGAGGCCCAGGATCTGTAAATGTTTCCGCCTCGACCGGTTGTCCAGCTCCTCGAACCGCCCCTGCCACTTTTTATGGAGCGCCTCGTGCAGCTCCATCTTCCCCACGAGGGCCGTGGCCTCATCCTCCCTTTCGGAGGCCTGATGCTGCAGTTCCCGGATTGCGGCCCCCTGGGCTGTCTGAGTCTCCAGCAGCTTACCGGTGGTAGCCTTCAGCGACTCCAGCAACTCCACCTTAGGCTCCTGGAAGCAGCGCCGAAGAGTCTCCTGCTGCTCCCGCGCACACTGCCTCCACTCCTCGAGGGCTCCCCAGGCCGCCATTTTGTTTCCCTTCCCCCGCTTTTCCAGGGGCGCTGCCACCGCTTTTCTGCTCACCCCACTCCTGGTCCGGACCATAGAACCCTGGGGATCTACTGCAGACCCCTTCCCACGTTGGGAATTGTCGAAAAAGCTCCGTTGGGGGCCCTGAAAAGAGCCCCAAAGTCCGTTTCTAGCGGGAGCTGCCGAACGTGCAGCTTAGCTCCGCATAGCCGCAACCGGAAGTCTCGGACTCCACAATATTTAAGGATAGCTTAAAGACCTCAAAGATGTAGTGCCCCCCCACCCCGGCCACCCACTGAGCACTATGGCACAGCTTCGGTGCCCTTGAATTGCCTGCCGGAAAATGGGAATGGCGACACATCTCAATTCTCCTCAGAAGCCATTGTGTCAGCTTCATGTCTGTGAAAGGAGTACTGGACAATACCCATGTAATTTCCCGATGGGGAGTCGTGTAATTCCTGCGAGTCCATTGCATTCGACTTCAATCTTGCTAATGAGATTGAAATGAGTGTTAATGATCATAATAATAATCTTTATTAGTGTCACAAGTAGGCTTACATTAACACTGCAATGAAGTTACTATGAAAATCCCCGAGTTGCTACACTCCAACACCTGTTCGGGTACACAGAGGAAGAATTCAGACTGTCCAATTCACCTAACAAGCACGTCTTTCGGGATGTGTGGGAGGAAACCGGAGCACCCGGAGGAAACCCACACAGACTCAGGGAGAAGATGCAGACTCTACACAGACAGTAACCCAAACTAGGAATCGAACCCGGGACTCTGGCGCTGTGAAACAACAGTGCTAACCACTGTGCTACCGCGCCGCCCCATGATTTTCTCGCCGCCTTTGGGCATGATCTGAACTCGCCATCGGGAGCGGGCTGGGTGAATTGCAAACTGGTTTGCACTCAGCCCGAATCTCGATTGTGACCTATCCCGCTATTTATCCAATGCACCCAGATCTATGCTAGGTGTGACGCAGTGGTTAAATCGTACCCACAGAATGGACTTTAATAGCACCTGATCTGTGCTCACGCTGGGAGCGAAAATCGGGAAGTGAGTATCAAATGCAAATTTATGCATGGTGAAGATTGTGAGGGATTCCCTAGGAAATCCCCCTGTCAGGCACCATTGTGAATGATAGCTTCTGCACAAACCCAGCTGTCTGCACTGTTTCATTTATCTCCCTTCATGCTTCTGTAGCTTTGACGTGCCCTACTGTGAAAATAACAGAAACCACTTAACTGTCTTTGATGCGATCTGGGAGCTGTCAATCACAGCTAAATGTTTATCACCATTGTGGTTAGTTTCACAGCTGCCCACCTCAAAGCCACTCAAACGTGAAGGGAGATGAATGAAACAATGTAGACAGCTGTGTGTGAGAGGAAGCTGTCAATCACAGCCTAGTGAAAGCAATTTCTCAGAGATGTGACTGAAATATCTGAGGGGGTTTAATCCTGGCAGACTGGTTTTCTCTTTCCAGGAATTGACCGGTGCTGCTTCCTCCACCTGAGCAGCAGGCAAGTTTTAAAACAATGAATCTTTTCACTGCCTCTATTTGGACTGCTCTCTAGCTTCCAGAGAGGCGTTTCTCTTCTGGGGGGCTTCCAGTCTGGGGTCTCTGGGAGGGGGTTGGCTCTTTAATTAGGGGGTCTCTGTGTTGGTTCTCTTTAATTAGTAGATCTCTGGTGGGGACGTCTCTAATTGGGGGGGGTCTCTGGTGGGGGTGGGGTGGCAAGTCTTGCATTGTGGGGGGGGGGGAGGTGGCCCACTGATGGACCTTGGGGGCAATCCCCTTAATGAGTTACCCCCGTGGCCAACTGGCACCTGCTCACTGATGCTCAGTTTGGGGTTCTGCCAGTGTCACTCAGCTTCTATCCTCATAACAACCTTAGTGCAAACATGCACAAAAGAACTGAACTCCAGAGGTAAGACCAGAGTGACTGCCCTTGACATCAAGGCAGCATTTAACCAAGTGTGGCATTAGGGAGCTCTGGCAAAACTGGAGTCAATGGGAATCGGGGGAATCACACTTCACTAGTTGGAGTCTTACGTAGGAGACAGGAGGATGGTTGCGATTGTTGGAGCTCAATTATTTCAGTCCCAGGACATCGCTGCAGGAGTTCATCAGGGTCGTGTCCTAGGCCCAACCATCTTCAGCTGCTCCAACAATGACTTTCCCCCATCATTAGGTCAGAAGTGGGGATGTCCGCTGACGATTGCACAATGTTCAGCATCATTCATGACTCCTGATACTGAAGCAGTTCATGTCCAAATGCAGCAAGACTTGGGTTGATGAATGTCAAGTGACATTCGCGCCGCAGAAGTGCATGGCAATGACCGTCTCTAACAAGAGAGAATCTAACATCCACCCCTTGGTATTTGTGCATTACCAGCGCTGAATCCTCCACTATCACCATCCTGGAGGTTACCATTGACCAGAAACTGAACTGGACCAACTATATAAATACTGTGGCTACAAGAGTAGGTTAGAGGCTGGAATTTCTGTGGTGAGTAATTCACCTCTTGACTCGAAGCCCGCCCACCATCTACAAGTCACAAGTCAGGAGTTTGACGGAATACTCGCCCCTTGCTTAGATGAGTGCAGCTCCAATCATGCTTAAGAAGCTCAACACCATCCTGAACAAAGCAGCCCGCTTGACTGGCAACCCATCTGCCAACTTCAATACCCATTTCCTCACACCACTGAAGAAGAGTGGCAGCAGTGTGTATAATCTACAAGATGCACTGCTGCAACTCACCACAGCTCCCTCGACAACACCTTCCCAACCTGCGACTAATTTCAGCTACAGCCGATACATTTACTCTTTCGGCTCAAAGGTAAGGAAAGGACACTTTTGTGAGGTATGAGGTGAGTGTGTTGTTTGTGTTGGCGGAATTGCACAACAACACGGTAGCATGGTGGCCTCACGGTAGCATGGTGGTTAGCATCAATGCTTCACAGCTCCAGTGGTCCCAGGTTCGATTCCCGGCTGGGTCACTGTCTGTGTGGAGTCTGCACGTCCTCCCCGTGTGTGCGTGGGTTTCCTCCGGGTGCTCCGGTTTCCTCCCACAGTCCAAAGATGTGCGGGTTAGGTGGATTGGCCATGCTAAATTGCCCGTAGTGTAAGGTTAATGGGGGGATTGTTGGGTTACGGGTATACGGGTTACGTGGGTTTAAGTAGGGTGATCATTGCTCGGCACAACATCGAGGGCCGAAGGGCCTGTTCTGTGCTGTACTGTTCTATGTTCTATGTTCTATAACACAAAATAGCCCCCACATTATAGCGGTAAATACACCCTTCAGAAGCACTTTATTGGTTGTAAAGTGCTCTAGGAAGTCGTGAGATGGTGAAAAGCATTATATTAATGTAAGTTTATCTTTCCTTCAGGAGAAAAATGGAATAAATTAGTTAAAAAAACAGCAGTGCAGAAAAGGGTGGAGATAAATTTGTAATGATAATACCAAATGTGATGGCCGGGGGCACGGGAGGGTTCCTTTATGTTGCCCTACTCCAGCTTCTCTTGGACTTTTAAGACGGCTCATGATTTGGTTTGAGAGTACTTCCATTCTCTCACATTTCCTGACAGTTTTGTCTGTCAGATGGTCACGACCAGCATAGGAAATACAAGGATAAGTCTGTCTAATTTTAGAATGCATCATGTAACCGTGGAATACACCAGAGGATACGCTAATAATGATATCACGATTCATAATAAAAATGTAATAACTTGTACCATTACACAAGAGCTGCTCATGTGTTACTGCTGTGGTCACAGTTTGCATCTCAGCAGCGGTTGACATTGAGTTCTGTTGGCTCCACGTACGATTATCCTGTCACTTGTCAGGCAGGTGGCTGGAAAGCTCAGTTGACACAAGTTGAAATAACCACCTAAAGGGAATACTGACGTTTGACCCTCTCAATCTTGTAACAAGTGAGCCTCCTGTTAACCAAAAAAAAAATGCTTTGGAGAAGTCTCACTTTTAAAATAATACGTAGCCTTTTTATAAATGGAACAATAGCTATAAAATGATCTGCTGTGTTTGGGTTGGAAACTTTTATTCGGATTTTTACATTGTGAAAATAGTTCAAGTTGACCTACGAGGAGCTAGTTTTCCAAAGAGGCTTTCAACGGACACACAAATGTAGTACAGTGGCTTGAAAAGCACGGTCTTGTTCCTTCATCCTCTGCTAATGCTGCAGTTAAGAAAATGGAGCAAAATAGGAAATCATACTTGCATTATGGTGTAATAAATATCCAACCTGGAGTATAATTCATCGTTATTAAAAATGCGGGTAATATAATAAATATTAAATACACAAAGCCTCAACCCACCTCATTGTTGTTGCCAGCATTTATCAGATGGTCATCAGCCACAAAACTTTATTCATCAACTGATCAGGAGATGTTAGATATTTGAGCACAAGTTCATGTTTTTGGTTGCACTGTAGGCTTTATTTGGTTATAGTGCAATTCAGGCTCATTGTTAAAACTAGATGTGATGTTAAAACACTCGTCAGTTCTTGATTGCTTATTATTGTATCAGTTATGTTGAAGGATACATAGGGACGCAATGACATCATTTTCTTGACAATTTCAAAATAACTTAAAATATCCATATTAATTTATCCCGATACTTCAGGCAACACAAGCATTTATTTTTTGTTTGAATTAAACAGTTTGACTCCGCATTCATCATAATTACAAGGAAATTATAGCTTCTGCAGATGGGACTCAGGAAAAATGCATCACCGCCATTTTCATGGATTTAGAAGTCCTGATAGCTGTGCGGTATAACATCGTGACATCCTGAGGCATAAACACATTTATTTTAGTAAATTTCATGCACAAATAATCTTCAGGGTTTACACTGAGCAAGCACAAGAGTGTTTTCGTGGTGTGGGCAGACCACAAGAGTACTGAATTTGTGAGCAAGCCAGCTGAAATTGGAGGATTAATTTCAGCTGCAAAAAATCTATACTTTCGAAGTGTTGAAATGACAACGTTCAGGAGAGCAAATCAAGTAATCACCATTCAAGACTGGCGCAAGAACCACACCATCTTCTGTATGAGGGAGAACAGATTAACCTGCCTGCAAAACAAAAAAGGGAAGAAATATTGATTTGATCATTGACCTTTTTCGAAGTTTGTAAGACGTATAAAATAGCAGTAATATTAGCAGCATAAATTGTACTTTAAAATTCATTGTTAGAAGACAGCTGACTAAGGAGCTCATCAGTCTAAAATACAATAGTTTTATAGGACTTTAGCTCCCTTCTTTTATACTACCCATCGTGCGCATTCACTTTAACTAGTACCCAATTCCATCATGTCTCTAGTTTAACAGATGGCACAAACTAATGAAAAGGACCTTTTTTAATTAGTCCGTCTAAAGATATTTATTCACGTTGGAGGTCTTTCCCAATAAAGTTTCATTGACCAGGTTTGGGGCTGTCAGCTTCCAGCAGTCACCATCTGCTTTGTGGCAGAAACTGGCTGCTGGAACAGTCTTTGCATTTCCACTTCACTGGGCTGGAAACCAGTTTGAAGTTGTACCTTTTCTCATCATCTTGGAAAATTCAGAATTGTGCCCATGGCAATCGTTTTGCAAGTGGGTATTTTTTATTATTCAGTAGGACAGCAAATTTGATGCCATGGTTACAGTCCTCTTCTATTTTTTCCTGAGGAATTACACGTCGATAGATATTGCAAACACCTTTGTACCTACATAGATACATACATTGCAGAAGGAGGCCTTTCGGCCCATTGAGTCTGCACCGACCCCTGGAAACGGTACCCTACTTAATGCCACGCCTCCACCCTATCCCACCTAACCTTTTGGACACCAAGGGACAATTTAGCATGACCAATCCACCTAACCTGCACATCTTTGGACTATGGGAGGAAACTGGAGCACCCGGAGGAAACCCACACAGTCACGGAGAGTGCAAACTCCACACAGACAGTGACCTGAAGCCGGAATTGAACCCAAGTCCCTGGAACTCTGAGGCAGCAGTGCCACCGCACCGCCCAGGTGGATTAAACAGCAGGATGGATCAACCATTTGCATTTATGTAGCACCTTGAATCCTGTGAAGTGTTCCAAGACATTTCAGATCTATCCTATCAGACAATATTTGATAGCAAACCATCAAGTGCAACTCACCACTTAAGGTGCACGTGCACGACACATATCGTTTATTCCCCATAAAAATGCATTCAACTTCTAGAATGCCGGTTATCAGTTTTAAATTGACTCATGATTCTCCCTCGCACCCAATCATTTTGGAAAGAGTGCCAGAGGTAGTGAGAATCTATCTGATGATGTTGGATCAGTAAAAAAAAAATGCAAAAGGCTTAGTCAAGGCCATTTTTAACATCAGCAGGTCTTCCAGTACAGAACAGATGACGAGAGTGGATGTTTGAAGCAAACACAAATCAATTAACACTGGTTATTAAAAAGTCTATGGATGAGGGTCAGCCATGGTATTGAGTAACGAATGCAAACCGGTGATTTGCAACATGTACGTACGTACATACTGCTAGATCTGGAGAAAGTGAATTTGTTACTCTATTGTTGCCTATCTGCCATCTCATTGTTGTAGCATTATAACATTTTCAAATCTTCTCTTTGGTACTTTGTTTCTCTTTACATTTTACATTTTCTGACACTTACCAACAGCTTTGAGTCAACAAAAGAAACAATGGATTGCTGCCATGTTCTTGCTTTATCGCTGCTCTGCAGTCTTCTGCTTCTTATTCTGTTGCTATGCTGCCAACTGAGTGCCGGATTTATTCCAGTATCAGCATGAATCCATCAGCAAATTGGAAGTGTAACAACAGAGTAAGCCGATTCTCCCTGAATCAATGTCCCGTTATGTTTCCTGTCAGCCAGAGAAACAGAGAGTCGGAGTGCACGTTCATGTTATGGCAGCTCCAGTATAGCAGGTGGAATTGGCACAAGGTCAATGCTCTTCATTCTGCCTAGTTACCAGCAGAAGGCCGATCTCACCAGTAACCCCAAATGGTAACTATAATGAATATGGAAATCTGTTGCACACATTGAGCCGTCAATCTTTGTTCCCTGTTCAGAGACATGCAGCCTTACACCTGTTGGGGGCACTTCAACTAGCAGATGAGGCTGGAGCACACAGTAAATATAACTTGGATGCAAAGGAGGTGCCTCCTCACTCACACAGTGTGAACGCTGTAATCTTGTTGGTGTAACAACAACATAATGTTGGAAATAGAAGACCGATTAAAGTACCTCAATTACATTCAGTTCCCTTAATTTGAACCAGACCTGTGCGTTAGTGGGCAGATATTTTAATCTGAGGTTACTTTAGACAATTGTACAGGGATAGTTTTGAAATGTTACTGTTCTTTTAAGAATAGGGGACTACAATGGGGATTAAAGGCTGTTTATATATGGCAGCACGGTGGCCTCACTGTTGCCTCACAGAGCCAAGGACCCAGGTTCAATTCCTTTTTTAAAATAACTTTAGAGTGCCCAATTCAGTTTTTCCAATTAAGGGGCAATTTAGCGTGGCCAATCAACCTACCCAGCACATCTTTGGGTTGTGGAGGCGAAACCCACGCAAACATTGGGAGAATGTGCAAACTCCACACGGACAGTGACCCAGAGCCGAGATTGAACCTGGGACCTTGACGCCGTGAGGCAGCAGTGCTAACCACTGCGCCACCATTCTGCCCCCCCAGGTTCAATTCCGACCTTGGGTGACTGTGTGGAGTTTGCATGTTCTTCCTACGTCTGCGTGGGTTTCCTTGGGATGCTCCGGTTTCCTCCCACAGTCTGAGGAAATGCAGGCTAGCTGGAGTGACCATCCTAAATTGCCACTTATTGTCCAAAGGTTAGGTGGATTTATAAGGATCGGGCAGGGGCCTAGTTGGGCCGCACTTGTGGTGGGTCGGTGCAGACTCGATGGGCTGAATGGCCTCCTTCTGCACAGTCTGCATTTTACGACCAATCAGGCTGAAGAAATATATATGCATGCGTGTGCAAAATTAATTCCTATTGTTTTATCACCAAGACACTGGAACTATGTCAGAATTGAGAGTTATAATCTGAAATACAGTTCAGTTTAATGTAATTACTCTCAATCACTGCAGCTCATTTAGCAGCTTAAGTACTTTGGTGAAATTTGTGCCAACAGAATACATCTTCTGCAGCTATGCAACAGCTTATCAGAATCTTTTTAAGCAGTAGAGTGTAACTCCAAATTTATGAACAATTTTATTAAGGAGGTATAATTTCTCCTCAAAAAAGCATAATTAGCCTTACTGAGTGTAAAAGTATTTTTGATAGTTTTTCAATGTTAAGGCAGTACATTTTCTGTTGCATTAATCCATTCCATTGAAACATACCACATCATGTAATTTAACACATCCACTTATCAATGTACAACAATGATCATTGTTAAGCAACTCAGACAGTTGGCCTATGAGTCACTACATTCGGATCTCAATACCAAGGGGAGAAATAGTTATGGTGTAGAAAAGGCCATATTCAGTGAATAAATTGGACCTGGTTGTGGACATCGCCAAGGGATGAGTATTAATTAACTATAAATAGCTTGGAGCGGTCGCCTTAGCGGAGGGGGGGGGGGGGGGGGGGGGGGGGGGGGGGTCTGAAAATCCCACCATAGCAATCCGGCAAAGTCAGATAAATACCTGATATCATGAAAGCCAGGAAGAGGTTGTGCTTTACTTAAGCAGGAGAGTAACTGGGGGGAAGCAGAGCAACTGAAAAGGGCAGCTCCTTGAACCCTTTTCAGTTTATAATGTTATCAGTTGGTGTCAGAAATTGATGAGAGAGAGTCTTCTTTGCTGAATTTGACTAGAATATTCCACATGTATTTGCTAGGTTGTACAATCATGTGCTGGGCTTTATTAATGGCAAATTAAAAAGGCTGAGTGCAGAGGCTATAATGACATATTTTACCGATGATTCATTGCGCAAAAAAGTGCTTTATTCTGTTATTTGGTTGGGGGGGTGGGGGGGGGGGGGGGGGGAGAGAGAGGTCATCATTTGCAATTTGCCTGCACTGGTTATGATGAGGCAGTATGCACATAAATTTGGTGCTGCCATGTCATTTACACGATAGTAATACGTGCTTGAATGCTTACCGAGCTTATGGCATGTATATTATTAGCACATAGTTTAGCTCACATACTGTTCCTAACAGCAGTCTGTCCCTCTTAACGGGAAACTGCACTGAAGCACAGGAGGCAGCTGTTGAACATCAGTGCTGCAATTTGAAAAAAGGAAAACCAGGGCAGAGACGGAGCTCCAGGGTCACAGATGTGATGCCAAAGGCCTTGGTGGTGGAGGTGGACAGGAAGAGGGACGGCATCATTCTGTGGGGAGAACTCTCAGGTGGGATTGGGAGCAGGTTGTTCGGGAAGTCAATTCCTGGCACCTGGACATGAGGACAGGACTACCACAAGGTGTCTAATGATCTGACAGAGGGGGGTCAAGATCAGTAAATGGATCTTCACATGACATCTCCAACTCCCCATTCTACCAGCCCCTTACACTGTTTGATTCACAACAAAAATCCAGATACTACACCTCACTCACATGCACTTACCAATCCTGCCAGCCATCACTCACAGCCTCTGCATAATTCCAGCTACTCATCCATGGCAGGCATAACAGCCGAACACAGTGACATTCTGCTCTCTCTCTTGCAGGACAATGTGCCACACATTAGAGGGGATCAGAAACTAGGGTACCTGGGTACCTGCACATTCTGAGGAGATGTTTACGTGCATCATGGGCAGCCTGCACAGAATACATGGCATCCAGCAGCACTGAGAATAATGAGGATGAGGGTATGTTCCTGCCTTATTGGCCTTCTCAACTCCCTGTTCGCCCACATCCTGCTATCTGACACAATGAGCAAACTACAGATGGTGTCAGCATGGACCATTCCCCTTCCACGCCATCCCCCCTCCCTCAAACTAACATTTCCTTCCTGAGTTCCTGCTTTCAGACCATCAGGAAAGGCCTCCTGCTCAGCCATAGCAGGAGAGAGAGGGCAATAACAAAGCAATGACGAAGACACCCCAACGCTTGACCTGACACTCGCAGTCACCAATTCAGACAGTGGTCTGAGGCATACCTTAAAGCATAGTATAGAATTGGTACCAGTATGTGATGCACTGGGCATGTGTGGGATAGTTCAAGTGCCAGCTCACCAGAGGGCAAGGTGACGGATGAGCTTTTCTGTCGGTGACTCACATGAGGATCTCAATAGGGAAGACACTGGATAAGCATGCATTGGCTGGCCTACCAGAGCTAGACATTCTGCTGTCACTGCCGAGGCGAATGGAGGAGTCCGGTTTGATCTTGGCAGAGGTCATCATACACAGCTTCCCCTTCCTCAGCTTCGGTTTGATTTCCCTGCTGTGTTCCTGACTCAGAGACACCGCAGCCAAAGGTCTCATACCTGTTGCAGCCTTTGTATAGACAGATCACCAAATCCACCACACTCCCTGTGGCAACGCAGCAACCCTCCCTGTTAACTCCAGCAACTCATCACAACATCTCCAAAATCATTCCAGAATACTTCCAGGTATTTTTTAATAGCAGAGCTTGCATATAACGGTAGTGCTGTGTCCCTCTTGCGGCTGAGCGCTAGATCATTGGAGTGTAACATACAAATTAATTTGGAGAATGGACATCACATGAGCTGATTGGGCTTGTGACATCATGATTGGATTAGTTCATTGTCCAGTCCGAGTGAGTCCTGCTGGGAAGCGGCTGGTGGAGCAGATGTACCCAAAGAAAACCAATTCACTTTTATAATGCCAACCCCATCAGTACTAAAGAAACAAACATCAAAGCTATTAAGTCTGTATCTGTATTATTGTTGTTGTGGGTATCAGAGTAATGTGATTAATCACCAATAAGCATATTTTTTTTCTTTTCGCAGATTAATTTACACCTCAGGCAGGAAAAATAGGCGGCTGGATTCTCCATTCCTGAGACTAATGTTGATGCCGGGCATGGAGGGCCCACGCACGGTCGATGCCCTGCTCTCATTGGCGACCCATCCTCCAGTGGAACCCCTCCCAGCCCTGAGAGCCCCTGCCCCCCCACGGCGGCTCATCCCCAACTGGGGATTGACCCCCTGGTCGCCCACGCCCCCTCCAGCACGGGTGCAGCACGCCCTGTGCCTCCTGGCTCACTGGCTGCGCACAAAGATGGCTGCCCACCTCCTCGGCTCCCCGCAGCGGCCCATCCGCCAGGTTCACGTACTCATCGGCACCAGTCCACAAACCCTGCCCCGGCGTCAACATTAATCTCAGGAATGGAGAATCCAGCCGTCTATTTTGCCTGCCTGGCGATGCTGTGCTACCTGTCACCCTCCATGGCTGCTGTCAACCCTAAGACTTTTGTCAGCTTCAGAATTTTTATCGACAGTAATATCCAAGAAACAACAATTAGGATGCAGAAATTAAAATGTTCTTCCCAGGTGTCACATTTTCTCACTCCCACTGATGCTTACTCACCTTGTTATAGATGCAGCAACCTTGAACCCATCTTCTAGAATAATTATAAAATGTCTATTTTAGAATTCATCACAGGTACGACAAATATTCCCTTTGGGTTGGGAAGAAGGAAATGATTGCTTGCAACAGTCGATGTCTAAAACAAGGCAAGCTTGCACAAGAGGCAGCATAACTTTTCCACTTAGTACATTGATAAAACATACAGTGCAGAGAAGGAGACCATTCAGCCCATCGAGTCTGCACCGACCCACTTAAGCCCTCACTTACACCCTATTCCCGTTACCCAATAACCCCTCCTAACCTTTTTTTTTGGTCACTAAGGGGAATTTATCATGGCCAATCCACTTGACCTGCACATCTTTGGACTGTGGGAGGAAACCGGAGCACCCGGAGGAAACCCATGTAGACACGGGGAAAACGTGCTGGGGCTGGTTTAGCTCACCAAGCTAAATCACTGGCTTTGAAAGCAGACCAAGAAGGCCAGCGGCACGGTTCGATTCCCATACCAGCCTCCCCGGACAGGCGCCGGAATGTGGCGACTAGGGGCTTTTCACAGTAACTTCATTGAAGCCTACTCGTGATAATAAGCGATTTTCATTTCACGTGCAGACTCCACACAGACAGTGACCCAGCGGGGAATCGAACCTGGGATCCTGGCGCTGTGAAGCCACAGTGCTATCCACTTGTGCTACCGTGCTGCCCTTCCTACTCAAATATTTACAACCGGAGTATCAGAATTCGAAAATAAAATCAGCTCGGGTTACTGACGATGCAACAGCATCATTCGCATAGAACTGCTGACTGGCATGTAACTTTAAAGAGGACTTGGACAGAGCAGAGAATAGGGCTGAATGCCAATGCAAAGTAAGAGTGCTTGAACATTTACAGCTGTGGAAGATAAATGTCAATAGAACTGCATTAACGAAGAGGAATGGCTTCAATGATACTGAAAGCACAGTGGTAAAAGTAAAACAGCAGGCTGAGAACAATTACATTTGACGTGAAAGTAAGGAGAATGTTCTGCAGGGAGAATTTTCCAGGTGTCAGTCACGCCATCTCAGTTTCCTTGGTCTGTGTAAGTCCCCACCCTGCTACTTTCACTTGCTGTTCCTGAAAGTGGTCCTTTTGTGTCAGGAGTCTGTCAGTTCAAGGGAACAGGGAAATCTATTCCCATAGGGCCAGTGAATATGAAAATGAAATAAAATGAAAATCGCTTATTGTCACAAGTAGGCTTCAAATGAAGTTACTGTGAAAAGCCCCTAGTCGCCACATTGTGGTCAGTGGGAGGGATGGGTCAGTCAGTAAGGCATTAACAACTCACGTTTGACAGGTCCACCAGGTGGGGCACGGTTGACCTTCACCTCTGCGGCGTGCGCTGACCTCCGCCTTGGTGACCGCTCTGTCCTCAGCCATCCTCGTAACCTCCAGGGCCCGTACCGTGAAGGATGGTGTGAAGGAAGGTTTGGCGGGGTATAGGAGGATTGAAGGGAGGGGGTGAAGGAAGGGTTGGGGTGAAAACGGGGGTGAAGGGAGGGGAGGTGAAATGAGGGGGGTGAAGGGTAGGTTGGGGGGGGGGGAATAATGGAGGGTTGTGGTGGGCTGCTCATGTGGGTGTGGGAAGGTATCTGGGGTGGGGGGGGGGGGGGGTTCAGCTCATGCTTGCGGCCCGTGTAGGCCGTTGACCTTCTTGCGGTACTGGAAGCCAATATTCTTGGTCACGCTTCCCGAGCTGACGGCCGCCGCCACTTCATCACAAGCAGCACTAGCTGCCCTGTGGCTCGCCCTCCGGGACCCTTGAGGGAACAGGAGATCTCACCTTGCCTCGATTGCATCTAGGAGCCTCCCCAGCTCCGCATCTCCAAACCTCGATGCCATGGCCAGGATCTTAGTGGGGCTGGCTGTGCAAGAGCTGTTCAAGTGCTTCTCGACCTTGTTAACAGGGGGGGCTGGCGAGCGCGGTCCCGGCGAATTGGCAGACGAGCCTTCATTTGCGGCATGAAACTCGTAAAGTGGACCAATTAACATTGTATTGCATTGCCGGCCTCGCTGGGCCGGGTGCCAGGAAGCAGGCGGCAGTTAGAAATCTTTTCAGAGAATCCCACCCATTGTTTCAACCGTCTTTAGGGGCTGGACTTTTGCAGTCGAGAAGACTGTGGGTTTTAAAAAATGGCTGCCGGGACCCAATTCCTGGAACTCACTAATTTCTGTCATCTTGCGATTGAGGTGCGAGCTAGTGTGTGTCATGAGCCCACACTCTACACTCCTAACCGGGCCAGCTCCATTGTGGGGAGAGGCATCTCCTCGTCATCCGCAATGTTCATGGAGTCAAGCCAACTTTTCAGTGAGTCGTGGTTCCCATCAGACATGTCGTGAGAGGGCCCTTTAGAGGTGTTGTCAATCGTAGTCTAGATGAGAGAAACTTTTCAGAGGTAATTTCAAATGGTCTTACCCACGCCAACCTACGCCCATCCAAATGGCCGCTCATACCCTCCAAGACAACCTGTGCCCCTCCATCTACCTCCAATGGCCATTTATGATGGGGCTTAACTAAAAGCCCAGACATCCATTAGGCTGTTGAAAGAGCTGTACCCAAGGGAAAAATGCCTGATTGACATCTCACTCTCTTAGATCTATTTGTTGATTGCTCAGTGTTTATTTACACAAGATACAGAGGTTTCAAGTGCTTGTAATTTCTGCTATTGATACTTTAAAGGGCTGTTTGATTGACACCTTTGTAGGGTTGTAGTAGAGGGAGTGTTTTTGCAAGAAAGTCATGAATGAATGACTGGGTTTCTGAAGATTTTTCACCTGTGAAATTGTTACTTTAGGGTTCATTGGTTCAGTCCAGATTGTATATTCGGTAAATGTGCATTGAAGTTCCATAGATTGTTGACACTGGGGGTGGGTGGGGGGCGCATAATGTGGCATGCAGCAGGGCATGATGTGCACATGGGGAGAGTGAGGGGTGTGAAGGGTGAGGGCTAGAGGGCTGCTTCCTGTTTTATTGTAACTGGGATAAAGACCCAGAAGATCGTGGTAGACCCATTAGTCAGTCCACCTTGGCACCCGGCAGCCCACATTGCTTCTGAGGATGACAGACCCTACCCCAGTTAGTACCCTTCCCCGCCCCACCTTCCAGAAAGAAAATTGCGCCTTTGCAGGTATTTTCTTTTGAGGCTGATGCACCCAACAAGGGCATTTCCTGACACCTCCAGGATCAAAATCCAGCCTTCAAAGTCAAGTCAAGCCCATCTTGCATTTGCGTGAATTATTGAATAAAGTGATTAACTTGGGGAGGTGATTGCCTCCAAATTGCGACTCCACCCAGAAGGAAAGACACCTGAAACTACTGCAACACATTTTTGCAACAACACGCATTTTCTTTTTGCTCAGAAAAGAAGAATTCTGCTTCCAGCGAGAAGTTCTCAGTCGGTTCAATTCTCTCAAATGCAACCTTCAGGCATCCATACGGCAGGAGGAGATGGTGCTTTGGTCCGTTTTACTCTCAGCGTGTGACCTTAGAGTAATTTTGTACCTTTTATGACTGGCCATTCAGCTCAGTCAGTTACTTGGGCTTGAGCTGTCACAATTGGATGTTATCTATCATTCAGCAACAAACAAAGCTTTTAACATTTAACAGTCACTACCGTTGATGTTGTGGATCAATAGAATCAATCTATTACCATCAGGAATTATGGTCACTGTCAGCAAGGCCAGCATGTCGATGGTGATAAAGGGACAATGTTATGATCGCGGGCACTATTTTACAACACCAGGTTGTGAATAACACCCTGGAGAGCCACAGCACAGTCTCTAACATAGTGACGACTACTTATGGCACCTGCTTTCCTTTTCATTACACTGCAAACTTAACCATTGGTAAATTGTACAGAGAAAAACATGCGCCAGAGCGATATCTCATACAGAAATTAGCAGGTGAATTCTAATTTCATTCCGATTGGGTTTCAGTGGCAAAAATAACGCATTGCTCCTAGTTTAAGGCAAGTTTGTTTTCCTAAATGAGTCGCTGGAAACTTTGAGGCCATTTGGTGCAGGAGATTCAGATGAACAAAAGGTCAGGTCAGGAAGACCATAGTAAACGGAACTGACCTCTAAGGTCAGTGGCTGCTTCGATGATACTTACAGAAATCCAAGATGACAATGCTGCTGAAGACGCTAATTACATCCAGATGTCATGGATCAGTCAATTACATTGTATATTTTGTGGAGTATGTTGGTTAAAAGGGTTCTGTGCATGTGCTGAGGTAGATGTGCCCATAGTGCTGTTCTGCCCTGACTTTGAAGCACGATGATACTAGTGGTTTACCAGCTTGCTGCAACCTCACACCACTCCAAGAAGCAGTTGCCTTCGACCATCATCGCCAATATAGTTACAACATGAAACTTCGATGATCATTTCACTTCACCCCTAATGCAACAGTTTCCTCACGACTGCCTGATAGCTCCCAGGTGTTATGGGAAGGAAAGGAAAGGGAAGAAATGGCTGAGATTGTTGTCTGCCCTTGCTGCCCATTTCTGGTCATAAGTCGGGCATTTAAACAACACGTGAAATGAGAGAAAGGGATGTCAAAATGGCCTCGTCAGTATTCTTTCTCCTGGTTATGTACACAATACAACAACAACCTGGATTTATGTAGTGCCTTTAATGTAATAAAACATCACAAGGCACATCACAGCTCTGAAACAAAGTATGACACCACATCACATGATGACATATTAGATCAGATGACCAAAGGCTTGGCTGAAGAGATAGGTTTTAAGGGTACTGAAGTAAGAAAGTGAGGTAGAGAAGCAGAGAGGTGGAGGCAGGTACTCTAGAACTTCAAGCCCAGACCAATTGAAGGCATGGCCACCAATGGTGGACTGATGAAAATTGCGGGATGCACACAAGGCCAGAATTAGAGGAGCACAGATATCTCGGAGGGTGGAGCTTTGGATGACTTTGAGTTTGCAGAGGGAAGAATGCGGGTGACCAGGCGGGAATGCATTGGAATAGTCAAGTCTGGAGTTACCAAAGGCTTGATTGAGGGTTTCGGCATCAGATGTACTGAGAAAGGGTGAAGAAAGATGATGTTAAGAAGGTGGAAATAAGTGGTATTAGTGATGACATGAATATGTAATCACTAAGCACATCTCAGGATTGAATGTGATACCAAGGGTGCTGTCGTAATATACATCCAGGTATATGATGGTGCACAGACAGGCAGTGATTGACACACAGGATGACCAATGAACACACAGAACACAGCAGCCAATCATCAGACAGGACACGACCACTATAAAGCCAGAGGGCACTAGTTTTCCCGCTCTCTTGGGATGCAGCCTCTGAGACAGTCAGAGCTCGTGAGCAGCAACTAGAACATTCACCATGTGGTAGTAAGATAGTCTGGTCAGGCCAGCCTCAGGTCTCCAGTCAAGTCAGCATAGTGTCAACCCACAGTCAAGCATGTATTATAGTTTTTTTTTTATAAATTTAGATTACCCAATTATTTTTTCCAATTAAGGGGCAATTTAGCGTGGCCAATCCACCTACTCTGCACATTTTTGGGTTGTGGGGGTGAAACCCACGCAAACACGGGGAGAATGTGCAAACTCCACACGGACAGTGACCCAGAGCCGGGATCGAACCTGGGACCTCAGCGCCGTGAGGCGGTTGTGCTAACCACTAGGCCACCGTGCTGCCCAGCATGTATTATAGTTAGTTGTTCAATAAAATCGAGTTGTATTTCTTCAAGTGTTGGAAGCCTGTCTCTCTCTACACTGCATCAAAAGCAGTCCACGTAGACCCAGCTTGCCCAACACATCAGGTGCAACAGACTAGGTCTTAGGCTGTTGCCAGGGAAGGGATGGAGTTGGTAGTTCGGAATTTGAGGCTGGAGCAGGGACAGAAAGCTATGGGTTGGATTCTCTCAACCCGGGGCCGGGCCGGAAAATCGCCGCGACCGGCGCGAATTGCACCACACCGCCCCCGGCGCCGGGACGCGATACTCCGCAGAGCGGAGAATCGGCGCAATTAGCGCCGGTCAGGGGTCGCTCTACGGGCCCCCCTCCCCAACGATTCTTGGCCCGGGATAAGCACAGTGGCCGTAACAAAAAACCCGAGTTCTGCCGCCACTGTTCTTAGCCGGTGCGACCTCGCCGTGGAAAGGTTCAGGGGGTGGCCTGGGAGGGTACCCCTGTTGTGACCCAGCCCGCCAATCGGTGGGCCGGCTTCTCGGGTTGGGGGCCTCCTTTGTTCCGTGCCGGCCCCTTACGTCCTGTGCCATGTTGCTTTGTGGCCTGCGTGGAGAAGGGAGCCACTGTGCATGTGAGTGTTGGCGCCAGTACCACTGCGCATGCACGTGCCGGCGCCAGAATTGCTGATCCTGAGGCAATGTTGGCGGCGTCGGGAAACGCGACGGCGTTTACAACAGCGTTAACACTTAGCCTCAGGATCAAAGAATCTCACCTAATGTCTTTCCAATGTTCAATTGGGGGAAATTTCTGCTGCGCTGGGAAAGTAATCTGAGAATATGGGAGCAGTGGAAGAATCGAGAAAATGGTTGGTGAGGTAGAGCTGGGTGTCATCACACTGCCCATATAAACTGGATAGGATGGGGATGAAGGAATGATAAGTAATGTAGAAAGCCTAAGAGGGGACCTCCTGTTTCTCTATTTCTTGTTTCCTCATCTAAATAATCTTCCATGAGATGGAGCGTCTGCTCTTTGAATGTAGTCAGTCAATGCAAGGTAGCTGCACTTCCTCCGGCCCTGCTATGTACAGCTAGAAACACATATTGATTGGGTGGTGCGAGTTTCTGGAAATTCAATGCACTTAGTATAGGCATTGCAAACACAGAAACATACAGCATATGTGGGCTGGTGATGGAAAAGTTTAGCAGAAGGGTGACCTGTGCAATCTCCTATTGAAAGAGGTAATGCAGGAACATACAAAGTGAAGCACAATATACGCCCAGTGTAATGGAAAGTGAAGGAATGAAAGAGAAGAAGCAATTTATGACAGGAATTGTCAGTCTAGTGTGCAAATATGAGATTACATTGTAACCCTTGACCTTGCCCTCCTGGGTCTTTGATTTTCTCAAAACGTTAGGGTCACATTCTCTGCACAATGTTGCTTGTACTGATGAAATTTGCCAACTCCTGGCATTCTCATTGTTGCAGCAGTTGGTTCACACAACATCCCTGCTTTGCAATTGAGGTCTGAAGCAGGGTTCCTGTCACTGCCTCATCGAAGTAAAGTTGTTGGGTGACAGATCAATTCTGTATCCTACCAAACTGCCATTTCTCCTTAAAGTGGGGGAACCCCTTTAAAACCTGAAGCAGTATATGTATCTCCTCCCATCGGAATTAGTTGTGTAATCCTGGAGTTATGGCCTGCCTCATGGTTGACCATACCTTGTTAATGACTTGAAATATGGGTGGATTCAAGTCCATTTATGTTAGAAGATTGGCGGCGATGGGGACGGGAGAAATTAGCTTCAGTATGTAAAAAAAAAATAGATGATCAAATATACATGAAGATGTTGGAAATTATCAATTGTTATGATCGTCGTAGAGACCGATAACTTTTAGAAAGATATTTGAATTTCCAGTGACTGACTGGAAGGATCACAGGACAAAATTTAAAGTTTTAAGACTTTTACCTTAATAAACAAACTAAAAGTAACTTTGACCAAACACTATTTCAGTAGGCAGCTACAATACCGGTTTGTTCACATTATCCCCAAGGGCTATCATTATAATGTTGACTTTCCACAGCTTATCGTTATCTCCTAACAGATCCCAAGTTCACAATTTGACTGACAACTTGAAGAGGTTATTAAAGGATTAGCTCTCATTTATGTAGTTGGTTATGAATCCAAGTCTGTCACCAATTACGAAGGATTATGTATTTGTGTCTATTTAAATGTTTTGAATGGGCTTTCAAGATTGGGAGAGTTTTCATTTATTATAGTCAAGTCTGTAATAGGTTTTTAGACATAAACGAACAATAAATATATATTTTATTTCATACAGCAAGACTGATTCCCAGTCAGCCATGTGATGGAAAGAATATTGGAGCCTCTAACAAGACTATTCATTGTACTGGACTACAACATGCATATAAAAGTGGATGCTGTCACAACAACTCAGACTGTTTGGGGAGGCCAGTTGGATCAGATGGCTGGATCGCTGGTGTGGATGAGGTTGGTGGCAAAGGCACAGCGTTTGATTGCCATTCTGGATGGGGTGGATCTGGGCCAGCCTCCTTGTCCTACCCAGGGTGGAGATTGTGGTACTGTGGGTTTAACCTTCCTTCAGGCAGAGAACTGTAGAAGGTTTTATTTCATGTCAACATGGCTTTCAAGGTCTGTTTATGACGGGTGCTGGGTGAATTGGCTTGGAGTGTGTCAGGGCAAAAGGTGGTGAAAAGCGTAGTTGAGGTTAATTTGACATGGGAGCTATAAGGGCCCATTTGGGGGGGGGGGGGGGGGGGGAGTCAAAGTTCCAGAGAACTAAAGCAGGCTTTTTAAGCAGCCCACCTGGGCACTCAGCAGCCCCCATGGCCACTTCTGATTTGCATCTGGAGATGGCAGGCCTGACTCCATCCCGCACCCACTCTCCATCAAGTTGTAAAGATCCATCTGGGGGAATTTCTTCTGAGGCGGATGCAATGAGCCGAGAGATTCCAAACTCCCGCTATATGTATTGGGAGAAAATGTCCTGGCCTGATTTTCCAAGGCCTATATGACTGACTTGTTCTGAGAAAAATGCACCACATTACATTTAACTATATTATAGCTCATATTAATTACACACTCATTCTGATAGTGTCAAAGAAAAAGTACAAAGAACAAATAACAAAGGACAATACACCACAGGAACAGGCCCTTCGGTACTCCAAGCCTGTGTTGATCATGATGTCTGTCTAAACTAAAACCATCTGCACTTCCAGGGTCCGTAACCCTCTATTCTCATTCTATTCATGCATTGTCAATATGCCTTTAAAAGCTGCTATCGTATCTGCTCCCACCACCTCTCCCAGCAGTGCATTCCAGGCACTCACCACGCTCTGTGTAAGAAACCTGCTTTGCACATCTCCTCTAAACTGTCCAACTCGCACCTTAAAACAATGTCTGCCAGTACTTGACTTTTCCACTCTGGGAAAAAGCATCTGACTATCCACTCTGTCCAGGCCACTGATAAGTTTTGTAAACGTCTATCAGGTCGCTCCTCAATCTCTGTCGTTCCAGTGAAATCAATCCGAGTTTATCCAGCCTCTCCTGACAGCTAATAGACCTCTAGACCAGGCAATATCCTGGCAACCCTCTTCTATACCCTCTCCAAAGCATCCACGTCCTTCTGGTAGTTTGGCGACCAGAATTGTACGCAATATTCCAAATGTGACCTAACTAATGCTCTGTGCAGCTGCAGCCTGACCCTCCAATTTTTATACTCAATGCCCCGGCCAATGAAGGCAAGCATGCCGAATGCCTTCTTGCTGTATTTTGACGCAGTCCACTTCCGTTTTAACTACACCCTCCAATTTGGTGACTTCTGCAAATATTGAAATTGTACTTGTGATTTCTGATTCCGAGTCATTTACAGATATGGTCAACAACAGTCATCCCAACACTGTTCCCCATTTCCCACCTTTTGGCAGCCTGAGTAGTTAGTTTGAATCCCTACTCTCTGTTTCTGTTTTGTAGTCAACTGCTTGTCCCCTGACTCTAAATGTCCATATTGAGCATCGGCAGCCTGATCATGTTGGCTGATCATTATTATTTCATTGGGGAGTTGGGGGTGGGGGGGGGGGAAGAGAAGGAGATTGGAAAACTATTCAAACTGAGCGTGATGGCAGTCTAACTGACTCTGTGCAGTGACCCATCACATTTATTTTGTCATTCTCAGATGTCACTCAGCCAAGTGCACAAAACCAAATTCATATTGTCGACATAGCGACCCTCACCTGAAATTAGTATGACAACCCCACCAAGGAAAGGAAACCCTAATAGAATTTAAATCATTAGGCTGACTGCAAGGCAGCATAACATTGACAAAGACCATCTGCTCTATGCACATAACCTGCAGCTATTACCGCCAGCTGATGTCAGTTGCATGGACGTTGGAACACTTGCACATATCCCTCCTTCACACTCCGGGGAGGGAAAAAAAGGCAATCCAAAAAACACTCTGGTTCAAATCCAAATTCTGCGTCATGCAATTAGATGCATTCCTGCATCTGTTTCTTTCATTTTACTTGATTTTATAACACTCTTAAACCTCATACAGTAGACAACTTCGGCTGAGTTTCATAATCAGCTTGAGATTTCCCAAGGCAGCATAGTACTGATGGGTGGCATGACTTAGCATTAAATTGGAATGGGGACAATAAGAAGACGGGGGTGTGGGCAGAGATATGAGTTGGCGTTAAACTGACAAGGCCAGTTTTGAAGTTGCTTCATAGAAGTCAAAGGGAGGACCCATTCAGAACTTGCATCTAGAGCAATAGCTTGACTACATCATGCACTGTGGTAAAGCAAACCTTTGCTGTTAACACCTGTCTTCTCATATGTCACATCACGGGCTCGGATAATCTATCCACTGTCATATTATCAGGATTTCCTTTGTTTAATCTGCTTGTAAAATCAGGTAATACACACAGTGAAATCTGGAGTTGAATGTTAACATTTGCTGATGAAAGTGAACGTCTCAATTCCTCTCTGCCACCTGCTCATTATAACATAATTTCAAATCTTTCATCCTGATAGTTCAGCACATGGCTCGGCATGTCAGTGCAGTCCAAACAGATTAGAACGAGGCAAATGATATTAACGTAGCGTAAACTTTACCTCAATTAAAAAGGAGAAAGGAACTGAAAGTGGTAGAAATGTGAAACAAATTCGAGAGAGGCTGTAAATACATGATGGCAACTTGAATTTATATAGATCCTCTCATGTACAAAACACCTCACTATATTTTATAGAGAAGAATGAACGCAAAGCCATGAGAGAAAGGTTGGGACAGATAACGGAATGGCAAGTTATAAAGATAAGTTTTTGTAAATTATTTTAAAGGGGGTCAGGAAAGTAGACTGTGGCAGGGTATGGCGCAGACGATCGAGAGTGTAGAGTTGAAAACTAGTGGTGGGACAGACTGACATAGGCTGATCAATGCGTCAGAGATAGAAGGTCAAGGCACTGGAGGGAATGTGAAGCTGAGGAGTGAGGATTTAAAAAAAAATATTTTTTATTCTCCTCCTTTTTCACATTTTCTCCCAAATTTACACCCACCAACAATAAACAATAATCAGCAACAAATATGCCAATCCCCATAACAATAACAATGATCCCATCCTCCCACCAACCCCCAAACATCAGCCCGCATGTTTACATAAACAAACGACAAAAAGGAATCAGGGATTACCCATAGTCACCCTTGTTACATACAGCCCCCCCTCCTCCCCAACCCTCCCACCCATCCCCCCCAACTAATGTTCGATGTTATCCAGTTCTTGAAAGTGCATAGTGAATAATGCCCGTGACTTGTAGAACCCCCTCCGTCCTTACCCTCAGTTCAAACTTAACCGTCTCAAGGGTCAAGTATTCCAACAGGTCCCCCCGCCACGCCAGGGCACAGGGTGGAGAGGCTGCTCTCCATCCCAGCAGGATCCGCCTTCAGGCGATCAACGAGGCGAAGGCTATAATATTTGCCTCCGCAACCGTTTCCAACCTTGGCTGGTCTGACACCCTGAATATGGCCTCCAGGGGACCCGGGTCCAGTTTCACATGCACCACCTTGGAAATTACTCTGAAAATATCCTTCCAGTAGTACTCCTCTAGCTTTGGGCAGGCCCAAAACATATGAACGTGATTAGCAGCCCCCCCCCCCCCCCCCCCCCATCGCAACGTTCACACACATCTTCTACTCCTTCAAAGAATTGGCTCATCCTTGCCCTCGTGAGGTGTGCTCTGTATACCACCTTCAGCTGTATCAGCCCCAACCTCGAACATGAGGTGGAGGCATTTACTCTCCGGTGCACGTCACACCAGACCCCCTCCTCTATAACCTCTCCCAACTTTCCTCCCACTTTGCTTTGATCCCTTCCAGCGGTGCCTTATCCTCTTCCAAAATAGCTCCGTACACCGCTGACACTACCCCCTTCTCCAGTCCCCTTGTCGTCAGCACCTCCTCCAGCAATGTGAAGGCCGGTTCCTCCAGGAAGCTCTGTATCTCCTTCCTGGCAAAATCTCGAACCTGCATGTATCGAAACATTTCTCCATGCTCCAGCCCATACTTTGCTTCCAGCTCCCTCAATCCTGCAAACCGACCCCTAAGAAACAAATGTTTTAGCGTCTTAATCCCCTTCTCTTCCCATTTCCGAAAACTTCCATCCCACCTCCCTGGCTCAAATCTGTGGTTCCCCCGAATCGGCATTTCCCTTGACCCTGCCACCAACCTGAAGTGTTGGCGAAACTGCCTCCAGATTTTCAATGAAGCTATAATTACCGGACTCCCTGAGTATTTCCCCAGGGCTATCGGGAGCGGCGCTGTTGCTAGTGCTCTCAGTCCCGACCCCCTGCACAAACGCTCCTCCATTCTGACCCACTGGGAATCAACCCCTCTGACCCAGCTCCGCACCTGCTCCACATTTGCCACCCAGTATTAATACATCAGGTTCGGGAGACCCAAACCCCCTGCCTACCTTCCCCTCTGTAGCAGCACCTTTCTCACTCTGGCCACCTTCCCTCCCCATATGAACGAGGTAATCCTTCCCTCAATCTCTCTGAAAAAATCCTTTGGCAGGAAAATGAGCAGGCATTGAAAAATAAACAGAAATCGTGGCAACACATTCATTTTAACCACCTGTACCCGACCCGCCAGTGACAGAGGGAGACCATCCCACCTTGCCAGATCGGCTTTCACTCTCCCCACCAAACTAGTGATGTTGTACCTACGGAGCCCCCCCAACTCCCGGGCAACCTGCACCCCCATATACCTAAAGTATACCCTGCCCTACGGAATGGCAACCCCCCCCCCCCCCACCCCTACCCCCACCCCCGGCCAAGACACCACAAAATACTCACTCTTGTCCAGGTTCAGCTTGTACCCCGAGAAAGACCCAATACCCGCAGTAACTCCAATATTCCTCCTATCGATGTACTCGGTTCCGACACATACAGCAGCAAGTCGTCGGCATATAAGGACACCCTATGCTCTATCCCCCCTCACTATTCCTTTCCATGCTCCTGAACTTCTTAATGCGATGGCCAACGGCTCAGTCAAAGTGCAAACAGCAGGGGGACATCGGACATCCCTGCCTTGTCCCACGGTGGAGAGAAAAGTATCTCGAGCTGATATTGTTTGTGCGGACACTCGCCTTCGGCTCCTTATATAGTAGCTTTACCCAGTTCACAAATCTTGGTCCAATCCCAAACTGCTCCAGAACTGCCATCAAGTACCCCCCATTCTACCCGGTCACACGCTTTCTCGGGGTCCAATGCCACAACCACCTGGTTCCTTCCCTTCCGCCGGTGCCATAACGACGTTAAAAACCCTCCTAATGTTCGGAAAAAGCTGCCTCCCTCTCACGAACCCCGTCTGATCCTCACCTATCACCTTCGGGAGGCACCCCTCCAGCCTACCCCCCAGTACCTTCGCCAATACTTTTGCGTCCACATTCAGTAGTGATATGGGCCTATACGACCCACACTCCGTCGGATCCTTATCTTTTTTTAGCAACAGTGAAATCGATGCCTGCCCCAAAGTTTGTGGCAACACCCCCTTTCCTATCGCCTCTTCAAACATCCCCACCATCAGGGGTGCCAACTTATCCTTGAATTTTTTATAATATTCGACTGGAAACCCATCCGGCCCTGTCACCTTCCCCGACTGCATCTTCCCAATCGCATCCTTTATCTCCTGCTCCATTATTGCTTCTTCTAATGTAGCCCTGTCCCCCTCCCCTAGCCTCGGGTACTCCAACCCATCTAGAAATTCCTGCATCTCACGGTCTCCCCCAGGTGGCTCTGACCTGTACAACCTCTCATAAAACTCCTCAGAAACCTTGTTAATCAGCTCCGGGGCCACCACCAACTTCCCTGCCCTATCCCTCACCTGAACAATTTCCCTTCCTGCTGCTTCTCTCCGGAGTTGACCTGCACACATACTTATCTCCATGTTCATAAACTGCACCCCTTGCTCGTCTCAGTTGGCGCACCGCCTTCCTGGTGGATAGTCGGTCGAAGCTCGCCTGTAGTTCCTTCCTCTTTTCCAGCTTCGCTGGGTCCTCATCTTCTGCATAATTCCTATCTACCTCCAACATCTCATCTATTACCCTCTGCCGCTCCAACCTCTCCTCTTTGTCCACCCTGGCCTTAAACAAAATTACCTCACCCCTCACCACCGCCGTTAGAACCTCCCAGACAACTGCCTTCGACACCTCATCTGTACAGTTGAAACCTACATATTCTTTAATTACCTTTTCAATTTTCTTACAGAACAGTTGGTTCCCAAAAGCCCCACATCCAGTTTCCACCCCGGCCTCTGTGCTACCCCCTTCTCCAGCACCATATCCACCCAATGCGGAGCATGATCTGACACTGCATTTGCCGAGTGTTCCGACCCCTTAACCCCAGCCAACAAAGCCTTTCCCACCACGAAAAAGTCGATCTGCGAGTATACCTTATGGACTGCTGAGAAAAACGAGTACTCCAGTTCCCTCGGGTGCAGAGACCTCCAAGGGTCCACCCCTCCCATTTCCACCATTAGCCCAGCCAGCGCCTTCGCCCCCCCCCCCCCACCTGATGGGACCAGCGAACCTGTCCAACCTTGGCTCCTGCGCCAAGTGCCAGTCCCCCCCCCCCCCACAGTCAGTTTGTGTGTGTCCAAGTCGGGGTTGGCCCTGAACACCTTCTTCGCAAATCTCACATCGTCCCAATTGGGACCGTATACACTTAACAGTGCCACTAACTTCCCCTCCAGCGCTCCTGTCACAATCACATATCTACCCCCCTGATCTGCCACCACCTTCTCCATCTGGAAGCGTACCTTTTTGCCGACCATTACCGCTACCCCTCGAGCCCTTCTGTCAAATCCAGAGTCAAACACTTGACTAACCCAGCCCTTTTAAGTCTCACCTGGTCCTTCACCCTCAAGTGAGTCTCCTGCAGCATTGCCACATTGGCTTTCAAACTTTTAAGATGCGCAAGCACCCTTGACCTCTTGACCGGTCCTCCTAGCCCTCTCACGTTCCACGTGACTATCCTAACTGGGGGTCTCTCACCCCCCACCCTTCTCATCCATCATCATCATACCACCAGGCCTTGCCCCATAAGCCTGACCTGCCCCTATCCATTATTAACATTGAACCCCTACCCCCCTCCCAAGAACCCCCCCTACATTTCCTCTTGTAAAAACACCTCTCAGCATCAAATCCTTCCCCTCCCCTCGTAGGCCCATTGAAACCTGCCAACCAGGCTCCAATGTCCGCAGTCCTCCTCGCACCTCACCTCCGTTCACTAGCCGACTTTAGTTAGCTAGTGCGGGTGGCTCCCCCCGCCAAGATATATCGTCCCCTCCCACCCAGTCCCAGAGCAAGAAAAAACAAAAACAACAATCCAACCCATACAATTCACTAAAATAAGACATAAACGTCGCAACACAGAACGCCAATCAACCCAACCATTAACTTGAACACTATAACAATGTAAAGAGAAGTAAATTACAATACACATCAGTAAACAGAAAGCTGTCGCATTTATACATTTTCCAGCTCCCCAAACACAGTCCACAGACTCTCTTCCAGCTCTGCTCCTCACATCTGTCCCAAGCCTTCTGCCCTCACGAACGCCTCAGCTGCTTCCGCTGTCTCAGAATAAAAGTCTTTGGCGTTATACGTTACCCTGAGCTTCGCCGGGTAAACCATACCAAATCGCACCCCCTTTTTGTACAGTGCCACCTTCACCCGCCCGAACGCCGCTCGTTTCTTTGCCAACTCAACCGTCAAGTCCTGATAGATCCGAACTCCAGCACCGTCCCACAGCACCTCGCGCTTCTGTTTCGCCCAGCATAGCACCTTCTCCTTCATGCAGTACTTATGGAAGCAGATCATTACTGCTCTTGGCGGCTCGTTCACCTTGGGCTTCGGCCTTAAATGACTGATGAGCTTGGTCTAGCTCATACTGGGAGGGGTTATCACCCTCCCCCATCAGCTCCGCCAACTTCTTAGCGAAGTACTCTCATGGCCTTGGGCCCTCTGTCCCTTCGGGCAAGCCCACAATTCTCAGATTGTGCCGCCTCGAGCGGTTCTCCAAGTGCTCGAGTTTTGCTCGGAGTCCTCTGTTGACCTCCACCACCCTCCGTAGCTCGTCCCCCATCGAGGTGAGCTGGTTGCTGTGCTGTGGCCTCCTCCACTTCCTTTATCTTTTCGCCCTGCTCTCTCACCTCGTCTGATGTCTTTGCCACAGCTACTCTCACCGGGGAGATTGCCTCCTCCACCAATGGTTTCAATGCGGCCGCCGTCTTCTTCCTCAAGGCCTCCAAGTGCCTCACAAACTGTTTTTCCAGCTCTACCGCCATCACCTCGGTCATCTTCTCCACCGTATGTAGTGTGGCCCCACCATGCGGTTCGGCCTCCGCCATCCTGTCAGCACTTTTGCTCGTCTTCTCTTTCGGGGCGAGCCCGTGTATCCTCCCTTCTTCGACGCTGCTTTTCGCATCCTTTAATGCCGTATTGTTTTTCCTTCCTTTTTTTTCCTTTCCCCCCCTTCACCCTCCGGCCCTTCTTCAATCCGTTCTTTGTTTGAAAAACAAAGTCAATTTTTCAAAGTGTGAGGGAGAAAAGAAAAACTTTCACCAAACTTATTTTAAACTTCTTTTTTGCATCCCTCCAGACTTTCCCTGGGACTGGACTTCAACCTTCTTAGCTCCAGGTGGGAGCCATCCGACGTGGCCCCGCTTGGCTCCGCCCCCATTGCTCTGCCCTTCTTCGAGCACGTGCTGGGCCCGACGCCTCAGCACCCGCCGCCCGACACCCGGTTCTTCGCCAGTTTTCAAACCGGCCCCGCTAGCTGCCCGTGACGGTCCCAAAGGCCATCAATAGTTGGGGGGGGGGGGGGGGGGGGGGGATCGAAACCCCCGAAAGCGCTGCAAATCGTGGCCACCGGCGGGAGCTCTTTCCGATGCGGCCGTCCCGCTGTCAAGCACCACCGGAAGTCGCTGAGGAGTGAGGCTGAAGAGAGAGTGAAGAGTTAGTTAGCCCTTGGAGGGATTTGAAGGTGGATAAAAATATGTAATTTAACATAATTAGTGATTGGAAGGTCAGTGTAGGTTAGTGAGGGCTTGGAGTGATGGATGAGCCGATGCAGAACAACCTTCAAAAGAAAGATATGGCAGTCATTGACCAGAAGTCTGAAATTTATAGGCAGTTACAACTGCCCTCCGATTGACCTATTCTATAAGTGGCTGCAATTTTCTGGATTTGTCTATTAAGGGCACTGGCCTTAAAAGCAGAGACCATGTTAGCTGCTAATCATGGCAATTATATAATGTGCAAACAAGTCAATAGTTAAAAGGTTGGGTTGGGTGAGGGCAAAAGTGAATGTGAACTGGCTGACACTGTGGAGCACAGGATAGTGCCACCTACTGTGGAGATGAAATTTGGCTAACATTTAAACTTGACAGCCTAAACTTGACATCTGGGTGTGACACCCAGCCAGGCATGATAGAGATAGCGTGATATGAAACTTCTTGTAAACAGAGGAAATATGTACATATGCAAGACGTTAAACAATGACCCTGTAGGATTGTCCTGGACTTTCCAGGCCTCCTGGGTCGCTGTTTGGAGCAACTCAGCAGAGAAAGCATCGGAGCATTAAAGAAAAATTGTGTTTTAACAAATTTTCTTTGAACACTTTTGCTTATATAAAGATATTGGAGATTGGGGGGGGGGGGGAGTGGTTTAATTAGAGCTGAAGTGAAGAACTTTCCAGGAGTATGTCTATCCCCATTTGGGCATGAATCAGCTGGGGTCTCAGCTGATTATCAAGGCCTTGCTAACATGCCTGTGGCTCAGTGATCAGAGTAGTGCAACCAATTTACTCGAGCAGTTAGCTTATTTACAGGACATTTCTCACTAGTGGCCTGAAGCCCATTCAAAAGTGCTAACTCACACAAAGCCCTGTTGGCTCCGCCCCCCCCCCCCCCCCCCCCCCCCGCCCAATGCCAAGTGACCCGCTTTGGCCACCATTCCGTTCATGCGTCAATTTTAAAATTCTCATTCTTGTTTCCAAAGCCCTCCATGGCCTGAACCCTCCCTATTCCTGTAACCCCGTTCAGCCTTACAAGATCTCTGCACTCCTCGTATTCGGACCACTTGAATGAACATCCTTGATTTTATTCCCTCCTTCATCGGTGGCTGAGCCTTCAGCTGGCTGAACCCTAAGCTCTCAAATTCCACCACACTTCCTTCCCCACCCCACCCCCACAAAGTTCTCAACGTTCTACCTCTCTCTCTCCTTTATAGCTCAGAAAACTTAACTCTTTGCGTCTTTCTTAATCCCTCATATGACTCTCTGCCAAATTCTGTTCGCTAGCCCTTTTGTGAAATGCCTTGGGGTGTTTTTATTTCTCCAAAGAAACTTGAGAATACTCAACCAAGAATAAAATAATGATAATGGTCAAAATATTCTTTGAAAGTGAGAATGGGTGTTGGTTTTGGAATGTTGGCTTTTCATATGAGATGGGAGGGAGGGGGGGGCAGAGGAAATGTGACAACCTAGACTATAGGTAGTCCCCCAGACTGCGCCTTTAAGGCCACTGCCCCCTGTACGAAACTGGACTAAGTGAGTCATAGAGAGACTTAGAGCTTAACTGCCCTTGAGTAAAGTTTTAAGATTACTAAATTTCTCAAATCAGGACCCTTGCTCTTGTTGACACTTTGAAGTATGAAATCTGCTAGGGCAGCACGGTGGCGCAGTGGTTAGCATAGCTGTCTCACGGCGCCAGGTTCGATCCCGTCTCTGGGTCACTGTCCGTGTGGAGTTTGCACATTCTCCCCGTGTTTACATGAGTTTTGCCCCCACAACACAAAGATGTGAAGGATAGGTGGATTGGCCACACAAAGTTGCCCCTTAATTGGAAAAAATGGATTGGGCACTCTAAATTAAAAAAAGAAAAAAAGTCTGAAGTCCGGAGTGTGCTGACTGCCCAAAACATTGATTTATGTATCTCAGAGGATACCTACCATGCAGAAGGATGCCATCCGGCCCATTGAGTATGCAACTACCCTCCGAAAGAGCACCCAACCCCTGCCATATCCCCCCAAACCCCTAACCCCAATTAACCTGCACATCTTTGGACACTAAGGGGAAATTATCATGGCCAATCCACTTAACCTGCACACCTTTGGTTGTGGGAACACCCAGAGGAAAACCACGCAGACACTGGGACAATGTGCAAATTCGACACAGTGAGTCACCCAAGACTGGAATTGACCCCAGATCTCTGATGCTGTAAGGCAGCAATATTGATCAAAAAATCAATGGACTTAGATCTTGTGTGGAAACCTGGAGTGAGGAGCTCTTTCCTTAAGGTCTGGTGGTCGTCGGACCTCCCTCCCCCCACCAGATTCTCCCCTGATACCCTGAGCACTGCCTTCGTGCCCCCTCCGCTAGGGGGCCCTTGAACTTACCTTGCCCTCTGGTCCCTGCAGTTCCTAATTTTGAGAACCTCCATTATATCTGCTCTCAATCACAAGAAATGATTTTTTCTTGTCTCCCCTCGTAACTAAACCCTGTCATTCCAGCACTGCTAAAATTGCATACCTTCATTGCTCTGTAAAGTGTAATTTATTTGATTACAATTTTGTATGGACGGGCTATTCAACAGAAGCAGAAAATCATTACAAGAAAACATTGAAATGTCACAGATAAGATAGATTTTGATTCAGGGATAAAACAGAAAATGTTGGAAACATAGGCCAGGATTTTCCATGTGCACTGGACGGTTTCACGGGAGTGGACAACATAGCAAGAAATACAAAGTCGTGTTTTACGTTGGCGTAAATGTGTGACGCGATTGTCCCCTCCCACTGCCAGTGACGGTGTCCATTTTCCAATATTGAACTCCGGGAACATCTTTATAATGAATTAACATGTCAATTATCAGGGCCCAATGCTGAAACCATCTGATTCTCCCTATCTGAAAATCTATCCATGGCGGTGTGGCGAAAGAACAACGTTGACTCACCACTGGTCTTCCAAGGTGCGCATGTGGAACACAGGCATCGCAGGGGAGCTCAGGTGAGTGCGGTGCTTGGTGGGGAGGGGGTCATGCCCGGGCACTTCCCAGGCACAACCTGCGCAGTCACCTGAGTGTACCCGAGTGTCCCCTGGCACCAGGCTGTTTCCGGATAGTGTCAAGATCAAGAGTGTCCAGTTAGCATCCTGGCTGTGCCAGGGGTGTGTCCATGTAGTACCCAGGATGTGCCCGCGTAGTGCCAGGATGATGCCCGGTAGGATGTGTGAGGGGGGGGGGGGGGGGGGGGTCAGGGGCTCCGGGGTTCCAGGGTTACCCAGTTTTGTGTGCTGAGACAGCCTTTAAAAATGGCCCCCTGCACCTCATGCATCCATGTTGTGGACGAATCAGGTCCCGAACCTAAAGTCTTTTTTCAAAAGCTTTGCACTATACGGCGGAGAAAAGCCGGCATTTCCTTTGGTGGCTTCAATGCCAATTTTCCCGTCCACCATCAGCTTTTGTCGATTTCCGCGAGAATCTCGCCCACAGAGTGCATCAGTCAACATCTGAAGGGAGAACGGATAAGTTCATGTTTTGAGCTCGACCCTTTCTTATGGCATTGTTATGTGAAAAGCAATTCAGCGATTAGATTTGCTCGTTACACTGTTAGGGATTTTATTTTAATTATTCCCATTATTATAATTGCATAGCTGCACAATCATTCACAACTTCAATCACATGGTCAACCAAAACTTTAATGAAATTTTACAATTTTGGAAATCAAGTGCACCTAATGTTTGAGCTACTGGACCACTGGATGATCCAGATGTGTAATTTACCTCGCTTTAATACAGCAATACCCAGCGCCGGCCCTAGGGTTGCTGGCGCCCCGGGCAAGCTGAACTTCGGCGCCCTTCGGGGGGGGGTCGGGTCGGGTCGGGTCGGGGGGGGGGGGGGGGGCGGGGGGGGGTTCGGGGGGGGGGGTCGGGTCGGGTCGGGTCGGGGGGGGGGTCGGGTCGGGTCGGGGGGGCCGGGTCGGGGGGGGTCGGGTTGGGGGGGGTCTGATGAGCTTGGTCTAGCTCATACTGGGAGGGGTTATCACCCTCCCCCATCAGCTCCGCCAACTTCTTAGCGAAGTACTCTTCCCCGGGCAAGCTGAACTTCGGCGCCCTTCGGGGGGGGGGTCGGGTCGGGTCGGGTCGGGGGGGGGGCTGGGGGGGGTTCGGGGGGGGGGGTCGGGTCGGGTCGGGTCGGGTCGGGGGGGGTCGGGTCGGGTCGGGGGGGGGGTCGGGTTGGGGGGGGTCTGGTCGGGTCGGGTCGGGGGGGTCAGGTCGGGTCGGGGGGGGTTGTGTCGGGTCGGGGGTGGGTCGGGTCGGGGGGGTCGGGTCGGGTCGGGGGGGGATCGATCGGGTCAGGTCGGGGGGGGGTCGGGTTGGGGCGGGGGGGGTCGGGTCGGGGGCGGGGGGGTCGGGTCGGGGGCGGGGGGGGGTCGGGTCGCGGGTGGGTCGGGTCGGGGGCGGGGGGGGTCGGGTCGGGGGCGGGGGGGTCGGGTCGGGGGCGGGGGGGGGGTCGGGTCGGGTCGGGGGGGGGGGGCGGAGTGACCTGGTATATGATCGGGGCTCACCGATCGGCGGGCCGGTCTCTCTGTTGGCAGGTCTCTGACGCCGGTCACGCACTCGTTAATGGCGCCCCCTAGCACATGGCGCCCCGGGCGACTGCCCGAGTTGCCGGTACCTTGAGCCGGCCCTGCAATACCCCTTTTTAAGTAGTCCCGAATGGAGTAGTTTTATGGTCAAGCAGTTAAAAAATGTCTACACATGTATTGTTTTAGGTGCTACTTGCCCTGTTACAAAGTAGTTGGGAACTGGGTGCAAAGGTTTCTTTGGAACTGACCACATAGTTCCCGGTTTGGTGAATCAATATAAGGGCCTTCTGAAGTGTCTGACAGCAAAGCGGAGCACCATTAATAATAATAATAATAATAATATTTATTAGTGTCACAAGTAGGCTTACATGATCACTGTAATAAAGTTACTGTGAAATGCCCCTGGTCGCCACACCTCAGCGCCTGTTCGGGTACACTGGGGGAGAATTCAGAATGTCTAATTCACCTAACAAGTACGTCTTTCAGGACTTGTGGGAGGAAACCGGAGCAACCTGTAGCCACCTGGGGTGGCCACTGCCCAACGCAAAATGGAAGATTACAAAGAATGCAGGGAAAATGGATATGTTGCAAAAGCAAGCAGCTTGCGCTTGTGTTTTCTGACTGCTGCAGAAACCAGACAGCACTGTGAAAAGAACAAGTTAGCATACTAATGAGGCGATACCCGGTGATTCCCAGGTACAATGGAAACAAGTTAACTCAAATCGCTACATTGAATAGAAGGCCAGACGTCTCGGCGCCAAGAGAAGTCCAAAACAATAAGCCCCAAGAACCGCCCAGTGATCGAGGGACTGCCCCGTTATTGGGGAAATTCAAATCAATCGATTGGGAAGAGACCCAATCGATGGTGAGTGTATAGAGGGTCCGCCTAGGTGGGCGCGAGACACTGGGAGAGGTATAAGACAGAGACCCCGACCCCAGCTCGCTCTCTTGACCAGCTCCTCTTAACCAGCGCTCTCCTTGACCACTGTTGCAGCAGAAGACCTTGAGAAGAGGAGGCTTGGTCAACAGCCGCCATCAAGTAAGTGTCATACAACGCACGCTACGAGAGTAGACACTCCTGACCCCTTTAGTCCACACCGACTGGAAGCCTGCAGATCCAGGACAGAGCTAGAGGCCGTTGTTCCCTGATCCGGCAGTTCCCTTATCCAGATAAGTATTGGCCTGTTAGTGGTAGGATTTATCTAGTCTTGTAGTTTTATATGCATAATTAGTAAATAACTATTATAATAAACGTGTCTTGTTTGAACTTACTAACTGGTGTATGGAGTTATTGGTTTGAACTTGAAACTTGTGGCGGTATCTTAATGATACCTGGCGACTCTAGAGCTAAGGAATGAAACAGAGCCTAATTGAGTGTAAAGCACACTCACCCAGAACGAGTAACAACCCGGAGAAAGACAGCAATGACCAGCACCCTCACCGTCCAGAGAGCGGTCTGTTATTCCAGAGAAAGAAAAAAATTGAGGTCAAGAAGCATCCAGTAAAGGAACAAGTTTCTGCCACCCAGAGGAATATTAGCAAAGGCTACCTGCTCATTTAAAGGGTGAAACAAAGAAGCAGGAGTGTGGGAGACGTCAATCTCTCAAATATATGTCAACTGTATGTTGGGGGTGTATTTTGTAGCTTTACCTTAGAACAATCAAAACCTGTACTCTTCACATCGTGGGAATGTAGAAGGTTTATTGACATTGTCTCGTGTTTATTTCATGTTTATATTACGTACTGGGGCCGGAAATCTTGGTTTGGGAACGTTTCTCCTGATATTACTTACATTGAAATGGGAAAACCAGCTTTGGTAGCGTTTTGATTTGAGTAGTGGTTGCCAGGAACGTGTCCCCTACTTAAAATAGGATATTCCTGCATTGAACTGTCATTGAAAATATTAGGATTGACGTATGGACCTAAATATAAACCAATGCTGTGGAAATTGATTGCTCTTTATTTGCAGGAATAAACATTGATGTCCTATTCCAATCTCCAGGCTGCTTTATGGTAATCAACTGGGATAAGATTATTTTGCATGTTTACTTTAAATCAATGGCTCACATTTTGCTTGTCTAGGAGGGTTGGAGTTTTAAATATTTTAGCAATGCTGCTCCTTCTTATCTGTCTACGTGCTATCTCAGTTATTGTCACCATCACTCGATAACACAAGGTCATCTTGTAACTCAAATTGCTCATTACTGCCTCCTCTGACTGCTTTATGCCTACTGTCACTGCCTCAGCCTGTCACTTCCACCTTCTCTGTCGCTTTTATTCTCTTAAGTACTTCATTATTCATCCTATTTTATACATTGCATCAGTCTCTTCTATCTCTCAGGTCATTTTTCTCCCTGTATAAGCACTAACTTGAAAAAGGCCTAATGGCCAAAGTATTGCTCCTCACCTTTTTTTTTCTTTTTCAGTAAGGATCCTAGAATTGCCTGCGTTACCATCAGCTCAAATTGCAGCCTGTTGCCTGTCAAAGCAATTTCTGTTGCACTCTCTCCACATTTTCTGTTAATTCAGTTTTGTTTTTAACTGACATAAATTATCCCCAAATTTGTCCTCGTTTTAATTTTGAAAATCTCGACACTTCTGCAGGCTACCACTATGATCGGATGCATTTTGATGTAGATGGGGGTGAGTGAGTGCATTGCTTTTCGTTTCATATGTTCTTTGTGCTCATTTTTCCAAACAACACTTCTGAGATTAGCTCCTTAGCTAAATGGCTTAGCCAGTATCGGTAAAACAAAATGATCATGCTAACTCGTTTTTTTGCTCTACGCACCTCTCTGCCTGCGGCAATATAAACGGAAGTTTTTGAGTTGCGTGTGAAACCTCCACATAGGATAGTTTTGTGAAGATTAGGGAGAGCAATCAATCATGAATATCATAATTCCATGCACTTATGACTGCGCCCCCTCCTTCCCACCCTCCCCCCACCCGACATTCTTGACACGGTTTGTACAGGGTTTTCATTGGGAAACGTGATGAGGAACAAAATCAGCCAAGATGGAAGATTCTAGTTCTAGTCTTAATCATGATTAGAAAATTATTAAGGAATGCCTCAAAAATGTGTGATCTGCCAGCCTCTTTGCTTTAAGGAAAGTTCTTTAACTGCAGACACAATTCAATGTTTTCGTCGTTCGTCACTAGAAGGGCGTGCTGAGCCAATTGTTCAGTAAGAAGTCTTACAACACCAGGTTAAAGTCCAACAGGTTTGTTTCAAACACGAGCTTTCGGAGCACGGCTCCTTCTTCAGGTGAATCACCTGAAGAAGGAGCCGTGCTCCGAAAGCTCGTGTTTGAAACAAACCTGTTGGACTTTAACCTGGTGTTGTAAGACTTCTTACTGTGCTCACCCCAGTCCAACGCCGGCATCTCCACATCATGGGAGCCAATTGTTGACAGCCAACATGTTTAATATGATAGTTAATATTTCGATAGGCTTTTACACTTATTGTGGATTCAATTGTCATTCTCCTTCTCCAATATTGCTTCTCATCCCTTTCATTTTTGTGATGTGATTTAGCGCAGAAAGAAGCATTTCAAATGTTATGATTGCTCTGCTCGAAGTAAAATGGTGTAATGTTTCGCTAAAGCTGAGGAGCAAGCAGAGAATCTATTTGCATAGATCACAACTTCAGGCTTAGCGCGAGGTAATAGTTGGGAGCTGAGGTGACCATCTTCGTTGACTGTTGACCTTTGCAGTCCAAATTCCCTTGTGCAGGGCATCTCGGTGCCTTTGGTTAATCAGTTTTGTTTAGAGCTGAGGAATTTCTTTGAAACTGTTTTAAGGTAATAAAGACAAATAACAGTCGAGAGCCAGTCATGAGGAAAGTGCTCTGGGCTACCATTAAACTATTGCTTGCTGTCTGTCAGATAAATGCCGAAAAACTTTTAATGAGAACTCTTCAGGGAATCAGACAAATTAGTCAGGCTGGTGTCATGCTTTTTACATAAATTACACTGTAATATTATCAAATCCATAACTTTTATAGGAGCGAGGGAAAAAAAGGAATACGGTGTCCCTTGTATGTTTAAATGTAGATAAAAATCAAGCAGGTCCATTTTCAAACCTTTCAAGATAATCTGTTTATAAAAAAAAAGCTTTTAGAGGCTCAATGCATTATTATTTACACTAAAAGCATTTAAAGTGAAACATGATGCCATTTGTAGGAATGAGTGAACCATGAAGTGAACTGAGCCTAGCTAATGTGATGTGGGACTCAAAAGGAGCACAGATTGCTCAGTTTCTAGAAGTCAAACAGTTTTAAGAATCTGTATAATGGCCCATCCCTCCATAAGGGCTTATATCATGTTTAAAGGGATCCATTCCATTCTGACCATGGTTCACCTATTTATAATAACTGACCCATTTCATGAGATCAGAGTCATTGTCAAATATGAATATGTTGCCGACCCATCATTCGCTGTAATAAATGCCAATGATCCTAGATGTCACCTCACATTGTGGATGGGATCCTGATCTATGTTATTGTCATTAGATTCTTTCTCCAAATTATATAAAGGTCTTTGATTTTTTAAAAAACAACCATTCTTTTATTCTCCACAGCATCTTACAATTCAATACTTCGGCAGGCCTACATCAAATGTGGCATGTAAATCAAATGACCACTTACTACATTCAGCCTTTCCAGTATTTCTGCTGTCCCCTACCTGATAAAAGGAAATATGCACCCCCCCCCCTCCCCATCTCATCTCACGGGTTATTGTCTTTGTTAAGACTTTACAGAAAATCAAGACTTTTTTTGCTGTGCGGACAAGTCAACGTGGAAATGACAATCATTATGAGAATCCACTTGATCAAATGCTGAATGTTCTGAATGCATTGTATTCAGCCACCGAACGGCAATACAGAGTATCCAAAGTGCTGATTAAATCAGAACATTTAAGGTTGTTTTGCATGCAGGTGCCAGGAGCAGTCTAATCAAGCTGCCACAAAAGACCAAATTGCCGGTATTCTGAAACCCGGTGCTCCAATTTAAAGATGTGTAATCAAAAGAGAATTTGGAAAACAGTGATAGCATCTAACAAGCTCCGACTCACTGGTCATTAGCCACAAGATATTATTATACCAATTAACATATGTTTCTCTAAATGGCTGATTCTCGTTAAACTGTATCCACAATTTAAGCAGAAAAAGAAATACAAAGGCTTCAAAATTAATAATTCCCACCCTTGCCATTAAATTGGTCCACTTTCATGCATTAATTGCTACTTTACAACTAAACTGAATCATAATGGTGATCCAGTCTGCCGTTGTAAAAAATGCAACCAAAATCCATTCTCTGTTAAATGGATTTCTCTTTTATTAACTTTCATATTTATAAACGGCGGCTCCAACTTAGAATACACTTCTCTTAGAAAAGGGGAATGCAAGTCGGCGGGCACAATTTTATCCCTCAGACTTTTGCTCTGAACTTTCCACTGTGTTATCAACTTCTCTTCAGTTCCTCCAACAGAGCTGAGAGACAGGCTTTAACCAAGTTTAGGTATGACGTTAAGAGAAAAGTTTCACTGATTGTTCAGTGGGTAAGACACTGTGTGGTGTCGGTTTGAGCCATGCCAGGAAGGCCTTGTGATCTATTCTTTCGATTATATATAAATTGTGTTTGATTGTGTACAAGTGGCGGATATTAAATAGGGATTTGCTTGTGCCTCTATAAATTATAGTGAATTGGTTATACTTAAAATAGTATAAATGACGGCGGACTCCCATGTTACTTCAATGAATGAGTGTTTAGGAAGAAGACCAGTTTATTCACCGTCTAGGTTGGGGTTAGAACATAGGTAATGTTGAAATCTTGATTTGTAGATCCGATTGCAAATGTTGGAGGGGTGAGTTAAGGCACAGGCTTGGGGGTAGTGCCCGCTTGTCCTGTTGGGACCTGACCCTGTTCTCCTCAAATGTCGAGATTGTTTGATGACTCCAGGATTGTCTTCCCCGCCTCATGTACAGGGATTCATTTTACAGGCTCTGAGTTTGGCTTTCAGAATGTCTTTGAATGTATGTTTGGGGCATCCGATGGTGTGAGTGCCGGGCACAGCTGCCGTGGGATATCACCGGTGGTCTGCGGAGATTTTCCACGTGAACCAAATGACCAGTCCAGTGAAGCAGAGCATTCTTAACCATGCTCTCAGGTATATGACACCTTGCAAGAATTTTCATACTAGGGACTTTGGCCTGCTACTTAATGTTGCAAACAGATCTTAGACAGCAAAAGTGAAATGAATCTAGTTGCTTTATGTGAAGCCGATAGTTGTCCATGCTTCACAGCCACAGAGAAATGATATAAGAACTACTGCCTGGTAAACTTTGATCTTCAGACAGACTGCTTGCCCTCTCCAAAACCTCTGAGTGAGTCTGTTGAATGCTGAGCTGACTTATGCCAGGCGTGGGCAATTTCATCGTCCAACATGATGTTGTTGGAGAGGATTCTCCCAAGTCCGCAGAATGGCTGAACTGAGTTGAGGGATGTATTGTTCATCGTAACTATGGGATCTTGGAGATTGTGGCCAGGGTGAAGTTGTTTTTTTATGATTAATTGTAAGGCTGAAGCATTCTCAGGTTTGGGCAAAGCGGTCAACAAGTGGCTGGATGTCCAGCAGAGTGTGAGCTGCGTGGGCACAGTTATTGGCAAACTTAGTAACTGTTCTTTAGCCTCTTTGTGAACCTTGAGGCTTTGTAGATTGAAGGGGTTTCTGACTATTCTGACCTGAATGTGTGCTCCTGTGTGGAGATCTTTGAATGCAACAAGAACATGGTTGAAGCTGACAAACTGAACAGGAGCCATTAGGCAGCCTTGCTTGGTGCCACTGGTGAGGCACCAATCTGCATCACGTTGACCATTATCCCAAAATGGTATGAACTGATGACCTTGATCATCTTTTCAGAGCAGCCATGTTTGTACCGCCCCTTCCATAAACCTTCACAGTTTACTGAGCCGAAGGCTTTGTTCTGGCCAATGAATGTCAGTTAGAGATCCTTGTTTTATTTATGGGACTTTGTGCATTTGATTTGCCACAAAAATCAAGCTGACTGCTTTTCACCCAGCACGATTCCAAGTAAACAGTCTGTTGGGCGAGGAACAACCCTGTTGAAAATAACCTTGCGAGAATTTTTCCTGCTTTGGAGAGCAGTGAAATACCATGATGACTACCATGAAGGAACTTTCCTCCCTTCCATTTGTACAGGTGAGTTATTGAACCATCCTTCTAACCTTGAGCACAATCCACTGGTCTATTTCATGTATTTGCTGAGCCAGAAGAAGAAGACTATGAAGGTCTATTCACTGTATTTGCCAGTAAGGACAACAGTGAAGAAACTGATGATGAGCAACAAAAAGAGGACTATGACAGTCCGTCCACTTGAGTTGCAACGAGTGACAAAGTGCTCACCAGTAGCGTACAAGCTGTGCAGGACAATGGCACGAATAACAGATCTCAGCTGGGCTGTACAAAGGCTGACAATAAAAGCACATGAATTGTGAACCACCAACAAGAACATAACAATGAAAGTGCAATGGTGAGCAGCTCAATTGAGAGCGCATCAATCGTGAACAGCCTACAAGAAAATGACATAGTGGAGAAGTTGACTCCAGATGAGAAGCACCAAGGGATCACAGATGCATCAGATCATCCAAATAGAGCTGATATCACACAGCTCAGCGATGCATCAGGGCATCCACAGGAACATGATATCATAAAGTTCAACGAAACATTAGATAATACAAAGGACACTGATAGTATAAAGGTTGAAGATGAATCAGGCAAGCCAGATGGAACTGATCTTGAGCACACGAAGAGTAACTATGGAACAACAGCATGCACACAAAGGTATGGCTGTGAAACTGAAGGGAAACTAAGCAGCACAGTGCAATTCAATGACAGGAAAGTGTTGGGACTTGCAGTCACACTTGAAAGACCAGACAGTATGGAAAGCAATCCAGATGGCAAATAAGCTAGGAACTGCAAGACAGTGTGTGAAACACAACTACCAGTCGAGATACAACAGCCAAATGCGTGTGTAGATCATATAAAGTTCACGCATGATGGCACCAATGCCAGGAGGAAAAGGACATTGTTTAGACAGAACAGAAGTCATTCCAACAAATTTAATGAGTTGTTATTTGCTCAAAGATCAGAAAGAAAACTGATTTTTGGGCAAAGTACACACAAAATCCACACCACAAGCACAGGAAAAAGACCAGGGCCGGGATTCTCCCCTACCCGGCGGGACGGAGTGGCGTGAACCACTCCGGCGTCGGGCTACCACAAAGGTGCGGAATTCTCCGCACCTTTAGGGGCTAGGCCCGCGCCAGAGTGGCTCCCGCTCCGCCGGCCTGTGCGAACGGCCTTTGGCGCCCCGCCAGGTGGGGCCGAAAGGCCTTCGCCGGCTGGTGGAAGTCCGCGCATGCGCCGGTGCGTCAGCGGCTGCTGATGTCATACCGGTGCATGTGCAGCGTAGGGGGTTCTCTTCCACCCCCGCCATGGTGAAGGCCATGGCGGGACGGAAGAAAAAGAGTGCCTCCACAGCACAGGCCCACCCGCCGATCTGTGGGCCCCGATCGCGGGCCAGGCCACCTTGGGGGCACCCCCCCGGGGTCACATCGCTCCGCACCCCCCCCAGGACTCCGGCGCCCACCCGCCCGCGCCACCAATTCCACCGGCACCAGACATGCTTTGATTCCCGCCGGCGGAAACGGCCTGTCAGCGGTGGGACTTCGCCCCATCGCGGGCCGGAGAATCGCCGCGCGGGGCCCGCTGACCGGCGTGGCGCGATTCCTGCCCCCGCCGATTCCCGGGTGGCGGAGAATTCGGGCCATGGTGGGGGCAGGATTGACGCCGGCCCCGGGATATTCTCCAACCCCCCGGGGGGTCGGAGAATTCCGCCCCAGGTCAGACAACAACAGTGGTTCAACTATTCGAACACCTGATCTACGCTGATGACTTGTTGGTTACGTACCACTCTACCACAGTGAAGACTGAGTACAGACTCAATTTATGGACTGTAAAAAGTTAAAAAAATTGTTAACTATGGTACAATATCAGCACGCAATTGCATGTAA